>NC_069365.1:30282500-30907500 GCF_021730395.1 Mercenaria mercenaria | reverse complement strand
AAAACATCCATGTGACCATTCATTTTCTTCCCGCTTCATTCAGTTTGTATGTTATACGTGCAAAAACACAGGAAGGTAGAAATAAATCTTACATAAAAAAAACTTACTGTCGCGATATATTTAATCTTATTTAGAGTAAAGAACATGTACAATAATGATCATAATAAAAGACGTGTATGAAATAAAAAGATTATTAGTTTTGCATGGAGCAAAATTCACTCTTTCATTCCTGGTCTGATATTACGCTCCTTATAAAAATAAAAAGAAAGCAGACAGATAAAAAGAGTTCATAATGATTTTCCGACATGTCAACGAGCGTAACCCGAGTAACTGTATGATTCTTTTGGTTTTATGTTGTAGAGTTGACATTCTTCTGCTCATTCAGTGTTAAAAGATATAAATGTGCATATCTAATTTGTCTCCCACAACTCATCCGACACCACAGGGTCGGATTTACACCAAACTTCAAAAGATTGAAATTTGCCAAACCTAGTTGTGCATTTCGTCGGCATTTTCCTATTGTGATTATCAGCGTTGTTATGGCCCTTGATTCAGCAAATTGTATGATGATTTGCCCCCTTCTATTTGGAGAATTTACACCTATAACCTTACAAAAGTGGTCAGTGCCAAGCCTTATTGTGCATATTGTCAACATGTTCCGGTTCAGCGATTTTCAGTGAAGTTATGGCCTTTCATTTGTCATTGCATCTGCTGTGACACCACCAGAAAGAATTATTAACTGAAAACAATCATGGATTTCTTTAGATTAAAGAAACCGCGCACGAGTTAGATACACATTCAACGACGCTTCAGTTGCAAGTATGCTTAAAGAGTGAGCGGTGTTTATCGTACAATGTGTTATCAAATAATTATCCGATTTTAAAAATTTTATTATCAAAATGATTGATGACCTTTGAAAATGGTGTTGACGAAACATAACAAAAATTCAAGATGGCTTCTACTTTTCTGCCAAACAAAATGGATCCTGAATCAATCAGAAATTGCATTTGTTTTGCCCGAGCAGATAAATTGGCACAGAAAATCCTGTATTGGCTGAAATGCAGCAACGTATTGCCGACTTTATCATGACATATAGTATAGTAATACGTCATATTACTTTCAAATTGTTAATTAATAAAATTTCATAATGCATCATACACCACAATATTATGCTCAGGATTTGTTTATTATAACAATGTAATACATTTCTGGAATTAAATTTCATTTTTATTTCTTACTCATAATGTGTTAAAAGGTTTAAAGGGTTTTATGCATATTTTAGACATTTTTAGAATTATGATTGCCTCTGCACCTTTCTTTACATTTTATGTTATCATTTTCAATTAAATTGGTTTTGAATAATATTCTACATTTATCTCATTCCAAAGTGCAATATATAGAACTATTATATCTTTGAGTAGCTTTGAAACAAATTGTAAAAGTTGGAAATTAAAAGTAAATGTCAATAAGACAAAAAATATGACATTCAGCAAAGGAGTAGAAGAAATAATAATTTTATTCATACATATGAAAATGATAAAATTTTAATTACATAGGAATAGTTTTCTCTAGTAATGGCTCTTTGATTATTCTTTTGTTGTTGTTTGGTTTAACGTCGCACCGACACAATTATAGGTCATATGGCGACTTTCCAGCTTTGATGGTGGAGGAAGACTCCATGTGCCTCTCCGTGCATTATTTCGTTACAGGCGGGCACCTGGGTAGAACCACCAACCTTCCGTAAGCCAGCTGGATAGCTTCCTCACATCAAGAATTCAACGCTCCGAGTGCGGCTTGAAACCATAACGATGAGGGGCAAGTGATTTGAAGTCAGAGACCTTAACCACTCGGCCACGGAGGCCCCCCTCTTTTATGAATGCCACTAAAAATTATATGGTAATTGGTTTGTTGTTTTCTGTTACTAAACATTTAGAAGTGCCTGTAAAAATTATGTTCACTCTTTTTTATTCGTATGTTGCTGCTATCTTAAATTACTCGTGTGAGGTTTGGGGTTTTATAAAGGCAAATTTTCTTAAACGAATACATAGAAAGAGAATAAAATGGCTTTTACACTGGCCGTCATAGAAATGTAGAAAGAAGTTAGAGTAAATGTATCCTTTGCGAAAGGAATGATTTAGAGGATGAGTACCATTTTGTTTTAATATGTCCAGCGTAAAGTGTTTTATGACAGCATTTAGTCCCTCGGTATAACTATAAACATCCAGATATTATCAAATTCATTGAAGTGTCAACACAGAAAATGTCAATATTTTAAAGAAACTAGCTTTCGATTGTATGAAGGCATTCAAACAGAGGCAATTTAACTTCAACAAAATGACTGTATAAGTATGTTTTGATTATTTTTATTTTGAGTGTTGTTTGAATGTATTTTTTTAATATGTATGGTATAATGGTTTGCATTTATGCGCATGTATGTACATTGCAATTTGTTAATTTGACGATTATTATGTTCTAGTCAATATATGTAAATAAATATTTCTTCTGTTCTTGTAATCAAGTTTCGTATTACATTTCAATAAAATAAATACATACAAACGGGGACGCATTTAGCGGAAAACTTTAACGTTGTATTGAAGACGGTTAATGACTGGAACATGATATGACACTTGATCGTATTTAAGTTTTAGACACTGAAAACAACATTGTATTCATTACATTAAATAAAGTTATATAAGAGTACATATCTGGAACGTTTCGGAAATTTAATACTTTAGGCATGATATTGTGCGTTTTAATCGACCTGGCGGGCGGGGTTTCGCGGTGGTCCACTGCATTATTGTGCAGGATATATTCAGTGGCCATCTACCATACATTGTAACCAATGTAGATGTTGAATTTTAGTCGATTACGGAATTAAACAATTATATTGCTCTACATATTTTGCTCAGTCAGAGATTAACTCCGCCCCGCCAGGTCGAATAAATCGCATAATAGTATTCAAGATTGTTTCACTGAATAGATCATTGTATTTATAACGTTAGATGAAGTTTTCAGTTTCGAAGTGCTATAAATTATACACCCGCCCCCACCCCAACACCCTTCGAAGAAGCCGGGATATATTGCTTTGCACATGTTGGTCGTGACGGTCGGTCAAGCGAACGGATTTCGCTCAATAACTTACCCAGATCATTCAAATTGGTAGCATGATTGTGTTTATGAAATAGATGACACTTATTGTTTTGGCGATCAATAGGTCAAAGGTCAATGTCACAGGGATCAGAACTTTGAAAACGGTTTCCACTCAATACCATGAGAAGAACTTGACCCAGAACATTCGAACTTGATAGCATGATTGGGAATATTAGGCAGATGACCTCTATTGCTTTAATTTATGTTCATAAGTTAAAGGTCAAGATCAAAAGAGGTACGAAACTTGAAAACGGTGTCTGCTCAGAAACTCTAGAACCACTTGACCAAGAACATTCAAACTTGATAGCGTGATGTGACAGGATGGTCGAACAGGAAACAGAACCTATTTGAACAATTCAACACTCAGTACATTATTGACAAGTTTATTTTACATGAATGAATATTTACAAATGAGCAAAGAAAAAAATAATGAAGAAAGGAAAAAAAATGAATGACGGGCTCTTTTCCTATGATAGAGTTCACAGGTACAGATGTTTCAGTCTGAGATCTCTTATAACGTGTCCACAGTGACGTTACAGATGTTACAGTCTCCAATCTCCAATAAAATAGCACGTAAAAAAATTACATGACTTAAATAATGTCCCATCAGATCGCGAAGAAGTTGACCCCATTCTGGCTCCCCAGATCCGGTGTTTGTATCACTGAGCTATCTCAGTTAGGTACAGAGATAAAAAAAAACCCTGGTGGTTAAGGCACAACCATGGAGCTAAGATCCTTAGCTCTGGGTAATCACATCCAGGCGAGATACGTTGACCACGCGTATATCACTTCTGGGACGTTACATTACCGGGAAATATGTCGTCCGGTGGAAGAAGCTAAAATATATAACATATGGTAAGTACTATAGCAAATACAAATAAAAGCACAAACCGCTATGTTGGGTACAACATACCTCTGCGTAGGCTACCATAAATAATACGTGCCAGTAATACAACAAAGTATACGTGCAATTAAGTTCATACGTCACTTGAATACAATACGTCACTTAGTATTTCTATCAATTCTCTAGTTAATTACTTACTGGACTAACTAAAGTTAAAGCATGATAAAGATGTGAGAAGATAATGATGACAAATCATATAAGTACAAATTCCTTTATAGACAAGAGAATAATTAACTGCAGCTATTATTCACAACAACAAATTAACGTAATGCAATAGCCGGTAGGAACGATAACTCTGTATTCTCGACTACCATGTAGAAAACGAACAACTTGATGGTTATGCACCACACACGTACACAATAGCTTTAAATTGAAATTAAATATTGAATATACGGTACCATACTTGTCAAACCATACATTTATAGTATAACATACGGTGCTGAGATACAGAATGATAACGTATATGGAAAAATACAATGCAGTACCGGCGTTCCATAGGGTACAACGAAAAATTTGACAAATATGGTTTATGTGACAAGCACTTACTAAACATTATGTTGCAAAACTTTCAATATAAATTTGACACCTAATACAAGTGAAACATCCTAGATTCCTCTTTCGAGATAAATAATTTTTGAAAGTCAGAAAAACTTCATTAAAGACACGTCACGGCTGAGATAGTTTAGCATTATTACAATACACAGTCGGTATTGAAATTGTGTTTCCAATACATGTGCTCATTAGATAAATCCTCAATATCTATGTGAAAATAAGGGATGTGTTTTGTATGATTGCAACACTGAATTGCTCTAATTACTGACAAATGACTGAAACTGAAACAATAGGAAGACAGTGAGGTAACAATATATTCTTTTATTGTTTTAATGTATGAGTTGTAAGCTACAATAAAGAATACCCATTTTATTAAAATCAAACTGGAAGTTAGAAATAACAGAAAAAAAATAATTAGGTCATGAGTCATCATATACCTGTCAAAATTTATCATTAGTTTTCACGAGCTGTCAAAATTATTTTTATCTCTCTATTCTGCAAATGCATTGTTTTTGAAAGTATCTTGGACGGATATTGTAGTGTGTAGCTTACTTTACATTCCACATTAATATTTGTGCTTGAAGTTGCTTTGTTGAGCTCACCGACGTCACATATGAGCGTCTATTGTTTTAGTTTATTGTCTGTTATAAAGGTACCAAATCTCAATATTAAGATATAAGAATTGTTCCTTTCTGGTAGACAAAGGAAACTATTTGGTTGAATCATAATATAACAGTTTTTGGAAAGAACTGAATATTCTTTGGTTTTTTGTTATTCACCGGAAATTCAAAAAGTGACATCACCTTAAATTAGCCTGACAACTCGAAACCAGCTAATAGCTTGCAGAAAAGTAGACTTTTTTTACAAAATTCTTTAGAATAAACAAAATCTTACTAAACGAAACCACAATTCAAAAATAATACAAAAACTAACTAAAGTTCTTAACTCGGTGGAGCAAAAATAATTTCTGCAAAGAACAGACCAGAGTAAAATAAATAATTTTCAAAAGTCAGAAAAATTTCATTAAATTAACCACAATTCAAAAATAATACAAAAACTAATTAAATTTCTTACCTCGGTCGAGCAAAATAATTTCTGCAAATAACAGACTAGAGTGACATTCTGTCAGTCGATACTGTGGTGTGCGCTATGCATATCTAGACTTGTCAATACGTATGTTTTGTCCAGCCAAAATATTGATTTTTGCACGTGAATCACGACAGAGCTATTGTGTATTCACGCGCGAAAGTAAATTGTACAATTTAAGACCCGTCACAGTGGTTTGGGGGATAAATACATAAATGGCTGATGTTTCAAAATTAAAACCGAATTTATGCACAGGATTCTAAACGTTAAATCTGACAATTGACCTCAATATCTAAAAAATAAAACAGACAGATGATGCAATAACCTGTCTTTCTACTTTAGATACTTGGAGGCCTGTATGTCAGTTTTGTTATGTTGCTATGATGGAGTAATATATAGAACGACAACGATTGTGCTCTAACTATATCTAATGTGTAGTAGTTCCTTGCTAAACTCAAGTGAGGCCCAGACAAAGCATGCAATACATTATATAGGTGAAAGGCACACAACTTTTCCAGGCTTGCTGGATCAGGTTACTATATACATACTTTTACATCTCTCCTATTAAGTAAACAACATATACATATATAATTATTCATAATAAATAAATCAACATCTCATGACACATTTCTATCAATAAGATCCATTATACAGCTATTCAGGCTGATTGATTCATTGATCTGTAATGATCAGTTAGAAACAAATTTTCTCCAAGATTAAATAGTCATTACAAAATGTACTTCCTTTTACAAATGACCCTTACCCTGTAATTACCATTGTCCATGAACTTGGGTTGTAAATTAACGATCATTAAGTTCATCATAGTCATTATCACCTGACTACCAAATCATGTAGATATACTGATTCAATTATCCTTGGTGTCACTGTTCTTCCGGACCTGTTAACATTTCTGTTTGAATCTGTACTTGGAAAGGTATTCGCAGGGACCTGTGAACTACTTGCTTCTTTGATTTCAGACATCAAAGGTATTTCCTCTGTATAAGAGGGTGTTTGTATTTCAGGATCTAGAGCACCTGTTTCCGGACTGCGTTCATTAGACCTGTCATTGTGCCTTTCAGTTACAACTGCTGGTGCCAAGTTTTATTCAGCTGTTGTATCCGAGCTGTTTGACCTATACTAAGAGGCTCTAGGGATTTTGTCTGCCTGTCATAGTAAGATTTCCCCTTCCCTTGCTAATCTTATTTTTTTCCTGACCAGATCCGGGGGTATAATTTTTGGAGTGAGATTATCTCTTAAGGTGGATAGTACAGACCTCAGTTGTCTTCCCATAAGCAATTGGGCAGGGGAGAGACCTGATTCTAGAGGGGTTGTTCTGTACTCTAAAATTCTATTAGTGGATCCCTTTTACTTGCCTTTGCTTTTGTCAGAATTTTCTTGCAAATAGAGACATATTTTTCAGCTAGACCGTTTGACTTATGGTATGGGCCACAGGTTTCATGCTTAAAGTCCCATTTCCTTGCAAAATCTGCAAACTCCTGTGAGCTATAACAGGGCCCATTGTCAGATATAACCCTTTCACTTTTTCCCCATCTGGCCATAACCGCCTCGGTAGCCTAGTGGTAGAGCGTCCGCTTCGAGTGCGGGAGGTCGTGGGTTCGATCCCCGGCCGCGTCATACCAAAGACGTAAAAAATGGTACTAGTAGCTTCCTCGCTTGGCGCTCAGCATTAAGAGGATAGTGCTAGGACTGGTCAGCCCGGTGTCAGTATAATGTGACTGGGTGGCATATCATGCCACGTGTCTACGGCGTGATATTCCAGTGAGGCAGCACTATAAAGTTGGGCATTGTGCTCACTGCTACAAGTAGACACCGTCGTTTATATGACTGAAAAATTGTTGAAAAAGACGTTAAACCCGAACACACACACACCATCTGGCCATTATAGCTTTCATTCTGTTATTAATGATTGTATGGCTCTTCATGTCTGGGATCTCTTTGACCTCAAAATACCTGCTGTAGGTATCAACTACAGTCGAATAGCTTTTATATTCCCAGGTGAATAGATCTGTACCTATGATCTGCCACGGGTAATCAGGCACTTATGTAGGGATCAATGGCTCTAAAGGATTTGAATTCATATGCTGCAGACAGATGCTACAATTATGTACCTACCATGTTTGTTATGTCTGCAGAAATACCTGTCAAAAACATCACATCAGCTGCCCTCCTACGACATTTTTCTACCCCCATATGACCCGTGAACTAACTCTAACATCTTTGATCTCATTACCTTGGGCATGAGTATTTTATTGCCCTTCATGATTAACCCATCAACAACAGCTAACTCATCTCTGTAGTTCCAATAATCATGAATTTGTGGCGGACAATGACTTTTGGCTTCTGGCCAACCCTGTAGTATAACAGAACTCAAAAGGGTCAATTGGCTGTCTTGATCAGTTAAGGAATTTATTTCTTGCATTTTTCTATCAGAGACTTGTAAACTTAAAATTACCATGTTCACTTGCAAGTACAAGTCCTCAGACAGTTCTGGGTATGTGCCTTCAAGAGTCTTCCTACTTAAGGTACCTGCAACAGGAATTTCCTTGCTAGGAACATGTTTAAGCACAATGTCATACCTCTGTAACTGAAGAAGCATGCGCTGCAAGCGAGCTTCGGCCGCAAACAGGGGTTTCTTAAAAATTTAAATCAACGGCAAATGATCAATTTGCAAATCAACCTTCCGACCATAAGTAAAATGGTGGAAGCGCCTACATACAAATATAATTGCAAACATGTCCTTCTCTAATTCATTTCGGAAGGGGTGAGAGACTTAGATGCATATGCAATTGGTTTTCCTTCTGAAGAAGGGAAGCCCCTAAACCTTTCTTGCTGACATCAACTTGCAAAGTCAGCGTTTTGCTATGATCGTAATAAGACAAGACATGACCTGGTTCTGTGATTATATCCTTAATCAATTGAAAATCAATTCAAACCGTGACAGGTAATTGACCATACCTAGAATAGTTTCAATTTCTGCCTTGTTGCGAGGGGGTTGCATTTCCTTGATAGCTGAAACCTTGGCTGGGTCAGGTTTGAGCCCCTCTGAAGTTAGTAAATGGCCAAAATAGTCAACCTTGGTAACCCCTACTACCAGTTTATCTTCATTGAACCTAACACCTTTTTGTAGAGATCTCTGCAAAACTAGCCTAAGCTTTCTCTCGTTTTCCCATACATAAGAATGTCATCCACTATGGCCACTACCCCATTTAACCCTTGAATTTCATCAATCTTACGAATGAATTCATCCACAGAAGAGCGCAAACCAAATTGAAGTCTTAGGTAACGATATCTACCAAACATAGTATTGAACGTACTAAGAAGGTATGATTGCTAAGTGAGTTTTAATGCCCAATAACCTGACCTTGCATCAAGTTTGTAACATATTTGGCCCCTGCTAGTTGCGGCAGAATGTCGTCTAGTTCTCATAGGATGATGAGGACGGAGGATGGCTTTGTTCAGGTCCTTCGGGTCAAGACATATTCTTATATGTCCCTGGCGTTTCTCTGCCACAACCATGGAGCTTACCCAGTCTGTAGGTTCGTTAACATTGACAACAACATCTAAACTTTCCATTCTGTCCTACTCCTGTTTGACTCTATCTTGTAATGCTACATAGACTTTACGGGGTGGGTGGACTACCGGTGGTACGGAGTGGTCAATGTGAAGAGTGCATTCTCCAGGGAAGAGTACTATACCCTTAAAACTTTTGAATGCTCTTCCAGTACTAACTTTTTTGTGAAAGGTACCTGATGGACTGGAGCTCAAGCCATGGAGGTGACGTAGTATCTACTACATGGAAAATAACATTCCCCTTATGTCCTAACCATGGGTGTATGCACTGGAGTGTTAATTTAAAACATCCCCTTAACTCCAGCTCACTCGCGTTCTATGCAGATAGCTTTGTTTTTGACTTTTCAAGGACTGACTTGGTGCCTAGACTTTGAAATATAGAAAATGGTAAAATGTTTATCTGACTGCCTGTATCAATTTTAAATTTTACACACTGTTTAGTAGGACCAACCTCTATCTCTGCAAATACCTGCCCATTTGTTACTTTGGATTCAACACAACAAATACATTTTCATTATCTGCGCTGTCCTCACATATTTCATGAACATTATATCTACACATTAATCCCAAATGGTTCCATTTTTAACATTTAAAGCACTGTTTTCCTTTTGCAGGGCAGAACTGAGTTATTCAGTGTGTTTTACCACAGTTCGGACAGCTGTAGGTGTACCTTAACTGCCTGACATATTGCCTTTAAGTTTTTCTTGTCATCGGCTGACAAAATTAATGTCCCATAGATATCTCGCTCGGCCTTTTTCTCCCATCCATAGTAACAAATATGTAATGTGTACAGTTCCTTCTTTTTCAACTAGAGGCCATTTAAAGATAAGTTCGCAGTGTTCCTGGAATTTTCTCCATGCCTCAGGCAGATTGCTACAGTTCCAGTCCATGTGTGGCGTTGGAATACCACAGATTCATCTTGCACAAATTAATTTCATCCGGTTTCAAATTAATTCATACGGAAAAATCCATGCAATATGCACATAAAGTTAAAAATTTCTTATCCTTTGACTGTGAATTCCCTATTTCTGACACCAAGTTATGTTACTATGAAGGAGTAATATATAGAACGACAACGATTGTGCTCTAACTGTATTTAATGTGTAGTAGTTCCTTGCTAAACTCAAGTGAGGCCCAGATAAAGCATGCAATACATTATATAGGTGAAGGGCACACAACTCTTCCAGGCTTCCTGTATCAGGTAACTATATACATACTATGACAAGTTTGGGACACTCGTCCCTCCTTTAAAAGACAATTTCTAATTTTCTTACATGAAAACAAAGTGACGTTATACAAAGAAAAACTGTCAGGGTCTGTACACCATATAATACAGCCACCTGTTTACACTCTACTCAGATAATCTGCACTCACATTTTCCCCTACCAGGAATTGCTCTAATACTGATCCTATATGGCTGCAGTGCCAACGCCCATCTCATCAACATGGAATTACTTAGTTCAACTTTCTTACTCAGCCTTTCTAAGTCTCTCTTGAACTTATGTTATGTCTCTAACTTCTTACATTCTGCGCTCTCTCTCTCTCTCTCTCTCTCTCTCTCTCTCTCTCTCTCTCTCTGCCTAGCAAACAGTAACTTCTGCTTTTCCATTTCTAACTTATCTTGTTCTAACTGGACTCCTAACTTACGTTTATATTCAATCTTTTCCTTCTGTAACGTAGATTCTGACTCTAATTATTTTCTTTTCAGCTTCTAATCTTTCTTTCTTTGCTTCTACTCTTTCTTTCTCTCGTTATTTCTCTGCTTCTACTCGTTCTTTCTCGCGTTCTTTCTCTGCTTCTACTCTTTCTCACTCTGCTTCTAATCTACTATGTCGTTCCTCACATTCTCTAGCTTGCTCTTCTTTAACAAATTTACGCAACTCTCCCCCTTCGTAACCAAACCCCTGTCCTACCTTCGCTAACTCCACTACATTAGACATGTTGAGATTATACTATGTCAACACAATATAACAGTACAGTACAACAGCAACTGTAGCAATTAAAAACACAAAATTATCTGCAAAACTTTGCTTTGACTACATACTGCAGGTAAGTATAGTTTTTTTGGGGGAAACAAATGAATAGACATAGTACTTGAGATCAATCAATTACCCAAATTATAATCCTACCTTGCATTTACCGTTACACCTGTATGACGAAAATTAAAAGGCAGAATGCAGTAACTGTGCAGTGAAAAACTTGGTGATAAGTCATTTCATTTAAATGTCCATTATCATGGTAAATATTGAAGAGTTTTTTCTTGTTTTTATATATAATGTGTGATATGGTATAAATAAATTTATAACTAAATTTCAGCTTTGTATTTGACAATTCTTTTGCATTGACATAAGTTCTTTCTGCAATAATCCAGTTATAATTGGGGATTAAATATTTATCAATGGCTAGACAGGTAGGACTATCTACACGAGCGAGTACATAGAAATTAAATAAGAAGTTTCAGAAAATCATCAATAACAAATTGAAAATGATCAGATCAAGACTTAAATATTATATTCGGTTTTAGATTATATATATAAGCAATCAACGTTAATTTTTTAATTGATTTTCATAATTTGAAATTTTAGGTACTATCCCTATAAATGAATGACTGTTTGTAGGAGTTATCGTTGGCACAGACGCCAATCACAACATTCGGTGTTTTGCGATTTTTTATAGATACACTTAATGTATCAAAAATGCAATTTGCTAAAAAACACCGAGGCAGCTGCTTCAGTGAAGTTACGGGACTGTAGTTTTAATTAGATATAGGTTTATTAAAGCTAGATTATATACATTTTCATAAGATGACTCCTTATATAAAGCGCTGGTTCATAACTTGTGCTATTGACTAGTAATATATAATATTCAATTTTTAAGTTGGTAAGAAATATGAAAAAAGTAAGATAAAACAAATTAAAGCGGAGTAATCCTAACGAAAATACACCATTTTTATTGGCTTCATATGACACATGAGCTTATATCAAAGGAAAAGATCAATGTTGACGTTTGACCTTCGAGTATGACCTTGACCTTTGAGCTAGGGGTCTGGGTATTGCGCATAACATATTTTTTCATTATGGGGAACATTCGTGATTAATATTAAAATCCCTTAACGGATGGCACAGTTACAGGGAAAAGGACATATTGACCTCCGACTTCTGAACTTAAAATTCGAATTGTCAAAAAAAAGCAACACAATGCTTCTGAAAGTCACACAAATCATGTTTCTAAGTTTAAAGCAAAGAACTCTTATACCTGGAACGAAAATGTTGCAGGTCCGGTTTGATTGAGCCTGTTCAAGCCTGTCTTTCTAAAACTAACTTACCTGCTTAGTAATGCACATTACATTACAAAATCTGGGAGGCCACGTACAGAATTTCGTGAGCCTATGTCGGCTTGATAAAGCCAAGGGTCTCGACATCAGTGACACTTAAATGTTAAAAATAATTTGTTTGTTTTGGGCTTAACGCCATTTTTCAACAGTATTTCAGTTATGTAACGGCGGGGAGTTAACCTAAACAGTGTTCCTGGATTGTGTGCCAGTAAAAACCTGTTCTCCGCAAGTAACTGCCAACCAGAGGTGGAGGACGAATGATATCAGACACAATGTCTTTTATCAAATCGTCACGGAGAACATACGCCCGGGGATCGAACTCACAACCCCGCGATCCGCAGATCTGCGCTCTCCCTATTGAGCTTAGCGGGCGGGCTTTGTTACAAATAAGGCAAACGAGATAATGCTAGATTTATTGTAAACCAAAACGCTCAATAAATGGTCTTAAAACATGTTGCCATTGTTTTTATGTATCACATTAACCTGAAGAGGACCCTGTGATTTAAAAAGTAGAGTTAGTGTATAACAGTCTATCACTTCTGTTCAAACATGATAAAGAAGTGTGTTTGTTTAGATTATTTGCGGTGAGATTGTGCTCAGTTGAATTGCATAATTGACAAAGGGACCAAATTATAACTTCCTAAAACTAATATTGATTGTTACGTTCTCTCCCTTCCGTATCAAATATAGACTAAAATATTCAGCATGGCGTGATTCGGTCTACTAGTACCACCTGATTACTGTATTCTATTTGTTTTATTTGTCCAATTCTTATCATAAATGTCATTCCAGATATGGCCAGTTTGGAAGGTAAAATTATTTCATTTTATTCTATTCTATCCTATTCGGTGGAAAAACGTTACATTAGTAGATTTCTATTAAAGGTTCATTCTATCGGGAAAAGAGTGGGTCTAAATAATTTAGATTTGCGGGTTTGTTACTGAACAAAACATATAAAAAGTATATACCCATGGATTTGTCTTGAACGAAGTATACGGCCAAATAGTCAAACTACGACTACAACTCTTTTATAAGTCGTACGATGATGAATTTGATAACAAAATTGGTCATGTTTTTTCAAGATCAAGGGCTGCTTCAAAATATATGCGGAGTCCATTTAAAATGTATTAATATACAGACAAGACATGTATCTAGTTCCTGCCACCCTTGAAATTACCCCACTGGTTTTTAAAAGTCTGACAATTTATGCTTAAAAATAAACTTTAGAATGCTTCAAATGATTGTTTTCATCGTCCTTTGTTGACATGACGGACTAATTTTTAGTTGCTATAAATATAAATCGTGTCCAATTCCCGCCAAATATAACAATGGATAGTTCTTCATGCCGTTTACTTTTAGGGAAAGTTCTTTTTCTCGGTGATCATTCTCGACAGATGTTATAGATCCAATAGCACTATTCCAATGGTAAAGTAAAAAAAAGTATTTCAAGAATATTTTACAGTTTTTTTGTGCAAAATATTCTACAACCTCAAATGAAATCTAAATCATGTGCTTTATTGAAATATCTTACTTTTTTCAAACGGTCTAATTAATTTAATAAAAGCGTTATCGTTCCAAACTTCGTAAAAATTCTTACTTCCAAGAACATTACAAATTTTGAATAATTTGACTACCAGCCTAGTGATTGTCAACCTTCAGTCTGCACGCAGAAGTGATTATTACTGTACAAAATACATATCGCAGCCATTTAAACAATTCAAACCTGATGGAGCGCTATAACATCAAATGAATGTTATTATGCCAATAACGGCTTTCATTTAGGGGTTTTGGCATGCCTGCAACTTAAGCCTGACAACAGACCAACAGCAAATGGCACATTTTATGATCTCCGCTGAAGTCGTTAAATGCTGTAAAACTTTGCTAGACCCCTCGTCCGAGTGATATGATTGAGTACCTTTCTGAACATTTTGCGCACATTTTAGTACACCTTACGATTCCCACGATTCAGTTGGATAGCTTCTTCACATGAAATATATTCTACATCGTAAATAGCGTTTCGGATACATGAGGTTAGGTGAAGCAATTCGGGCACTCGACAGCGACCTAAAAGATATAGGAGGGGTTCCCTCCGCTCGTGTTAAGGGAGGTGGGGGGAGGGGGTTGGCAGGTGGTTTATCGGTATGAAATGATGGCCTCTGGTGCACTTTTTGGTAAAAAATTAGAGGTACGGGAGGGGATAATCCCATCATTTTCGCGGGGGTGGGGGGTCAGGATGTTCTCCCCCTGGAAAGTTTTTAAATATCGGTAAGAAATGGTGGCTTCTGGTGCATTTTTATTAACAATTTGAAGGTACAGGAGGGGTTACTCTCATCATTTTATGGGGTCAGGGTTCTCCCCCTGAAAATGTTTGAAATATATGTATGAAATGGTGGCTTCTGGTGCATATTTTTGTGTTATGAGGTATGGGAGGGGTACTCCAATCAATAGGAGTCAGGGTGTTCTCCCTCTGCAAAATTTTGAAATATAGGTATGAAATGGTGGCCTCATGTGCAATTTTGGTCTGCATTTTGAGAAAATATTATTCCTTTGCCAAAATAGTTGGGTGCAACTTTGATGAGTATAGGTCACTCCTCAGTCAACCGTGGGGGAGAGGGAGTGTGTGTGTGGGGGGGGGGGGGGGGCAGGGGCCCCCTGGGCCCAGCTGCTAATGGCAAGCTAAACATTGAAGCCGTGGCTAAAACATATGCTTTACTTTGGACGACTTTGTAAGGCCTTCATAAAATCTTGAAAAACATATCAGAATAAGTATGTGGAACCGATATCATTAGTTATTAAGTTGTTAACTTCAAAATTAACGTTTTTGAGAGTTCCTCTACATAATGTACATATTATTACATGTATTAATGTACATAGAGTGCTTTTATAAACAAGTACTGTCAAGAAGTCACGAAATCGCAACATTTTTAAAAATTACCGACAACTGAAACTGAAAGTACTTTGTCTGACTGCCCAGCTGAGTTCATTTGCTTGTTTTTCTCCTCGTTGTGAACTTGTAATACTTTGCATTTCTGAACAAGACTGATGATAGACACACGGATGTATGATTTCTGTTTACACAGCGTCTTAGAAACAAGATTACTTGTTTATATTAAATAATTAAGTAGAACATTCACAAACAAAACGTTTTAGTATACAGCATATTCTGTAAATGAGTGTGCTATTAACGAAATAAAAGATGAAAGGGACAACAACGTTTAGTAATTCATAATGACTGTTTTATTTTGCAGTGTAACAAATTCATGCATGTCCACACAAATAAAAGAATCTATTATCAATACACAAGTATGCATAGAAAGTTCTGCTACAAAAGGAACCAAACTCCAACACAGTGTTACTTCCCCTTATCAGTACAGTTTGACACGGAGGTTGCAAAGGTAACTAGACTGGTGTCGACAGACAGTGTACGACACACGCCCCTGAAAATGTTCCATTCAATAATGTAGTATACCGAAGGCTCAATTATCTTATTAAGTAAAAGAAATGACATACGTCAAACAACTCAACACGAAACAAATGCGCTTGTCTACTTGATGTTCATGATGCTTAACAAGTTTTATTTGAAATGAAGAGAAATGTAGGAAACTACAATGTAGTTGGCATAGCCGTCAAAGAAGGGCCACAACTCCAGACAAATAATCGACCCTAAAAGTCCGGACAACATGCACATGTCCACTTCATGTTCAATTCAGTTGGACGGAAACTGTAGGACATGAGTTCACAATGACTGATTGTGATGAATTATTTCGGCCTCATGAGAATTTTTTTTTCTGAATTGTTGTCTGAATAATTGCTGAACATTTCTGAATTTGTCTGAAAATCCTTCTTTGCTAATTTCTGAATACTCGCTTAAATAAGCACAATTCAAACAAATTCAGAAATATTCAGACATCAATTCAAAACTGTTTATACATAAATTCAGAAATATTCAGACATAATTCACAAATGTTCAGACATAATTTAGACATCAGTTCAATCATATTTAGAAAATCTCAGACATCAATATAGAAATATTCAGCCACTCAGAATATCTATGACATCAATTTAGAAATAACCAGAAAGATGTTCAGAAATTTACACAAATATATGACCTGTTATGATGCCTAGTTTAAAAGCATTTTCCCTTATAGTTTTTGAGAAATCTGATTACATGCAAACTTACCCAAAATTTCTATTTTAAATATGGGCATAATTTTGACAATTTAAGCTAGAAAATTGTCAAGCAAGCTCTGGTGCTTGGGCCATTTGTGCTTGAGCAAATAGTGTTTCACAATATGTAACTCAGGATGCCGAATATGTGTGTTAAGTTTGAAAACATTTGGCTAAGTAGTTTTAGAGAAAACTCACTTGCAAAACTTTTTTTGATGCGGATGCCAAAACTGATGAAAGATGACAAAAAAAGCTCTACTTTTCAATTAAATAAAGCCAAAAATTCAGAAATATTCAGCCATATTTTCTGAAATATTCAGAAAAGCCAATACATCAGTTCAGAAATATTCAACAAATATTCAGAAATGTTCAGATTAAATCAGCACAATTTTATACTGGCTGAAAGCCCACAACTACCCTTATTGTTAATGTTCATTGATTATTGCCACATCAAACTGCCAAGTAACTTTACTGAATTCTTGGTTTAATTATTTATCTTTGATTGCCTAAACATTTGTTAAAGCTAACTGATGAAAATGCAACTACCACTGCCAGCCTCTTGTACTAGTTTTGTGAATGACTGAATCATATAGCAGTCTGCATCCAAGGTTGACTATATAAACTGTGCTGCTATCTGCATGTAACACTGAAACAAATCCATCTTAAACCTAAAATAAAGCTTACCAGGCGGATTAATCAGTACTTACATAATTCTCTTAATATAAAAAATAACATGCCCTTGTAATCGTAATCTCCAAAGATAATTATATTATGGAACAAAGTTTGTGAATAAAAACAATCCTGTAAGTTTAATATTTTTCAAATTATGTATTTTAATCATTGATGTAAGCGACCTGTTGATTTTTTCTGAATATTTCTGAAAACAATATTTCTGAAAACTTCTGAATATTTCTGAAAACTTCTGAAACTTTGCTTAACATATGCTTGGACATATCTGAATATTTATTAACACTTTCAGCATATGACCTTTATTTTAAAACCTCCGTAAGTAATTAATACACTTATATAAAGTTACTTTTGTAGAGAATTAAATAAAAAAGTTTTGTTTTTTTAATTCAATACCATTATAGAATAATTCAGTATTAAGTAACTTTTAGGAGTATTTAAACAATTGTAACAATAATACAGGCTTGCATGTTCAGTCATTATTTAGGCAAGGCTGGGCCAACATGATTAAGTTAAGTAAAATAATGATCACGGACCAAAAATGTACTAGATTTTTTCACTAGTTTAAAAATGTCCTGAACTTGTGAAACATTTTAATGCATATTCTGTTGAGTATAAAAATATATTTGAAATTCTAAATTCAAAAATTTATAACAAGAATTGAAAAAAAATATTTTATTGTGCCAGTAAATAATTAATCGAAACTTTCATATGCATAATGTCTTTAACAAATTGTGATATTTCAAAGTATTTTGCAAATTAATCTAAAGCAGGTTCTTCATGCATGACAAATATTTCCTTTTCCCTAATTCTGGATATTTCTTCTCTGATTCTCCCAATTTGTGTCTTGAAATATGATTTCACATTTTGTATTATCCATGCTACAATTTTTATGTAGAATTATGGTCAGAAAATTGAAAAAGAAAAATATTGTTGTTGCAGTACTGACTGGACACATATTTAGCCATGCTACAATTTTTATGTAGAATTATGGTCAGAAAATTGAAAAAGAAAAATATTGTTGTTGCAGTATTGACTGGACACATATTTTCCAGAACAGTACACCTTTCTTAACTTTCATACGCATTATGCCGTTAATAATTTTGAGGTTTCAATGTACAGTCGAGTCCACTTAATACGAACTCGCTTGATACGAATTTTCGGCTATAACGAACAAAATCCAGATTCCCCGGCTGAGTCCTTCTATTTCTTTGTAAAATTATTTCGGTAAAATACGAATTTTCGGGAGATACGAACACATTTTGGAAGTCCCAATGAGCTAAAATGTTATGTTTCCATTTTTTGATACGAACTAATTTTAGAAGTCGGCGGCCATTTTATTTTGTTGCTACCTTGATCTTTTAACAGTTTAAATCTCTACAGTGCTGATATTTAGTCGAAGTGATTATCACCTGTATTCGATAAATACATAATAAAGAGATTAACATGTATGCAGTTATTTTATTCATTACAATCGAGTCCAAGTAATAATGTCTTTAGCAATTCAGCGATAATCACTTTCATTTGTACACCTCTCCATGAAAATATAATTTCATTGTACATTTTAGGGCTATGTAGTGTACTTTTAGTATCAGAAATACAACCAAAAAGTGCCAGATTTTTTTTTTCAACTAAATGTTTGAAATACCATTTGTAAAGTACTTGTTGCAAAAATGCATTGACATATACACGTTACTGTATTCCCGTGTATCTATATGTGCTAGATCTATATGTGCTATAAACACTTGAGTTATTTTATTTTAAACTGAACACACTCACTTAATCAATTAAAACTACTATTGAGCATCTATTCACTACTGTAATTTTATTTATCGGAAGCTATTCACCGGCGATACCTGTGATACTGCCCAACTTGCTCGGGCAAATTACCCGGGAGTCATACATTCGTTAATACGAATTTCGTTTGATACGAGCACATTTCCCAGGTCCCGAAGAGTTCGTATAAAGCGAGTTTGACAGTATTTTGCAAATGAATCTAAGGCAGTTTCTTCATACATGATGCATATTTTTCTTTCTCCCTTATCCTTGATATTTCTTTTTCTCTGATTCTCTACATTTGTGTCTGGAAATATGATTGTACATTCTGTATGATCCATAAAACATTTCAGTTTTTGTTGACCAATGCTTTAAACACTTGTGGCCCTTTGGATGAGCATCAGAAAAAGGAGAAATTTTAGTCATTTTACACTTAGTCTAGTATAAATCTTACAGGCTTCGTTTGATCATTAAAACCACACATTTTAGAATACAAAATGTAAAATGTTATATCTTAGAATTATAACAATAATATCAGTCTGACAGATATTATCAAGAAAAAAATGTCATGACTTTATTAAGAAATGGTAAAATAGTACCTCACACAAGTAATAAAGACTAAGACCTATGCTTTTTAACAGATGTTATATATTTGTCCATATGTCTTCATACATCTTCATTTTCAACTAACACTATGCACATGATCACTTCATGCTGATGATGTATACTACGTTTCATTTGAATTGTTTGAAACTGTAAGTACACAATGTACAAGTGTATTTGTGATATTTTAAAGTAAAGGGCATAACTAAAGAAAAAATAACCTGAAATGGAAGTCTGGCAATATGTCCATGCCTACTTCATGTTGATATTTTCATATCAACGTACATTTCCATTGTTACACAGTATGAACACTGTAGGTGGAGAGGAGTACATTAGGTACAAATGTAATTGTTTTATTTTAAAAGGGGGCATAACACCCCTAAAATAGATAAAGGCCCTGACATTTATGGTAATGATGTATAACAAGTTTCATGGGAAATGGACAGAAAGTGAGAGAGGAGCCAAGATTTATCTATCTATCTGCCTGTCCATGAAGTATACCATGATTCATTTGCACCTGATGAAATCTGCATGAGTTTTAATACACAAGGTATCGATGTAGCTGTGATATAATGAAATAAAAAATGGCATATTAATTGAAGATAAAAATAATCAAACTTGATAGTCTTGACAGTATTTGCATGTCCACTTCATGCTGATGTTGTGTACCAAGTTTCATTTGAACTGGATGGAAAATGTAGATGTTTAGTATATACATGAAAGAATTTAACAAAAGCAGCACTAAACTATCCTGTACCTTTTTGAGGTCTACTGTTCAAGGTCAAGCCAAAGCTCCATAAGCTGCATTGAGGGTTTTTATTCACCATATCATACTATAACTGAAATAAAAGACCAACATGTACATTTATATATACATAAATCTTACTTCCACAATTAGCTGTATTTTCTCGCTGACACTGTATATTAAAAACAAAATTGAGAAATACATAAATCTAAAATCAATTATTATAATTTGTTTAATAAATGCTAAATGTCACACTTATTTTCAAAACACTGACATCTACCTTTATAAAAATGATGTATACCTATAATGGCAAAGTAAATCTTCTTCTTGGTAATTATAGCATTCATGGTCCCATTATTTTCTTGGATCAATTTACATCTTCATCTGAAATAAGTACAGGAGTAAGGAAATTAACATTACCTTAGTAATTGCTATGGAATTTTGACAAAACTGAATTTATGTATTTTAAAACTACTCATGTGCTTGATCACTTCATTAATTAAACAAGTTTATCTTGTAGGTCTACAGCACATGGATCAGTTGATGTACAAATGTAGCTCTAGTTGAAAAATTCATGCATGCCATGAAAAATGATTATTATACCATAGAATTTATTAAATAAATATGGTGTAATATTTGTTATTGTCATTCAACTTGTATTTGTTGATATTTTAGTGCATGACCATGTTCATTCAGACCCTTGTCAGCTATGCAGAGGTATCATTTCTTTCAAGTTTCTTTGGCTTACTTACAGACATCGTTTCCGTAAAGTTTTTCATACAGAAATACATTTTCTGTACTGTTGGTCGCCATCATGCATTCCTTGCTGAATAAGAAATGTGCGCGCCGAGCACAGGTTCCAAATTTACAAATCCAAACCATTATTTCCATGGTGCAGGTTTTCATTCATCTGAAACAAACACAAGACGAATAAAATACACCGTAATTAACGTCACGGCAAATCATACATGTTTTATGCAGAGGTTTTCTGACCCTCTTCTTCCTTAGAAAAGAGATTTACTTTACGTGTCCTAAACAAAAATAAATCAACGATTTTTTTGCTAATTCTGATCGATTTACGTTGAATCAATGCGTCAACATTCTGCATTAAATTTTTAAATGATAAAATCTATGTTATTCACCCAGGACACGTTTAAATGGTTATGACTGGGCAAATCGTGTCCAAGTCTTGAAATACAGACGACTGATTATCAACCTTGTTTTGAACTCTTTGCAAAATAATTAATTTATATTTTCCTATTGCCCTAGTGAAGAGTTCCCTCTTTGTTTATTTGTGTCTTACAGGGGGGCAAATGAGCTAGTATTGAATTGAACACGAAAACATCAAATTGATTGAAATTGTCTGGCAGTGCCAGACGTGTTTATTTTTAAACATTTGTTCATAACTAAAACATGTGTTCAATTCATAAACATGAAAATACCAAATACTTGATTAGACAGAAAACATAATTACTTAGTCATAATATCGAAAAGATGACACAAAGTTGGACAGCAATACCACCATACTGTCCAACCAAAGAAGCACTCCAGCCAATCTATCGTCAGAAGTGTTTTTGTGTGACTGTCTCTGATTGTGTTTGTGAACTTTCCGGTTTTGATTTTTGAACAGTTTTTGATTTGGTTTTCCTGCGCTTAGTTGTCTCCTTTTCCGCAATAAAGTCTTTGTACGTTTGTGTAACTGTAATGTTTCGTTTTTTGCGTTTAATTTTAATGTCTTTAGTTGATTTAGATTTTGACGTTTTAGGAGCCATGCTGAAAAATAAGTTGCAACAACAAGTATATAATGTTTAAAACCAGACATTCCTTTACCTGTAATTGTATCATCAACACGTGGCTCAACAAGATGTTTTGTGGTCATTTAGTTTTACCTGACATTATAATCACAAATACGCAACAGACAGTACAGCATGTGCAATATTTAAGGGTTGAGATCAATGTTTCAACCGAATTGCAAATCAGTGCCAAAGGCAATAAAGATGACTATGTAAACAGCAAATATATAAAAAGAAAACAATAACCACGTTATAATATTCTGCCATAGCATTGTCGGCTATTTATGTCGCAGAAATATTAAGGTGCGAGATATCCAAGTTACACAAAGTGTAAATACATTGTCTGAAGACAATAAAATGTGTATATAAACACTGGCAAAGCCATAATAATATCAATGAATCTACATATACTATCTGTACGATTCATATTGTGTCTGAACCAAAAGGTGGTGTCAGAGACAAATGAATACATAGACCAAGTCCATGCACTATAAAAATGACCAGGGCCCAAAGGCAACATGCCAAGAATTCTGTCAGACACAGCTGTAGATATATTTTGGGCAATATTGAGATATCTCGACCGAATGACCAATCCATAGGAATTTGCCCTATGTATAGCTCTATCCGTAAAGCCAAACAAATCTGTATAAAATGACTGTATTATCTGCATTAGCAGTGTTGCAACCAATGAATATATATCATACATGAAAATACACACATGTAAACTACCCAACAGAGACACATTATGGTAACTGACACATGTCAGTAGGGAATTGTTGCAGTCCACAGTCAATATTTACTCTTCTTGTATCATGAAATGTAATTTATTTATTTATTTATTTTATTTATTTACTTATTTATCTTAAGTATACACCAGCTCAAAGATATTTACTGTTTAAATGTCATTCGACTGGTAGCATGTTGAATATTATTACGGAGTAAGAAGTTGGTTTAGTACCGTTTACTAACCTTTTTGACAAATGGAGGCGCTGTTCAGTATCTTATGTAAGACTAGCTCTAAGGGTAATCAATTCACAAACACTCATGCATAGTGTATTCATCAATTCTTTATCAATCAAGGCAACAATCCTGAAATGCAAAACTTCAGTTTAATACCCTTCTAGTAAGAGTAAAATGTAATTATATTAATTTAGCGTACAATTGTTCGAACAGAACAGCTCCTCTCACAGACCTGAAATAATGGTACAATCCACGGTGCTGCTCTATATGGACGCCATCCCCAGACACATATTCTGTAAGGAAACGCAAATTAAAGTTGCCTCTTTTGTGAGACCAAAAATGTAAAAATGAACAGCTATCTGAGTAGCTGGATAACAGTTAATTCGTTTTGGCTTGTTTTTCGTTGAACTCTGCGTCTCCGAGCCTAGGTAGAATCTCTGAAATAACAACGATTTTAGCACCCTCTGCGATACATTTTTCTGCAAAACTGAAAATATTTCTTGAGGGCCTCTCGGGTGTCACTGAAAAATGTGTTAAGTCATTGCTGCCTATGTCAATATATACTATGCTTGCTTCGAAGTGTTGGACCAAGTACAATTCCTCCCACAATGGATGCAAATTGGGTTTGTTTTTCCAACAAACTGTTGCTCCGCCAATGCCATGCATATAAACTTTCAGTCTGTTCTCATCTAAATTCATGTTAAATCTATCATTTCTAACTGTCCAGTCTCTCAAACGTCCCGTGAAAGAATGACCAAGGATAAGAACATTAATGTGATTCGACATGCTGCGTATAAAATATGTAATCTTACAAGTGTATTACTCTATTGTATATTGAAAATTTACTATAAAATCATATTTGAGAAAATGACCGGATGCTGATTCAAATATTATCTACCTTGGTTTAGTATTTTATATGTTTCCTTTCCTATACAGCGGAAAGTACTAAAGCCAGTTAAAATAACATGTAATTAAAGCTAAGGTCTCACCATATCCTAGGGCTGAAAAAAGTTTTAAAAAAGAGTAAAAGATACAAATACAAATGTAAATCCTGATCGAAAAGAAAATATCCGTTTCATGCATTCACAAGCGCTTCCGTGATTGAAATGACTACCCACGCTAACCGAGCGGTTCCGTTTCATCAGAACTTAATCGAGCTATTTCATTGGTTGCTGCTAGCGTTGTGTGCAGACTGCATGCATCATGTCCGTGATGAATGTGTGCTTGACCACAGGTAGAAACAAAGGAAGAAAGAAATGATGTCTGCACATCATAATCCAATTAACAATGCAAGAAAGAAGTACTTAGACTGGCCAACTGTACCTTGGTTGCAAGAAGGAATTAATGTTATAGTAAAACATAAATCATGCTGCTAGCGTTGTGTGCAGACTGCATGAATCCTGTCCGTGATGAATGTGTGCTTGACCACAGGTAGAAACAAAGGAAGAAAGAAATGATGTCTGCACATCTTAATCCAATTAACAATGCAAGAAAGAAGTACTTAGACTGGCCAACTGTACCTTGGTTGCAAGAAGGAATTAATGTTATAGTAAAACATAAATCAATATACAATATAAATTATGGTTTTATATATAAACTTGCACTTACTGTCGTTCCTATCAGAGCAACTTTACCTGTCAAAAGATGACAACAAATGGGGAGGCCTTTTGACAGCACAGTCATGTAAACATCCGAAGGAAATAGTCCAAATTTATTCCCATTATTACCCGCCGCCAGGAGGCGGTAGGTTTATTGGTATGCTAAATATTTTTCGCATGTGGGACATGGAGCAAGTCACGTGACAGGTTTTCGATACTGTACAGACTTTTTTTATTCGTAGATGTGTGATACACTATTACTTTATTTAAATGATAAAAAATTATATTTATGTATATATATTTCATCATTTTTCTTTTTTGAAAATAAGAAAAAAACTTGGGTCACGTGACACGTTTCGACCATCTTCGTAACACATCATAAGTTACGACCATCTTCAACTTTCGCTTTCGGAAGGCTGTGACCTAGTTCACACGATCCTTTTGTTTACATTTTTATTTTTACAATTTTCGCCTTTCATGTGGTACATTTGGCTTCGATACAAGAATTTTATAATTTGGTTGTGATGTAGGATTACCACGATTGTCGGAGATTTGTAGAATAATGCGTTCTGTTTATATTAAATTGTAACAACGGATTGATGCGTATGACGTCATCAGTATCTGCGTACAAAACATGTAAACAAATAATCAGCTGTTCAGTGAGATGATAACCTTTGATAGAGATATGTAAAGTTTGTTGAGTAAATGGAAATGTGTTTACATCACATCTGTTAGGATTCTGGTTAGGAAAGTGTGGTTAGTTTGCATAAATTATAGATATTAGATTTTTGTAGGATATAATTTAATATATTTAATATATTTAGATTGCCATGACCTGTAATGACCCCAATTGCTTTTGAGATCATTAGCCCACAAAACATTGCGCACAATAAAAAATGACATTCATTATGACTGATCTGAATATACATTTCTGGCGGCGGAAAACTTTTGACTTTTGACTACATATGCGGTACTATCGTGAATTATATTCACATGCATAATGTATCGAATGTAGATTTAAGCATAAATTTAACGTTTGCGAAGCCTATCCTTTAACTGTTTTTACGTTAAGCGCCGAAAATTATGTACTCCATAGGTCGACATTAAATCTCCCGCATTGAATGTACGCACGCATTGAATGTACACTATTAAACCCCCTAACAGTTATTATGCAACGAGTTTTAAAAATGAGCTTTCTTTAAATACGCGATACCGTTACTTAATGTATACGAAATTACCACATGAAGTTTTTATGATTTTAGATTTCTGCACAAAATCAAGGAATATTGCTTCTGGAAAAGAATGTTATTAAATCAGATCGTCCAGGAAACGGTTATCAAGCAGTGGCGTTATGGCCTCTATAAATTTAAGCTAGGCTTAACCATTGCTTGGTGATAATAGGTATCCAACTTACAACTGAACTTCGGATAAAAATTCACTTTGCAGCAAATTGAAGTTATTCAATCATGTTTAGCAGGACACAGACAAAAGGTTGGTCTTAGCTGTTTCTCTTTTATTTTATAAAGATATGGAGTTTTTAAGCTACATATATTTCAATTTAAATTAAAGGTTATACATAGAGGCCAAGT
This sequence comes from Mercenaria mercenaria, assembly GCF_021730395.1. NCBI lineage: Eukaryota > Metazoa > Mollusca > Bivalvia > Venerida > Veneridae > Mercenaria > Mercenaria mercenaria. Next base: position 30,880,965 of record NC_069365.1, on the reverse strand, counting down.
TTATAGAGGCCTGTACTGGTTCTTCCCAGGAAAGACGGCTTCGCGTGTATCGGTGCTATACACCGGGCACGTTAAAAGTATAGGCGTCTCTTTGGGCGTGAGAATGACGTCATGCGCAGCGGCCATTTTGAATTCTATTTTTAGAATGACTTCACAATGTTTTAAATAGAAACGATAGTAATAAATCTATTTCAAGACTTTCATACTGAAAATAACTTTTTGTTCTATTAATAGAAATGTCTCCCGGAAGTATACAGAGCTGACTTATCTAGGGCGTGTTCGCGCACATTGAGTGTCAGGTGCTCAAACCTAGACGGGGAGATAACATGAAAACAAAAAAAATATACATTAATTATGTTTAATTAATAATCATATAGATTTATCTATGACCTAAATGAATACATTGTATGGTAAACAAAGAACTTATTAATAATAATCTTAAGCAAAATATTTATCATATTTTTAATAAAAACAAAAAATATTAAGCTTTATTTAAGATAGCTACGTTAGAAGTAACGTTAACTGAAAATAAAGTATTACTTTTTGTCGACGATGTTTCCTCCTAGGTGTCCACTGACAAAATGACTCCAATCATAAGTGTATTATCCCTTAATGCGCATGCTCGGACCTATTTTTACAATGACTTCGTAAGCTATATTTAGATAAGGTCATGAGTGCATCAAACGTGATCATGGAAACAATGTCTAGCGTGTGTTGATTTAAGGCCAGATGGACGGACAATAAAAAGTAAACATGTCAAAGTTAATCCCTATAAAGTCGCCACAATGTCTGGTGTGTATTTATTTAAGAGCGTATGCGTTAACAATAGCCTATTCAACTGTCCCCTTTTAATCCCTTTAAAGTCGCCACAAGGTCTAGCGTCTATTGACTTATAGACAGATGCAATAACAAAGGCCTATTGATCTGTCCAAGTTAATCCGTGTATTGAGTAAAGGAAGGAAGGCGACATCAGGTCTGGGTCTCATATGGACTGAAGTGCCTCTTTCATACCATCAATAATATGATGTTAAAGAACATTTTGATAGTTTTCTGAAAAAATTGCAAACATTTTCAATGACCATCTAGAGTTTTAGAAAAGGTAAGGTACTTTTTGAGAAGGTTGTTAAAAATCATCAAACATAAGACATTTTAGGGTCCATTTTTACATTTTGGGTATCTGACATTTTTGAAAAGCCTATAGGGTGCACTTTACCATAACCTAGGTGCCAACCGGAAATGAAGTTTTGAAATTAAATTTCAAAGTCATCGTACAGGCTCGGGACCGGTACCGTTAGAAAGATCTTTTCGAGTAGGTTCCAAATATATGTACTATTATGGGTCTATCTCTATTCGTTTTCCAGATATTGAGGTTAACACCCGGCTTCACGCCTTTATTATTAAAGATAACCTAGTCATGTTGGGTATCTAACCGAAGGTCTCGACGAGTACTATAAGTTGGTACACTCAAACAGGAAGTGAGATCAATCACGCGTAAAATTCACATTTTCTGCGCGTTCCTAGACTCGAACCTGCTCAAGTGAGGTATCGTAGGAAAGGTCTTGTCAAGAAGATTCGGAAAATGTACACTTTGATAATCGTTTTTCCAAAAGGGACCGGATAATGAGCCAAAATCACTCAAGCGTTAAAACCCAACTAACTCCTTCATTATTGAACAAAAGCTAGGCATGTAGGGTATCTAACCAAAGGTCTCGATAAGTACTATAATGCAATAAACTTAAACCGGAAGTCAAATCACTCATGCGAGAAATACGTCAAAGTAAGCTGACCTTATCCTTACACTTTGATATTCAAATTAGCAGTGAATGAATTTACAGGGAGAAATATAATAAGTAGAGGCAAAGCAACGTTCTGATTAGTCAGTATAGCTTATACCAATGCTCTGATTGGCTAGTGATTTGACGCATTCTGATTGGTTCAAAAAAATTAATTCTCAAAGAAAGGCTAGCTTACTTGTTAAAACTTGTCAGTCATTTGTTTGGTTCAAAGCTGTTCCAAAATGGAATGTCTTTTTTTAACCGGCCAATCAGAATAAATGGGAATTACCATTGTTACTAAAAATACCCCAAATGAAAAGTATATAACAGCGCTTTCATCTGACAAAATCATTCTGACCTCAGAACTGAAATCATGGAAAATAGCTCGGGAGTATTCGAGAATATGATGGATTCCTTCGCTGCTGACCTAAAGGAAATGTGTCCAGTACATCACAAATTATGGATTTATGAAGCGCATTTCAGTAAAGTGCATCTTGGGATTTCCACAGACACATTTGTAGAATTATTTACCGCCCATATAAGAAACAGGACGAATTTAAATGTAGACTTCTCCATCATTCACACTGATGATCCATATAGGGACATGTGGGACAGTTTGCCTGACGGTCATTATTTGGTGGATATGGAGTGCGCATTACGCGACTTTCTGGAAGTGAAAGGGTGTCTCTATGTTAAGTACAGGGACATAACTAAAACAAGAGTAGAGTTCGATATGAATTACTCTACATGGATATATATGCTCCGACAATACATGAGCAAATATCATCCGAAAATCGAACTCAAGTGGTGCGAACATAGCTTGCAACCAAATTCCTATTGCCCCTGTAAGATCAGTACGGAACCTGAAGGACCCAAAAATATCTACATAGATGTACTTACTATGCTCTGTGATCATCATGCAAACAGAAATTGGTAGATAAGCATTTTAAAGCGTGTGTGACTTGAACTTGTTGCTGTATTGTGTTGATCAATTACACGAAATTTGTATGAAAGACAGGCTAAAGAGACAGTTTTAAAAAGTATAAACGATGGATGTGTTACCATTGGATCTCTGTGGATAAATATTTTCTGACTGTGTAGAAAGACCGTATATACCGCTACATTACATGCTGGACAATGAGCCGTATAAAATGGCTCTTAGTAAAATAACAGCACAAATATTTTCCCACGGAAGTATAAAACAGTGGTTAAACCAAAAGAGCACTTTTATATCTTTTAAAGACACTTTGATCGATATGATTCGGTTTCCTAAGATGAATTTGAATATTGAGGCGATCAGTGAAAGTGACTGGATGACTTATATTCCTGAGAATGAAAAAATAGCGCTTTATGTCAAGGATGTGATACGAGGAGGTGGCCAAGAATTTCAATACGATTGGTTTCCAGTCCAAGAGAATGTTAATAAACATAATCTAATTTTACTTACTAAATCTGTAGACATCATTGATGCAATTCTTCATTTAGAATTGCGAGAGACGCTTATTGCGAAGCATAATATCACTTTGTGAAAACGATGTTGAATAAATAAAATGCAGTAAACGAATATGTTGTTTTATTTGTGTACACCACCACGGCTACCAACGCTTCATCACATATTTCTGTCAACTTAAATTCAAACGTATAGGTTATAAATAACAAAAGCATATTGTTCTTTCAATCTTTTATTGCCAAAGCTTTATCACTAATACAGACTACATGTATCAACTAAAATAAGACAAAATAAAGTCATCATTCAACTTCTTGCAATACACATCAAACGGTTTTAAAATGACCTTCATTTTAGGTCCAGAACATCGGTTCATAATGTAATATACGCAATTTAGCCCGCATATGTTTGAATCTGTAACCTGTATTTGACTAAATTTCATCCAATAACGCTGCTTTTACACTTGCTCAAAATGAACTTTGTAGTGCTCTGATCTATTTCCTAGTGAATCGAAAAATTTGTCGGGTCCTCTCTTAGGAAAATAAAAGGCCACTCAATGTTTTCCTGATCCCTGGCTCGTGTCTTTGAAATGACGTATTGTCCCCTACGTATCTGAAGTTGATCCGCAGCACATATTGTCACAGGGTACTCTTTTAACATTTCCTTGAGTTCATAGTTATTCATTTTAAAATGTATAGGTGTTCCAATCCATAGTATCTTGGGTCATGCTTTCTAGATATTTCTTACGTCGTGGGCTGTCTAAATCATAACTCATAGGTGTGTCCATTTTATCCCTATGTCGCTTCAGATCACTATACTTTTGTGACCGTCTTATTTCCGACCTAGCAATATCAACCGCTTAGGCTACGGGTATCACAAGTTTTACTACAGGGAGATCTTCCCCTTTTTGTTCTTGTTTCATTGCTTCCCTTTCTTGTTCCTCTTTTAATTCGGCCATTTTTCTAAGATAAGCACCGCTACCTACTATGTAACGACCCTTATGATCATGGCGTACGTACCCGTCTCTCAAGTGTTGATACCATTTCTCTGGGTCCGGTTTATACGGTACCTATTGTTCTTGTTTATAATCGTACACCTCTATGGAACCCATTTTGGCGTGGTGAAAGTTAAAGCACGCCAATCCTTCTTACAACGTTCATTCTTCATCATCCGATTCTTGATCGTCATCAGCTTCTTTATTATCATCCATTGAATATTCTTCTTTGCTTTCATGATCGGGCCACAACTCAACAAAAAGGTCTTTTCTAAGTGCAATGGCTTGTCGAACAGATTCTTTGACAGTCATGCCGTGCTGACTTCTTAGTTTCTTAGCCGACTGTAGAATGTGCTGCTGAGTAGGATCGTTTTGTAGCTCATAAAAGTCAATTAGAAATCGGGCATAATTTTGTCTCGGTCTCTTTCTTAATTGAGGCAATTCGTCATTAGCAGTGCGACGGAAAGCTTCTTCAAAAGTGAGCCCTTGTTCTGTATAGTTGTTAACTTCAGCTCTAAATTGTTCTTTAATATATTGTCTGAGAGGATCCTGAAAACGCTTATACCAAATCTCACGACGTGATCGCTCTTCTATAATCTCAACTTTTCCATGTCTACCGGGAGGTCCCTTGATCAAAGATCGTTTCTTTACAAAGCTTGTGTCATTATTCCTATTTTCTGTTTCATCATCACTATCATCATCATCATCATGGTCATCATAATCCTCCTCCTCATCTTCATCCCTTTCATCATTTTTGTCAGATAAGTATCCTTCTCCATTGAAATAGTCTTCTGGTTTATATTCATCATCTGTTACTTTTCTCTTTTTTGGATTGTTTGCCTCGAAAATGTTATCACGTAAACGGTGTTGTTCTGGGGTGCTCGATTTTAAGTCTATTACCAAATAACCATGCAGTCTTGATGTCGCTCGTTCAAACCGTTTCATAAAGATGTTACTAGACGAAGGGTAAATTCTTCTTGCCAATGTAGCTACTTGCTGTCTGTCAATAGGATTATTAAATAGCACCAGATACTGCGTATTCAAAGCGATATCCCTACAAGCTTTACCTTGAGGGAACAAATTTTGGTTGAGATATACGACAGATATGTTCCTATGGTGACTGCCCTTGGTAAAGAGATCAGCAATTCTTTGATCGCATTCAGCTTCAGTCATCAAGTCGTCAAAGACAAGCAGGTTCCTTTGATTAACATTTATATATTGGGTATCATTCAAGTAGTCTGGAATACCGTGTACAAATTCGACCCCGGGGATTTCACGCTGAAGTTCATCATACAAAGGTTGCCATTGTCCAAAACACCATATGATACGCTGAGGCTGAGGTCTAACAAGATTTGATGATAGCAGTTTTCTTGTTCATTCAGTTTTTCTACTACCACTTGGTCCTGAAACGACCATAGAAAATGGATGTTGAAACGTCGTCTCTCTTGAGATGTACCATGTTTGTAATGGCGGTGAAAAACTGCCAGCGGCTTCGTCATTTCCGTGGACATATCCTAGAGAATGACTGATGGCAAACAGGACACTGATGCATTTGTGAAACCGATGTAAGTTATATATCTTTTATGATAAAGACATGTTTTTTTCTGTTGTTAACCATTCTTACGCTTTCTTGGGGCAGAGGAGAAGGAAGAGGGGGAGGAGTGGAGGAGGAGGAGGAGGAGGAGTAGAGGAGGTAGTGGAGGAGGAGGTAGTGGAGATGGAGGAGGAATGGAGGGGAGGAGGAGTGGAGGAGGAGGAGGAAGAGTGGAGGAGGAGGAGGAGGAGGAGATGGTGGAGGAGGAGAAGGAGTGGAGGAGGAGGAGGAGTGAAGGAGGAGGAGTAGGAGGAGACGGAGGAGGAGGAGGAGATGGAGGAGGCAGAGGAGGAGGAGTACAGTTGGAGGAGGAGGAGGAGGAGTGGGGGGAGGAGGAGGAGGAGGAGGAGGAGGAGGAGGAGTGGAGGTGGAGGAGGAGGAAGAGGATGGAGGAAAAGGAGGAAGAGGACGTGGTGGAGGACGAGGTGGAGGTGGAGGAGAAAAAGAAGGGAGTAGAAGGAGGAGGTGTTGTTGGTATATACAGTAGCTCGTAAAGTCTTCTGTCATAGTCAAACTGACTTTTGACATATATGCGTGTGATCCCTGAGTGACCAATGAGAAAACGTCTTATCACTCACCAGTCAGAGCATTGCTATTTCTTATATCGGCCAGTCAGAACGTCGCTTTGGCTCTATTTATCATACTTCGCCCTGTAAATTCATTCACTGTCAATTTGGATAGCATAGTGTAAGGATCGGGTAAGCTTACTTTGACGTATTTTTCACATGAGTGATTTCACTTTAGGTTTTACACCACGAGCTGATCGACGTTGTCAAACCATTTCGTAGGATACCAAACACGGATATATTCGGTTGAGTAATACAGGAGAAACTCGATATTTTACGCATGAGTGATTTCATTTCGGTTGGATGCCTGCAATCGTTAGTTCTCTTCAAGCGCTTTTGTTTGACACCAAGATCGTGAAAATCGGTTTACAAATAGAGGAAAAATTACATTTTGAAATTTTTGCTTGCGAAATTTGAATTTGCCGCCCCAAAACAGTTTGCAGTGACGTCACCTTAATCTTTAAAACGCCAATATCTCGAGAACGGATCAAGATAGACGTATATATTTTTACATTTACTGAACCTACGCGACGAGATCTTTCAAATGGTGCCTGTTAAAGAGTTTATTGGTAAGTTTAAGGAAAAGATTAAAAATCGCTATTACGTCATTACTCGAAAACGGTTGAAAATCGAATCGAGAATTGGGGGTGTAAATGGAAGTTTTTCATGAATTCTATCACATGAAATTAACATCTCAGAATTGATGAATAGAAAGTGTGTCACGAAAGGGGGAAAACTGATTGTTAAATGTTAACTGTATTTCTGTTCATTGAAAATCTTGACGATTTCGCAGAATGGTCATAACAGACTTTCTAGAACCTATCTGTACTTTAGACAGCATCCTAAAGGACTATGAAAGTTTTATAACGCAAAATACTCGTTTCGGTAAGTTTCTCCTAAAAGTCAAAGACTTGACCGAAATTTAGTCCGCTGTTACAGTTTTGAAAGTATTAGTGTCAACATTGGCTAGTTCCCTTTCATACATTATCTTAAGCTGATCTCAAGTCAAAAAATATTAATACATAATGTCCGCTGGCCCTTAAAAGGTTGAATTTCATGTATGGTCTTCTAAAATCCTGCACAGACTTGCTTTAGGTATCAAGAGTGTCACACACGTGTTGGTTCATTTAAGCGCGAGATATTGAGGAGTAGGTAATATTTCATCTTTTAATTTCATTTTGCAAATAGTATATCGGTTATTCTCATATCGTTTTAATGCTCTTTATTTTAATGATTGGTCAGGTCATAGACAGTACGTAATTATATCATTATTATACATTTTCTTTCAAATGGTTCTTTCTTTTATACTAGAAAAGAGGTTAAAGGGTTCTCGTTTATGCATGAGTGATTTGACTTCCGGTTTAAGTTTATTGCCTTATAGTACTTATAGAGACCTTTGGTTAGATACCCAACATGCCTAGCTTTTGTTCAATAATGAAAGAGTTAGCCGGGTTTTAACGCTTGCATGATTTTCGCCAATTATTCGGTCCCTTTTGGAAATACGATGATCAAAGTATACATTTTCCGAATCTTTTTGACGAGACCTTTCCAGTGATACCTCACTTGACCAGGTTCGAGTCTAGGAACGCGCAGAAAATGTGAATTTTATGCATGATTGATTTCACATCCGGTTTGAGTGTGCCAACCTATAGTACTCGTCGAGACCTTCGGTTAGATACCCAACATACCTAGGTTATCTTTAATAATAAAGGCGTGAAGCCGGGTGTTTCTGGATGAATGATTCCGGTTTTAACCTCAATATCTGGAAAACGGATAGAGATAGACCCATAATAGTACATACTTTCCGAACCTACTCGAAAAGATCTTTCTAACGGTACCAGTCCCGAGCCTTAAATTTAATGCCTTCATTTCCGGTTGGCACCTAGGTTATGGTAAAGTGCACCCTATAGGCTTTTCAAAAATGTCAGATACCCAAAATGTAAAAATGGACCCTAAAATGTCTTATTTTTGATGATTTTTAACAACCTTCTCAAAAAGTGCCTTACCGGTTCTAAAACTCTAGATGGTCATTGAAAATGTTTGCAATTTCAGAAAACTATCAAAACGTTCTTTAACATCATATTACTGATGGTATGAAAGAGGCACTTCAGTCCATATGTGACCCAGACCTGATGTCGCCTTCCTTCCTTTACTCAATACACGGATTAACTTGGACAGATCAATAGGCCTTTGTTATTGCATCCGTCTATAAGTCAATAGACGCTAGACCTTGTGGCGATTTTAAAGGGATTAAAAGGGGGCAGTTGAATAGGCTATTGTTAACGCATCCGCTCTTAAATAGATATACACCAGACATTGTGGCGACTTTATAGGGATTAACTTTGACATGTTTACTTTTTATTGTCCGTCCATCTGGCCTTAAATCAACGCACGCTAGACGTTGTGTCCATGATCACGTTTGATGCACTCATGACCTTATCTAAATATAGCTTATGAAGTCATTGTAAAAATAGGTCCGAGCATGCGCATTAAGGGATAATACACTTATGATTGGAGTCATTTTGTCAGTGGACGCCAAGGAGGAAACATCGTCGACAAAAAGTAATACTTTATTTTCAGTTAACGTTACTTCTAACGTAGCTATCTTAAATAAAGCTTAATATTTTTTTTGTTTTTATTAAAAAATTTGATAAATATTTTGCTTAAGATTATTATTAATAAGTTCTTTGTTTACCATACAATATATTCATTTAGGTCATAGATAAATCTATATGATTATTAATTAAACATAATTTATGTATAGGTTTTTTTTGTTTTCATGTTATCTCCCCGTCTAGGGCTGAGCACCTGACCCTCAATGTACGCGAACACGCCCTAGATAGGTATATAAGTCAGCTCTGTATACTTCCGTGAGACATTTCTATTAATAGAACATAAAGTTATTTTCAGTATGAAAGTCTTGAAATAGATTTATTACTATCGTTTCTATTTAAAACATTGTGAAGTCATTCTTAAAATAGAAAGATGATGTCATTCTAAAAATAGAATTCAAAATGGCCGCTGCGCATGACGTCATTCTCACGAATGCGCAGTCCTGACCCCAAAGAGACGCCTATACTACTTTAAAGAACCAGACTGTTTATTCGAAAAGAGCTAGGCTAAGTTAACCGGACACGTCTGTATCTGAAAAGTTCTCTGTCTGTTCTGGGGGCTTTATCTCACTCTGTCCCTCTGGTCAGATCGCTCTGTGTCTGTACTAGTAGAGGATGATTTCGCGCCCTGTGTGACTGCAGTTGCTGTAAAGCGCCTTTGAACGTTTTATCATGAAAAGGGCGCTATATAAATCTGGTATAATATATATACATATAGGTCTGTGCATATTTTCAATATACATTAGCAGCGTATTAATTTTAACCTATTGTTGAAAGCAGATACATACTTAGTTGGTGGGTAATTTTAATTAAGATTTAAAATATGATTTTTTTTTAAAAAGGTAGGATAAATAGAACATAAGGTTACTGTGTCTCGTCTACGAAACAGTAAAAGTTTCGACTAAAAGTCTCGAATTCTATATTTTCTTCGACTTACCTTATACATTTAAATTCATAGGACAGTAACCTTATATATTCTCTATTAATTCGTGTGCAGAATGGATGACATTTTGATAATTGTTTGTATAGCATAACATGAACAACATATGTATATTTCCGGATAGTCTAGGAAGATAGACGTTGAGTTTGTAGTTTTGAAAATTTACAATGTATAACTAAAAAGTAAACAAAATATGTCGAAGCGTGTTGTGTCACATCGTACTAAATTAAATGTTGGTTATTCTTTTTCTTGACGACGTTGCTGTTTTCTTCAGCTCCTCAAAAGACGGGCTCAAAATCGTCGTGACCGATCATACTTGTTTGCCAAAGATGTGGTCTCGGATAGTAACGTATCAAAATCCACTGTCTGTGGATTATTCTTTCGCTTTCGTAATGTATGCCAGTCCACGCAGTTGTTGAATTGGAGTTTCCATAAACAGCGTTGTTCCACGACACGACCCATGCACGTGTGCAATCAGTTTCATTCGGACCAGACATCGTGTATCGGCCAGCTAGCTCATAGTAGTCTGTTGCTCGTCCCACCGCCGTGTTGTATTTTCCAGAAACTTTACCGTCATGACATTTTATTTCCAAAGTAGACTTGAGCTGATTTATCCATTTACCAGCGACGCCACACTGGTTGAACTCAGCGGGAATTGTTTCGCAGGATGCTGAAGATAAAGCAAGTCGTTATTAAAACGTAGAAACTTTTTGTTCTGCATTCAAGCATATATTCTGTAACATATGTGATTACCGGAACAGGTTTTTATCTTTCAAGAACAATTTCCTAACTGAAACTATTTGTTCGTGTATTGAAAATCATGGTGGCATACTTCTGCCAACCAAATATTCACTTATTTATGTACACAGTTTTTTTTTCTAACATTGTTACATAATCAGTTATTATCTTGCAAGTGGCAAAAATGCGTGTTAATCAGATAATAATGTTAACAGGACAAAATTGTCTGTTGGTGTCCACTACTGACGTCCACATATTCACATTAAAAATTGGACGTTGTGAAAGTTTTACTAGCCAGTTAGCTAAATATAAATTATTTTGAAGCTCCCAACTGACGGAGTATTCAATTGCTTATTATCTATTCATGTTGGTAAAGTTGCACTTATAGGGCTTATATTTACCTTAATTAAAAATCTAACATATGACAATCATCTTCTCGCATATGAATTTTCTTAATAAAGATTAATATTTTGCAAATTAAATAATATATTTAAAATATCATAAATAATTGAATGAATATTGTGATAAACGGGCTAATAGGAAGCCTCATTTTTGTACTTAAATCTTACAATTGTAAATAGTCATTTAGAATCAAAAATATATGATAAAAGGGACGATTTTAATTTTTTAATTGTCAACTCCTTCCCCCAACCATACACACACAAATGTACCCCGAACAACATCATACGGTGTCTATATTTCACAACCTATTCGAGTAGCAAGAGCTTGTACAAAGTCACAGGAGTTTAATGATAGAAATCTTCATATCAACAAAAAGTTATTACAACAGCTTTTTCTAAATTTTACTATAGATTCTTTGAACTATTTGTCCCTAACATATGTTGGTTCCGGAAGGATCTCCGTGTGTGGAAAACATTTCGTATAAGAATCATATAAGGCGACATTGCCTATGTACCGTCATTCCGTACGCGAATTATATGTCATTAACTGAAATAGAATTAAATGATCTCCAACTCAAGAAACAGACTATATCCTAGTGTCATTCGTCCCCTTCTTCCGTTTCATGTTAAGTGTCATCTATTTGAAAACGTCAGGATTATTTACAACCGCGTATTTTACAAGCACATTCATTGGTCCCCTTCCTGAAATGAAATATTGATAGTTTCAAACTGTCGAGTGTTATTAATATATCTTATCAAACAATGTTAAACTCCAGGGATGACTATAAATTATTTGTAAACCTTTAAACGTATCGCTGTTTGCTTAATACATGTCATTTGAACATTATTACTACTACAATTATTATTATTATTATTAATCCCCTGCCACAAGTGGGGGGGGGGGGGGGGGGTATAGGAATGGTCTCCGTCCGTCCTTCCGTCCGTCTGTCCGTAACACTTTCGTGTCCGCTCCATATCTCTTAAACCCCTTGAAGGAATTTTATAAAACTTGAGTGAAATGATCACCTCATCAAGACGATGTGCAGAACCTATGAGTCAGCCATGCCGGCTCAAGGTCAAGGTCACAATTTACGGTCAAAGCCTTCCATTTTGTGTCCACTCTGTATCTCCTAAACCCCTTGAAGGATTTTCATCAAACTTGGGTCAAAGGATCACCCGTCAAGAACTCATGAGTCAGCCATGTCAAGGTCACAACTCGAGGTCAAAGGTTTGAGTTCTGTATCTCCTAAACTCCTAGTAGGATTTTTATGACACTTTGGTCAAATGATCACCTCATCAGGACGTTGTGCAGAATTCATGAGTCAGCCATGTCAGTTCAAGGTCAAGGTCACAGCTAAATGTCAAAGGTTTACCCTTTCACTATCCATAGCAGTGGCGAGGAATTTAGCTGTCTTTCAGACTGCCTTGTTATTATTATTATACCAGGTTTATATAGCGCCTTTTTCATGATAAACACGTTCAAAGGCAGTTTACATATACTACTCTACTAGTACAGACAGAGCGATCTGACCAGTGGGTCAGGGTGAATTAAAAACCCCAGAACAAATAGAGAGAACTCCTTTTTGATAAGGCTTGTCCGGCTAACTTAGCCAGACAGTTTGGCATTTTAACGTGCCTGGTATGTAGCACCGATACACGCAAAGCCGGTGTAGGCCTCTTAGTCAAGTGGCAGACACCCAAAAGCGTCTCAAAAATTTCCAATGCCTTGACGGGGATTCGAGTAAAATCGAACATCGGACCTCTGGATTGACAGTCAAGTGTGTTACCACTAGACCAGTGGCCCACATAAGAACAATGGTAATACATTTGCCTAAATTTTGCATTGGCAGGTACATATTTAGCCAAAATTAATTAGAAAAACAAGTTTGTAAATTTATTATTACCTGTCTTTTCCTGCCTTGGTAATAAATAAATTTCAAAGCCACATGCAGTTTAAAGCTTGCATTTTGCTTCGTATTGTTAGACTGTCACCATAAGTATCAAATGCAAATGTAATACTAGATATTATATTGAGATTTAAATATATAGATCTACTCAACTTTTAATTACTTTCAAATAAAAAGGGGTGATTATATATATATATATATATATATATATATATATATATATAATATATATATATAATATATAAAAGAAAAACATCCAATGGGTTTCCTCTATCTGTATTTCTGTCTATAGGTAGATGGTTTTCTTTTTTATTTATTATATACTTGTCCAGGAGTAACTTTTAATATTTTCTATTATATATATATATATATATATATATATATATATATATATATATGCAACAATAGGTAGCTTGGATATAGAGACAGATAAAATGGGTATTCTAGTTATATATGAAAACTATCATGGGTATACATACATGTACATTCCACTATGGGTATCTTAGTTATATAACATTCACTCTGCGTGTTTTGTGCATACATGTATAGCCACCCTGGCTATACATAAAGTCAACTTCGGGTACCTTGGCTATACAAACAGGTCACTATGGGTATCACGTGTATACAGAAAGGCTTATCTGTGTATTCTGTGCATACAGACAGGTCATATTGCCTACACATGTATACATACTGGCAAATACTGATATGTACAGAAAGGCAATTCTGGGTATTCTGGACATACAGAAGGTCCAACCAAGTTTCCTTGCAACTCTGGATATTCTGGATATATAGGCCTGTCATCCTGGCTATACTGTTGTATATATAGGCTACTAAGGGTATCTTCGATTTAATACACACCAATCTGGGTATCTTGGGTATACAGACATGTTATTACGGCTATACATTCAGGTCACTTTGGATGGCATTGGTATAAGACAGGTTACCTATGTATCCAAGGTATAGAGCCATACCACTTTGTGTAGTCTGGATATACAAACATGTCATCTTGGCCGTATATACTGGCGACTATGGATATCCCGGTTTTACATATAAGCCTTTCTGGAGAAAAACCTGGGTATACAGACAGACCATCCTTGCTATACACTAGGCCAGTATATGCGTTGAGTATAATTGGTATATAGACAGGTCTCCTGAGTGCATCCTTGGTAGGCCACCTTGAGTATCCTGGATATACAAACAGATCATCCTGACCATTTATTTAATGTCACCACTATGAATATTCTGGGTATTAATACATGCCACCGGTGTACCCTAGGTATAGAGGCTGGTGTATCTGGGTATCCTTGGTATACTGTCAGTTGTTCTTGGTTATAAATACAGGCCACTATTGGATCCTGGGTACCGCTTTTTGTAAACTTGTTTTAAATAAAGACCACTATTGGTATACTGGATATATAGGCCTTCCTAGTTAAATATACAGAAAACTATGGGTATCCTAGGTGTACAAACAGGCTTCTTATGGCATTCACTGTATACATACAGGCTATCAGGGCTATATATGTATGCTAATACGGATATCATTGGTATACAAAAAGACCGCCAATGTATCCAAGGTATACAGCTCACTCTGGATATCATGTATATACATACAGGTCAGGTAAGCGATAAATACCGATACACTATGGGTGTCCGTAGCATATAAAGAGGCAACTATCGGTACCTTATGTATAGATGCAGGCCATTTTGGGTATCAGTGTTATACAGACTGACCACGTGTGTATCCTGATTATACAGACAGACCATCATAGCTACACATATATGCCAGTTTGGTCATATACTAATTAAGCTTCACAACTTTGAATCGATAGCGTAAAACAATGGATCATAAGTTTGCATACAAAGGATACCACGGGTGACATGTATGATTGTATTCCTATAATACCCAAAGTAACATATCATATTATACTAATGTGGATTGCAAGACTAAATGTGGCAGTTCAATGTGCAAATGCTACCGATCCAACCAGGTTTGCATGTTTGAATGTGCATGCGAGGCTATTTATATACAAACTGTAGAAATGTATATGGCAACGAGTATAATAAAGTTGTGACATTTTCAAAACAATGTCCATTGGTATTGTATATAGAGAAAAGACTATGAATAAGATTGAACCGTGTGAACTAAGTTGTACAGTATTTGAATAAGTGTTAAATACTAATTATATTCTTAATGCTTGGAATATTTACAAGCTTTACTTGGACATTGATAAAACTGATAAGATTCTTATCAATGGTTAAGAACAGATATATGTGTACTAAATGAACGTTTTAAATACATATTTGATACACTTTAATTAATATTCATGAGTATGCAAATGAGCTGAAAAACTCTTAATTAATACTTATGAGGAACATTATTCCAAAATCAAAACAAATTACTATCTCAAAATATGTTTTATATGTGAGTTATGTAAATATTGTTAGTTTTTTAATATTTGTTTTCTAAATTATTAATATACCCCACCCACTTTTGACAGAATTTACTCTTGGAAACAATAAATTATGCTACAAACAGATATATATTTATATAAAGTAATGTTTCAAATGTAATATTGCTTATTTTTTGTCCATTTATAAATACAAATAGTGAAGATTTGATCTTAGTATTATTTGAAAACATCATTTTTAACGAATTATCTGCCCATTTTTTAAGATTTCATGAATATTCATAAGTATGTATATGAGAAAATCTTTGAGTAAGTGTTGTAAATAAATGTACAAAGCTCTGGCTTTATTTTGATACCATTGTTGTTATTCTACACCGAAAAATGATCAAGATACAACGTATTTTATGTGACACACATGAAAATATGCACCGAATGACATTTGACTTCGTTCATTTCACTATAAAGGGACTCTCAAGGGTGACTACCGGGCAAGTCTTTATTGTGTCACCTAGTAGATAACGTTTAACGTGGTAGTCATCCATCTTCAGAAAATGCCTACGCAAGTCACAATTTTAAAAATTCTAGGCATACTATAAAACATAAATCAAATTAGACTAGAAAACAATTTTAGTAATACTTGGTTGCTAAATCGTCTGGAAAAAGTAAATTCCAAAGTGTTGATAAAAAACAATGACAATTTTCCGTCCATTTTACCATTACAAATGTGCATATGGTATTTTATATAAAAAATGATATTTCCGGCAAAAACCTTATTTGGATATGTAGTCGAGCATATTTACAATATTAATCAATACAAAAACAAGAAATAATTTTACTTTCCATATTCTAACAAACTTTTTCTAAAATGTGTGCAATTGTCGTAAAGCTTGGTAACCATGAGGCCGCCATATTGATTTTGAGGTTGGGGTCTCGATCGAATATTAAAGGCAATGTGTCAAACTATAATCATGCATTCTGAAAGCGATTTGCTTGTAGAATTATCTGAACGATTCGGCAAATTTTGAGCTCTAAGCACTCTATTAGTGTTGAACATAGTATACTATAGTACAATTTCTTGTCCAGGTTATTCCCCAGCAACCACGTGCACTGGCTGGAATTCATTGACACTCCATAGGAAACTTCATTTCCTATAAGAGATGCGCATAATATCTTCATGTTTTGTTCAGATGATTTTCACTGCATTATTGCTAATTGACTATTAAACATTAGTGAACTATAGCGCCATCATCGTCAGTGAATTCCATTTTAGTTGTTTTGATATGTAACAATGCTTATTTCGGGGAGCATCCATCCGTTTTATAAAATTACATTTTGTACAGGTGACAAGACATTTAGACAAAATGTAAATTCAGATGCTCTTTGCTTTAGCCTAGCTGCTATTGAAAGGCATTGAGGTATACAACCGTTGCCATTAAACAGAAAATAAATTTAGCAAAACCCGCCATCACCAGACGTCTCAAGAGTTTGATTTGTAATGAAAACGTGTGTTAAGTATCACAGATGAATTTTCAATAAATAAAATGTCCAAAGTACTGATATTTCTTAGGTACTGTAGACAGAAAGCCGTGAAATGAAAAATTAGGTCGTCATGAAATCCGTGACCTATAAGAGATGGACGTTTATTTTTTATTTACATAATTTGTTCACTTTTTGGGACTTTGGGGAAAACAACACTATATCTTTATAAATTAAATATAATACAAACATATCGATATATCAGTCATTTTTTTTTTTTTTTTTTTTTATGGGGGGGGGGGGGGGGTTGTTGTTGCTGTTTTTTGGGGAAGGGGGGTTGTTTGTTCGTTGGTGTTTTTTTTGTTGTTTTTGTTGTTGTTTTTTTCCTCTTTTTTGTTTTTAATAACGGTAAATGATACAGAACTTTGTCCTGAAATCCGTGATACTTTGCTTAGAAATCTCTTACCAAGGCTCGTCCGAAACCATTTCTTCCTGTGACCGATATCCCTACGCGTGAGTATTGCCCGAATGAATTTATTGAAGTTCACGGATGACCACATTAAATCGATATTTGTCTCCGTCTTGTATATACTACAGGTCACGGATAGCAACAGTAAAATGATCACCAGTATATAAGTACACAGAAGCTGCCGGAATTTTGTAGACCACAGGCTACAGACGTCTACAAAATGTTTATACTTTTCTTTATTCTATGTCACCAGATTTGTGTTAAGACAGATTATGGATAGCCAAAGATAATAAATGTTAAGCTTTGTAAAATATAGCCTGAAGTTTGTGAACATATAGCCACATACCTTTGTTCGATATAAAGGATGGCCACAGCGAAAATATACAGATTTGTGTATAAGACAGTTCAGTGATGGCCGCGTTGAATTCATGTAGGTTTTGGTCAATATAAACAGTATTTAAGTACAAGACTGTCAGGAATGGCAATAGCGAAATATCTTTTTGTTCTTATTCGACGTTGTCACAATACTGATACATGGCTAGTCACGAATGACCCTCGAGAACTAATTTTTGTCTTTGTTCGATGTCACCAGAATTTGCATAGATCACAAGTCACGGATGGCCACATGAACTAAATATATGTATTATGTATTTCGTTGTTGTTGTTTTTTTTTTCTTAATATCATCAGATTTACGTTCTATACAGGCCAGGGAAGGCCACAGCGACATCCATAACCTGCCATACTGAGGATGTGAAACGAAAACAAGTATCAATCTCATACGGTCATCCTTGACCTATCTGGGTGCTCAACAATTCTTGGCCAATTTCTTTACCTAGCTCATATTAATGACCTTTCTGACTCATCAAAGATAAGAGACTATTTGCAGATCACACCATTGTCTACATGACGGTCAAATCTTCCCTTGAAGAAGCATAAACCCTACGGAAAAGATTTTCATGATTTAGAAGAAACATATATGCCCACATACTTAGTATTTTTCCACCAGATGTCGGTAAACAGATATACATTGCTAAGGTTTATTGTTATATACAAATACAAACTTTAAATGAAATTTGTATTTTGTTTGCAAAATTGAATTATAAAGATCAGCAACGTCCTGTTCAGACAAAAACTGATAACATATGTACACTGAATGTAGGGATAATACACGTTTTTTGTGCATTAACGTCTACAGAAGCCCACGGGATTGTACGGTCTCGGTCACAAACATATCCCAAAAAGGCTTCTGCAGGCGTTAATACACAAAACAAACGTGTATTGTCGCTATTCTTGCATAAAAACATAACACGACGACTAAATTTATTGTTTTCTTATGTGATGACTTTACGATTCCGGTACATTTTTAGTTACCATTCGGTTGTTCTTGGAAACGGAAAACATGTTTTAAATATCCGTAACCGGGGAACACATAACAACAACACTACTAAAAGCGTGATGTGAAGGTTTTTGAGCATCTTATTTTTATTTTTAGTTATTACAAACGTTACATTCCACATAATTTTGCATATAACTTAAAAATTTGATAAACAGGAACACAATTTTAAGAATAACAACTTTACATTCGAATTATTTTGAGTACAAACACACTTAGAGTACGGATGAGTACGAAGCTAGTGACTAGCTTTCGAGGTTTATTATATGAATTCTGCGAAAAATCAGGTAAAAACAAACCGACTGATATTTACAAAAATCATTAATATGATACCTAAAAACGGGCAATAGCACAAGTTACACGCCATACTTATTTATTCAGTTTTTTTACAATAACTGAACAGACGCTTGGTAAAGGGAGTAAACTCTAAGAGAAGCTAGTGCGTACATTGTTGGGGGCAGTACGTTTGGGGTTGGAATATGATACAGCTAAACATACTATGGATTACATTGTATCTATAATGCTACAGGAAGAGGTTATTATGGAAGAAACAAGATGCAGATGCCAAATATCAGTCTGCGCAGAAATACATACATACGTCCCTGGTAAAGCATTTCAAAAATAAAAATCATGTATTAACAGCACGTGAATTGCCTTGTTTGTACACGAGTTTTCTCCCGTTTATACATGGGCGGATCCAGTGAAAAAAGTAGTTTTTATGCAAAAATGGCTGATTGTAATTTTCCTGTCAGCTTGCTTTTAACTACCGGGCCAGATAAGCACCTCGATGCCGGTCAGTACCTTTATCCTTGAACAGTACTAATGTTTGGTAGTATGGTTCTTATCCGCATGTTTAAGTTGCCTCCAACGTTAAAAATTAAAAACCAACTTGTACAAAGTCCACCATGCAACTTCCTGCCCAGGCAACAACATATATTGGGTGTGAAAGGTATGTCAAGCGTCGTTTCAACTACACGTGTACGCTAAAATGTGTATATGCAACATGAATATCTGTTGTGATTTTTATAGTTTAAATCAACTAAGCAAACGTGCAGAACTATATGATTGCACTTTCAGAATAATTTCTAGGACGACTTTCCTTTCGATTTATATCGTTACACTGCACACTACGTTTGTCTGCATGTGTTCCTGACCTTGTAGTCTGGACCCAAACTTGCCAGAGCGCACAATCCGGGCCACTCAGGTACTAAGAATTAAGTTTATAGTCGGTAGTTCTGACAATGTTACTCTACCCAACAGGATGCACAACGAATTGAACATATACAAGGGACATCGCCTATAGTGAAACGGGTGCAACTGGGATGATAAAGCGGTTAGTAGCTAACAGCGTCTTGACCGGTTTACAGTGTAATCCTATGGACAATGTTATGCAATTTAAATGTCTTCAAACAATTTAAGCATGTATGACTTGATTACTGTTGTTGAAAATCAAACAAAATGTTTTGATTGTCCTATGGCGTCAGTGCAGTAAGACACTCTAATCTACATAAATAAGACATTTATATCAATATAGCAAGAGATAAGGAACAACGTAGAATCAGGTAATACGAGAGTTTTTCTATTTTATCTAAACTAAATTATGGATAATTAATCTTAAATATTGACACTTAATGTATTAAACATCTGTTATGTTTAAAATGTGATGCAAGATTAAAACAATTAACATCCAATTAAAATTATTTTTTTACTTTTACACCTTACGAATACTGTCGTGTGAAACCTTTCCATTTGTAAGGTTATGTAAGTACATCAAAATTTCTACAAAGAACATACCTAAGATTTAAATTATTTTTGCAAGCCTGGAATCACTCTCTGTGTCAACATAATGACACTACACTATGTTGGAATATATATTATTCTTTACCATTTAAATTTGACTAATATGATGAAACTATCTTTCTTATATTATACATAGTTTTTAAGCTTTCAGCTTCCAGGTACATGTTCACATTTATACAAGTATACCTATTTTCAGTTTACAGGTTTAACATTCCAAAATGAGGATTGTTTTCATTTTCTTCACCATTTCAAAAATTGTGCTCGCACAAAATCTTCAGAAAAGATTCATCGATCCAGTGAAAAATGGATACGAAGGTAATACATCTTTCATCTATTACACCCGGAAGTCCATTTTTTCGTAAAAAAATCCTGAAATAATGCTTGGATTAGTATGATCGGTATTTCCCCACCACGAAAAAAGCTACACAGATGCCACATGACCTGGTACTATAATTAAGAAAAACTGCGTTGAACTCGTAGTTTTCGAAATTAAATGTGAACAATGCGCGTTATGAGCATACACTCAACAAAACTTCTAACCCAACATTTTTCATTTTTAATTAAGAGATTAATTTTAAAGATTTTTCAGTGTTACATCTAATAACAAAAGATTGTAAGCATGATTGTATTCCTTATCACACGGAATTTTCTGCCCGCACATTTAGTGAACGTCTTTATCAGGCCCTTTCCTTGGCCCTTTTTCAAGTCTCGGGACGGAATGCTACATGTAGTATTTTCGATAACAATAAGCTCAGAAAAAAGCACATAAAATTGTCATAAAAATTCTCAAAAATATCGAAATTGGATGAAGATCGTCATATGATTCGATGATTATTTGATTCCGGGAATTGATTTTAAAATATTCAGGACGTGTCAGTAAAAACGTATTATTTCAAACATTTATTGTCACCCGTTGTAAAGGTAATCGCAATTTATTACGTTTTGCGTCAAACCATTTGAAAAGTGCATTTATTTACGCCAGGTAATTTCATTTTTTACTTTACCTTTATCTACTACAGCCCAATGTGCAGAAATCCTAGCTTTGAATGAGAACCACTGCGGTATAGCTGGGCTATGGACAAATCAATTGAAATCTGTCATGGAATTCACGTGTATGGATGGTCATCTCAGTGGTCGTTACAATACAGCAGTTGGGCATGCAGATGATTACTACAACTTAACCGGAAAGTATACTATGTCTGGTCCAAATGGTGCTGACTGTGTTATGGGATGGGTTGTTTCATTCAACAACAAAGTATTTGGAAACTCCAATTCAACAGCTGCATGGTCTGGCATACATTACGCACATGATCATGTAATTCGGACCCATTGGGTACTTACACGTTGGCACCCGTTGGAAGACATAAGGAAGACAACAACAATAAACCATGACGACTTTGTCAGCCTCTGTTAAAACAGTTTATATATCTGCAAATTGTAAGAAAATGATAAAAACATTTCAAACTTTAAAATCAAGTTATTGCATAGAACCTTTTCCTTGTCATCTATTTAAAATCGCTTTAAAAAAAAAATCTGCCTTTAAAAATAAAAAGTAAAACTATGCTTACATGGAAATTATGAATATATCATTTTGTGTTAAGCTTTAATGGTCTTGTTTTAGTTATCACCCTAATTGAAATGTTGTCCAACTCCGTGACTTGATCTACTATGTAACGGTACCTACCTCTGTCACTTTCCAAATATCAACATAGGCAGCTATTGCAGGATTTTTTCAATTTGTTAAAATTGGTTATTTGGTTGCATCACTGGAGTCGTTCTTACGCTCACACCAGTAAAAAAACCGGAAAGTTTTATTTCTGAAAACTAAACGGCGAGGCTGTAAAGGAGCGTATGTCTTTAGAATATCAACACAGACTTGATAGATATATGTAAGTCTGAAGTCATTCTGTAAACTGTGTATACGTAATTGTGTTATTACAACAGTACCTTGATAAGCAATTTTGTATTCGACTCGGGTATTATCGTCCAGGTCTGGATCACATTAAGCGCTTAAGTACAATTTTGCTTCTCACCTAAACAGGAGACTGCCAGCTATATCAATGACAAAACACAAATCGTAATACATTTTGAGAAAAATACATATTACAAAAATTCATAGACCAGTCGCAATAAGAATGACTTTATTTTGACGAATTTGTACGACATAGTACACGATATATTGCATTTAATTAATTTCATTAAAAAACTGACGTTTAACTCTGATGAATCTTTCAGATTTATATGACATCTGAAACGTTCAGACCTGGTTTAGTGAAATCAATGAAGGAATAATAATAATAATAATAATATCTTAATGATGTTTTCCAAAAGCATTGTTACAGCTTTTATGTCAGTGGGGTACAAAACAACGAAACAGTTTGAATAAATGTTTGCGTCCACAGTCATACAATGCACACGGGTTTAGAAGTAAAACAAATGTAAATCTAGAAAGAAAACTATTAAGCATGCTATAAAATGACTAGGAACAGTTATAGTTAGGTTCAAATCCTTATAGTAGAAAATAATAATGGATTTATATTCAAGTATGCTTGTCAGATGCATTATTGCACAAGAAATCTTATACTTAAATATTCGTATTGGTACTTGAGCTCGTGTCACTGTAGAGGCGTAGACACATTCACGAATAGTCCGATTGGATATATTAATTAAGGCTTAGAAATACGCTTTGAGAAACAAAAATCAAACAACACCAAATCATAGAAAGAAAGAGTTGTTTAAAACGAGAATTGAACAGCATGTAAAACATGTATATTACTTTACGAAACAAGTGTCAGTATACTGATATAAACAATGAATTCCGGAAAAGGACTGCCTAAAGGGGCCCACTTCCGGACAGTCAGTCGCCTTTAAAAACTCACCATTTTCAAAGAACTGTTACACATGTTCGTTTTGATGCATTTGCAATAGCGTGCGAGTGGTGAAATTTCGCATAACAAGTCTTCCCCGAGCCGGGGCCGCAAACCCGACCTAAAAACAAACACGGTAATTGCAGCGAGTCTGCTGACAGTGAGGGTGAGGGGAAAGATTGCCTTGATGCAGTGAATTCTGATTCAGATAATTTACTGCAGTTTTTCCAAGAGGATCTTGCTAGTCTTAGCTCTTAATTAGCCTCCATACTGATAATTGATCTTAAACAGGTACTGGAAGAATGCACACCAAATGGTTTGCATACTGAACGGGCTATTCTGAACGATAACTTCGCAACAAGTCTGGTTTGATAACGATGAGCTCGCACAGTATGAGAATAAGACATTTCAAACCTTGGTGATTCGGTAATATAGGACGAACCAGTTGAAACTAAAATTTTAGAGTTTTCTAGAAAGCCAAAATTAATCTTAAAATTTCTGAAATAGACAACTGTCAACATGAGAGAAAACGAAAACTGAATGTAAATCGAAAAGTTATTATCAAATTCACGAACTCGTAAACACGTTACAATGTATACAAGTCCAGGAAGGGTCATGCTGATGGCCTGTTTTTGCAAGTAAACCTGACACCTCATCGCGAGTACCATGGTTATGAAGCCCGGAAACTGAAATTTGACATACCTAACGACAGGCTTGAATCAAGGGCTGCAGAGTTCACGTGCAGCTAAATGGCGAACACCATCAAGGAAGGCAATAATAGGATAGATCTAGGACTGTTCAGCCCGGTGTCAAAAACTGTCAATATAATGCAACTGGATGGGGTATCATGTCCTATTTTCTGGCGTGATATTTGGGCATTGTGTTTACGGTTACAAGTAAACGTCGTCGTTTATATGACTTAAAAGTTGTTGAAAAAGTCGTTACATGTAAACCCGATCACTCACACTATTATAATGTGATGTACTCTATTTTCACATCACAGTTTCTACTAGTCTTGCATCGTGCATCTGCCATGGCGGGAAATGACCTCAATGATCACACATCGGGTAAAAGGCTCTCAGCAAGTTTCAAGAATCATGCACGTCTATCTCACTCATGCAAATTTATATATGTCTACTGCTTGTGGACATATATGGCGACATGCATCGAGGAATCGGTAAACTACTCTATAACTACATTTCATAACACAGAAAAATCTCTATTTATGTCAATGATATATTTTACTAAATTAACCTTATTACTGTTCATAAAGAGCTCGTAGGCTCTCACCATGCATTTTTTTACAAAATATTCAGTCATCTAAAGTACAAGTCTATAGTCCAAGAGATAGGACAAACACTACACGAACGCGATGACCACGATAATGTTGATGTCAATTATTTTCGACAAGATAAGAGAGGATTTCTGCAAAGATTATTACTCGATGTAATATTTTCCTATTCTTTTGAAATACAGTGCACATCTTTGTTATTGTGTAAGTTTGGAGAAGATACTACAAACAAAATGAAATAGGCATTTAAGATACATATCTTCTTTTTTCCTTTTAGATGCTGTACATGTACATACCAAAAAGAAAACAAATCTGTTTGTACAATTATTATTCATTTAATTTCAGTAAATAACAAGTTTTAAACTAAAGTATATGGCAAATGTTACTTTTGTTTATCCTTTGCAGAACAAAATAATTGAAATCCACCAAGTTCAATTTTATATTTCCATTCTGCTTGCTTTCCGTTTTAATTATTTTATAAATCTACTTCATGAAATTAAACGAAATACAAAGCACTGACCGTACAAGTCACCTTTTTGTATCAAAATCATAAACTAATTTTCAACATTCTAGCTCTAATATGTTTTTCTCTGTTAAAACACTCTTTCACGTTAACGTGCGATGACGTCAATGTTTTTGTTGCGACCAAAAAAGAGAGCTACTATATTTTATCTACTGTTTTAAATTAAGGGCATATTAGAATCGAAATAATTTATACCAAAACCGTATTTTAACACTATGTATACACTCGGGCGGTAATACGTCGTAATAATTTCACTCAGACTACGCCCTCGTAAAATTCTTACGCCCGACGTAACACCACCCATCGTGTATAAATAAGTGTTAAAACACTCTTTTGCTATGAATTATTTCTTAAATATAGGCGGTAATGGAGCGTGTTCTTAGTGGATTATAAACAAGTCCCGGATACACGAATGTATGTTCAAACGTAGAGGCCTAGCGACACTTTGTTCTGTGTGCTTCACGATGGTTTATATTATTCTGGAATGTTTTAATCGCCTTTTCATTTAAACCAACCCCAAAATTAAAGAAATGTCATCATATTTCCTTTATTTCCAGCAAATGCCAAATTACTATCATACATGCACGTTTTCATGAACTTGAAAAACCTTGCAAAGCTGATGGGCAGTTATCCCTGATGTTCCAGGAGGGACAGGGACTCACAGGTACTACCAACTTGCTCATTGGAATCTAAAACATACAGTGTCCGTGGAGCTAGGCCAGATATGATATGCGTATTTGCTTTTATATCTACATTTATGTACGAGGAAATAACGTGCACTCTTTGAAACATGAGTAATATTCTAGAGGGTCTGGGCGATTTTTTAAAATTTCTACATTAATTATCAAACGTCGAGATTTGATAAAGAACAACTCACGAGAAAAAAGGAAAACTAAGAGGTTTAGGTTTCAGTCGGATACGTGTAACGCTTTCATATATCTGTCATTTTTAATAACTTAACCAAAGATACAATTATCAAACAACACGATTTATTGATGTTACAGATGTGCATACTAATGGATTATAGAAACAAAAGAGTTAAACATATCTAATATTTTATCAAATATTTTTTTCACGTTGATAGAGTTACACTGATCAAAGTTTTTACTCGTGCACACAAAACTTTATATGATACTGCATAATTGACCTTTTAATGTTAGATTTTAATACGACATGGCATTTGACAATAGATTATATAAATCTGAATCACTTACAACATTATTTACAAGGAACGTCTATGTGCATTATTTTTTATAACGGCATATATAAATGAGCAATAAACTTCATTGTGTCTAGCTACATATACATATTCTTGAATTACAATGATTTTTCAATAAATAACAAACAAACAGAAGTGCTACTTAATATAAGCTTAGAGAGGTAAAGCTATATTTAGCTTAAGTCGTTATCTAACTAAAGGTAAGGTAAATTTATATTTTCGGAAATTCAATTCGAATGATATATAAAGTATTTTTCCACTACATCTGAACTCAAAATGTTATTTATGCTATTTTTATTCTTATTACGCATAAGATGGATAAGGTACAACTTAAATTGTTGAATTGCTTTTTTACCTTTATACAAACATAACATTGTGCTCTAAAATTTTGAATTAACAAAAGATAATCAACATAATATATGTATATATATCTGAGGCGAACATGAATATTTAGATTTAAAATATTCATTCCTTGCGTCATTCATTATACGACATAAGACATTTAAACAAATGCAGTGAAAAGAAGTATTCATCCAAGATTCCTTTTCATTCAACCTAATAGACGACCAGACTTGAAAGGCAAAAACCTGATCACTGTATCTGAATGAAAACCGGAATACTTCATTGAATGGAAATATCATTCACAATTTAAGTTTATAAAGCAAGAACTGGAACTAATACTGAAAACAGAATAACCACTATGACGGTTATAACGATACATAGTATTTTACATTTCTTAGTAGTATTAGTCTGTGTCGTTTGCGGGTTTGCTGTAACAGTTAAACTATTGTTATTGTCTTCATCAACAACATTCTGACAAGGTGAAATGTGTAATTCTATAGCGGTTTCATCTAAAACAATTACTTTTAAATTCGCTTCCTGAACTGTTTGCTTTTCTTGGGATAAAGACCTATCCGAATTTCCCGAGGATGTAAGATATTTACTTTGCTCCACGGAACAACTTGTGGACACTGTATCAGTATCACTGTCCGGTTCGGAGTGTGAACTGATAGTTTCATCTATCACACTATAGTCAGAAACTAAATTTCCCATTTCCTGAAATGGGCGCCTGCCTGATGAATGGATTGTGTTGTCATCAATGTTATGTTCCTTTGCCACATTTTCCTTTTTAATATCGTTGACAGATACTGGCATTTTGTTAATGGTTATAGTAGGAGTAGGCGTTGGCTTTTTCACACTTGGTTTTCGATGCCAAAATCCTCCTGGGGAGCCATTGCGAACATGAACTGATTCGCCTCCATTATATGTGGTAAACTTTGATGGAGGAATATAAAACCCCTCACTAACATATATTTTGTCACACTTTCCCAGTCTCTCCAGGTTCCGAAAAACCCAAAGCCGCCTATTATCAGCTGTGAACCATTTATTGTTATGTTTTACAACTGATATAGTTGGTATGCTATTTACAGAGCACCTGAAAAAGATACTATATTGAAATGACATATGTAATGGTACACATTAGTTTGTTAGAAAAACAATGAATGAACAGAGTTGCAATTTCGTATAAAATAAATAAACCTAAAATAAGATTGCAGTGCACAATAAATCTATTGTATTTGATATTGGTAATGTATAAGTCAACGTGTTGCTTCCATCCATTGTGGCATTAAAATGTATACTTTATACACGAAAACACTGTAATAGATACTGGCTGATTTTTTAACAGATGATAAAAATACAACAGTTATTTAGTCAGATTACTTGATTTGCAGAAGTGAAACAATGACAAAATTAAGAAATATATAATCGAAAACTTACCTTCCTTCGCATAATGCATCAAGTGTTTCGCCTATCGGCTTATATCTATGACCACAATTTTTATCAAAAACATTATTAATTGAATCTTGCGAAAAGAATATTTCTGAAGGTTTCAGATACATAGTGCTCGAATTCACCTCAGTGTCAACACTTATGCTTTAAAGCGAATGTATATATCTTTTTTAAAGAGAATGGATCGGTTTTCCCAATAATTTGATTGGCTGCTAAATTGTGCGTTATCTAATACATTTCATTGGCTTCCGAAGAGAAACGACGAAAAGGTATTCCACAACCTTGAATTTGAGAAAATATTACTTATAGCGAGGTATGAATGATTTGACCATTTATTTTCTTAATTAAATTGCAATTGTATTCATTCATACAATTAAAGTTTATTACGTATGGCAAAATTAACAAGACAGAATTTTAAGTCCGTTCATATTTTCGGAAAATCATTTTGCATTTGCTTTATCGATAAAAGATTGATTTAACACAGTGACACGTTTATCTTACCCCATATTTACATTGCAAGTCTAACTTATTTTAGGTTACGTGATATCTGATAGGGAATGATGGGTTGGTTGCGGGGTGGGGGAGGAAATAAAGCAGAGTGAAACTATTGTCAAAAGAGTAAAAATGAAAAGGAACTTTAGAAAAAAAGCAGAAACTTAATAGTTTTCAAGCATGTCACACTATTTTATTTCGGAATAGTTGATTAGAATATATGTAATACGTGCACATTTATATTTTGTATATATCTAACGTATTGAGGTTTGATAATTGCGTAGTCATTCTTTTGACAGTTAATCAATACTCCCGGTTGTTTTCACAAATATAAATATGCAATACAATTTATAAAGCCTAAATTGTACAGTCGATCAGCAGTATCATTGATTATAATCACACAATCAAATAAAACATGACGTTTTCCTTCTCTCTATATAATTTTAGGTAGTCTTGTATAAACATAACCAATTGATTTTTTCGATAGAAAAAAAATGGTTTCTACATCCACCTGCTTAAAGAGGCACCACAAAATAACCGTATTCTTTTGTATTTTAATAATGGTAATTATACATGCTTTGCATGAAGAAAATGAGAAATAATTAGTTGACAGTGACATATATAAGGCCAAGACAATGTGTTTAATGTCTTAACATGTTTTTGAATTAATATAGCAATATGAACCTAAATCATTGTATTTAGTAAAAATTTCAATCACATTTTGTTTTTACAGATAGTTATTCCAGAGATTGTTTGCAGATGAAGTTTTGAAAACACATTTATTCTGGAAGGGCATAAATTGTCCACCTGAAAACTGGTACTATAGTTGTATTTTGCCTCTGTTATAAGGATGATTTTCATGAAGTTTTTGCGAGCATAGGTCAATGAAATGAAAGCGTCATAATTAAAAGTGCTTCAAAAAAGCACTCACTACCCACTCTCGGATACTAGATTATCATCAGAAAATTTATATACATGTATATTTCATCTCTTTTTCATTTTTATTATCTAATTTCTGTTCCAGAAATTGGCAATTAAAGTAAATAATCTTATTTGATAAGTTTTAATTATTTTGACACGTTTCTTCTGTAAATATTTTACTCAGATATTTTCATAGCTTGTAATGCATGTACTTCTCAAAAAATAATTATAAAATTCTTTACAACGGTAAGTTTCGTTGAAAACGCGAATACAGCATGGGCTTTTCTGTTCATAGACATGTCTAAGAAAAGTTGAAAGACCATTTTAAATCATAATTATATTTACCATCGAACAGCCTTCAAGGTAAATATTTAAAACCTTCGGCTACTACTGGACCACAAAATAGGGATGCAATAATTAAAGAGAGACACTTCGGTATAAAAACACAACATACAGATGAAATACCATTTTAAGTGCCACCATGCATCTAATAACAAACAGACGACCATTCAATTTTACAAAAAAAGTCTCAGAATGGTTACCAATGACATTTTCAAATAAACGTGAAATTCTTGATGATTTGATACTAGTAGTAGTTTTATAAATTGGTAGATCTACTTTTTTGTTTAATGGTACATTAAATGAGCAAAGTAAAAAAGACCATAAATATTATAAGATATATAAACATTATTATTTGCATTAGAATGTTCACGGGTTTGTTCTACAATAATGTCCCGTCTTCTTCGTAATTTGTGAATCTTAGAAAAGATACCAGCCAAAGCATAAGTTTGTAACTAAATAACATACTTTTTAATTCATTCATGCACACAAACAAGAACAAAAATCAGATAGGTTTAGCCACCAAGTTCCCAAACGAAACCAATCAGTGAAATGGTTTTTCAAGTTATAACGTAAGAAAGATAATGCACAATTACAAGACCAACAATTTAAATAAACAGGTAAATCAGTTAAACGTTGGCATTTGCATTTATTGACAAACAATTTCAGGGAATTCCAAATTTCTAAAAAATACTTCTGTAAACTCTACAATTTAAAATGCTACTTAACCTACACATTTGATATCAACATTTGTATTAATTATTATGTACCTTAGACCAATGATATATTTTACACCCAGGATTCTATAAGCGCATACTTTGACAAGAACAACAGTCATTCACAGACTCGAACTGGAGAAACGCTAGATGCATTATGTGAACAAAGGTTCGTTTTTTGTTGTTCTTATTCTATTGTTGGCATATGTCTTATTTTATATTAGACATAAGTCATTTGTTTAGCAATTTACCAATTAGATAAATAGATTGGAACCGGCCTCAGCTCTTCACTGAGAAGCACAGTATAAGTACCGGTAGTGATGTCACATACAACAACAATGTGCTTAAGTACAAAATATGTAGAAAATTATAGGCACATAGGATTTACCTAAATATATACATCTATACGTTAACTACAGACGGTAAAACCATTGGGTTTCTGGTATTTATCTTCTTAATGCTGATTTCGAGTTTTAGCAAAATGGCAAGACCACTCTTTCCAACTCGAAGAACTCTGCTCAATAAATGTTTGGCTCAAACGCTTAGCCAGGTGTGAATAGCATCTGTGAAAAGATCCTTTGGAAGCAAAGAATGCAACCAAGAAGAATAATAACAGACTCACTTTGACTGAGTCTGTTCATGAGAGGTAATGAAATGTGCAAAACCTCTCACGCCGTCTACCAGCGGCTTAGGCACAACCCTTTTACACATATGTTGAATGGACTCCTTGATCCCAAAGGGCCAGAAAATGTAACAACACTGAATCCAATTTCGCGGAGACATTTTAAAGCCACGACATGGCACTTAAAGATTGCTGTTGTGATTGTTAATAAAATCTGTAAAAAGATAATTCGGAAGTAAAGAATGCAACCAAGAAGTACAATAGCAGACCCGGTTTGATTAAGGTATTGGACCCCTAATAGTAATGTTTAAAAAATGGCATTTGTTTGGTATATTTTTAAAGTTGACCATGTTTTGCACTGTGTTGCAAATTTTAAACAACTTTTTAACGTGCCGTTTTTTTTCTAAATTTTGTATAATTTATGGTATTTCCTCGAGCTCAAGTAGAGACAAATTTCATTATGACAACCACTATCTATAACGTTTGCAAATAATTCATTACAGCATTATTTTGATAAAAGAAACATCAAACTATTGTTAAACAATTATAAAACACAAAATAAAACTTTGAATATTATTTTTTCTAGTGTGCCTCAAGTACACAGATTTAATGAGACAGAATTCTAACTCCAACATTGAAAAACTAAGGTCGAAACCTTGGGGCAGAAGTAAAACCTACCTGCATTTCTTCCACAATATATAATCTAAAGAAGAAGGCAAAATAGAGAACTTCTACCGCATGTAACTCAGTATTTTTAAAGATGTCTAACTCTACCCTTCAAGTTCCTGATTCAGATGTAAATTCGCTTTGAACAGCAAGAAATCGCATATAAAATGAAACGTTTCCGCTTTTGTACAATACATCCATAATGAGTTTCGAAAGAAGTAAAAACTTACCAGAAAAAAAGGAAAATATGGGAAAAGATTGGCCCCAGCGGGACTTGAACCTACCCCTCCCCCCCCCCCCCCCCCCCCCCCCCCACCCCCTGAAAATTGCAGTCAAAGTAGGTTTATGGTTGGAATTGAATACTCTTCAAATAGGAGGTACTCTATTACGGGTCCAGTACCTTAAGTTTTTTATATGTATATTTTAATGCAGTGAAGGTTATTGCACTAAAATTTACATAAAAAAGTATATAAGTTGTGGCAGATTTACATACAATATTAGCTAAATCACAGCTGCTTAAATTTAACTGTAAATGTGTAAGTTTTATTAAGTTCCTTAATTAATACTTCAACATTTCCTATTTAACAGACAAAAGAAATATTTTAGTTGCAGCGTTACAGATATTCCAGCAATATCAATTTTGCATAAATTAGGAAGATGGATTACGGCAGATAATAGACGGCTCTGGGTATTCAGACAACAACAACACTTGCGAAAATTTGAAATAATTTCAGTCATTGTTACATATCATATAAATGCCCAGAATAACGGGGAATCTGTTAGTGTGAGGGGTTTTCCAGGAGGAAAATGGCATACTAAAGAGGATGTTAACGAATATAAGTTATACATGATAAGTCCAAGATTGACGTAGACAGCTGTGAAGCAAATGGCAACTCTTCCGATGACGACTATGTTATGCATTGTTGCATTTGTACTGGCACTATTGTTCTTATTGTCATTATCTTGGTATTCTTTATTAATATACTTGCATTTTAGTATTTTAGCTTTGCTAATTATTTGAACGTTTGTTCTTCAGTATTTCAGTATTGGCTGTTGACATATTTTTTTTTTTGAATGTAGACAAAATACTTTAACAAAAAATGTAAAATTGACCATTATTTATTTTTACAATATACCGGTATGTACATTATTGATTGTTATTACACCTTTGTCATAAACGACCAAATTATTGTCAGACATACTGAAAAAAAGAACAAGCAAGTAAAAATGAGAAAGAATACAAAATGAGTTATCTTCTTTGTCAGCAGGTTTAGCTACACTACTTCTCATACACGTTCTGTAATGTTGTCAAAAGCTGATTACTCTTATTGTTCTGTTTTGTTGTCCATTATGGCTACTTTTCTATTCTATTGTGGACCCATGTATAACATAGAACTGTCAAAATATTTGCGGTTAAAGACTAAGAGATAAAACTATACATTTTAAAAATGCAACACTCTACATGGAAATGTGGATACCTACAAATTACGCGGAGTACATGCACCCATACACAGAAATTTATATTACGAGACACTTCAAATAAATTACACCAGCCGGCTGAATCTCTTGCAAAGGTAACAGATACCACAGGAGCACAACAAAAGTCATATGCACGTAAACGTATATACACGATGCCTCTTTTTTTCTGCATTTCACCTGTAAAATGTTATATTAACTAAGTATGTTTAAAATTTCCATCACTTTGATCTGCTTTTACTTTTGAAAAGTATGTCATTTTCAATGCTGTCATTTCTTATATAATATTATGATCTTCCTTTTAGTAGCTTTAGTTATGTCGATATACGTATATACTATACATGCATAAGACCAAATGAAATCTCGCTTCAGTTCTGTTCGAGAATAATAAATTGACAATTCAATTTCGAAGCAAAGGCGAAAGTACTTTGTCATTTCTGCATTTTTTATTTGCTTATGGTGCATGTAAAATCGTTACATTTTCACTCGAAAACACAACAGATGAAAACAACTTTATCCAAACAATTAAGAACATTTATTTTGGGGGAAAAACGTACGATGTGTTAGAATAACGTCGTCAAGCAGATAATTAATATATTCAAAGTTTTAATACATTAGAGTAACAGCCATTCAATCTTTAATCTGGTTACATCCACTGTATCCTTACGGCAGTACTTATAATTCAGTTGCTACTGTAAGAGTTTTACTACAGATATCTTAGTGTTGTTTTTCTTCAGACATTTTGTACAAAGAAATGCAGACAGTTTCAAATATTACTTTCTTGCAAACGTATGTTGAATGTATTATAAGTATGTCACCTTGTCGCACTAAACGAAAAATATGTTTCAAAATATATCGGAGTCTCTGTCAGCGGCCACAGTGACCAAAAAGAGGGCAATAACCGAAGAAATGATTCTTCAACTATAAGGCAATTATATGTTGCATAAATGAACAAAGGACCTCAGGGTAAAACTAATATACTCTAATATACTCTGCTGAGTTATATAGTCATTTATACGTTTTATTTATGATGGAACCGTGACTTATTTAAATATGTAATAAGATATCGGTGCAGAGTTCGATTCCAGGGGTTCGGAATACTATGTTAATGCTCTTCTAATCTATTGAAACACTTGTGAACAGTTTTAGCAATCTTACTTGGCTGTACAAGACGTTCTGTAGATATAATTGATATATAATGGACTATGCTATTTTATAATACATAAAAGCGTTGACATTTATTTAGAAGTACTTCTACGGTTACCAGGTTCTATCTACAAGTATTTATGCAGTTAACAATGACATATAGAAGCAAAAGGCGGAACCATTCAAAACAATAGCAGTCGCTGATCATTAGAGGTAACGAAATGATAAAAACCCTCAGGCACCCTAGCACCGACTAAAACAAATTGCTACATGTATTATATATACTGTGTATAAACTATAACAATTTAACTGCACTCTGGTATTTCCCAAGCCTTAGGTTTTTAGAAAATGTAACATAATTACGTATACCCACACACGTATTGTTATATATCCGGTAAACCTTGATAGGCTTGCTAAAATAGATATGACCATTGCATTTTGACATTCCTAAAATATTACGTAATAACGTATATTACACAAGGTGAATAAAGGAGGAAACTGTATTGCTGTCGCAGCATATTCGGGGTATTTTAATATGAAATTTATTCATAGTATAGTACCTCCGGATCTTTCCTATTTTCAGAAAATAATTGTTCAATAAAAACTACATTGACATATTGACACACTGACATCCTTAACTATTAATAGATTTGCGTTATAAATTGTCCCATTTAAAAAAGGTAGAAATAAAAATCATTGTCAAGCATGTCTACATGAGCTCAATTGTTTGTTTCTATGATAGTTTGTTTTAATTTTTTTCTATTAAACCCAGAACGTGCACTTGTCAGTTAAATATATTAGGAGAGAATAATCTTATTTACATGCAGCTGTATTTACTTCTTATCATATCCCTTAATGTTTCGAATCAAAACCTAATTAATCTACCAGCTCTGTGAAACAATTTTGATTAGTTAGAACTAGGAAAGTGATGTACTTGTGTTCAATAGCCCATGTTGTTTAATTAATTTAAAATTATTATATTTCCGTAACGTTGAATAGCGACGAAAGGTACCTGCATGTATATCCATATTTATTTGTATAAAAATGGAATAGTACTAATGCACTGACAGTAATAACAGCGATTTGGGTGTGAAATTAGCCAGTATCACAAGTTGTATAATCAATCACAGTTGCATACAAATATACAATATATTCAATTAGTTTTGATAGTTCAGCTATCATACATACCCAGTGTCCATGTTTCATTAAAATATCTTATCTTTAGATATTTACTCCAAATACAGAAAATTCTGACTTCACTAAGTATAAAATTAATTAATATAGACTAATCATTTATATACACCTACATTCACAATTATTTGCCGGGTAGTAACAATCGATTATCAATAAATTCCCAGCTTTTTGTGGTATTACACATTTACACTATGTTTAGCTTTTCATCGTGTAATATTCTAAACCTAATGCATAGTACTAATAATACACATAAGCATGTTAGTTTTATGTTTACATAAACATTTTGTGGTATTTGTCCGTATTTTGGATCTAGTAAGCCTTAACGAGAAATTGAAACTTGACTTGACTCCAACGAGGGCGCATGTTCATATGATAATAAAATGGAAACTTTTTTGACGGACCTAAGTATCATATTATCTTACAAGAAAATATAGTTATAACATTGCATGCTGTCACTTTTGTAGTAATATTTAGTAAATCATGGTTTGGTTTTTAAGTCTTTATATCAAAAATATAATGCGGCTATATGGGTCTACGCAACAGGAGAGGTTTTGAACTAAAATACTTTTTGTTCAAACAGCAAGCAGTTTTGGAATTAATTGGATTACTGTAGCCGTACACTATTCGCATTTATACATTTACCTACGCTACTTGGTCAAATAATCTTAAAACGTTTAAGCTTTTTGCCCGGAGAAGAAGCGCATGCTGACAATTTTTTCATTCTGAGCGGCGTATACCTTAGAGTATGTTCCTCATTTAATGACACGCAACGTAATTGAAGGAAAAAGCAGTATCACAATTAAGAGCATGACAATTCATCAGTGTTTTCACATATCTTGGCCAAGCGGCGGGAACTCGCGGCAAATTTGATAGAGCATTTTGATTGAGATCAGTAGGTAAATACATGAATATTTTTCTTCAGGAATGAGACTGAATATTTAACAAATGGTTCGTAACCCGTCATTGTTATTAAAATTTTGTAGAAAGGTTGTCTTAAACCCATCATAGATTCATAAGACCTGCACACTAAGAAAAACATCGCATATAACTGGAGCTGTTCAACGTCATGCAGCCCATGTACAGAACAACCAACAGCACCAGCTAGATGATTGCTGACAACGGCTGGCAGACCCTACGTGATCATGCTTCAAAGACAAACTTCCACATAATCCATAACCTGGTAAAATACTTAAAGTAGTTTTCTTCAACACGATTGTTATTAACCACGAAAGACAGCCATCTTAAGTATAAGTATGCTTCCGTCCTGCCACTTAGACGTGTACCTGCACTGTCTTCCCCTCTTCTGTTGGGACCTAATTTAAGATTGTTGAAGGCTTGAAGAAGGGGCTCACGATATAGACACATGAGTATGAGTGTATTGTTTGAAGTCTGTTTCACACATGTGCTCAATTATTGCCATGCCACAGATATTCAGTGTAAAACTCGTAACATTACTAAATCATTTTCCAACACTAAGACAATGATTGCAAAGTTGCATTAATAATGTTTTAGTTTCAGCTTCTTTTACAGTCTTAATAGTGTGTTTGGCAGCCTACTTTTCATGATTCCTGTCATACGTCATTCGGCCTGCGTAGAAATCGCTTTTCCTAGTTTTAAGACAGTCAGATGTCTGTGTAGATGTTTAGATTGATTATTTACGTTAAAGAAACAGTTTTGAAAACACATTTCCGGTGATAATTATGAATTTGATAAGTAAAGATAGTAACTTAGTTTAGATCTATAAAATCTGATACTGACAAAACGATATTTCTGGAAATAGCTAAAAGCTTGCTGACATTTTGTTAGTTTAAGACTAACCTTTAGGCTTACATATTTCTTTTTTAATTCATGGTATATTATTTTTATGAACATTGCAGGGTGAAACATTTCACATTAGTATACGTTATCAAGTATATTACTGACCCCTGACACCTTCAATAAAACCTATAAAGAAATCCTTTGGAAGCATAGAACGAATTAAAAAAAGTAGACTCCGTTTGAGATTCGTGATATATAATGAAATGTGTAAATCCTCTCAAGTAATATCTTAAATTGGCCTACAAAATGCTGTCTATGACAATTATATTCCAGTTCATTACGCATTTGTTCTGGTAATTTCAGGATTTTGTGGGTATTAGGGATACTGTCATAATAATATACGAAAATCAGGCGATATCGAAGTTTAAAAAAAGATGTTAATTAAATTAATATTATGGTTTGTTATATTCAATTAGTATGAACATTGTGCTATGTAAAACTTTGAATCAGCTAAAATCATCACTTTGCACAATTGTCAGAAATGCAGAAATGCAAAAAAAAAAAAAAAAAAAAAAAATCCAATTC
Source organism: Mercenaria mercenaria (assembly GCF_021730395.1). Lineage (NCBI taxonomy): Eukaryota > Metazoa > Mollusca > Bivalvia > Venerida > Veneridae > Mercenaria > Mercenaria mercenaria. Next base: position 30,842,838 of record NC_069365.1, on the reverse strand, counting down.
TGAATGTATTTGGCATCTCAGCCTGACATATACAATTTTACAAATACCTGTCTACGATTTAGTTACAAAATTGTTTGTTAAATGGATGTCACCATAGTCCTGTCCTGCATGAAGTTCTTTTTTTGCCTGAGATATCGGTCAAATACTACCGAACCAAAAATCTTCATCATTTTGATTGGTTAAAACATCATCCTTGTCAGTAATCATGAAGATGTTGAATGTCTACTTAATGATTTGATTACTTCACAGAATGCGCTTAATTACTCTTATGAAAATCTTAATCAATCGCTTTTCCAGTATTTTTCTGGGTTGTTAGCACTTGAATTACTTATGTTCAGTGTCAAGATACCTGGCAAAGAATATCATCAGAGGTCACATTTTCCTCAGATAATCAAAGAATACTGACCACATTTCTGACGAGAAAGGTATAGACATAATAACTTTCTTCATGCGAGGAAGTCATCTAGATTGTTTAAAACTCGCACAAAGTACACCTAGTCATAAGTAATTCAGATGGATGTTAAACCTTTCACCTTGACATTCAAATACTTATCATAATTTTCAATGTTGAACATTACTTTTTCATTTCTTTATTAATCCCTTTAGTAATTACAAACCTTGGAAGTAAATTTATACATAACTTCTTTTCCAAATTTACTGCGCCGACCATCTTTCCAAAAGTTTTTTTTTTGTTTATTTGAACTATTTATAGAACCAGCCGTGGATATTAATGAAAGAAGTCCGGACACATGCATAGTACGGAATTGGATTAATAGAACATAATACAATATGGAAACTGTTTTCCGTCTATTTGTATCCCGTGTGAAAAATAAGCTATACATGCAGGTATATAATAAAAGAAAACATTACAGGTATACGGTTAACAACAATACGCAACACAACTCACATACAATTGCGGGAAAATATAAATAAAACCACATTTTAATTTACAATCATAATTTATTTTTCAGCATAACGATATAACTTCAAAACAATAATTGAAATAAAATGTATCACAGTCATTTTTGCTTAGCAAACAATGGCGCTCTGAAAAAACATACATGTCAACAAAACAAGAAAAAATGTTAATTAAAGCATATATGAACACAGTTCAATGAACTGCCTCCTTAGCTGACCGTTTGACGTAAACGACGTATTACTTAGTAAAACCACAAAAAATGTGCATAGCTTACACTTAATCTCATATTAAAACTCGTCAATGAAACAAAGTTTGTTCCTTAAAATCAAATATTGTTTTCTGACACAAACAATCATTTTCATTTAATTCACCTTACACATTTTACTTTTTTGAAGAAGAAAAAAATGCCAAACACAATTCGATATTCTTTACCTCTGGATGTTAGAATTTAATACGTGATGGCATTTAATAGGTAAATTAAATAAAGTAGAATCACTTACAATATTATTTACAATAAATGCCTAAAATCTATGTGCATTTTATAACAGCATTTATGTATGAATGAGCAATAAACCTCATTGTGTCTAGCTACATTTACACCTTCTTAAATTACAACCTTTTTTTCAACAAGTAAAAAACAAAAGTGCTTACGTAATATTAGCTTATACAGGTAAAGCTATATTTAGCTTAAGACGTTATCTAACTAAAGGTAATGTAAATCAATATTTTCGGAAATTCATTTTGAGTTATATATAAAATATTTTTTTCCACTACATATAAAAATAAAATGGTTATTCGTGCTATTTTTAGTTATATTACTCATAAGATAGATAAAGACATTGCACTCGTAAGGTCGCTGCAGACAGACTATTGGATTTTTAGCATTTTACAAACATACTTTTAATTTACATATAAATATCTCAGGCGAATTCAAAATATTCATTCACTTGCGTTATTCATGACTGCATATCTGATATACGACGTAAAGCATTAAAACAATAGCAGGGAAGAAGGACTGTTGAACCAAATCACCCCAAAATAAGTTACATTCAATCTAAAAGACGATCAGATTTGAAACACTGTATTTACTTAATACAATTTAAATGAAAAACCTACATATTTTGCTGAAAGGAATAAAAGATAACAGTTTAAGTTTATATAGCAAGATATATAATTGACACTAAAAGTAGAATAACTACTATGGCGGTTATAATGATACATCGTATTCTACATTTCTTATTAGTATCAATCAATGCCGTTTTCGGGTTCACTACCACAGTTAAATTATTGTCTTCATCAACAGCATTCTGACAAGGTGGAATGTCTAATTCTATAGTGGTTTCATCCGAAACATTAACTGTTGAACTCTCCCCTTGATCCGTTTGCGTTTCCTGCGGTGATGATTTATCTGAATTTACCGAAGATGTAAGATATCCTCTGTTTTCATAATTATGAAGATCTTTACTTTGCCCTAAAGAAGAACTTGTAGAAAGGGAATCTGTGTCACTCTCAAATTCAGGATGTGTACTGATATTTTCATCCATCACGCTATAGCTAGGAACAAAATTTCCCACTTCCCGAAATGGACGTCTGTCTGGCGAATCAATGGTATTGTCATCAATGGTATATATCTTTGCAACATTTTCCTTATTACTATCGTTGACAGATACTGGTATTTTGTTAATGGCTATAGTAGGAGCAGGCCTTGGCTTTTTCACACTTGGTCTTCGATGCCAAATTCCTCCTGGGGAGCCATTGCGAACAATAACTGATTCGCCTCCATTATATGTGGTAAACTTGGAAGAAGGAATATAAGAGCCCTCTCTAACAAATATTTCATCACACTTTCCCAGTCTCTCCAGGTTCCGGAAAACCCAAAGCCGCCTATTATCAGCTGTGAACCATTTATTGTTCTGTTTTACAACTGATATAGTTGGTATGCTACTAACAGAGCACCTGAAAAAGATAATATATTGAAATGACATTTATAATCATACACATTAGTTTGTAAGAAAATCATGAATGAACAGTTGCAATATAGAATGCATCAACTTAAAAAAAGTTGCAGTACATAATAAATATTTTATATTTAATACCCGTAATGCATAAGACACCGTGTAAAATGACAAGTATTGATCGCAATCTATTACGAAAATAAAAATGCATACTTTATACACGAAATTATTATAATGAATACTGGCTAATGTAATACCTTACGATTTACTCACAAAGTATTATATTGAGATTACTCGATTTGCAGAAATGTTGTAATTAATAGATAAGATATCTATAATAAACAAATTACCTTCCATCGCACAGTGCATCAAGTGTTTCGCCTATCGGCTGATAGCTATGACCACAATTTTTATCAAAAACATTATTAATTGAATCTTGTGAGAAAAATATTTCTGAAGGTCTCAAATACATCGTGCTGGAACTCTCCTCAGTCTAACAACTATGCTTTAAAGCGAAAAAACAAACATTGTTATAGTAAACGTATCGGTTTTCCCACCTCTAAACAGCGGTATTTCCCAAGTCCTTTACACGTGTAAGAAATATGATAGACTTCCTAAAATAGAAATGACAGTTGCATTTTCCGACCAAGTTTTGAAAAATATTACTTTAATATGATTATATCTAACTATACTGTACATGTTAAATATAAATTGTTTTAACTTACAGACCAGTATACTATTACTTTTATTTCATATACAATAAAGGTCTATTGACATATGGCAAAAAACACAGGACATTGGGTTTTCAGAAAATAATTTTGCATTTGTTTTATCGATAAAGTTTAAAGATTAGTTTATCACACTGACACGTTTACCTAATAATATATTTACATTGCAAGTCTAAATTATTTCAGATAACATTGTCAGATAATCGTCTGTTCGGTAGAGAGACAGGAAACGAAGTAGATCCATAGGAATTTTCAAGACACAAGCGTCTTTAAGCACATGAGCTTTGTTTTATTTCTGTAACTTAGAAGGTGATTGTTGTATCAAATACATGCGCTTCTAAGACTAAATTCGCTTCCCTATGTTTTATATTTTTATTTATAACTAATAAATAATAATTGAAGTTTGATAATTGCGTTGTCATTCCTTTAACAGTTAATCAATACACAGCTTGTTTCACCAATATAAATACCAAAGCCCAAATGTTTATTCAATATGCAGTGTCACTGAATATAATCATGTGTTTTATAGCAATTTTGGTCACCACATCCGCATGCTTAGCCGGGTAACTTGTTTTTAATTACTTAGTCTAGTATTCTACATTTGATAACTATTATTTGTGTTAAGCTAGCAATGTATACCTACTGTAAGATTGCTATAAACCAGAGTTTTGAGTGTCGTTTTGGCGCGCGCACTTACACGACTAAAAAACTAAAAAAGGAAACTTAAAACGCGACATAATCAAACATAATGTGCAAGAGATTGTGTTCTGGCACGCGCGTTATCAACAAATAGAGTGTGTTGGCGCTCAAGCAAAGACGAAATAAAAGTGTTTGTTGTTCAGCGTTGGGTCACGTGCCATTGACTAAGACTATATTTTGGCGTGTTAGCGTGCATGCCAAAACGAAATAAAATGTTTTATGTTGCACTGGTGTGTGCAAAACATTTGATTTACTTTCAATGTCTACATGTACTAACACACCAAAAGGAATTTTTTGTTGGTGGCGCATGTGCAAGCGCGAAATATGTTTCATTTTGTTGCGAACAATAATTTGTTGTGCCTATTAATAGTTTATAACAAAACTTGAAACGATGTTATAGCTCTTTGGAACACGCACCAGGATGACACAATAAATGACATACTTATTTAAAAACTGTGTTAAGTTTAAATGGAACCTGAAACGTCAATATTTTCCATATTAACGTTCAAATTTCATATCAGGAGCGTGACATTATTGCCGTCTCCTTTAAAAGTTCTTTAACAACGATATTTTTATTTCACTCGGGCTTAATATTAAATTTGAATCATTTATATATTAATTTTAAATGTAGATGCGTATGTAATAAAAAGACTATTAGATTTGCATCGAAAAATATGCACTCGTTCTTTCGCGGAATAATACTGCGCTCCTAAATCGCGCAATATTTCGGCTGCAAAACTCGTGCATATTTCTCGATACAAATCTAATAATCTATACAAATTCTACATGAACCACGCGCGTGCTAACGCGACATAACGAGATGTCCTAAATCAGCCACAAAAAAAGGTGGAATTACCCATCTACACTCCAGTGTAGTTGATAAGTATAAGTGAGAAAAACAAAGACAGTATTGTGTCGTGATACATATGTAACGCTGTTTCATATCTGTAATTTTGTTGCAATTCAATATACTTGTAAACTGAAGAATGGTCTCTTCTGTCTTTTACCTTTGAATAATCGCACAGTTGTCTTAGGGTTCCAATCGTAATGCGTTTCGAACTCGTCTGGAACATGGCCTAAAAGTGTCATCATTTACATGATGAAATATATGAAAATATCGTCTGAACTGAAATACCGACTTTGTTTGTTTGCCAGGCCTTATATATTTATATTTACAACCGGTATTTTCACAATAAATCTAGAACAAATCAAGGGACATGCACAAAACATGAATTTTCTGAGCACGTGGCTATCTCCACGGGATCCTTGTTTTGTAAAAATTCATTTGCATTGACAATTTGTTTTCTATGTTGTTTTCTATGTATATGTTTATGATGAATTGCCTTAACATACATTTTTAACTTCATATTTTGTAAGTATTTCAGTTTTGTTTTGAAATGATTGACAATCACATTTAGTATATCAAGTTTTCATAAACATTTCAATTTCTTTCCTCTGGACTTTCCACATATATTTCCAGACTGAAAACATAAATACAATGTGGAACTTTCTGTATATGGGCATGTCTTAAGAACAGTTCATAGACCAGTTTAAGTTAAATATTTACCCGTCGGGCATCTATCATTGGAGGTATATATTTCAAAGTACCTGTTCGGTTACTAATTTGACTGGCACACCATATCGCTTCCAGACTTGAAGATAGAATTCAGCTAGAAAATCTAAATGGTCCTAGTAAAAGATATAGTATAAGTTTCTTATTCACCATGTCAGGACATCCTTCTTTAGACATTGTTATAGCATGGACTTAGTAGAAATCTATTCTAGGTTTGCAGTGAAATTAAACTAAATAGTCCTCAAAACAGGGAAATCCTGAAGTGTGATAGACATTATATAGATGGAACAGTTACCGCACATCTCTTGAAGATGGATGCGACTTTATAAACATAATCTAGTCAAATCTGTGTAAAGATTTGGAAATATAGAACGCAACCAATCACAGTTATAGCAGACAAGGTTTGATAATGTTTGTCCTTAAGAGTTGATAAAATATGCAACACTCCTCACGCTACCTTACCCACCAGTGCACCCACCGGCTTGAACGGATTTATGTAATGCAAATATGATCCGAAAGAACTACAAGACATATGACCTAAAATGTTCCAATTTGGTTTTCCGAGTTAGACAATACAAAGATAAAATCACTTTACTTTCAAGTCCAAAACAATTAATCAACCGATAAAACCGCGTTAAACGTTAGCATTTGAAAAGATTTGTTTGTATTGGCAGAAAATCATTTAGGAAAAAGTCAGGAAATTCCACGTTTCAAAGATATTTCATAAATTTTAAACTATCTAACCAGTTAGGAAATATATTATACTTTACCATTATGTGCCTGAGACCAACTGAAATATATTACACTCAGGATTCTATAAGTAACTATTTTGACCAGAACAGTGATCATCCAAACACACAAATTGGAGAAACACTAGATGCATTATGTGAAGAGAGGTTTGTTGATCTGGTTTGCTTATTCTTTTATTTTTTTTATCTTAAACGTTGTTTCTAAAACTCCGCGGTTAAAATGTCAAGTTTGAAGAAACAGTTTTCTGTCGCCGTTTGCAGACAGCACTTAAAATCTGATTTGATTTTCCCCTTTATTTTTAAATATGTTTATGTTCTTTAAAATGTAATGTACTTATACGTAGAGACAATATTTATCTTCCACTATGTAAAAGTATCAAGGCTGCTGAACTTGTCACGTGAGGATGTCATCCAGTAGTGGATCTACCCAGGTACCCGCCTGTAACTGATATAATGCCGGCTCTGCACCTACGGACTAAATTCGTACATGGCCTCAAAAATGCTAGTTTGATTTTAACTAAACAAAACAAGAAAGTTGTGTATGCTTGTAGGCATTGGAGCTCGTTATACAAACTTCACGTAGGCACTACCTATTTAGATATACATGTAATTAACTGTATCAAAGTACAAGTCTGAAAAAAAAAAGATTTAGTATCATTTTCTGAAAAAAAGGTAAATATGAGCCGAAAAAAACATCCTTGGTAAAATATTTGAAAATACAATGTAAACAAGTCTGCTTAAATTTTATAGCAGTATAAGGGTATGTACATTTTACTGCTATGTATGAAAAGTGTGCATAATTAGTAAAATAGTCAGTGATTTAAAAAGAAAAGTGTGTAAAGATACAATCAAAAAACACCCAGGTGAAAGTGTAATATTTTTGTAGTGAAATTTCTCAACAAACATACGATATTTTAAAATCAACATAATATCACAAGGAAAGCTACTGTTGGAAAGAGAATAATCTCCGCTACCTTTTTATGAGGAAATATCTAGAAATATGATAAAATTAGACAAATAAAACAATTTCAGGACTGTTAGATGTATAACTGTGTTGTCCTGCAAAGCAGGTAACACAGATAACTTACGTTTCCATTGAATTTATGTAACATAAACAAGACGGATTGAAAAAAAAACGGTGATCATTCATTAAATTCACTCTATAAATATATTGTTTTCCTTATGTAAATTGAGTGTAGAGTAAGTGTCTACTATTCGTAAACATTCTTGTTTGGCGTGTTTAAAGTCATTACAACATAATTTTAGGTTAACTGGCGTCTGTCCAGCTTTTAAAGTAGAGAAAGACTCCAGGTGTTTGGCTTTCTCACATGGAATGGTTCTACATCCCCAGCCGCAAATTTTTTTAAACGCGTCGGTAAGGTGCAAATGATTAAAAGCCAGTAACCTTAACTACTCGGCCCGGAGGTCTGATTACAAAGCTCATTAAGTTGAGTAAACAGTTTTAGATACGGTTAAGAGCTTGAAAAGCATCGAATTATAACGACATTTATAATTTACAATATGGCATGCTTTAAAGAACTGTTTCTAAAATATTTACAATAATAGTAAGATCATTTCCTCTTACTCAAATGACTTTGTTCGGGAAATGATCGGCTCGGTTTTTACCCCTTTTATGAAAGATGAATTTTAGAAAATGTAAGAATTGTAGCTGTTTATGCCTTCAAGTAAAGCTACATTACAATTGTATCAAGTGAAGAGTTCATACTCAGTCTAATTTGATTATCTAATTAAAACTTCAATTCTAACAAACTATTTTAGATGCAGCATTAAAGATATTCCGATGATATCAGTCATGCTCAAAGACAAGAGATGGGTTACGGCAGACAACAGGCGGCTCTGGGTATTCAAACAACTACAACGGTTGGGAAAATGTGAAATGATTCCCGTCATTGAAACGAATCATATAAATCCCAAGAAGTTTACATCAAACACAGGAGAATCTATTAGGGTGAGGGGGTCTCCAGGAGGACAATGGCACAAAAAAGAGGATGCTAACGAATATAAGTTATACATGACAAGTCTAAAAGAATTAAAGATTGCCGTTGAGAATCATGAAGCTAATGATAACATGCCCGCTGATTTCTGTGATACGTGTTGTCGCGTTTGTGTTTGCAGTATTTGTTCCCTAGGCATTATTATCTTGGTATTCTTTGGGAATGCACTTGCATTTTAGTATTTTAATTGAGTACATTGTTAGTACGTTCGTTCCTCGTCAACATGATTTCATATAAGGCTATCGAAACGTTGTATTCCTTTGTAATACTGACTACGTACATTTACAAGAAACGTAAGAATGGCTGTTATTTATTTTCATAACGGCAATACCGGACAAAGAAATAGACGGTAAAACAGAGAAAGAAGAATAAAACCGAATGTGGTAGTTCTCATCAGGATTCAAGTGTTGGTAGAAGCTACATTGACGTAGCCCTACTAAACATGTTAAATTACAGCTCATATACGTTCTACAGTGTTAAAACAAGCTGACTGCAAATGTGTTTTGTTTCTCATTATGGTCATTTCTATTTCTACTTTAATATGTAGCCTCATATATAACATTAAACTGGCAAAATATTTAGGATAAAGGTCCAACAGAAAGAAACACATTGAAACAAACATCTACACTGAAATATGGGTACGTTAAACTTTACAAACGTGCACGCAAATTGAGAACATCAAACATTTATAAATACAAATGAACGCAATAATTAAAACATAGAATGCACAAAAATACATGAAAACCGATGAAGCCACTACCTTTAAACGGTCAGTGGCAAAGCTGTTTAAATATATTCAAACGTCAAAAAGTTTTACTACGATTTCGATAACTTCTGGACCAATGCAAACTATGGTCGGAATGTTCAAGGAAAATTCTGTTCGGATTTGATAAATAAAACAATAGTGGTTTCAGAACGAGGCCGGTAGTAGTTTGGATACTTATTAATTTCCTTCTTTATTATATTTCAATTCAAATGATGGCAAAACCACACATATCCAGTTTTATAATGTAACATTTCTACTTGCCAAATAACCAAGCTGTTGAGAAGGAATGCTAATTTAGCTAAGAGTTTTGGCATAATGAGCATGCGTCGGCTAATTTAGTAACATTTGAAATTATACTCACTTTACTTTTCTATGACTGCAATGTTCGCTATTTGTAAGAATATTTGTAAACTGTATTTAATGTGCCCGTCGTGCATAACATTGCTCATAAAGCCCCTCATGAAATATAATCCATTCAAATTGTCTTGGCCTGTAAGTTTTGTTCAAGCCAGAAACTGACACTTTTTTATTTTTAAATTATTTTGTGGTTTTTAAGGTTTAGGAGTAAACAATGAAAACGCAGAAATTTTTGATAAACGAACAACATCTTTACAAGCAATCTACTTGACCATTACTGTCATGTACGATGGCTATTTAAAATATTTTGAAAAATTTGCCCCTTTAAAATAAATACCATTTGTTACAGTAAAGAAATAGAAATAAACAATTGCTGAAAACTACGTTCCACCTAGTTATGTAAAATTTCAACACTGTGACATTATTTTACATGCATCAAAACGAACGTATGTAACACTTCTTTGCAAGGCGTTTTACTGTTCGAAAATGTGGAGCTTTTATGCAGTCCTTTTCTGAAGTTCAATGTTTATATCATTATACTGACAATTGTTTTGTAGAGTATACATGTTTTATATGATGTTCAATTTTCTTGTGAAACAACCTTTTCTTTGAATGATTCGGTGTTGTTTTCAAAATGTAAGGCTAAGCGTTAAAGATAATAGTGTTACTAAACAAACCCACAATTCTTAATCTACTTGTTTTGGGAAATTCTGGTGCTTAGCGTCAAAATAACACTTGTTCCTAAGTACTGGTTGTATAATTTAGTATGCACCATGTAGCCAACCTGGAAAAAAAATTACGGACACCTATTTGTTTGGTAAATAACAGAACACTCATTGGTTAACATTTGTTTTCCAACTACACTGTTTACGTTCACGATTTTTCTTAAAATAGATATAATACAGTGTATAAAAAGAAAAACAGAAAGGAACTCTTTAAACAACAACATACATTATAGGCATATCTACTGTCATGATTAATACATTGATCTTTTAATTATGGTATTGAAGACGTTTTAAAATGAAGGCAACATCTCACATTACAATGCATTATTGGCCTACTGTTGAGGGTCTTTGTTAGATTCAGCTGTAATCGGCATAAGCAAGAGGAATGCGACCAAATATAGGGCAGCCAGTTTTGGCAATAACGCCATACAATTATATGTCATATGATGATAAAATTTGCACCTGGTCCATTAAATGAACCAAGTGCCTTGGAATACAACGATGGTACTCTACAGACTGTGGCTAATCGGTCGCTTAAATATTTTATCTCTGATTAAACCATGCCTTACACACACATGTTTAAATGGAATATCGGTGCAGACATTAAATCCAGCGTTTCGTGCTATCATCTGAATGCCCTTCTAAGCTATTAAAATAAATCCTTATAATCTGTATCCTGTAAAATCCTGTAAAAAGATCCTTTGGAAGCAATGAACGCAACCCCGCAACCTAATAGCAGACTCGGTTTGATTAAGTCTGTTCCTGTGGGATAATGAAATGTGCACCTAGCATCTACTATAGCGGAATTCTATGAAAGTAAATAAAATCTGTTAAACTATTCTTTTGGACAAGAAGAATAATAGCAGACACGGTTAGATTGAGTCTAATGAAATGTACAACAACTCTCGCACCCCCTAGCACCGGCTTAAGCGGAACCATTACACATATGTTGAATGGACTCCATGATCCCAAATGACCAGAACATGTAACAACACTAAATCCAAGTACGGGGCTTCGCACGGCTCTTAAAGATTGCTGTTGTGATAAAATTTATAAAACGATCCTTTGGGAGCAAATAATGCAACCAAAACGATTTTACTCCATGATCCGAAAGGATCAGAAAACATAAAAACACTGAGGCCTCGTACGGAGAGACTTTTTACAACCGCTACGCGGCAAAAGTGATAACATTTGCGAAAAGATCTTTTGGAAGCAAAAAAAATAACCACGCAACATAATAGCAGACTCGGTTTGATTGAGTCTGTTCGTGAGAGGTAATGATACATGTAGCACCATTCATACCCCCAATAACAATACATCTACATTGCTGTATACATTGTCTAATAAATAATTTATGCTATTTTTTATAACGCAAGGTAGCCGAACTACTTCTGGGGACTTAGAAATAGAACCACCCGGTTTGATCTATTATTTTACATATAGTAAACAATAAAATATGCAAGAGCATAAAACTCAACTAAGAAACGGTTTAAGAGAAGTAACGAAAACGTTCAACAACTCACAGCCCCCTAACACTTTATCTAAATCCATTTAATGAACTATTTGTTCATGGAAAATATAATAACTCTAATGTTGAAATTGATATATATTTCCTTAAACAATGTTCAATGACTGTAGTATTTCCCAAACCTTGAGTTTTCAGAAAATGTATTATAATAACGTATACCTATACACGCGTTATCTAGTAAACTTGATAAGCTGATAAGCTTCCTACAATAGATATGACCGCTGCATTTTGGTATTCCTAAAGTATTACGTAAGAACGTGTAACTACAACTTCACATGTTAAGATAGGTAAAAAATGTATTACTGTCGCAGCATTTGGTAATGTATGATTAAACACAAATAAAGGCAGTTTCAATATGAAATGTATTAATAGCTTTACCTTCTGCGAAATAACGAGATACTGTTTTCTGTCAAATGTGTTTCATTTGTTGTTTTGTTGTTGTTGTAGTTTTTTGCGTTGATAAAGTTTTGTAAAATAGGGTATTTGGTGCACTATGCATACTGACACACTTAACTGTTAATATATTCGCGTTGTAAATTAGGTTATCTGTTTGTAAAATGAATTTGATTTTGCGTTACTTTTTTATTTTAACAAATACGTGCACTTATCAGTTTAGTGTAATTAATCCCAATTGATCTATATGTCGTTATTGTTAGAGCTTAGGAAACATGAATTTAATGAATAAAATGGAATAATTTTGCAAGAAGACAATCAAATACAAACTTTTTGACAAGCCTAAATAACCTATAACCTTTCTAGAAATTAGACATAACTTTGTACGTTATCACTTTTATAGAAATATTTCATTTCTAGCATGCACTATATCCCGTTGTGATGTTATAGCCCTTATCGGTTAAAATATCAAACCGTCGTCAAAGTAAAACTTTCATGGTGAATCTCTTCAATACTACAGTTGTACATTGTGTGCTCAAACAGCCACTAACTTCCAATCCATTTCAATTGAAACTAATCACGTTGAAACTAATAAACTACTAAGGCCTGATAGTTCCTAGTTCGAATAATGGTCGAATATTTTTTCTTAATTTTTGTTACTTATTTTAGAATTTGGAAGAATAATTATGAACTCCTTGATTCAACAATCCTATCCAGTTACAGTTAATAAAATCTGGAAAGAAACATTTTATACATAATCTACATCAAATAGACAAGAGCATTTTATAAAAATGATGCTGTTCTATCATTTTTGTTAAAGTATTCATTCTTTTTTTCCTTTTTTGGAGACAATTACACTATACAGTACCATATACGACTTTGGAACCTCATGTCATGGTTTTCATCCATTTCAAATAAAACTTGGTATTCAACATCAGCTTCCATTGAACAAATACTCACTTTCAGACTTACCGCGCGCTGACAAACATATCATAATGAACGACGTATACATAAGAGTTCGGTAAAACCGTTTGTTAATCACTTCCAAGTAACGTGCCTTCAGGAAAAGACTATATAGTGTACACATACTGAATGGCACACCGGTCAATATTCAAAACTATTGCCCGAAGTAAGACATTAATTTTCACACGTATTTTTTTGCATGTCCAGAACACAGACCGTTCATATAGCATGAACTATGGACCGGCGATTTATGTTAGGAGTCGTGAAATACTTGTAACATGTTAGTGGGAATTGTGAAAGAATTATAAACATTTTAAGGGCTTGTCTGATATTACAGTAAAACATTGGTGCTAAAAACCTGTGGTCGACTTATGGTCGAGTTATATTGTTGTGATATCCGACTTTAAATAAATTTTTCATGACTTGAATTTACTTGAGTATTTATGATTTTTCATTATGTAATCTTGTAAGTAATTTTGATAAAATGAAGTGGCTATATTACTCTGTTTCTTCGTGGTTAGAAAGAAATAACGTTATGCTGAAATGAACCTATGAAGTACATGAAAACATATAACACCTTATTCCAGATGTGATTAGTGAGACAGTTATGAAGAACACTACAATAATAGTATGTCTTACAAATGTACTCAGATTATTTTCCAAGACAAGAGCAGTATTAGAACACTATTAAGCTGTGCAGTATGCCGATTATCCACCTCACCCTGAGACGAAGTTGATTCTTCGAAATTAATACAACAAGCACGACACAATTTGTCCATCTGTGTTTTCAGTTGATGTAAACCTTAAACATTCAATACCCTGCCAAAGCCTTTGATTTGATAAACGTTAAGTTACGTCATTTACATTTAAACGTTGAACAGAAAAGTCTTTCAAACGTTGATACGGAATTGGTCATTCATATATCTGATTTCGTTACATTTTGTGCACTGAACAACATGGATTAGCAATATTGTTTCGTTAAAAAAGTATTAGTGACTTTTAACTTAAATCCAATGTCATTTTACTTTTTGTACCTCTTTCAAATCTGATAAAACACAGTATGACGTTTGTTGTATTTGTTGAGCATCAAAGCCCTCAGACAAGCTGTTTCAAAGGATAACACTGACAGAAAAGAAGCTGTGTTGAAACACAGATTTGCTGCTGAAGATTAAATTGCACTGTCGCTTGTGGGTTCTGGTAGATCTTGACTGCCGTAAAGGAGGATCTGGAGTAACATCAACAATATTTTGCCTAATTTTTTACGGCATTGTCACTCTGGACATGTTGCGTCTGTGCATGGAGTATATTTGAGACCGAGCTTGTTCCGTAATAGTCGTTTCTAGCGAACCTTCGCTAAATCACCACCAACTGGCTGATGATACATAGGGGCGGCACAATGGACGCATCATTCACTGCGGGAGCTAATGCAGACTGTTGCTTCCGTGCTTAGTGCAATTAAACGGATGTTACTTAAAATGAATGCAATGGAAGTGTTGACTTTCTTTGATGATGTTGTTTATATAGTTTTCCAAAAGTGGTGATCTGGTGTGATGGTGACTCCGGGAAATTTAGCGCCGTCAATAGGCTGGATGTTATTGATGGCATATATGCAGTCGAGTGAATTTCACAAATTTGTTACGCGGATAACATCACCACTTATCGGGGTTACATGGCATGAACCGCTCATGTTCCTAATATTTCAAACAAGAGATCATGTTGGAGCTACCTAGCGTCTTCCTGGCTCTTTTTTTATCAAACAGTCATCTGCGAAGATTCGGGCAGCTGATTTGACTCTAGAAGGGATGTCGTAGATATAGATAAAGAAGAGGGTCAAGAACACTGCCCTGTGGAACATTCGTGGAGTGGAGACAATGGGCACTAATCTTTGATATTTTTTTCTCCTTTTCGTCTTTATAAGTTTTCCGTTTGAAGAAAAATGGACGCTTATTCAGTATGATGTAATATTGCTGTAACATGATTAATACGACGCTTCTGAAGTTTTCACAAAATATAATGTATTCGAGTTAAAATCTGCAGTATACTGACCTGACTGATTGATGAGGCGCAATATGTTCTTAAAATGTTTACTGATATTGTTCCTTATTTAGTTATCATAACTGTTTCTTTGACTTTGCTAAATACAGGTATGTTAACTTTTCCTTTGTACAATACCTTGCGTGCGACATGAATAACCAAAATCTAGATGACATTATTTTGAAAGACTAAGCCTAAAGCTCAAGATGTTCACGAATAACAAAATTCACTACAAAATAACGAATAATAAAATATATATAATGATATGAATAAATCAAGAGCGTTAGGGACCGACCATTTGATATTCTTTGTGGGGGAAGGGGGTAGAGGGAAGGAAATGGGATATTTTTGAATAAAATCCTGACTGGATTTGCTTGAAAACAATATTCTGGGTTCAACATATTGAAAAAAAATATCTGACTCCCAAATCATTGAAAAAAATGCCTAGCACCAAATCGTATCTAAAAGAAAGCATTTCCATCTTTCTAAAAGCCATATTCCTTGTTATGAAATTGCTTTTAGGTTTAATGTTTTATAATTACATAATAAGGTTAGTATATAAAGCATAACATATCACGTTTTATACTTTTTAAGGAAGAGCAGCATTTCCATCCACATTTAGTTATTGAACACTGCTAATAAAAAAGAGTATGAGATCGAATCGAAGGAATTAAATCTGTGTAGTGTCATTTTGACTGCAATAACTGTTATACTGATAATTTCATTATATGAACAGTAATCTATACTGTATACATAAGCGTAAGAGCAAAGAGATGAGGAAGGGAAGCACCATCTTCACATATTTTCTACTGATTTATAGGATATACCTATAATCTCATCCTACAAGCCCGCAAAAAGTCAGCATTCGGCATCTGTAATATTCAAAATCATCGACTGTACCAAATCACTACAAAGATCTTGCACCTTGATTAAAGATTTCAACTCAAAATACCCTTTTCCCCAATGTTTGTTGACATTATATAACTTATACATAAAGTAATCGACAACCATAATTTTCAGTGTTGAAATCCTCTTAGAATTCTGGATTTGGCATGCACAAATTACAAAATTTTATGGTGGAAGACCCTCATACCCGCTGATACAGAAACATTACAACACTTTCTCAAAGTAAGATAACCATTTTATTGAGAACAGCTCTTAAACACAAAGACCAAAGAATGTGAATAACAATATTTATAATTTTTAACTCTTTATAACAAAAAAAGAAATATTTAAGATACAAACTTTTCTCCATGTAAAACAACGTAAACACTTGTGGAACTTATGTTAATGACAGAAATAGCTTTCTCTCAAAACTCAACAGTATCCAGGATTAAATGTTTAAAGTACCAAAATATTACAGAATGGGGTTTCCCTCGCATAGTCTCCCCACCCTGGTATACATACACACATATAAAATACTGTGTATACACTGTCTGATTCAGGGGTGAAAGCATACATTCTTAAAGCCTGGATTCAGATATCAGAGCATGTTAAAGAAATTGTTTGTTCGCTAAGTTCACAAATCTGGTATTAGTAGTATTATATTAAGCTGAGGTCCAACAGGGGGTAGAAAACCGTCCCACTTTCTTCTAATTTTACAAGATATTTGCCTTTTTCTCCCTTCCTCTACACATCTATGCAGTTTTATCCTGTGGGTATTTTTAAAAGACCTTCACACTTTTATCAAATAATTGAGAGGTCAATTTGAAAAAAAAAAAAAAAAAAACGAGCCAGCAACATTTTTATGTCATTTCGGTCGATCTGTGGTTTTCCACGTTTTCATATTTTATTATCATAGCAGCGCTGTTTGTACCGTGAAGCGGTCGTAATAAGTCTCCTCGTACCTTCAATCAGGGTTGTTACATTTCAATCTCTTCAGATCGTTCAGCACGACATTTATGTTGTATTAGTGTATTGTTTAATATTTTGGCTTGAACAGTTCGGCTTTGGCGGTTCAATTCCTCCTGCTATTATAGCTTTGGATATTTTTTATTTACGCCTCGGGTGCAGTGCCTGGTAGCTTCTGTGATCTGCAAGCTTCATAATCTCATATCCCATCTGTTTAGTTCTGTTCATTGTTTTCTCGTTGAGAACAAAGCCATTATTTAAACTACGGAATATTTGACGCATTTCATGGAATTGCAATCTTTATATCATTAAAGGATTAATGTGCACCGCCACATGAATATATCTGTGTTTGTCTCTGAATTAAATTCTGGTGCTAATAACAGGTACGACAGAGAGTAAACTTCTACATCATGAATATCATGTATCGTAGATATACAATATTAATTTTATAAACAATTTTGAAAGGGAAGGCTTTGAAAACGTTTATATGCGGTAGAATCGTCCAAACAAAACAAGAGATGAAACAGAATTTCATAAATATACGTTTTATACGTTGTAAGCATTTGGCGTCCCAGTAGGGAAAATAATTTTATCTTTTAATGTCATTCACGAAATTGCAATAAACAATTTGATGCGTGTTCAAGTGTCAAAAAATGCGTGACAGACCGAAAACAGAACAACCAAACAAAAAAGTAGGAACATAATAATAAAAAAGCTTTCATATGTCCACGACTGTATTTTTCTAAAGATGTCACAGAAATCATTGTCTGTCTTATACATCTTCCCGCCTGGCTCTCCTTCCACTTTGGCAAAGATAGTACCGGTTAATGCCGTAGGCGAAAAAGACAACCACGACTTGAAGCTACCGATCTCCTCTGTTTGAATCTGCAAGCAATTTCCATTCTTTTCTAACTGTCTATATATCCATAGCGTTTCGTTGTCATCTGCAACCCATCTGCCGAAAACACACCCTAGTGGCCTTCGGACTTGTAACTGAGGCATATCAGAAATATTCCGTCTGTAACGAAGAATGCAAGAGTGTAAGTTACTTAACTGTCATGCACTCAAAACAGACATTTACAAATGTTCATAGGTTTGAATCATTAAAAATCGAAAATGATCCTGTAGGAATAAAACCCTAAACGAAACCATACTGCAGTGTGCATTCAATTTGTTAAGATAGTTCTGCGCGTTTGGATCAAAGTTTCTACAATATAGAATTTGATTAAACTATGATTTTTCAAAACTTTAGAATATACTAAAGCAAATAAAAAAGATAGAGACGTGTGCTTGATTATTTTGCTGGAATTATCTGAAAAATTTGCAATAGCGGGAGTCTATGGAAAAATCGCAACTTTCATAACATTTTCGCGAATAAATATATTTCTACAAAGTAGATTATAATGAAACTTCTCAAAATCGTAAATAAATATATGGTCTATCATTTGATGAAAAAAATGTATATGTCTGTGTGTTTATTTTTGAGATATTTGAACATGATTAAAGAGAACCGCATGTTTCAAGCATTGTAATAAATTTAGTCGCGGGTTGCCATTTATTTATGAAACAATTTTTATTTCCGTCTACCGAAACCAGGCTTTATTCCGGATAAAGAACGTTACGTCATTACTTCCGGTTTATCACACGCGCAGAACTACCATAATGATTAACATATACACAATAGAACACAGTCTGAGCTGGACAAATAACAAGAGCAAAACAAGCATGTATATCGTGCAGAGAAGCTCAACGACATATGATTGGGATGTTTTTAGTGTTTCAACAATCTTTACTATTTTTATCCAAACGAAGCTATTTCTCAAATCGACAGATTTATCTTTCGTACAACCGAATCTCATATCGAAAATAGCCTATTCAAAACTAAAATAAATCATATTCTTTAGAACGTGATAACGAAAGTTTATGTTTTTCTAGGCCAACGCTAGGTTGATTCTCTAAATTTATCTCTGTTGTTTTGAAAAGTAGAAAAAAATATTTATGTACAAACTACAGCTAAATCCATTAGACAGTCGATTGTCTTGACGCTTAGAACGCAACCCTTGGTGAAAGATATTGACATTTGCAATTCAAATACGTAAGATCTGAGTCATGCTATTGACTACAAGTTATTATAAATGATATTTGTAAAACAATTGGCAAATACCTGTTACAACAGAGGTCATCCAAATATTCTCCAATTGGTACTTTGTTCCAAAGTGGCCCATACTTATTGGAAATGGAACACTTCGAATAATATATCTCTGAAGGCAACAGAAAAGGCATTACGACTCGTATTGATAGACACTTTCTTAAAATTTATAGTGCGCAATTTCTAAATATAGTTTATTAAATTTCCGATGGGTTTACCTAATTATTAATAGGAATGATCAACGAGTTATCTAAAGACATAATTTACAGGTCAGGCAGCAGAAAAGGCATTACGACTCGTATTCTTTAAATCTATAATGTGCAATTTCTAAATATAGTTTAGGCCTACAAAAAACATCTTTGTTTCCGGTAACATGCTCAAAAAAATAGGGTAGGTAGGTCGGAATTTTTTTTTTCTTTTTTTTTTTGGATTTTTTTTATTAAGGGAGACTTTTCGGAAATTATTTTTGTGTCAAAAATGAATACAAATAAGGGGGTTATGCCTTTAGAGCATTAGTAAGTTGATTTCTGACATCACTGACCATGTTTAAAGCATAAAATGTGCAGTTTTGCAACTTTTTTTTCAAAAGTTGAACATTTATTCTTCAAGCCCATAAAAACATTTAGGGTCGGGCCAAAAAGTTAGGATAGGTCGGGATACCGGAAACGAACAATTTTTTTTACGCCTTATCAAATTTCCATTGGGTTTCCCTAACTATCAATAGGTTATCTATAGACATAATTTGCAGGCAAATTGAAGGACTCGATAAATGAGTCCAATAAAACTTCCTATTGTGCTTACCAATATTCAAAACTCAAGTGTGAAAAAAAAATCAATTGAATCATATGGACTAATAGTTTGTGCATACATAAATCAAACTTCAGTTGGTACATCATGTAGACTGAGTTTACATTTATCTTTTTATCTGTGTGAATAATATGAAATTTGAAGTCATTGCGTACAAGTATAGCATAAAAAATCCTGACTCATGGCGATTGTCAAATGCAAATATACCGTAAAACTTATTTGTCTTAAAAGAAGAAAATAAAATACAACTAGTGGAAGAGACAAATTTATATATGAATTTAACATATCAACGATTAGACGTGGGATATTATTTTGTTTATTTTCAAACAATAAACAACTCGCCTAGAAACGTTACCTGCACGACCTTTATAGTCGGATTTAAGTAGTTCGAAATTAAGCTTTCAGACATGTTTTGAGAAATAAATTATTGTAATATATAACATTATTGTTGAATGTCTTTTACTAAATTTACGTCACCATGGTGAAAAGAGAATAATGATAAAAAGGTATTAATTTTATGGGTCAAGCAATGTTTGTTCAGTCGTTTGTCTACTTTATTTGTACATAGATCTATGTCATCTTAGCAGCAAGGATTTACGTTACACTAAAGTTAGACCATAAGGTCTAAAAAAAATTAATTTGAATTCGTTAATTTGACAAAAAACATGATTGTAAACCAAAAGTCATATGATCTTTCAAGCTAATGAAAAGCAACGTTGCAGAAGAAGTCGTAATTATTGCCTAAATGAACAAAAAATGCAGAATTTTGTAGGAACTTGAATTGTTGTACTTAGGTTGCTTAATCTGTCGAAAACATTTGTGCCACGCATTAACTGCGAGCACGACCAGATCGGTAAGATATTGGCAAGAGGTCGGAATACCGGCAGATACGTCCAACCACCTGATACAGAACTATGAAACACACCTTTTTTGTAATAATTATTGTTATGTGTGTAATATAGAAATCCTTTCAGATAATTACGGAAGAACATTAGTGTCTTGTGTATATTATCTACGCATCTCGAAATTTCGAGTTACTAAGGCGAAATTTTGAGTTACGTATCTCGAAATTTTGGGTTACTTACTACAATAGTTTACGTTGATGTATAGGTCCTGGCCAAGATTAGGTACCTGGTGTATCGATCGGTTAGATTTACAGTGTCATATAAATAAGATGACCGGACAGCGTTTGCTCATAAAAAATATCACTATTTAAAACATGTTTAAGTCGGAAATGTTTTCGACTAGGTCGTGCCCTTATGGCAAGGAAATATAGACATACCCTACATGAACGTGTAGCAATGAGTCTGACCAAAATTGGATACCTTAGTAGATCTAGAGTTTGAGGAAATGTCATAGGAGGTGACCAGAAAGTATTCAAACTTAGAATATTTCACTATTTTGACCATATCTGGAAGGTTTTCGACCTAGTTCGAGCCCTTACCCCCTGAACATACTTTACATGCAAATAAAGGTATATATCATGGATATAGTTTGAAATCTGGAGTAGCTCTAGAGACTATGAGGTAGGTCATACATTGATGCATGAAACTATATGTTCAAGTCCCTATATGTTTGGTACAATATATGTGTGTATAGATAGATGATTCCACTTCGAAGAGTCAAAAGTCGTCCATTATATTTTTGGCCTTTGACAGACGGTAATACGTTCAAATTTTGCTGATAAAAGGGCAAGATACGAAGTCGCATTTTCGTGTTATGCAGAAACAACAAAGGTCCAATTTGGCCAGATGTTATCAGACATGCAGCGGATAAAAACCCTACTACAACAGTATAAGTATCATTTCTTCACCGCAATAAATTGATAATTCTTCTAAATTTAACATAACGCTTATTTTCATATATATTTGCTTAAAATGTCATGTCTAACTGCTATTAAAACAATGTGAAAAGATATTAGGCTGTTAGAAAATATATTAAAGCTCTTTCAAACACATTTTCTGGTCAAGAAAACTTTCTGGTGAAATCTAGTAATTACAATATGTCGCCAGTCAGTACATACAATTTCTCTACTTCATATACCATATTACCACATACTCGTATACAAAGCATACTACCTGCTTTGTTTCTAGGGAGCACACCTGTCGCATTGTCTTTTTTATGAGCAACCTTTTTGCCCGGTTTCTGACGAACCTGCAAGTCCAACAGAAAAAGTCACATTCAAAGAACACTGCCGCCCATACAGCACTCAACACTGACATAGGTATGCGTATAAATACACTTGGCGTCATTAAAAAGTTACCACTTGATATATACCTCTTTACTTGTTCATACAATATCTACGTCACTTTTTCATGGCCTGTGCGCGGTCTATTACTCATAGACCCTGTCTGATCATGTCTCCTAACCCATTTTATGACTGTCAGGTGAGAACAGCACATACGACGTGCAATTGTAATTCCACGACATGAAAGTTCGGCGTCAACCTTGTCAAGGCCTTATGGCGTTGATCGTGCCTTAAACGTGGCGTTCTTAGCAATGATATTCTGGATTTTTTAACGTATTCCTTTGAGTCTGCCGACTAACTTTCAAATTGCGATAGAATTTTCGTACATGTCGACATTATTGGCAAAAGTCATTTTGCATGTGCAGCCCGTGCCTCAAATAGAGATAATCGAATTTAACAATTTTTTACACCAGTGACGTCTCAGTTGCATCAAAAATGTAATCGTGTTATGCTTTAAACACAGTCCAGTGCGATTTTTAAAATATAAGGGCCATTAGGGTGGTAACTTATCAGTGACGCTGAGTATATATACCTGCGAGCATGATGAATACAGTAATAAAAACATACATCATTTTGCCATAAAATTAAAATTAAGTGTGATATCTGATTATTTTGAAACTGAACAGACGTTAGCTTTAGCCTCTTTTTATGGGATGGGGTAATATCAAAACTGTGAGCTTCATAAGATATTGCCGGAACATTAACATAAATAAAACATTATTATACTCATGTCTGCTATATGCTACAGATAAAAAGTGGTAGATGTTAGCTAGTAATGTAAAAGCTTCTATGACATTTGAATTATTTCGAAAGGCATCTGTGTGTTTTTCGACGAAATGAGAAGTCAAAAAAGATAAAATTAAAATGTGGAAACTCAGCTAATTCATGATTTAATATCATTTATCACATGTTTGACGTCGCGGGAGTGTAATAAAGCCATTAAATAAAAATGATAATACACTAGTGTAATAAAGCTTTGACGTCGACGTCATTTATAGTGTAGGCGACGTCGGTCAAATTGTCTTGTTTATATAGTAAAAGAAAGTCGATTTTTTATGTTTCGACAAGAAAGTCTTACATGTGATAAAAAGAATATTACATTTGTGACTTTCCACATTGAATTAATTAAACTCGTTGAATAAAATTGATAAAATGCTCGGCAGAGCCTAGCATTTCATCATTTTATTTAACGAGTTTAATAAATTCAATATGAAGACACTCATGTAATATCCTCTTTGCAATATAAGCAACAAGATCAACGGTTACATTGATATGTGTAGATATCCATGTTATGTTATACGAAACGGATCACGGGAATGTCCAAGAAACGGAAATCATAAGCGATTATAATGGTATTATAACACTTTCCGGCTGTGTGGCATCCCAGCAATGTAACTATAATATAAGTAACGGTTCGCTGATTAATGGCAATGTCGTCGCTAGAATTAAAGAGAAAATGTTTAAATATCCTAATTTTCCTGTCCGACCCTTATAATCATAATCTGCTCAAAATAACATTGATATGATTTAGCCGAGATGTGCATTCCATTGTGCTGTTTAGATTAAAATTTGACTTATACAATTAAAGCCATGGTTATTTGATGGTAAATGCAGACACAGACCCCTCTCTATGCATTATCTAAGCGGCTATCTTGATACAATCTCCGTCCTTTCCTCAGACAGCTTATTAGCTAACAAATTCTACATCTCAAAAGTGGTTTCAAATCAAAATTTTAAAGTGGTGAGACAAGGTTGCGACCACTTAACCTACAAGGCCTTTTATACTACATTTGTATTAGGTCTATGAAAATGACCTTCGGGTTTATTCAGATACAGGTCTAACGTTCAATAAGTAAATTGCCATGTCTGTTCAGTGTTTGATACAAATTTCCATCTATTTGCCTGCAGAATAACATTGACATTTCCTAATTCAATGTTTTTTGTGGAATAATTTTAAATTCTTCTTTTTATATTAATTTCACATTTTTTCTTGAGTATGAGTTTATAAGAACATTTTTATAATATCATGTTTCACTTGAGAAATATTTCAATATTCATGTATCGGGCATTTAACCAAAGCGGACAAAATCCCTTCTTCAGAAATGCTTACATTAATGACAAAGAACAAATGTTTATGGCTGGAAGAGTACATATGTGGGCTCTGTCTCGCTGGTTGTTTTCATTCAAACATGAAAAAAATATGGGAAAACTCATTAGAAAACTTACCGTAATATAGTCAGTCGGCCATATTTATCCACCGCTTCTGCGACGAATCCTCCGCCGCCGCGGCGTTGAAACCAACGCTTCTGCGAAAGCTATGGCCAGTGTGATAATATTTGCAAGGTGCTCGCTGAACGGAATCCCGTTTTTAGCTCATCTGAGCACAAAGTGCTCATGGTGAGGTATTGTGATCACGCTGTGTCCGGCGTCCGTCGTCCGTCCGTTGGCCATGATAATCCTTGGGTGGTCCTCTACTAAAATTGTTCAAACGGTTCCGCTTGGTGGCATATAGGGGCTGCCAGAGCTAAAATTAGAAAAGTCTTCAAACGACTTCCATTTCAAGGTCACAACTCAAGGTCAAATGTTTGAGCTCTGTATCTCCTTAACCCCTTGAAGGATTTTCATCAAACTCGGGTCAAATGATCAGCTCATCATGATGATGTGCAGGATATATAAGTCAGTCATGTCAGTTCAAGGTCAAAGTCACAGCTCAAGGTCAAAGGTTTACCCTTTCACTATCCATAACAGTAGCTGTCTTTCAGACTGCCTTGTTCAAATTATTCCGATCCGTCAAAATACATGGCTGCCAGGGAGCGTGGTCACTTTTCTTCTCTGAATCAATACTAGTTAAAGCCTTGATATTTGGCGTTTGATTTTAGATTTGTAATGTCTACCATAATTGTTCAAATTATTGCCCTATGTTCAAAAGTGTGTTTGACATGTATATAATATAGGCTAACATGGAAGAAACCGAACTCTGTACATATACAAACACACTTGAAGCCTTGTACACAGGTGAGCGCCTTAGGGTCAATGACACTCTTGTTTATAAACTGGGAAACCTTTATCAGAAATCGTAGACGAATGCTTTTATTTTAGGTTTTTCAACAAAATTCGATGAAGAATTAGTTGTCATAACATTAAATATGCGACATAAAGGTAAATTTAGGGGAAAAAATGATATTTTAAGATTTCACACCACAATATGTGGGTTAGTCGCTTTAGAGTATTAAAAGGAAGCTGTCCTTAAATATCACATAGTTTTCAGATAACATAAACAAAACAAACATGTAAATCGTAAAGAGAAGCTCCTTGCTCGGCAGAAACAGATATGATTATGGTATGTTTTCCATGGTTAAAATATCTTCTTTTTCCCAATCGAAACTATATTCTCAAATCGAAAGAAGTCCATTCCGCCATCTGTCTTATAGCCCAACCTCAAATCGAAAAGAGCCTATTCAAAACGAAAATAAATCATATTCTTCAATTCTTTAATTCTTCAGAACATGAAAACAAATGTACTTTGATTTATCAAGAAATTGACATTACGAACGTGTATGTTTCCCGACAGGTTGATTCTCTAATTTATTCTGTTGTTCTGATAGTAGAAAAATAGATTTTATTATGTACAAACTACAGTTAAACGATAGTTTAGACGCTTAGAATGCAAAAAGAACGAAGTCATATTATAGACTGCAATTCATTATGAATAATATTTGTAAAACAGTTAGCAAATACCTGTCAAAATAAAGGTCATCCAAATATTCTACAAATGGTGTTTTGTTCCGAAATGACCCATACTAATTTGAAATGGAAGGTTTCAAGAAATATATCTCTGAAGGCAACAGTAAAGGCATTACGTCTCATATTGATGTAACTAAGTAACTTAAAATTTGATATGTGCAATTTCTAAATATATTTTATCAAATGTCCGATGTCTTTTCCTAATATAACTATCTATCAATAGCTTTACATGAAACACATATTTTTGGACAACTTTAGGAGAGGACTACCGAAGGAATATTTCAAGCTTAATCAATTTCCACTTAATGGTTTCAAATATGTCGTTTGAACAAAACTTTGACGCAGACGAATGGACAGACAGACGACGGACGGGCACTAAGTGATCGCAATAGCTATCTTTGAGCTAACGAAATAAAATTTGCATTCGGGAAATTATGTAAGCACCTAATGCAAAATTGAGTGCGCTCGGACGAGCATAATAGGCGAGTGGCGAGTCCAAAATGTTTCCCGGAGGTGAACAAGTCCAAATAAAAATGAAAAACGTACAAATGGGCACGGTTCATCACTAATAAAAGCAAATGTATTTGGCTATGTAATAATGTATAACATGATTGTGTGTGGAATAAGTACATAAACAATTTTTTGTAAAGTTTGTAAATACATAGTGACTCGAGTCCTAGGAAAACAAAGATAAATCCTATTTCATTAGTATATATAGATGTTTTACTTTTGGAGAAAAATCCATAAATCTTCATCCATTTATCATCGCAGTAGGGAGAAATTGTCTTTTACAACTAAATGTTGAATGTTATCCTAGCAATTTCTTCAAGAAAAAAGCGTCTCTATATCACGAAATCTCTATAATAGCTAAAACAATCCTTTAAAACCAGTTCCTCAACATATGAACCAGCAATGAAAAATGAAACAACAAAACAGGTACATAAGCCCGAAAAAAATATTCATATGCCGATGAGCGTATTTTGCTAAAGGTGTCAGAGAAATTATTGTGTGTCTTGCACGTCTTCCCGCCTGGCTCTCCTTCAACTTCAGCAAAGATAGTACACCGGTTAATTTTGTAGGGGATAAAGATAACCACGACATGAAGCTGCCAACCTCTTCTGTTTGAATCTGCAAACAATATCCATTCTTTTCTAATTGTCTATATATCCATAGCGTTTCGTTGTCATCCGCAACCTATCTGCCGAACATAAGCCCTAGTGGTCTCCGAACTTGTAACTACGGCATATCAGAAACTTTCCGCCTGCAACGAAGAAAAGAGTAAACTTTAATCAAGTTCCATACATTTAGTACAGACATTCAGTAATGTTTTGGAAGGTTTGGGTCAGTAGAAAAAGACAAAGAACCAGTAAGAATAGCCAGGTGACGAGACCTCAAAACGAAACCATAATGCATTGTATATTACTATACTATTCTTCGAATAGTCAAGCAAATGGGTACGAATAAAATGACGGGGGGATGGGTCAAGACTTTGTTCAAATAAACTTATTATTTTTATATTTATTATTATGTAAAACGCTATTGTCATTGTATAGAAATAAGCGTTTAATCAAATTATTTTCCTTTTTCCTTCAATAGTGGTTATTAATTGGGGGTGGGGGGGGGGGCAGGTATTTATTGTATACCTTTATTAGAACCTTAACTAATTATCACTTACCAGTAATTCGGAAAATCTGCCAAAACGCCGTCAAGCTTTAGATCTTGTAAATAATTGGAATATTAAAATATTTTTACCCAAATTCATTTACTTTCCGTAATGCCAAGTATTCCTAAGACTAAGTATCTCTTTCACTCAATAATAGCTTAGTAAAATTACTTGGTAATGATTGATATGTACTGTTTCAAAAAATTACATTGTATATCTTCTACTAAGTAAAGTCCTAAGTAATTAACTAGTAACTTATAAGTAAGCAGTACTTATGAATTACTTACATTTCTGACCATTTTTTTCCGAAAAGTAAAGAAATACTTGAGTGATACTTAGTAAAAAAGTTTTCTTGAGTGCATAAAGGGAAAGCAATGTGGCCAAGGACAGCGCCGTCTTCATGAGGTTAGCTTTGTTTATGATATTTTGCTTGTTCTTTTTTATCCCCTGACGATGTCGGAGGGATATAGTTTTGGCGTTGTCCGCCCGGAGCCATATCTAGGAAGTGGTTGGAAATATCTAAAATTTTAAAATAAAACTTCATATACATGTTCACCACTATGAGGTTATGCGGCCCATCAAGGTTTAGTCAGATTGCCCACGTAGGCCTAACACCAGAGCTATGACCCTTAGAAGTTTCTAGTGTTAACTATATAGGGTACTATAAATTCGGCAATTTCTGCTTCATAACTTGTGATATATTTGACCTAGAACTATGAAACTTAAATTGAATTTAGATCATCATACTATGATGTGGTTGTGCACACACAATTTCGTCCGGATTTCTTTAATAACTTCAGAGTTATTCCCCTTATTTTTTTTAAAATCCTCATATTTGTACATAACAAACTTACCATTTTGGTAGAATTTCATTAAACTTCTTTCATTCTTTTTTTTTTCGTTTTTAATTTTCCATCAATATTTTTAATGAACATGTGAAGTTTTGTACCCTCACCCGTAGCGCCCCATCCCCCCTCCCCCCCCCCCCCCCCCCCAAAAAAAGAAAGAAATATATATTTTTTTTCCATTCCTTTTGTTTAAAAATGTTCAAACCTTCAATATGTGAAGTTGTCACCACACCCACCCCGCTGCCAGCCATATTCAAGATATCTTACTTGATTGTGCTCTCTTAACTTAAAGGACATCTGTTCTTTTAAATTCAAACGTACATGTTAAACAGCAACATTTGGTGCCAAGCTACTCGAAGACGATATTTCGTTCTAGTTACACTTCAATCTCACGTTTCAAATAAGTTCATTTAATTATAAAAGCTAAGCTTATTACAGTTAACATATTCCATTCAAAATAATTTCTTTACTCAGTTTAGTTAAGATCAACGTAACATAATTTATTATGCACACTTTAAATGTTCGTTTTCTGTTAAATTAATTTTGACTAATGAAATTATTTGCTTCTTAGTAACATCCTTAACAATTTGCCGGATATACCTTTTTGCCATTCCTCACCACAAAGCTTTTCGGCGGGGGATACCAATTCATCGAAATTGCTTGTTCTTAACTAGATATTCTGAAAAAAAAAATGATTCTTTGAAAAACAGAAATACCATTTGACGAATCAAAATACAGTAGAACTCCTCTAAACAAAATAGCCTCCAGACCACAGTAAAAGTTTGGTTAACAGGGGTTTTGTCAGTGGAATGTGTGGTACATTACATAAATACTATATCATTACCAAACAACCTGATTCATCTTAAATCCTCATCTTATTTAATAAAGATTTTATGAACATATGCAACAAAAATAGAGTGAATTCTGGTAATTATGATAAAAGGAAAGTGCCAAAAGTTCTAATTGCATTTTAACTTGTTTGGTTTTCAGGGCTGTGTTGATATACAGAAGTTTGGTCTAGAAAATATAATTCAGTTTCTCAGTAAAGAGTTCCAGTTTACAACGCTATTTTACTAATGAAATAAGAAGCTAAAATTTTGTGCCCACAAAATTCATTCAGTTTATGCAGGGGTTCCGGGTTTAGGGAGGTTTCACTGTATTAATTTTCATTAGTCTGTTAATGCAAAAACACATTTTAACGGTGACAGTAAAAAAGTAGGTACATATTTAAAAAATAGATTCAAACAACATCAAGTCATAAAAAGAAAGAGTTGTTTCACATAATTGAACAGCGTAAAAAATATGATAGCATCATTTTACTGATATATTTGTTGAATTCCATAGAAGGACTTGATAAAGAGGCCACACTTTTGGAATGTTTAGCGCATTTAAACTCATCATTCAATTTTTCAAAACACTGTCACATATCTTCGTTTTGATAGATTTGTAATAATGCTCCAGTGCCGAAATTTTACATAACTAGGTTTAAAAAGTTTTCGGCAATAATTATTTTTTACAGATGGCATTCGTTTTCACAGACACTTGGGGTTCGGCCCCCACATACCCAATTTCCCTTCCCCCCCCCCCCCCCCCCCCCCCCCCCCCCCCCCCCTCGCTCCTGATTAAGTTTAGCCAATACTTTTTAGCATTTTACCATGTATTGAGCATAGGTGACGATCATAAAACGCATTTTGTAACATTTCAGCGTGATTTTTTAAATATATTTTTACCATCAATGCTCTTAGTATGACGGCATTTTTCTGCAATATTACACAATTTGTCTAGCCAACGAAAAGCCTATGTGAAATAAAACTTTTATTGTTTATTTTTACAATACAAAATCAATGCAAACTGTTTTCCTTCTTTTTTCATTGATAATATGTTTGTAACTGTCTGGTTTTCTGGTTGTGTCTGTCCTGAAATATAGAGAAATATTGAACAGATATTAATACTGCTTTGACGAAAGCATATTAACCTTTTTCCTTTAACCTTTAGCCTGCTGCCGGCAGTTGATTTTGCCTTTACGACTAGTGCAGTCGTGTCTGCACTGTTCACTATTAAGTCAGTATATTTTCAGTGAACATCCCTTCGAATAATAAATAATACTGCACAACTTGAGACATAGACCATTTAGCAGGGTCAAGATTAACGTCTCCTAACATTGCTTGCGGGGAGAAAGTAGAGCAGAGTAAGAGTTATTTACTAACTCTAATTTGCGAGATATGTAACTCGAAATCAACACTTAGTATGTCGAAATTTAATCTGGAGTTACTCCAAGATTAGTCGCACATGTATGAAGACTACGGAAATTTTAAATACATGTCCATCTCAAAGTTAAACTACATAGAGGTTTGTCTTTTGTCGCTTTTGTCGGCTAAATCTGTATCAAGCTGAAACGCATATATTATCGAAATCATTATTTAAGTGATTTATCACATTTATTCATTTGATACAACAGCTAAAACAATATCATGTTTATTTTGCAAAATTAATATATGCGTATGGGTATGCGACAAACTTACGAGACAAATCCTGCTTTGTAGTTAATTTCGGGAGTTTGACCCTCGATTCAGTTTCTAAAGCTACAAATACCTTATTATACGAAGTGCAGATTTATGTTTCAGCCTTACATTATTTTCTGTCTCAAATTCAATAAAATTACTTCCAAGCTCAGGTGTTTAGGAGAAGTAAGTACCAGGCCAAACTACACATTAACTATTAACAGTCTTTTCAAATTTTGAAAATAAGGAAGTTAATTTACCTAAGTAAGATTTTATCTAACGCAGCTCGGACTATCTGGCTTCTTATTCGAACTTTCGAATCAGATTTCTCGAAATTTAGAGTTAGGAAGGCGAAATTTCGAGTATAGTATACAAAATGTCGAATTGATAATAACACAAACTTCGGCATTAATGACTCATCGGTTCATTTAATCAAAGAAAGAATTAGCTCTTGATTTAACATTGTTGTGTTCGATATTGTTAAAACGCAGTAAGTTGGCACAATGGCAATCAATCTCAATACTAGAACGACAAAATGTTTGACACATTGTGTTTGTATTTATAAAAAATTCGTTTAAATTGTGTCACTAATACCGAAATAGCTCATGGTATTGTGATACTTTACCTGCGAACAGGTGTGAGTTTCCTCAAAAGCACTATACGTTTTTAATTTATGAAAATGTGTTTTTGCCAAAACAGAAGACCTTTCTGATGTTTATATACAAGAAATCTAATTTTATCAGGGTTTATCATTCATGGGTGTGTATTCAAATGGGCATTGGCAGCCTAGGGACAAGGTTGAACATACTATCTTTACGATCAACTATGTAAATTGATTTTATATGATATTAACTACCTTTATATATATACCGTTTACACAAGCTGACAAGTTCATCATGGTTGATAGTTGTTGTCCGCCAGGTGTCTGCAATGGATGGCAATGGGTAAGTACCCAGTGGGTCCGAATTACAGGCTCATGTGCATAATGTATGCCGCCAAGCACCGTTGAGTTGGGGAATTTCCCAAAACCTTGTTGTTGTATGTTACAACCCATCCCATAAACACAGTCAGCGCCATTTGACCAGACATTGTGTACTTTCGGTTAAGTTGTAGTTATCTTCTTGCTACTCCACTGCTGTATTGTAACGACCATTGAGATGACATCTTTACACGTGAATTCCATGACAGATTTTCAATTGATTTGGTCCATACCCCAGTCTATACCGCAGTGGTTTTCATTCAAAGCTAGGATTTCGCGCACGGGCTGTAATACGTAAATGCGGGTAGTGCAAAATGAAATACTGTAAAATAGGCGCAACTAAAGATGGTTTATAACCATGAATTGGTCTCAGCAAATTTTAACAACTCCGACTTAAATTGCTTTTTTTAATTAACCTCACACCGTTACAATAACGGGTGATATGGCGACTTTCCAATTTTTTGATGGTGAGGAAGACACCAGGTGGGCACTCTGTGCATCATTTAAGGCATAGGCAGAACGATTTACAATATACATAAAAGTAATATGCGTTGAATTGTAAGAAATCTAGTTTTACAATAATAAAATAAAAAACCTTAGTGTTGGATGTTTTATAGGAGGAAACCGTATTACTTTCGTAATCCACTTTTCTCACTGGGATCAAAAAGTCTTTTGGTATTTTCCTGCGAATTACAACTTGGTTGACTTAGTCGAGGAAAAATGCAACTACTTCATTTTGGAACGCTGAAAATAGGTGTGTGCTTTTTGTGAAATGACGCTGAAAATCATTAATCAAATACACATTTCTAACATGGCTCGATTTGATTTCCAGTTAAATAAAGAATGGAACTCAAGTCGCTGTATATTCTGCGATAAACAATGGTTGACGAGCTGACCAATAAGAGAGCATTTTGACATCAATTATGACGTCAAATTGCCGCATGACGCCCAATAATTACTCCTCGGGTAAATGAAGTCCAGCATAATAATTAATATTAAAATATGTCAATGAGCACGTCAGAATGAAAACAATTAATGCCTTCTTGTGGTTTATCGTCTTATATATATCACGGTTCATCGTTCAGGTGTTTCAGTATTTAACCACTTCAATTCCTACGCATCTGAACTCTGAACCGTGGTAAATTAGACGATAAACCACTCGAAGGCCTCGATATTTGTTATTCAAAGTTTAAGAATAAATGTACATGCATATTCAAAACATAGTGTATCCTCATTATTTTGATGCAAAAATCGACTTCTGTTAGTTTTTTTATTTGAAATATTCTTTACATTGGAACAATATTTTTTAACATATATTATCTATAGAAAATTTTATAGGTGTATATACATAACCTAACAAATGGAGAGTTTTGTGTAACGTTTTATAGAAAAGTAATACGAGGCTTGTTCGATAAATTCGTGGAATATTTTTAAATAAAAAGACAAAATAGTCTTGCGAAATCAGTGAAATTTTATAAACCTTAATTCTAATATATTTACTTTCGCTGGTGTAAATTCCATTAGAATTCACTCAATAACGACTCTTTAACACAAAAATAAAAACAGTCAACACTTTTTTTACCGCCGGACGTCAGCACACCGACGTAACGTCATTTTTACATGTGAAACGAACACTTAACACGCCTTTACTTATCCCCTTCCTTTAAGGGCCTCAGCAGCCATTGGGCACCTACTTTGGACATACCCAAGTTTTCAATAAGAACTGTGTGAACACAAAACTCAATAGATCTCCGTTGACCGTCTATCTTCTTTGACGATCTCCCTGTGAACTTTATCGCGAATGGACCACGTGACAGTTGGTGGTCTTTCTTCACTCGGATCATCTTCCAAAGAGGTTCTTTCCTTTCTCAAACGTTTATTCCACTTGTATTCAAACGATTGACTACATTTGTACGTAGTACTTGACTTTCTATCAGCTGTAGAGTTTGTTTCGGTGTCTTGTTTAAACCAACAGAACTTCACTATTGTCCGCATTCTAATGTCATTCTTTGCAGACGTCATTTTGCGCATAAGTATTCTTGACAACAACGTAAAGGGTTATTACAAAGCGGCCGTGGAAATAGCTATAATAACACATTTTTACAGAATTTACGTCATAACGCTAACGTAGTGCGCTATGGCGCTAAGTTTGGACAGTCAGAAAGTCAAAATTTAATATAATGTTTTCAGAGTGTTAGGGAAAACGTTTTCACCCCAGCTGTGGGGTTAAAGCGTGTATCCATTGTTACCAATAATTTAAAGAATATTTCAAATACTGCCTGAATCTTCTTTACAATAAGTAGCACTATGTTCATGCCAATTTTGACAATATTTCGTAATTCTAAAGATTTTAGAGCAAATTCCACCCGAATTATTAACAAAATTGTTACAGTAATATTTCAACAGGATATAAACACCTTTTACTCTTGTAACATATGTTTTTAATATAACATCTGCTACATTTAAAATAAAAGTATCCAATAATTGATAAAACCTAA
The DNA here is from genome assembly GCF_021730395.1 of Mercenaria mercenaria. Classification (NCBI taxonomy): domain Eukaryota; kingdom Metazoa; phylum Mollusca; class Bivalvia; order Venerida; family Veneridae; genus Mercenaria; species Mercenaria mercenaria. The sequence goes on along the minus strand of NC_069365.1, from coordinate 30,808,146 downwards.
AATAGAAAAAGGCTAATATTCGAATTACCTGATGCTACGATGTCTCCTTATCACTTATTACAGTGATATGCATGTCTGTCTTCTCTTTATGTAATAAGGGAGTGCTTACTGCATGGTGTCCCAGGCCAATCAAAACATTTTTTGTTTCACTTTTTAACTCTTAGCACGCTGGACCGTTTGTTCTGCCTTTGCGAAGTGTTAGTCATGATCAGCCTGACATCCGTTTGCTGTCTAATCATGATCTGCATTGTTCGCTATTCCGTCAGTATCTTTTTGGTTTATGCACCCCTATTAACAGTTAATGGTGCTGTCCAATTAAAAGATGTCAAGTTCATTATAGAAATTTAGTGGGCCACACCTGCTGACCCGTCTTCCGTAGACATGTTTAGACAGATGAAGTGGCTACTTTAAGTTACTGCTTATCCAAGTTGGCTCTATTTATTGACTATAATCGGTTAGAAAGTCTGATTTCGTCGAATACACTGACATAATTCAGGTCATATGGTGAGTAAAATGCGCCAACGCCTGGTCTCAGGCATTATTTTTTTTCGACGGAAACTTGGTATTTCTCTGACTTTAATGTGGTATACCCTACCGGAACTACTATAAGTAAACAGCTGGGACTTGCCTCGACATGAACGAATTTTTCTATCAATGTGGGCTTACTTTGAAACCCCACCCCAGAGAAGTAACATAGTATGATGATAAAGACTTCACATACGGCACGGCAAATTCAACATTTTTTTTGGGTAAGCGTAGTTCATTTTAGGAGTTAAAGTGTGTGTAAGTCTGTCAAATATGGGGGAGAAAAGAAACCACTAATAATCATGTATCAAATGTTAGAGTAAAGATTAATGTTAACATGGTTTTCATGGTAAATTAATTGTTCAACCAAGCCCATACCTATGCACACACACCTTCTTATCTTTTTGTTTTCTGTTACTCTAAACAGTTTTTTACAAATTTATTTATGATGATTTAACAAGTGCAACAGTGTCAAATGGTGCGTGCCAAAGATAAGATGAAGGCTACATTTCACGTTTACGTTGCAATTACACTTTTCAGACACTGTAATGTTGTCCGTTATCTTATTCCTTCGTAGAAACTAAATATTTGGCGATTATGCCTTAGAGTATAGTGGAGCTTTATCCTAATTTGTTAAAAGACGCGAAAAAAAGCGTACAGGAGCACCCTTGCTTGGCGTTTCGCATTTAAAAGGGAAAGTGGTCCTTGCCTCTTATACCCTCTTATACCCTTTGTGGCGATGATTCCACCAGGAATAAGGTGTTGAGAGTGATAAATATAAGTTTACGTACATTTATGTCTAATGTCTCAATAATTTACATCAAATTGGTACGGATATTGAGAGTATCAAAGTGTCCCATGTTAAGTACTTTTTATGTGTTTATTATCTATGAAAAGTCGGTTCTTTCTGTATTTTATTTTGTTAATTCCTATATATGTTTACGCACATCATGAATACAAAGAGTGATAATAATAGGTTATTAGATTTGCATCGAAGAAATTATGCTGATTTTTTTGCAGCGGGAATTTTGCGCGGACTTTAGTCAGCGCTAATATTCTTTCCGCGAAGAAAGAAACGTGTGCTTATTATCTTGATGCAATATAATATCCTTTAATTATATTAACATTTAAAAATACTACATAATGCTTCAAAATTTGTTATAAAGCCTTTGTGAATGAAAATTTCGTCGAAAAAGAACTTTTAAACGCGACGGCATGTATACATGCCTGAAAATGACCTCACAAAGTGGACGTCACTCACCCATATGGAAATTTGAACGTCCTAATGGAAAAATATTGACGTTTTCAGATTCAAAATGAATACTTAAATGAATTTTTTAATGAGTATGTAATAAAGTATTGAAACGCAAGGATTCACAAAGTATGTAGGGATTACTTCTTTTAGCACAGTTACTAGAGTTAATGGTTCCATTACACTGAAACTCACGAACATGAGTTTGTGAGTAACACGTCTTCTGTCATGGATTTGGAAATGACTGAGGACAATAGTATTTGAAGTAACTGGGTAGGTGCGCTGATCTTGGATTCTCGAGGTCGTGAGTCGAGCCCTGGCGAGGCATATGTTCTCTTTGACGCTTTGATAAAAGACATTGTGCCTAAAGTCATTCGCCCTCTACCTTTGATTAATGTAGGGAAATTGTCAGTTAATTGCGGAGAGAAAAGGTTGGTACTGGGTACTGAATCCTGGAAACCACTGGTTAGTTAGCGGCCCGGCCGATACATAACTCAAATACTGTTGAAAAAGGCTTTAAACCCAAAACAAACAAACAAAAAATAGTATTTTTGATATGATATTGTTTAACATGATGTCTTATGGATGGAATAAAACATCCACTAATAATTCCTATCATGGATATAATCTCAGACTTATTGGATTGGAAAGTAGCACATGGGGGACTGGGTGATTTCACTGACTTAATTTTTACCGATATGCGATTGGCTTATCGCATTTATGGAACGCTGTTTCTGCATATAGCTGGCATCTATATGAATATAGAGATATGTTTGGTGACCTAAATTTTCATTCATTAATTTTCATATAATTTTTTCAAACTTCAGCAATGATCATTATTGATACCCAGTTGTGCATTAGGGATTTTTAATTGCCCATCGATTTCCTGATTATGGCCTTGTGTTGTCTTGCTCTATGTGTCGACGAAGTCCAGGTGAAGGCATGAATCATATTTGTGATATAGTAAAGTGAATGTGATTTGAGTTATAGTTAGTCAGAGAAAATATAGTTATTTTTGCGCATAACAGTAACTTTAGAATTAAGAAATACATCTTTATAGATCTACTTGTAAATCATGTAGAATGGAGTATTTTTCCTACATTAAAGCGTAATGGTATAATAAAAAAAAAACAAGCAGTTATTCACCATTAAGTTTCTTTTTAGGCTGAGTGGTCAAACATACTCAAGAACACTGGTTGTGATAACTTCTGGCCGCAGGAAATCTTTCGAGCTTGTCTATAAATTGTTTGTATTGTATTCAGAGAATCTGTTGCGCTCATACATCATATTATTTTGATTTGAGATGAAATAAAGTGTTGTCTATTGTCTATTGTCTACCAATTTATTTGAAATTATATTGTCGCTTTATGCAAGGCATTCTAGGTCACAGACAATAAAAGGAAATACGGCTATTACAAAAATGAATATACTAAAACTTATAATGCAAATACACGTCTAGATTAAATTGAGAAGTGACGGAAACTTTCACAGCTCAACTGTAATGTTGCTTACACATGACACCTAACTTTAAAATTGTCATGCACTAATTAATAAGTAATTTACTCACTGCAAAGATAAGTAACACGTTAAAAATGTAAAATATACGTTAAAAGTCGGACTAGAAAAAGAGTGAGGGGAATAGATAAACGTTGAAACATCGTATGACTGTAGTGATAACGCATGTTTTTTCGTGTTTTAACATCTGCAGAATCACGAGGGATTGGTTGGTGCCTGATTCCGGTAACGTTTCCCGAAGGATTCTGAAGATGTTACAACACGAAATGCGCGGGAATGTCTGCGTTGTTTTATTACATTGACGTCGTTTCATTTTGAATTATCCGTTTTGGGGCCGTAATGCGTTTACGCTTTGCCACGGAACGCGCATATATGAAAAGGTGTTTTAACAGCACATGAGCGCGAGAATCTCTCTGTTAACATACATTTTCTCTCCTGTTAAAGACTGCTCCAGTCCTAACTTTTAACCTTAAATTGTAACTGAAAAGCATGATAATCCTGACTATGAACAGTGACGCTCTATTTTATCTAAAAATTCTATATAAAATAACCTGTGGTTTTGCGTGCTAAAGTTTGGGCGCCGTGGACTTGTAACATTAAATATTGGACCCCGTTGAAAATTGACCCCTTAGTCAAAAACTTTATGTTGAAATGTTGACGGGGTCAATTTCAATGTTAAAAAATGACCTTTTGATCAAATTTGATGTTGAAATACTGACGGGGTTCAATTCTACAACATCGTTGGAAAAAAAGGTCCCTCTGGGTCTATTTTCAACGGGAGTCAGTTTTTATTTGTTAACCCCAAAAAAAAAACGATTATACTGTTACCTATTGTATTCATGGCATGCATTTACACACAATAGAATTTGAATAGCGCGGTGTAGGGCTTTAAAAACACACCCGAAAAGTGACTTGAACAGCCAGTTTTATGCTAGATATAATGTTGGTGAATTAAATATATTTTTTTTTTAGTGATTTTGAGTTTGCAAGTTTTGTGATTAGAAACACTTGGGTACCAGGTTTGGGCACAACCAATTCCTATAATACCAAATCCTTCGAAATTCTGCAAAGTTATAACACGTAAAGAACCATACGTAATCCTTTAGGCCAAATACAGTCATTTTCCTACATAATCTTAGAATAAAAATGCTAGTCGAACTTCATAAAACTTTATGAAATGTCAGCTGTTTCATTTCACACATGTATTATAAATTCATTCACGATTTTCCTTAAATATGGCATGTCTTATCCTCTTCTTTATAATTTCTTTTTACCACATTGTAGAAAAACGCTGTGATCATGTTTTAGTCCATAATAGAAGGGGTTGAATAAGTCTTGGAAAGTATAGAAGTCCCTTTTTTTAATTTTGTGTAGGGTGTGCCCCATTAAGGCTAGAACAAGAATATTAAAAGGGAACCCACATCTAGAGCATAAAAACAAGTTTTCAGTATTCTTTCCATTGGATAACAATGAAACAATTTAGGTACAGTGCCCTATGTATACTGATTTGAGCTTTTTTCAGAAATTTATAGTTGTAATGAAAATTCTGTTATTCTAAGTGATAGGAAAAACTGGTTGATTTTACTCCATGGATAAGACAATATGCTAATTTCATTGAGGTAACATTAATTGAAGTAAGTGAGTATAAGTCTGGTGTAATGGAGCCAGTCTGCTGCAATCTTTCTTGGGGCGAGGCTATTAATGAATAGCCGATTGCCCAAAAACTGCGGTTGGAGGCGGGAAGAGGTTAGCCCCTAGTAATGATGGGTAATGGAAAGTACAACACATCTCACGGCCTTCTAGCACCGGAGTAGTAAGCGGCTCTGTTACCAAGATATTGATGGGACTAACATGATCCCAAGGACAAGAAAATGTAACAACACTGAATCGAAGTACGGGGAGAATTTTACAGCCGCATTACAGCACTTAAAGATTGCTGGCTTGTGATAGTTTATAAACTTTATTAGAATAGGATCTTTTAGAAGCCTAGGTTGCAACGAGGCAGAATACTATCATGGTAGAAAATGATACAGATCCATGTATACAGTTCTGTAGGCTATCTGTCTGAAGTCGTGTGTAATTCCTACTGCATCTTTGCCATTATTTTGTAGCATAAGTCATGTATTTTATTCATTCACAGTATTCATAATAGCATTGTAAACATACATTTTATGAATAATAACACCAACATACTGTAAATTAGTACTGCCTCTGCTGACAAAAATAATAAACTTTAGATTTCTATGGTCTGTGATTGATATTGGTATCCAGTAAGTGTTTTTAACTTCAGTTGTTAACTGAAATAAGATATTAGGACGTTTTAATAACTAGTAATGTTAAAACATTTTTGCGATGTGTTCCATACGTTACCATCGTTGAAGCATCCGCTGATGCAAACATTGAACTGCCCTTAAACTGGAGATAATTATGGTTTAGACATGTACACATTTTTAGTTTGATGTTGGTCACTAAAATTCTAGCGGGAATTGTTTTACTTTGATTTTCCATGTATCTCTCATAATTTATTGTACCAAAGATAAATATATTAAAATGTTCTCGAATCATTGCGGAGCAACATAGTTTTGCAGACGATATTCATTGCAAACGATTCATAACATAGGTGTCTTTTTCTAAATTTTATTTGACAGTTTCAGTAACATGATCTGAAGTAAAACAACAGCAACATGAACAAACAGATAAGTATAGTTCGCCACTGTGTATCGAAGACATGACTGCACTTTAAAAATATAGATATTGAGCCATATCTTGTTTTTTTTGGTGTTTTGTAATATCAATAAATGTTAATTACACAGATACGCAAAACCAATAGGTAAAAACTGCGTCATCTGGTGGAAGCACTGATAACTCAGGCGTATAAATATGTGCATACTTGGTTTCGAATAATGCTTTTTATTTTTGGATTTTAAGTAAATGGAACTGAAATTGACAAAGGGACTAAATAAATTATTTATTGTAAAGGTAGAAAATAAAACAAGAAATATTAAAATAGAATAGAACGGATTCAAACTTGTTTGAACACATTTGACCATACCCATTTTACCTACTGAGCTATCCTTCCTTATTCAATAACTTACTGCTACTTGTAGGTAGATTCCGTATTTAAATAGATTCCTTATAGTATTATTTCTTCAAATATATGGTCTTAATAATTTAAAATCATTATATCAACTACTAAAGTTACCTCAGATAATGAAAATGAACAGCACAAATATAAAATAAACAATTCACGAAAAAAGAAACTTGACACTACACGCTTTACATGTTTTGATTTAGTTACATATGCATGAGTGTTACAAAATCATAAGGGGAAGGCGAAACAACAGCGGAAATAAAAATTCGAAAAGCATCGTCATTTTCACTTCGTGGCTTAATCAGTTTATTATGACTCATTATTACCCGGTCCTGTATGCGTCTTCTTTTGGTCAGAGCTTCTGCAAATATATCTGGCTTTCGTATGAATCTAATGCCTCCTTTTACTGTCAAAATTTAAAATCCACAGTTTAAGCCATATATGTATCTATATACTTTTAAATGAACTATAAAAATTCCGAATAATAATTCAATTTCTGTTTAGATATCTACAACTATTGTATGTGGTAACTTCTTGATCTAGTGGATAATGGTAACGATAAAACTAATTATTGTTATTCGGATTTGCTATTTCGTGTTTATATCCTGGCGTTTTCTGTGGTACGTACATGTTTAAGGCGTATGTACTTGGTTCTACAATGTAGACATTTTTAACCATGTTTTTTTCAAGCATAATTCATCCGAAGAAAATTAAGGGCGGTGGTGCTTCATTATGTATTGATTGATTGAAAATATTGCCCTCTGGTAAATTTTTGATTGTGCTCCAATGGGAAAATCGCACTTTTCGCGTATAGAAAGAAAAGTCTGCAAACGTTGAATTTAATGAAACTTTTCGTAGCAGACTATACCTATTTTAATCAAGTATATATCCGTTTGCTTTAATGTTTCTTAATTCGCCAAATATGAATGGTTGCTTATTTTTTATACTATTCATTTTAATCCTTCTTATCAAAGTAACTCTTTTAGTAAACAACAGGACTGGGCTACGGGTATAAGATGGATTCCTGGCAACATTTGTCAGTAGTCAAGCTTTTAAGGGACGCACTTTGAAAAATTAGAGAAAAAGTGGGTGGGGTTTTATAAAATTTACATGCAAAAAAAAGTTACAAGGTTTGGTAAATGAAATGAATTTACTGTTTCAACTGTTATAAGTACACAAAGGATTGTTCACTAAAATAAAATGAGACAAACTGAAACAAGAAAGTTATTGTTGAATTAACATAAGACTTTTGTTTACATTCAAATATCAACAAACTAAAAACTTTTTGGTGCGAAAATAATAGTGCTTCACTTTGTCCAACATTTATCAATGTCCTAAGATTCTAATTTTTAAAGAAAGGAAGGTGAAATAAGTCATGTCTTGCTTTTCATTTCGCATATGTGAGCTTAATACAACATTATTTTGTTGTTTACAAAGTAGTGCATAAGAAAAGATACGGAGGGGTCAAGGAATGCCACATTACAAAACTAAAAGAGTAATTATTCCCCTTAATACATTAAACATTTATCGTTACAGAAGCTCTTGTGGCTTACAATAAAGCCTAGAAATGTTTTGCCCATTATTAATTTTTAGCTTGATATTCATGAAACTACAATGCACTTAAATATCAAAACACATTCAACAAACTTTTGAAATGTATGTCTTTAGAAAATCCCTAATATAAGGTATGAAATTTGGGTTGAGAGGTCCAATCGTTATGTATTTGTCGCAATGCAAACTTCTAAATCTTGTTCACAAAGTTACTAATACACGCAGGAATGTCAGTGATCAAAATGGACGAAATATACTGTTATCCTCACTTAATGTCATTTATAATTTGTCTTGAAATCTCCACCCAATTACTTTTCATAACTCTGTTTGCACGAGTTGCACGAGAATGCTGTCATTCACGTTAAAAAAAACGGGGTCAGTTAAGTTGTAAATGCAATATCATCTAAACGTAATTAATGGATATGCATATTCAAGATAAACATTATCTCATACGTAACGACCATGTATGAATGTTGTAACAAACAACTTTACCACAATGATTTAAGTAGCAGTCGGTTTATAAGTGACTTTATTGATTCATTTTGTGTTTTGTTATTGTTGGCAAAAAGTTATAAACGGAAAAGTGCCTCACAACTGAAGCGGAAACCAGTTTGATGCGCAAAGTAGTCCACTATTTGGCCTAGAGCCTTCAAATTTCATAGGGTGATAGGACGTACAGAGTAGCTGACCCGTGTTGTTTTAAGGATAACTCCGTGAAGGGTCGAGGTCACAGGGGCGGCCTGAACATAGAAAACACTTTTCACTCATGAACTTGGGAACCACTTTACCCAAAATGTTGAAAACTTATTAGGATTATTGGAACATGATTAGTAAATGAACCCCTTCTGATTTTGGGGCCACCGATCAAAGGTCAAGGTACACAGGGGAAATGAACAATGAAAAAAACCGTTTCCAATTCATAAACTTGAGAACCTCTAGGCCCAGAGTGTTTAAACTTAGTGAGTTTGGATTGATGCCATGTAGATGATCCCTATTGCGCCAACTTCAGTTGTCCCTTTGAACTTTTGCTCCTGTCCCATACTGACTACTTGTCTATATGACTTTGCACTGGGGGAGACATGCGCTTTTCTACAAAAGCATCTTCCTCGGTAAAATAATTATCACCGTATGACCACGCTTCTTTTGGTGGCAAGAAACGTGTACTGTGTGTCTTTAAGGACTATTTCACATTAAACTAATGTTGTTTTAGAAGCTAACATGTATTTTTTAAATGTAGTTTTAAAGGTACATATTGTAACTCCATGCTCGCGAAGTTTGTTTTTACTAAGATAACGCAGATTCCACGCTCTGACACGAGATTCACGCGAGATTACAGCCAGTAGTTTGCCATTCTGTGTATTTAATACTTCTTTGGCTTTAATGATATTTTTGAGTCCTAGAGCTATAATTATGAAAAAAATCCATTGTGTGTACATACGTGTAGCGCTTTAATACTTGTCGCACTGTCGGATTGTGTGACGTCACACTCTATGTATAGTATGAAAAAAAGCATACTAATATAACTACTCTCTAGGGGATTTTTTCATAATTATGCTCTAGGACTCAAACAAAAGTCCATTAAACTCATCCATTCATGTGCCGGACCTGTTTTTCTTGGACTGTTCTTTTTTCAGGTTCAGTAAAGTCTTACCGATCAAAATCGTTACAGAAAAAGTTTTCCTTAAGTCTGTCCCACCTATCTGGTTAACATCATTTAAAATTGATGATTGTGTTATGATTAAGTCCCTAAATATGTTTTTAGATTAGCGGCAGATACATCTCTTGGCCACTTTTTTCCATTTTTCAAAAAAAATTTTTTTTGATGTTGTAACGTTCAATCTTTGCTATTTTTCTACAGAGACCGTAATGCTTAAATGACGTCGCGTCGCTTTCTTGTATATAAACACTATGGCGCGGCGCCCTGTCATACTTTTTTTAGGGGGACAACTCAAAATTATCGTCGTTTAAATGTATTAGAAAATAAAATCGGGCCGAGTTCACATTGTTATTGTAAAAAGGCTCATGTTAGTAGTATTAATATAGCGTTTTTGGCGCGTTTTGACCTCATATGACCCCCTGACCCCTTGTCCCTAGTCTATACGGGACTTTATCCTTGGCCCTTAAAATTAAAATAACTAAACTTAGTACCCTTGATACTAAAAAATTTTTAATCATTAGTTTGAAACCGAATGGAAAAACCTTTGGGTTTACTCATTTGACCTTTTGACCTTGGTCAGGAATGGTCAATGCCGGACAATTTATGAATCACGGTTTTAAACCCAAGTTATAAACCAACTAAAAAAGTTTTAATACATATGATATAGATGAGTTACAGAAATAAAAATATTGTGTGGAAAGAATGAAGGATTTTATGGATAATATAAATCCTCATTATGTTATAACAAAAAACGGGGAGAAATATGATGATAAAAGGCATACTTGTTCATCTTGTGGAAAAAATGAAATCAAAGTTTGTTAAAAAGTATAGGGGGGTAATTTAGATATTCACAAAGGCAGTGTAGCCTTTATACTAAGAAAGGTTTAACACTTCCAGGAGATAAATTATTGTGGGCGGAAATCCCCTAGATAATGACCCCCTCGTCAATGAATGGAAGCAGTATGTATGGACCATGATTTTTTGCTATGACAGTGGTTGTAAAAAAGGGTACATGTGAATGCATATGCTTTTTCCAATTTATATAAAACTAAATCAAAAACATTTGGAAAGAAAAGATTGCAAAACATTTAGTTGTAAAAACAGCTATCAAACGAACTTACCTTGGGTTGAGACAAAACAAAAGTCAAAAAACGAGAAAAAAGGGGGGTTGAGTATACCCCCGGGAATCACATGGAGCGATGAATGATTTAGCAGCAAGAATTACACAAACCAATTAAACGAAAATTTATGAAACGAAGAGTGATTGTTAATGGCTATTGATTGATACTTGGTCAGCTGATTTAGTTGACATGCAAGATTTTTCAAAAATATAATAAAGGAGTAAAATACTTGTTAACCGTTATTGATATTTTTAGTAAAATATGCTTGGGTTTATTCCATTAAAGAAATAAAACTGGAGAAATCTGTTATTGAAGCATTTGAAAAAATAATTTTAGAGGACGATTACCAGTAATTTATGGGTAGATGAAGAAAAAGGAAATTTTATTACTAAAAAATTTGAATCATTTTTGAATAAAAATAAGATTCAATTATGTATCATACATTTAATGAAGGAAAGGCTTGTAGTATAGAAAGATTTAATAGAAGTTTAAAAAGAATAATGTGGAGGCCATATTTTACAGCAAATAACACTTAACTTATCTTAGATAATTTGCAGGATATGGTGATTAAATATAACAAAAACAAACATTCTAGTATAAAAATGACTACACTGCTACCTAAGCTTAGTAAAAACTTAAATAAAGGTACTGTTTACTTTAATTTATATGGTGATTTAAAGATACCAAAAAGTAAAAACAAAATTTAAAATTGGTGATCGAGTTCGCTTAAGCAAACTTAACAAGTAATTTCTCACGACCACACCCACCCCACCCCGCCCTACCCCCTCCCCCCCCCGATACCCCCCCCCCCCTCACAAAACACCCACACCCCAAACCCCTCTATTCCCATCCACTGCCCCCGTACCACCCCCTACCACCCCCCCCCACACAAAACATCCCGCCCCCCCCGACCCCCCACCACCCGACCGGAAAACTCCTTCCTAATAATTTATAAAATTAATCAATACAAATCCAGAAGTTACACTATTTAAAGATTGAAATAATGAAATAATTAAGGTTCATTTTATGAACTAGAACTTTTACCTACTACACAAGAAGGTTTTAGGGATAGAAAAAGTTATTAGACGTGACTATAACCGAAAAAAACAAGCTTTAGTTAAAATGGAAAGGTTATAGTGAAAAATTTATTAGTTGGGTACCATTAGTGAATTGAAAGAAATTTAATTTAAAAATATATATTATATAAATGGTCCTAAAAATTTAATTTCTACTAATGGATTAGAAACATGAGATCAGTTTAATCATTCACTTAACCAAACTAGGCTGCTGCTTAAAGAAAAAAGTTTAAATTTTGTGGGAGAGTAAGTACCGGATCTATATATTACAGAAGGTTTGTTTTTGGTTGTTCAGCTGCTTTAGCACTTGTTCCAGCTATTCCTTATTTGTAAGCATTGTTGCTGGCGATGTTCATCAGTAATTACCCATATGTTCTAACTGACTAAAACTTGACGACAGAAATTTATTTTAACAAAGCACATCATCACAAATAAAACAACTTATAAACAAAGCCACGGATTGGAAAAGTAAATAAAGAAGAAGAGAAACAAGTTATTCAGGTTATTTTTACAATACTATTAGAAATGCAGGAAGATAAAAAAATATACAAATGCCTTTTGAAACGGATATGAAAGGAATTTAAACTAAGGATATAAGTAAAAAAGAAGAAGGTTGTTTAAAGGATATAAAAAGAATTATTAAAGATTATTTAAAGATTTAATAAAGATTTTTTCTATAAGTATTTTATATAATGACGAATTATTATTATCAGTTGAGGTAATATTGCATCAGGAAAAAGTACGTTTTTTAGATATTATTAATGAATTATGATCCTAATTTTAATTATAATTCCAGAACCAATTCAACGAATGGCAAAATGTTATGGATCCACGTGCAACGAAGGTTCCATGTTCGCAAATGATATGTATATAACCTTTTGGAACTTGCTGCTCAAGTCCTTCCAAATATTTATTTCCTTTTCAGCTTACAACTTTAAACGTCATATAAAAATGTTATCTTCTGCTTAACAGTTTGATGGTGTTTCTGTCTTGAACGTTGTTATTTAACGTAAAGTAACGTTTTTTACAAAACAACATCACGACAATGGTGTTATAATGGGGACCCGTGTGGGCAGTATACAATCTTTTCTTAAACTGATCATATTATAAACCATTACGGAAAAAAAATCCAAATTGATGGATTTGTTTATGTTAAAACGACCCAGAATATGTTTTAAAAGACTTCAAAAAAGAAAAAACAGAACGGGAAGAAAAACAAAGTTGGTTTAGGATTATTTAGAAAAAAACTACACAATATTACTCGAAGAATGGTTAAACAGAATGTTTCAAGAAGGTATTAAAATTTTAACTGGTGATAACAATTTAGAAAAATGACTTTAAAATCTTATTCTAAAGATATAGATAATATTACTATTTTTAAAATGTTCTTTAGGTGCCGTTTTTAAAGATTTTTTTCTAATAAGTATATTATATATAGATGGTTAATAGAAAGGTAGATAGAATGATTCTGTAAAATTATCTAGCACATTAGGAGAAATAAATGATTCCAGGACAAAAATTCCATATAAGGAAAGTTCTTAAAGAGAAATGTTTTATTAAATCAAAACTTGATCAAATAGTTAGCGATGATTTAAAAATCATTGTTATTGATAAATTACAAAATGTTATAGATCCTTATCTTTAAAAAATAAATTTATTTGAATGGAACTGTGGTTGTCTATTAACTGAAGAAGAAAATGTCGAAAATTATGTGAGTGTCCAGACCAAATAATTATCGAAAACAACCTAAATAAAGGTAATTGTTACCGACTGTGATTCTAATGAGAAAAAACATTATAAAAAGCACTTACAAAGCATCTAAAGAATTTGGTATTAATGTGGGTTAATAAAAATGTGTTGTGGAAGGGACAAACCGAGTAAAATGTGGAATATCAAAAGGTTATATGGGGAAAAAGATATAATTAATTATTTTATTTCTTCTTAATAGTTATAATTTAAAACTTATTTATTGTAGTATGTTTTTTTAATTTAGTTTTTTTAATTATTTTTTTTAATTATTTTTTAATTCTTTTTTTGTTGAAGATTTTTTACTAAATTATAATTATAGATGGAAAATCGAAGATCTACAAAACATATTATAAGAAATTTGAAAATTAAATTACATTATAGACAAGATCCAAAGAATCAATTATATTTAACTATAAACGACTCTTATGATATACTTAAATTGATCTTAAACTTTAAAAGTATAAATATAAACGGTTTTTTAAAAATATCTTTTGCAAAAAATGGATATAATGATTACATATATGAATCAGCTTATTTGCAATCTAAGGCTTTAGAATGTATTAACACAAACGAAATAAAAAAAACTTTTACATCAAGCTTTTGATGAAATAATAAATAGAATTGGTAATTGGGATTCTGAAGGAAAGTGGCTGGTGAATAGAGGAAGTTGACTGCGCTTATATAAACAGATATATGTAGAGCCCATTGGCTGCTTCCAAGTTATTTAGAATTACCAAAAACCAGTACAAACATCCAATGAAGGTTTAATATATATTAAAGAATGATGATAAACGAATGTTTGTGATGGTGTCATTGTAGCGTACAAATGTACTGTTGATAATAGACCGCAAAAAAATTTCAAAATTAAAAAAAATCATATTAATCGATCTTGTATTATACTGGAATTATTTTCACGGTGACATTAACTTCAAAATACCTTTAAAATAGTAGTTTTAAATGAATAAATAATTTTATTTATTGGGATATGTAGAAATAGTATTTTTCCATTTGTTACTATCTAAATCATATTCGAGATCACTGTGACATGTTGCTTAGTACGTATGATAAACTAAAGGAGTTTAATATATGATAAAATAACTGATGATGGACTGTAAGCCCTCAAGAACTGTAATCCAAAACATTCGGGTTGGATAAAAGACTTTTTATTGTGTAAATGTTTCAAAAAACAAAATATCAACATAAAAAAACAAACTTCTGTAAAAGTTGCTTACAACATTATACTTATGGCAAGAATATTAAAATGAAACATATTCCAAATTGTTTAGCTAATTAATGGTATTCAACGGTGTTATGCCAAAAGAGGGAAAGTAAAGTACAATTTAAAAAATTACATAAAGGGTTTAGCAGAACCTTTTAGTAATTTATGCTGATTTTGAATCAATAACTAAAAAAGTTTTAAAATGCTTTACCATCAACATGAATCTCATTTACTGAACCAATCAAAATATATAGATTGTGGTTACGGCTATAAAGTTGTTTTGTTGTTATTGACGATTAAAATATACTAAACCAACCAGATTTACAGAGGTTCCTAATGCGTTTATAAGTTTATTGAAAAAATGCTTGAGAAGAGGAAATATGTAAAGAAATAATTTTAAAGAACATATTAACAAAGATTTGGGAAGAATGTCTAAAAAAAAAGCTGAAAAGGAATTTTAAAAAACAAAAGTTTTGTCATATTTGTGAAAAAGGAATATAAGGGAAAATGAAAATCTGTACGGGATCATTGTCTTATAACAGGGAAAATTTAGAGGAAGTGCTCACTCATGAATGTAATATTAATTTTAAACTAACACATAAAATTCCTTGTTCTTTTTCATAATTTAAGAGGTTATGACGGTCATTTTATTAGCAACAAATAGGGAAATTTAAAAAAGAAATTAATGGTTATTTCCTAACAATATGAAAGATACTATGGCATTTATGATTTCCGACTTGGTTTTTATTGATTCATTCCATTTTATGTCTCAATCATTGGAGAACTTAGTAAAAAATTATTCCAGAATTTAAATACTTATCTCAAGAATTTAATTGTAGAAGTGTGAATTATTAAAAACTAAAGGTGTTTATCCCATTGATACATGGATTCATTTAAAAAATTCAAGAATCAAAATTACCTTCTAAAGAAGAGTTTTATTAAATTTTTAAATGAGGAAACCGCACATATTGATAATGAATACGAACATGCTAAAAATATCTGGAAAAAAATTTAAAATAAAACAATGGGAGTATATCATGATCTATATTTAAAAAATGACCGCTATAACTTTTAGCTGATGTATTTGAATATTTTAGAAAAATATGTTTAGAGTACTACAAATTAGATCCCTGTCATTATGTTAGTAGCGTCCTGGGTAGCTTGGGGATGCAATGTTAAAAATGACTGGGAATTAAGTTAGATTTAATAACTGATATTGAGATGTATCTTTTTAGTGAATGGGTCTCTGAGAGGAGGAATAAAGTTATATTTCAACGGATACAGTAAGCAAACAATAAATATATGAAATGATTATAATTCAAAAGATGGAAGAAAGCAAATACATTTGTAACCTCGACCCAATAACCTTTCGGTTGGGCTATGTGTCAACCTTTCCTCTGGAAACTTTTAATTTATTATCCGAATAAACAATTTAAGAAATTAATTGCATAAAAGGTTAAAACTAACTTTATAGGTTGAATGTGATCTTGATTATCAAAGAATTACATAAAAACCCACAATGATCATCCTTTAGCTCCTGAAAAAAAAATTAAAATACCAGAAGATTGGCTTTTCTGATCTATAGTAAAATATTAAAATCAGAATTGACATTAGGAAAAAGTAATGTTAAAAAGTTAGTTCCAACTTTAATGAAAAAACAAAATTATGTAGTTCATTTTAAAAATCTTGAACTTTATACACAATAGGTTAAAAGTAACAAAAATACATAAATATTAACTTTTGATGAAAGTCCTTGGTTTTAAAAAAGCTATATTGATTTTAATACTCAAAAAAGATCTAAAGCAAAAAAATCATTTGGAAAACGGACTTTTTTAAGTTAACGAACAATATCTGTATATCGGTAAGGACGAGGAGAATTTACGCAAGAGGGTTAATATTACAATTAACACATGTGATGAATATATTTTATTTAATACATAGCCAAACCTTCATTTGTTAGTTCTCCGATGTTTAAACAAGAATTTGTTTGGTATTCATAGAATAAAAGAAAGTTTGTTATTAAACAGACCTTGTTATGTTGGAATGTGCATCTAGATTTATCCTAAATATTTAATGTATGTTTTCATTATTTATAATTACATTAAGGAAAAGTCCGAGGGTAATTGTTAAATTATATTCACTGTACTGATTCATTATGTTATGAAAATTAAAAACCAAAGATGCTTATGAGGATTTTTATAAGGACAAAAGATTTATTTGATAATAGTGATTATAACCCACAATCAGAAATTTTATTTTGATAATTAATAAAAAAGTAATGGAAAATTTATATGGATTGAAGTGCCGCATTCCCATTTTTGAATTTGTCGGATTATGATGTAATTTGGATTCATAATTTTTAGATAATGAAGTTAATGTTAAAAAATGTAAAGGAATAAAAAACTTGTTGTTAAGGAAAACAATAGTCATAAAATTTTACAAGATCTTTGTTTAATTCAACACAAACTAATCACACCTTTAAAGTTATTCGTTATAATAAACACTAATCTTCCAGTTATGTTATAAATAAAACATCTTTATCATGTTTTGACGATATAAATAGAATATATCTTGATAATGGTATTGATACATTAGCTTATTTTAAATTAAAACTTAAATAACTCTTAAATTAAAAACTTAAATATTAGAACCTTAAATTTTTAAACTGAATTTCATATAACATTTAAAGAATTAATATAAATAACATCATTTATTTTAAATTCATTTGGCATAATTAATAGAAAATAGATTCATTTTTTCTGTTATTTTATTACATGATAACTTTGAAGAATTACATTTTCTTTATTTTTTATTTGTAATTTAAAGGCTTCTCCTTTATCTAATTTAATTGCATCAAAAGATAATTAAAATGCAATTAAAATTATTTGTTACCATTATTACCATTTTGAACTAAATGGACTAGCATTTACAAGTTTTCATTGAAATAATCCACATCGGTATCTTGGGTATAACATGTTAAAAACAATGGGAGGTGTTCTTATAATTGTCTTTTATTTTATTTACTTTTTCATTTATATTATTGAATATTCCATTATATTAATTATTCAGTTAATAAATTGTCCTTAATTGTTAAAATAATTTAATATCACCTAGTTTGTGCATTTTGTTTACAAGTAATTAATTTTTAGTATTTTTACAATAAATCATACATGCTATTTGTCTTGTAACATTTTAATGAAAAATAAAACAATAAATATCCGCAAAGCATACTTGTTGTGTCTTGATATTGAACATTGTTTGTATTTTACATTTGTATACTTAATGTACTTCTTTCTTTTAGGGGGAGGAGGTCCAGGATGGGTTAAAGTACAAAGTAATTAAAGTAACAAACCCAATGTGTTCCAGGACCAACAGAGTCGTCCAAATTTATAATTCCACCCACTTTCTTTTCTTTATTTTTTAATAAAATTATTTCTAACTAACACACCCCTTAACGTTTTTTAATTTTTAACTGTTTTACCCATTGTTCAATTGCAAAAGTTCGAAATTGGTTTATTTATAAATTTGATTTTCTTTACCTAATTATATTGTTTTTTTACTATAGGAATTCGTCTGTAATGTCTACGTTTGTGAATCAATTCTGTAGGTCCCTACCATTAACAAAGAGTAATCCCAAGGTATTCTGACTAGCAGCCAACATACCTAAAAAAGACCACCGTCTTGTTTTAGTTTTTGTGTTTATCTTAATCTCTCCAGATCCTATAGTTGCTTCTTTGATTAGGTGTAAGATATGGTGATATCATATTTCTCTTATCATTAGCTCTGAAATCATACCATTTCCAAGTATTTTACTTAACACCAGTATGGGCCAGTCCAGAAAGGGCTCAAGGCCTATGGGGCTAAAAATTTTTGGAGCTATTTTTGCTGCCATTGGAAGAATTGTTTTTCCTAAACAAACAGCAAAGCTCCTAAAATCCACCTTTTTACCTTGATGGAATCATTATATTTGACATTTGGCTTTTTGAATTGTAATTTCTAATCCTTCTTTATTTGCAAACATGATTTTTTAATTTGATTAATTTGTGTTTTTGTTTAAAGTAAAGGAAGTTTCCACGTAATTGCTTCAAGTTTTAATTCTTAAAGTTTGTGGAATTTTGTGTTGTTAGGCTCGGGCTAAATTTTTTCTTTTGTCCATCTGGTAAGGTTAATTTATTTTCATATAATATGTTGACATTATATATAATTTATATTTATTTTATTTTAATTTATATTTGTATTTTAATTTAAACAATGACAAGTTCATTTTAAACAATAACAAGTTCATTTCCAATAGTATTTATTTCAACTGTTCCTCATATAATTACAATTGCGTAGAAATTCGAATATTAAACTGTGATGGGAATATTTAATTTAGCTGTTAATGTAATTATGCTTGGATCCTTCTGTAGTTCCTTCCGTTTATATTCCAAGTTAAATGAATAAATCCAAACAATTTTTTAAAAATTAAATCTATTTAAGAGACTTCCAGTAGTTTGTTTTTTTGTTTATATAATAAATTAATTACATGTCATATATTCTTGGATAAATAGTTTGTATTTCTGTTTCTGGATAAAAAAAATCACCATTACCAACTTCAAGACGGACAAAGAACTCAAAATGCACTTTTCATTTGCTGCATTAATTTTAAATGTTCTAACAATTGTGGAGTATGTTCTTGTGGGAATTACTTTTATTCAGGTCGGTTGTAAATAAACAAAATACATGTTGGGGTTTGTTACACCAGCAGTTATTCTAAAGGTTATTTTAGTTTTGTTGTGTATCAGTTGTAAAAATTGTGTTATCTTTCCCGAAGGTATTTATGCCATCTTGCTTTTTTAAATCTTTCTGTAGTAATTAGATCAAACCCAAATTCATTGAAAATTAACGTGGAACCCATAGAATTAATTTTGTTACAATTACACCTACCTGGATCGCAGCATTAGCTCTAAAAAGTAATTCATCATCATCTGTCAGCTGTAGTGTTATTGTATTTGACTTGGAGGTATAATATTAGTTTCTAAACCCTGAAAAATGGAATAATTATTTAATGGAATTTTAGCATTTACCTCTTTACCACTTCGATTAAATCCTTTTAACAGCATAAACCCCGTGTATTATATCAGCTTGATCCTTCCTGCTCTCAGCATTATCATTTATATCTAAATAAATAAACTCATTTGTTCCAGTTGATTTTGATAATCTTCAGACAATTAACTAAAATCCTTTACATTTATTATTTTAATTTGTATAAATTTATTACAATCATATACAAATTTTTTTTCCCAATTTTTTTTTTGCGTTTAACCACTAACTGATCAATTAATGAAAGCTGCATTATTCATTAGAGCAATTTGATCATCACCAACATAATTATTACCTTAGCAAGCTATTTACTTTAAAACTTATTCAAAATAACCATTAAACCAATCAATATGAACTTCTATCCTAATTGTAAAGTGATACGTTTTTTTTGTTGATTAACATTATTTCCTAGAACAGATATTTAAAGCTGTATCTAACTGAATGGAGTTAATTCATATCTTTCACATATTGTTTTGTACTAAAATGTATATATTAGATATTATTTTATTTTTTTATTTTAGTTTTTATTCTATTTTTTTATTTTATTTTTTTTTATTAAAGTTAAAAACTTTGTTTTTTTAAATTAATCTGTTAATAAGTTTTTGTCGAGCTGAAGTTCCAGATTCCTGACAATATTCTATTTATTCTCATATCAATATCTCCTCTATATCATTTTATTTTTATTTTTGTACATGTTATTCTTTTCTTGTAATTCCTTAGCATTTAAATTACAACTGCGGTGCCAGGTTTCTTTTTTAAAATTTTTCATCATTTTATCAGCAGGCTAAATTTTCAACTACTGTTCCAACCTTTTTTGTTCCACTTTCAAGTGCTGCTTTTCCTGCTGTTTCCAAAAGCTTTTTTTCCAGCTGTGCTATTGAAGATGCGGCTGACCTTGAAAGCAATTTCGTTAAAGTGTCAAAGATACCTGTTCCATGTATGATTCCTTTTCCTGTGGTAGCATCAACATAAATCAATATTCTTTATGTTTTGTCATAAACTTTTTTGTACATTATATAAAACTAAAAATTTATAATATCATAATTATAGTTTTAAAACTTTAGTTTTAATTAATTTCTTTTTAAAAATTAGTGTAAAACTGGTTTCAACCTCATTAAAATTAATTATTCTACCAATACATCTGTAATTTATATTCTATTGAATTTTTATCTTTTTTTAAAAAATATATTTATTAATTTCAGAATTATCAAAACTCTTTGTGGTTCTTTTGGTAAATGGTCAAGCTCTTGTTAAATCTGCAGTACTTTAAAGCATAGTTAATATCACTGAAATTACCATCAACAAAGTGAATTATCATAAGATCCCAATGATGTTAATTGTATCCACAGAATAGTTAAATTTGGTGTTGTAGTTCCCCATTCCGTATTTCTCTTGCTTTTTTCTCAATCCAAGAATGTATGAAAATTTGACATTCTTAAATCCAACATTTAAAATTATCTGTAATTGAAATCAAAATCTTAAAATACTTAAATCAAATTCCAAACTAATTGGAGCAATTTCTGATTTATTAAATTCAAAATCATCTTTAATTAGTTATGTTTCACAATATAATTATTAATTTCTGTTGTATCTGTAGGGAACCATTGTAAATCTACTATCTTTCCAATCCTTACCTTATGAACGATTTTTTTTTGTCCTATTCATCACTAATATTATGCCATGAGTAAGTCATAGTGTTAATACTATTCCAAATCAACAAAATAAGTTTTATTTTTATCTAATTAAGAACGGACTAAATCTGATTGTAAAAATCACTTGGTTTATTTTTATCATCTTTTAAATGTTTCAGAACTTAATACTATTTTTTGTTCCATTTATATATTCAAGGAAAATAATTTTTATATACCATTTCTGTTGTTCTGGTAAAAGGAATTTCATTTTTAATAGTTCATCAATTATTCTATACCTTTCATTTTTTAGTTCTTAATTATTATTTCCAGCATCAATGAACCACAAATGAACTCAAGTCATTAACCAATTCTTTTGGGATGACATGGAGACCAACGTCATAACCTTGTCCTCTAAATTACTTTTTTAAATTTCATAGATCTTTTAGTGATAGGTAATCCTGATTTTTCTGTTAATTCTTTTAAATATTTTTATTGATGAATTGAATGTTTTTTATTTTTGTTATATCTTTTATTAAATCAAATCAATCAAATCATTATTACTTTGTGTTTATTACTTCTTTTCCAGTTATTTTATCCTTAGAATTAATTTGTTTTGACCATAAAGTTTATTTAAGTTAATAATTAAAATTACGTATTGTCATTTGGTAACTTTTATGGGTTATGATTGTTTTATTCTTTTTCCAATCTTGTCCATATGTAGAAAAGCCGTACCAACATATGAATTTATTCGTTTTTTTGTCTTTAATAATTCGTCTTGATCATGTTTTAATTCTTTTGCTTTTTTCGTTTCTTTGGATCTTTTGAATTTGATTTTGCCAGTTATTGAACCATTTAATTTTTTAATATTTTCCAGTAACACCATCTATTGTTGCTTCAAGATCGTCTTTACTATTTTATTAGGATCAATTACATTTGCAGTTAAAAAAATCAAACAATTTCTGGGACGGTTTGTAATATCAGATTCTTCTAAAAATTCATTATCCAAATCTGCATCCAAAATTTACTGTTATGTATTTTTTTTTCTTTTTTTTCCGGCCTTGCTCCCAATTTTTCTTTGATTCTTTAGGAATTTTTTTTTCTGTTATTATAATAATTCTTCCCAGTATTTTATTCACCTCTTTTTCTCTAGTTTGTTGTGGTAATAATGGTTGTTGTAGTTCCCGGAAGGTGGTGATTCTTCCAATATCTTCTGCAATTTTGTGGTTGTTCTACTTCTTGTATTTTATCAACAAAATTTTTGGTAAGTAACGCTAATTGTTCTTTAAATTCCAGGTTAATGCTTTTTAACTGACTTGATAATTGGTCTTTTTGACTTTCTATTTTTCAGTAATTGGCCTTATAAATTTCAGGTGTACATATCCCGATTTGTAGCTTTTCTTCTTTTTTCTCTCATTTTTTCTACTCTAAGATTTCTAATCTTTTGCCAAATAATTTTTTTTCTTATTATCATTTCATTAAGTTTTGATTGCATTTATATAATAATGTAAAGATAATGTAAAAAATATGTAAAATAATGTAGATAATGTAAGATATTGTAAAATAATGTAAAATAATGTAATATTATATAAATGGAAATTCAAAAATTATGATACAAAAAGTGATAAATCCAATAACTTTAAACAATTATATCCTTTTATGCCAAGATTTATGTTTTAGAATGTTAATATGTGGATCGTCAGATCGGAAATAAAAACAAAATACTTTAATGCTTATACTTCGAAAACCTCTATATATTATGATAAATTATACTTGTATGCTAAAAAACTTAGAACAATCTAAATATCAAGATTTAATTAACACTTAAGCAAATTGCAAAAAAAATAAAGTAGATCCAACCATGAAATACTGGGATATTCAGATGATCCCAACAAATAGAAACCTTGTGAGAACTTGAATAGAAAAAAACTAATAGTAGTAATTTTGATGATTTTGTATGTGAAGATAAAATGTTCAAAATGAAATATCAAAAATACTTTATTTCAAGGGGACGTCACAAAAACTGTAGTGTTATTTATTTAAGTCAGTCTTAATATAAAACACCTAAACGATATTCGAATTTACTGTTCAACATTATTTTTTATTTGAAAGTCCAGGTAAAATGGAAAATGATAGTATTTGTATGAACATAATATTAGATCGTGTACTTTTGCTATGCAACAAATCAAAAATATGATTTCTTTTATATTGACAAACCAAGGAAGTTTTTTAAGAAAAAACTGTACTGGTAATATATAATGGGGAATTTTTAATGATACAAAACAAATAAGTGAAACTGAAAGTGTAAGTTAAAGTTTAAATTTGTTATTGATATAAGTGATTATGCTACTAAAATACAATATAAAATAGCTTAGAAAGGAATGGAATCATATCTTCACAGGAAATAGAGAACTTGATGTGAACACAATGAACAGAGCATTAGATATGGGAGGTAATAAAATAATCAACTTAGAAATACCAGATAAATCCACCCGATGTGTTTCAAGGGTTTGTGTATAAAAAGTTCAAAGTGTACATAGATTGATATAATCTTGAAGATGTCAAAAGATAAACAGACATTAGAAAGCAGAAGTAAAGAATATTGAAGAATTAACAATAGATTTTTTAAAAAGAAATTCATTATTAATAGTTGAATTACAAGATAAATTTGAAGAAGAAGAAATGACAAGCATGACTGATTCTATTAAGAACGTGAAGAGAAATCTTATTTGACAGATGACAATAGAAAAAAAAGTATTTGGAACCAATTTTGAAAAGTTATACATCAAGTTCAAGAATTAAAGATAGTATGATTAAACATGAAGAAACTAAAGACAAGATTATTGAAGCTGAAAAAAAAAGTTACAAAATTATGTATCAGTTAGAAATTAGAAACAGAAATAAATAAAACTAAATATGAAATGAAAAAAAGCATAAAGATTTATTAGAATTATATTTCAAATAAACTTGCAGAATATAAATCAGAATTGGAAAAGGCAGCAGATTCACAATGAGGGTATGGAATTCATTGACCACAGCATTTGAGGATTTTAAAGACAGAAATTAATTCTAAAATAGTTGACTTTAAAAACAATACGAAATTGGGAATTAGTATTGTTGCAACCGTCATTATTTAAAGTATGCAGACTTAAGTAATATTACAAAAAATTACCAGAAGATATGACGCAGCTTAATGCTAAAGTTGAAGAACATAAAAATGAACTGGGCACTTTGATAGTTGAAAAAATCAATTTTAAACATGGAGAGTTAATTACTGCTAATATGAAGCAATTAACACAGTTAATAATCAGATAGAAATTGAAAGAAGAAACAATTGTAGACTGATTAATAATTGTTGACTGCACGTCACACTATAAAAGTATGAAGAGTTAAGTGTAAACTTACAGGTTTATTTACAAAAAGATTTTTTTATAATGCTTTAATGAATAAAATTTAATGTTAAAATTAAAAAAATTAATAAATGATTTGGACTCTGTAGTTGAAAATATCAGAACTAAAAAGGAGAATCAATCACTGCTAATACCCAAGTAATTACTGCTAAAACTAAAGCAATAACCCACTAATGTCGGAAAATTACACTAATGCTGAAGAAATTACAAAGTAAAAAATGTTTTCTTAAAACAAGAAAACACAATTAGCTAGAACAAAGAATACTGTTGACAATCTATTCAGCTTTCTGAAAGTTGCCACAACAATACGACTTGATTGATTTACTGAAATAATTCTTTAAATTAAAAAAAAGACAAAAAAATAGAAAAGGCTTGAGGAAGTGGGACATGAAGTGTTTTATTGAATTATAACTGTTTTTATAACATATGTTAAAAAATGATAAGTATATTAACCGTTTGGTGCTTGGATACATTAAACAAAGAGGTATGGATGATCTGAACTATTTAAATGGAATGGATTTAACATTTGGAATTTTCGTAGATTATAAAGATTTTATACACATTAAACCAACAATTATACTGTGCTGTACCAAAATGTGGTTTAGAATGGTGTGTTGCGGCCAAAAAAGGAATGTATATATAATTAGATATTAAATTTTTATATTTAACGGGGGCCAGGCCCATAGCGTGATCCGGATAAACCGATTAAAAGCCAATATTCGCAGTTTTTTATATTTAGGCGGTGGTATGATGATAATGATGATTAATTCTGGTATATTTGCAGTAATATATAAATATAGTATGCTGAGGATTTGACATGAACGGTTAATATCTATTTATAAGAAAAGAATTAAAGTTTATCTAAACACAAGGAACAAATGTTTGATATTCTCCTTATACGATCAGGAATCAAGAAGTAACATTTACACTTTTGCGGGTAGTTACTTCAATTATCATATCGGATGAACCTGCATCGAATACTGTATCGGATGAACCTATACCGGATGAATCTGTATCGGATGAATCTATTCTGGATGACCATCCCTTATACCCTGTATCGGAAATGAACATGCATATTGAAAATAAGATCAAATATGTTGTATAAAAACACTGAAATCATTCGACGATGCTATGTTGAACAATATATTGAAAGTGACATGGTTTACATTGTAAAACGTTACTATAATAAAATGTATTAGACATAAGAAATTCACTAATGTTAAAAAATTAACTTGAACGGAAGTGATATGCGTGTACATTGTAAACGTTACTATAATTAGAAGTATGACATAAAGAAAATTCCACTAATGTTAAAAATTAACTTGAAAGGAAGTGCTATGCGTTTACATTGTAAAAACGTTACTAAATATAAACACAAACATTGTGACACGGTATTTCAAATATAATGATAAGCGTTTACATTGTAAAACGTTACTAAAAATAGGCGATTTACAATGTAAAACGTTACCTAAAAAATTAAATGTTACTAAAAATAAGCGTTACAATGTAACGTTAACTAAAAATAGGCGTTTACATTGTTAAACGTTACTAAAAATAGGCGTTTAACATTGTAAACGTTACTAAAAAATAGATTTACTTTATTTTACTATAGGTTTAACCAATATTGTTAAAATCTTTTTTTTCTTTTTTTTTAATTGTCGGCATTGACCAGCTCCTGACAAGGTTCAAAAGGTCAAATGAGGTTAAACCAAGGTTTTCATTCGGTTTAAACTAATGATTTAAAAAAATTTTAGGGTATCACGGGTACTAAGTTTGGATTTTAATTTTAGGGTAGGTTAAAGTTTCCACGTAAAGAATAGGGGACAAGGGCGTTCAGGGGGGTCATATGAGGTCCAAAACGCCCAAAAACGCTATATTTAATTAATACTACTGTTGTTTTTAGGAATTCAAATAAATGTTATTAATAAAAGGATGATACGGGGAACAACTCACCGCTCCCAAATGCTTAACGTGACAGTGTTACAGAGTAATTTAAACATATTTTTTATGTTTGAGTATTAATCGTTAGTAGATCAAAATGTTTTTTAAGAGCTTCCCTAAATTTGGGTCGATTTTAAGATTAATGTTACCCGTAAATCAGAAAAAGGTAGAATATCTTACCCTTTCTCATGCCCAGCTTAATTTTCCCTCGTGCGTAACTGGGATATTTTTTTTAAAAAAAGACAAAAACAAAAGGAAGGCGGTACACGATGTTGTAAGTTCAGACTTTGATAATGAAAAGCCGAACCTACGATGATAAAAAGTCCAAAATACACTGATGAAAAGTCGAAAGTATGCTGGTGAAAACTCTAAACTACGACGATGAAAATTCGAAACTACGATAGTGAAAAGTCGAAACTAAGATGCTAAAAAGTCGAAACCGCGAAACCACAATGGTGATAAAACGAAATGATTTCGACTTTCAGCATCATAGTTTCGTGGTTTCGACTTTTAAACATCGTAGTCTCGTTCTTACGTTGCTTCGAGCTCACATACGTTATCACGGTGACGATGGCCCTACCAGAACACCGTGCGTAAACATCATGCCATTTTTCTCAAGTGGTGTTCCGACCGAACTCTTACCATGGAAAACATGTGTCTGTTGATATTGAATAATTTGAGGTTATTTATGTGGATGTTAGCCGTTTACAAACAAGTTGTCACAAATTGACATACGGGCCTTATTTTATATGTATTGTAAATGCAGGTATTGCATCATCTTTTTGTAAATTTTTGAGTTATTGAGGTAAATGTCAGATTTCACGCCTGAAATACCTCTCATGTTTTTCTGTATTTCATAACTTAAATTTCCATGTAAATTTCATTAAATTCTTTTCAGTAATAAGAAAGTTGATATTTTATAAACTTCAGTAATTTATGTTTTTATCCCCAAAACCACTATAATGGGCCTCAAATTGTCAATTTAAATTCGCGCCAAAGTAGTTAGATTCCCCGGCTATATCGTGAATCCCGTGAAAATAGAAATAGTAAGAGTCCACGGCTTAGCCGTGAATCCATGAAATTTAGTATTTGGCGGGACATTATCCTTTAAATAGACTGGACTAGATATGCTTGCGCACACCACCTTACGACTTTATAGACGAATCTATGTCTGAATTATTTTTCTTTCAAAATTTTCCTCGATAATCCTCGATGCATGTCTCCATATATGTCCACAAGTAGTAGACATGTATAAATTTGCATGAGTGAGATAGACGTGCATGATTCTTGAAACTTGCTGAGAGTCTTTTTACCTGATATGTGATCATTGAGGTCATTTCCCGCCATGGCAGATGCACGATGCAAGACTAGTAGAAACTGTGATGTGAAAATAGAGTACATCACATTATAGATAGTGTGAGTGATCGGGTTTACATGTAACGACTTTTTCAACAACTTTTCAGTCATATAAACGACGACGTTTACTTGTAACCGTAAACACAAAGCCCAAATATCACGCCGTGAAATAGGATATGATACCCCATCCAGTTGCATTATACATGTATTGACAATTTTTAACACCGGGCTGAACAGTCCTAGATCTATCCTATTATTGCCTTCCTTGATGGTGTTCGCCATTTAGCTGCACATGAACTCTGCAGCCCTTGATTCAAGCCTGTCGTTAGGTATGTCAAATTTCAGTTCCGGGCTTCATAACCATGGTACTCGCGATGAGGTGTCAGGTTTACTTGCAAAAACAGGCCTTCAGCATGACCCTTCCTGGACTTGTATACATTGTAACGTGTTTTCGAGTTCGTGAATTTGATAATAACTTTTCGTTTTACATTCAGTTTTCGTTTTCTCTCATGTTGACAGTTGTCTATTTCAGAAATTTTAAGATTAATTTTGGCTTTCTAGAAAACTCTAAAATTTTAGTTTCAACTGGTTCGTCCTATATTACCGAATCACCAAGGTTTGAAATGTTTTATTCTCATACTGTGAGAGCTCATCGTTATCAAACCTGACTTGTTGCGAAGTTATCGTTCAGAATAGCCCGTTCAGTATGCAAACCATTTGGTGTGCAGTCTTCCAGTACCTGTTTAAGATCAATTATCAGTATGGAGGCTAATTAAGAGCTAAGACTAGCAAGATCCTCTTGGAAAAACTGCAGTAAATTATCTGAATCAGAATTCACTGCGTCAAGGCAATCTTTCCCCTCACCCTCACTGTCAGCAGTCTCGCTGCAATTACCATGTTTGTTTTTAGGTCGGGTTTGCGGCCCCGGCTCGGGGAAGACTTGTGACGTTTACGCTTAGACTGTTTGTTTTCGCCACTTGTCAACTTCTTAGATAAAAAAAAACCGGTCAGACAGCCTTTTCAGCAATTCAAAATAAAGTATTAAAGCAAATATTTATAAATATATGTGTACAAACAAAACTGTTAAATTCCTTTCGACTGGAAGTATTCATGCTTCCTGATTTCATCTGGCATATTTATTGCATCTAATACTTACTAAAACAGTCTTATGTTTGAAAAGTACTTCAGCGCTTTATACAGTATGTTTCGTAAATTGTACTTCAGCCATAACTTTAGCCTTAACAATCGAATGAATTCAGTGACAAACGTTTCTCTGAAATATTTCTAATTGAAATCTTTTAGGTTATTCTTCGCAAAATATCAACGATGTACCTTTTGTGTTTGTATTTATTTACTTTTTCAAGGTATTTGGCCTCTAAAGGCCCCTCAGTCAAGTGTGTTACCCGTTGTCTGTATACTGTTACGTGCACAGCCCTTTAGCCGGTCACATTTTCGTTATTTCCATCGTCTATCGCTAACAGGTGAATAACCACTATTTATGCACGATGGACGGTTATACGTCGGGCGTAATACACGAGTGATATTATTTGTACGACGTATTACCTTCCGAGTGTATAAATTATGTTTAAACACGATTTTGCTATAAATTATTTCGTTTCTAATATGCTCTTAATCTAGAACAGTAAATAAAATATAGTACTTAGCGCTCTTTCTTGGTCGTAACAAAAACATCGCACGTTAACATGACGTCATTCTAGCCTAAGCGTGTTTAAACAAAAACAAGCTGCGCCCTCGTGAAATTATTACGCCCGACGTATAACCGCTAACCGTGCATAAATAGTGATAACACATTCTTTTGCTATAAATTATTTCTTAAGGTTTAGAATTACGTCTTGAGAAACAAAAATCAAACAACACCAAATCATAGAAAGAAAGAGTTGTTTGACACGAAAATTGAACAGCATGTAAAACATGTATATTACTTTACGAAACAAGTGTCAGTATACTGATATAAACATTGAATTCCGAAAAAGGACTGCCTAAAGGGGCCCCACTTCCGGACAGTCAAACGCCTTTAAAAACTCACCATTTTCAAAGAACTGCTACACATGTTCGTTTTGATGCATTTACAATAGCGTGCGAGTGGCGAAATTTCGCATAACAAGGTGGAACACAGTTTTCAGCAATTGTTTATCTTTATTTCTTTACAAATGGTATTCATTTTCAAAGGGAGACAACTGTTTCCGAATATTTTAAGTATTCGTCGAGAAAAAGTTGTCTCCCTTTGAAAATGAATGCCATTTGTAAAGAAATAATTATAAACAATTGCTGAATACTGTGTTTCACATTGTTATGCGAAATTTCACCACTCGCACGCTATTGCAAATGCATCAAAACGAACATGTGTAACAGTTCTTTGAAAATGGTGAGTTTTTAAAGGCGTTTGACTGTCCGGAAGTGGGCCCCTTCAGGCAGTCCTTTTCCGGAATTCATTGTTTATATCAGTATACTGACACTTGTTTCGTAAAGTAATGTACATGTTTACATGCTGTTCAATTTTCGTTTTAAACAACTCTTTCTTTCTATGATTTGGTGTTGTTTGATTTTTGTTTCTCAAAGCGTATTTCTAAGCCTTAATTAATGTATCCTATCGGACTATTCATGAATGTGTCTACGCCTCTACAGTGACACGAGCTCAAGTACCAATACGAATATTTAAGTATAAGATTTCTTGTGCAATAATGCATCTGGCAAGCATACTTGAATATAAATCCATTATTATTTTCTACTAAGGATTTGAACCTAACTATAACTGTTCCTGGTCATTTTATAGCATGCTTAATCGTTTTCTTTCTAGATTTACATTTGTTTTACTTCTAAACCCGTGTGCATTGTATGACTTTGGACGCAAACATTTATTCAAACTGTTTCGTTGTTTTGCACCTCATTGACATAAAAGCTGTAACAATGCTTTTGGAAA
The DNA here is from genome assembly GCF_021730395.1 of Mercenaria mercenaria. Classification (NCBI taxonomy): domain Eukaryota; kingdom Metazoa; phylum Mollusca; class Bivalvia; order Venerida; family Veneridae; genus Mercenaria; species Mercenaria mercenaria. Next base: position 30,777,032 of record NC_069365.1, on the reverse strand, counting down.
ACATCATTAAGATATTATTATTATTATTATTATCATTCCTTCATTGATTTCACTAAACCAGGTATGAAAGTTTCAGATATCATATAAATCTGAAAGATTCATCAGAGTTAAACGTCAGTTTTTTAATAAAATTAATTAAATGCAATATATAGTGTACTATGTCGTACAAATTCGTCAAAATAAAGTCATTCTTACAGCGACTGGTCTATGAAGTTTTGTAATTTGTATTTTTCTCAAAATATATCACGATTTGTGTTTTGTCATTGATATAGCTGGCAGTCTCCTGTTTAGGTGAGAAGCAAAACTGTACTTAAGCGCTTAATGTGATCCAGACCTAGACGATAATACCCGAGTCGAATACAAAATTGCTTATCAATTTGTTTGTTTAGGGTTTAACGCCGTTTTTCAACAGTATTTCAGTCATGTAACGGCGGGCAGTTAACCTAACCAGTGTTCCTGGGTTCTGTACCAGTACAAACCTGTTCTCCGCATGTAACTGCCAACTTCCCCACATGAATATCAAGGTACTGTTGTAATAACACAATTACGTATACACAGTTTACAAAATGACTTCAGATTTACATATATCTATCAAGTCTGTGTTGATATTCTAAAAAAATACGCTCCTTTAGAGCTTCGCCGTTCAGCTTTCAGAAATAAAACTTTCCGGATAACTAGGAACGTTGCATTGTACTGGTGTGAGCCTAAGAACGACTCCAGTGATGCAACCAAATAACCCATTTTAACAAATTCAAAAAATCCTGCAATAGCTGCTTATGTTGATATTTGGAAAGTAACAGAGGTAGGTACCGTTACATAATAGATCAAGTCACGGAGTTGGACAAAATTTCAATTTGGGTGATAACTAAAACAAGACCATTAAAGCTTAACACAAAATGATATATTCATAATTTCCATGTAAGCATAGTTTTACTTTTTATTTTTGAAGGCAGATTCTTTTTTCAAAGCTATTTTAAATAGATGACAAGGAAAAGGTTCTATGCAATAATTTGATTTTAAAGTTTGGAATGTTTTTATCATTTTCTAACAACTTGCAGATATATAAACTGTTTTAACAGAGGCTGACAAAGTCGTCATGGTTTATTGTTGTTGTCTTCCTGATGTCTTCCAACGGGTGCCAACGTGTAAGTACCCAATGGGTCCGAATTACATGCTCATGTGCGTAATGTATGCCAGACCAAGCAGCTGTTGAATTGGAGTTTCCAAATACTTTGTTGTTGAATGAAACAACCCATCCCATAACACAGTCAGCACCATTTGGACCAGACATTGTATACTTTCCGGTTAAGCTGTAGTAATCATCTGCTTGGCCAACTGCTGTATTGTAACGACCATTGAGATGACCATCTTTACACGTGAATTCCATGACAGATTTTAACTGATTTGTCCATAAACCAGCTATACCGCAGTGGTTTTCATTCAAAGCTTGGATTTCTGCACATCGGGCTGTAAGACATTTAATAGGTAAATGTAGAGTAAAAAATGAAACACCCTGGCATAAATAAATACACTTCATAAATGTTTTGTACGACGCTAAAACTTGATCAATTGCGATTACCCTTACAACGAGTGACAATAAAAGTTTGAAATAGTACGTTGTTATTGACATGTCCAAATATTTAAAATCAATTTGCGGAATCAAATAATCATCGAAACATTTTACGATCTTAATATATTTCAAAAGACACAGAACTATGCCTTCATTTATCGCATTTCAACCGAGTTTGTATAATACTTCTAGAACGAAACCGTTACTCTTTCAAGGGTAAGAATTTTTATGACAATTTTTTGTTGTTTTTTTCTGAGCGTTTAAGTAGCGAAAATGCTGTATGTAGCAATCTGTCCCGAGACTAGAATAAGGGCCTGTCAGTGCATGCGCATAGCCAGGCTGTAATTTCAATTGATTGATCTATTCAATGATACTGTACGCAATATCCCGGCCCAAGAGTTACTTGCTGTCAACAATCATCCTACAAGCGTTTTATCGAATTAAGATACGGCAAAGGAAAGAGCCTGACAAAAAATTCACTTATTGCGCGGGAAGTAAATTTCGTGTGATTAGGTGTACAATCATGCATAACCATCTTTTGTTATCAGTTGTAACAGTAAAAAGTCTTTAAAAGTAATCTCTTATTCAAAGTGTTGGGTTACGAGTTTTTTGAGTGTATGATCATAACATGAATTGTTCGCAAGTAATTTCGAAAACTACGAGTTCAACGCAGGTTTTTCTTAATTATAGTACCAGGTCATATGGCAACTTTGTAGCTTTTTTCGAGGTGGAGAAAGACCAAGTATTGTTCAAGGCACGACCGGTCTTCTGGGTAAGACTATCTTTAATAAAACATTGTGTAATATTTCAGTATGAATTGCAAGAAACAGGTTTTGAATTGTTCGCAAGTAATTTCGGAAACTACGAGTTCAACGCAGGTTTTGCTTAATTATAGTACCAGGTCATGTGGCAACTTTGTAGCTTTTTTCGAGGTGGAGAAAGATCCAGTATTGTTCATGGCACGGGCGGTTTTCTGGGTAAGACTATCTTTAACAAGAGGGCCATGAAGGCCCTGTATCGCTCACCTGACCTATTGACCTAAAGACCATCAAGATAACCATTCTGACCAAGTTTCATTAAGATATGGTATAAATGTGGCCTCTAAAGTGTAAACTAGCTTTTCTTTTAATTTGACCTAGTGACCTATTTTTTGACCCGACATGACCCATATTCAAACTGGACCTTGAAATTATCAAGATTACCATTCTGACCAATTTCATGAAGATACAGTCATACATAAATATGGCCTCTACAGTGTTAACAAGCTTTTCCTTCGATTTGCCCTAGTGACCTAGTTTTTGACCCCACCTGACCAAGATTTGAATGTGACCTATAGATCATCAAGATTAACATTCTGATCTAGTTTCATTAAGATATTATCATAAACGTGGCCTCTACAGTGTAAACTAGCTTTTCCTTTGATTTGACCTGGTGACCTAGTTTTTGATCCTACATGACCCAGATTCAAACTAGACCTTGAGAATATCAAGATTACCATTTTGACCAAGCTTCATAAAGATACAGTCATAAATGTGGCCTCTACAGTGTTAACAAGCTTTACCTTTGATTTGACTCGGTGACCTAGTTTTTGACCTGACATGACCCAGGTTCGAACTTGACCTAAAGATTTTAAGATTAACATTCTGACTAAGTTTCATGAAGATACAGTCATAAATTTGGCCTCTAGAGTGTTTACAAGCTTTTCCTTTGATTTGACCTAGTGACCTAGTTTTTGACTCCACCTGACCCAGATTCAAACTTGACCTATACAGCCTCAAGACTAACATCCTGACCAAGTTTCATTAAGATATGGTCATAAATGTGGCCTCTACAGTGTAAACTAGCTTTTACTTTGATTTGACCTGGTGACCTAGTTTTTAATCCTACATGACCAAGATTCAAACTGAACCTTGAGATTATCAACATTCTGACCAAGTTTCTTGAAGATACAGTCATGAATGTGGCCTCTACAGTGTTAACAAGCTTTTCCTTTGATCTTACCTGGTGACCTAGTTTTTAACCCCAGATAACTCAATATCAAACTTATCTAAGACTTTATTAAGGGTAACATTCTGACTAAGTTTCATTAAGATTGGGCCACAATTGTGACCATTAGAGTGTGAACATACTTTTTCTTTGATTTGACCTGATGACCTAGTTTTTGACCCCAGATGACCCAATATCAAACTTATTCAAGATTTTACTAAAGGTTACATTCTGACCAAGTTTCATTAAGATTGGGCCAAAAATGTATCCTCTAGAGTGTTAACAAGCTTTTCCTTTGATTTGACCTGGTGACCTAGTTTTTGACCCCAGATGACCAAATATCCAACTTGTCCGAGATTTTATTGAGGGTAACATACTGACCAAGTTTCATTAAGATTGGGCCAAAATTGTGACCTCTAGAATGTTAACAAGCTTTTCCTTTGATTTGACCTGGTGACCTAGTTTTTGAACTTAGATGACCCAATATCAAACTAATCCAAGATTTGATTGAGGGTAACATTCTGACCAAGTTTCATTAAGAATGGCTCAAATTTGTGACCTCTAGAGTGTTAACAGTCAAATTTTTGACGACGACGACGACGGACAAAGGGCGATCACAAAAGCTCACCTTTGAGCACTTCGTGCTCAGGTGAGCTAATAAAACATTGTGTAATATTTCAGTATGAATTGCAAGAAACAGGTTTTGCTATGAAAAACTAAACTGTCGGATGTGATATATAAAACATTTATTACCTTCGTATCCATTTTTCACTGGATCAATGAATCTTTTCTGGTGATTATTTGCGGCCACAATTGTTGAAATAGTGAGGAAAATGTAAACAACCGTCATTTTGGAATGCTAAATCTGTAAACTGAAAATAGGTGTGCTTATGTGAATATGTACTTGCAGGCTGAAAGTTTGTAAAATTATGAATAACAAACTTAAGGTAAGATCATTTCATCATATTAGTCACATTTAAATGGTAAAGAATAACTCATATTCAAACACAGTGTAGCGTCATTATGTTGACACAGAGAGTGCTTCCAGTACCATTAGTAAACGTTTATGTAAGACTTTTGGCCTCTTTCGTCGGTCCCTTAAGGGTGTTTTTCTTGTTGCTCTGTCTTGCTTAAAAGCATTGAGTACATACGTGTTTGGTTCTAAATTTTTTTTTTATATATTTATACAAGAGCATTTTTGTGTTTTACATGCCATGCTTTTTTGTTTCTATTACATGTGTTAGAGATTCACCTGGCGGGGATCACATTTATTTACACTGTCCCGTGACTTTGGAACATAGTGGGAGTAAGAGTGAGGTTGGATACGCACCATAAACCGGTTTAAGCTCCCCAGTGGTGTTTTTGCAACTGATCGTTCCAAGGCGGTGCCCCAATGTGTTCCTTTATTTGTTCGTTTTGTCCTCGTGTGTTTGCTTTGTATACGTGTGTGTACGCGCGTGCGCGTGTGTGTTTGTGTTGTGTGTGTGTCACGTGTGTTTGTAGTGTGCACGTCTACGTGCTGTGGGTTTCGTTTTTCGGAGTCTTTGTCTTTGGAACATGGCATTCCCTGTTTGATATATGTCCCTGTTTTTTTGTTTACCTTGCAAAAATAATTCAAATTTTACGTTTGCCCTCTGTAGAAATCTTAGATGTATATTTATAACCTCACAAATTGAAAGTTTTTGTACGACAGTATACGTAAGGCGTAATAGAAAAAATACATTGTAATTATTTTAATTCGATGTTAATAGCTTTAATTTTGCGTCACATGTTAAACATAACAGAAATTTGATACTTTAGCTGTCAACATTTAAAATAAATTATCCATAATTCACTTTAGATAAAACAGAAAAAGTCTCGCATTACCTGATTCTACGTTGTTTCTTATCACTTGCTATGTTTATATAAATGTCTTATTTATGCAGATTAAAGAGTGCCTTACTGCACTGATGCCTTAGGACAATCAAAACATTTTGTGTGATTTTCAACAAGAGTAATCAAGTTACACCTACTTAAATTCTAAGAATATATTTTAATTGCATTGCATGGTCCATCGAGTTATAACTGTAGACAGGTTTAGATTCTGGTAGCTACTTATACCCCAGTCACACATACGGATAGCTACGTCTAACCACGGATAGAAACGAATAAAACCTTATCGATCCGTCCCTGAGCCGTATGGATTGGTACGGATTACTTCTTTAAGGTACGGCTTAGGTACGGATCGATACGGATTACTACGTTTCTTTTCGTGGCCAGACGTAGCTATCCGCGCCGTATGTGTGACTGGGGTATTATCGCTTTATTATCCATGTTGCACCCGTTTCATATTTGACTTCTAAAAGGCGATACCCTTTTTATAAGCTAAATTCGTGTGACGTCGTTAAAAACACCGACACTATTTACGTCATATGATTGCTTTCTAACTGAAATAATGGAGAAAGGCCCAAATGATCTCCTTGTATTATTTTAAGTACGAATGGAAACTCGGATTTGTTGTTACTTTATTGTGGTAGAACTACCGACCTTCTATAAGCTAAATTTTTAGTAACTTAGTGAACCGGATTGTGAGGTCAGACGACACGGCCATGAGTACAAGCAGGCAAACATAGTAGTGTGCAGTGTAAATCGAAATAATGAAGGAAAGTCGTCTCAGAAATGATTCTGAATGTGAAATCATACAGTGCTGCATAAATTTCACGACAGATATTAATGTTACATATATACATTTTAGCGTACATGTGTAGTTGAAACGACGTTTGACATACCTTTCTCACCCAATGTATGTTGTTGCCTGGATAGAAAGTTGCCTTGTTGACTTTGTGCAAGTTGATTTTTAATCTTGAACGTTGGTGTACTGCTCAAAGATAAAGGCACCGCCTCGATAGCCTAGTGGAAGAGCGTCCGCTTCGAGAGCGGGAGGTCGTGGGTTCGATCTCCGACCGCGTCATACCAAAGACGTGAAAAATGGTACCAGTAGCTTCCTTGCTTAGCGCTCAGCATTAAAAGGGAAACTGGCCTCTTCTCTCATACCCTCGTGGCGATGGATTCCATCAGGAATGAGGTGTCGAGAGTGATTAATATAAGTTGTAAAACTTCCTTCACAATCGACCTAAAATAAATTCTGTATAATCTAAAGATAATGGAAATGATCGACATCGAAGTATCTGACTACATAACATGATTAGTTTCCCATTCAGACACCAGAATGTATGCAGCAGTGTAGGTGTAGCATAATTATGCAACCCGTGTACCAGGGGTAAGTTAAAAATAATATTCAGTATTTTAGATGATCGAAAAATTCAAAAATGTTTTACCCTTTCTATGTTCAAATCATAAAGTAAATTGGCAATCCTTTCGGTTTCTTCGTCGTACATGCGATTAAAACGCTGTATTTTAAAAGAAGACGAAACTCAATGTATGCCGCTACGTGGTGTCAAGTCTCTGCCCAGACTGGTACACACTTCTTTGTCAACTGTTTGTCATTAGTGCTTCATGTCCACAAATCTGAAACAAATGTTAGTATTTTAGATGGGCAAATTCCGATAGTATTTTCCATGTCATATGTGTTTCATAATATGAATACGTTGGGGATTGTTTTATCTACAAGTGATCTACGGATCTGATTCATATGGAGAAGTTGACAAATACTAACGGAGAACAGGTTTGTACTGGTACAGAACCAAGGAACACTGGTTAGGCTAACGGTCCACCGTTGCATAACTGAAATACTGGTGAAAAATGGCGTTAAACCCAAGACAAGAAATTAAATAAAGAAAAAAAAAATGAAATGAAATGTAATAATGATAATGTGTCTTCATGGCAGTGATCGCTTCCTTTACATTTTCATCATTCCTCAGTTCTGCTTGTATATCATGTACATCTGTTGATGTTGTAACTGTAGGGGAGTTACTAGCTTTGCTGTCATCAGCACTTGCACTCGAATTATCGCTACTCTTCTTACTTTCTTGTACTTCTCGAAATTCCTTGTTCGGTTCTAGCTTAATGGACTTTGTCACCACCGACGGATTTAACGGGAACAATCCTGCCTCTTGAAAACCTTTTACAGTAGCTTCAACAGTCGTACTTTTCTCCCAGGCGCCTTTAAATACTTTATCAAAGGTTTTCTTTTTGACGAACAGCCTAATATTCTCTGTCTGCCCTTCATGGATATTTCGTTTCCAAGACTGTTTCAGAGTTCCAAAAGGCTTTAAGTCTAAAGGCTGTAGAATATGTGACGCATGTTCATGAAGGCAAACATTTCAATCTGATTCTTAACACACAAGTCAGAAGCCTCGAAAGTTAAATGAGTGCCGTGGCCATCAATAAATAAAAGCACTTGTCTTTTCACTTTATGTTCATTTATGGTAGGTATGAATACCTTCTCAAGCCAGTTGCAGAATAATTCTGAATCCATCCATCCCGATTCCGATCTACCCACAATATCCTCTTCAAATCCATTCAAAGGATTGTATGGAAATCTTTGTCCGGGGTATACGATCATTGATGGTACGTGATGAACTGCGCTGACAGCAGTCAAAATGGTGAACTGGCTCTTATCACTGTTACTGAAATTATAAACAACTGGTGCTCCCCTAGGCCCTATTACCTGGCTACTTTTCAGAGACAAAGAAAACCCACTCTCGTCGGCATTATACAATCTCGAAGGGTCCTTCAAAAGGTCGGATTCTTTCACTTCGTTATCCACATCACTCAACAATTCTTAATTCTTCTGCTGTGACAAAATCGGTAATGCCCCCACCTTATCTCCATACTTGAAATAGAATAGACCTTGTTGTGCAGGGTCGTCTTTGGTACCCCAAATTCTCTTGTGCAGCTCTTGACAAGCTCATGCTATTGCTTCTCACATGAGTTGCCGCCTCTTATCTAGCTTTATTTATTTGCTTAAAAACGATTGATATTTATAACTCTATACTTATTTTCGATAAATTGTTCCTGATATTGACTGTTAGGAATTAGCCACACATTATTTGACAAGTTTGTCTAATTCCGAACGGCCTGATTACTTTTTCAATGTTTTTCATAAGGAGAAATACAGTAACTCCCTTCTCACGGACATTGTCAGCGATAAAAACCAATACTTCTAGACCCTAACGTAATACTTACACCGAAATACAAAAACAGATAAAAACGACTTACCGGCAAGCTGTCGTATAAATTATGGTCTGTTATTTTGACAATACGCGCCACAAAACTTCACATTCGTTGCAAAAAAGTACGGAATGTGATGATATCACTTATGTGACGTCATGGATTAGACTGGTGCCTTTCAAGAATACAAAAATTTGTTCGGAATTATCCCCATTCAGGATTACCCACATCCGCTCATGTTCTTGATATCATTGTACGAACCATTAACAAAACAATGAAATATACAATCGCTACAAACTAGTACTGTGCGAAGGAGAAAGTTTACACTGAAAAATTTGTGAAGCCTGCGTTTCGATATTTTATAACATACTTATTTAAAAACTCCTTTAAGTTTCCGTCAATACTTTTCCATATTGTCGTGTGTCAGTTTCAGGTATACAAGCCGTCGCGTTTAAAAGTTCTTTTACGATAATATTTTCAATTCCATTGATATGTATTATGGAACATTTCTGCCACGAGGTGATACTTAAAAATTATCTTGATACAGCGAATATTTTTTTGAAAAGATTATCTCAATAGTGGAAGGTTTCCTGGAAATATTATTGCGATAATTTACATTATTTTCTCGATACCTTTTGTGAGCTACTGGAACTACTCGTCTATGTCTTTAAAAAAATGTAAAGCACAAAAATACTCTCAGTCATAAATGATAAATATTTAGTTATTACGCATGAATAAAATATGGACGACATTGTTTATGATGAAAAGTGTATATTGAGCAGTAAAGTTGAAATTGTAGTCTTATCTTATCTGTGGCACGCACCATTTGACACTGTTGTACTTATTAAACCATCTTAATAAATCTGTGAAAAAAAACTGTTTTTGAAGTTGACATATTCTTAATAAGGAGAAAACTATAGGATAAGCAGGTATGTATGAATAGGTACTGGCTGGGTTGAACATAAAGTAATGCTGAAAGAAGTCTTTGGGCTTTCCTCCACCATACAGTAGACCTGGATTTTGTCAGTGTATTCGACGATATCAGACTTCTCAACACGATACAAGTCAATGAAACTAGAGCTATTTGGATATTTGGCTAAGTGGTAAGTAGTCACTTCAGTCTAAACCTGTCTATGGAAAACGTGTCCGCAGGTTTGACTTGATGACTGTTTGTTGAAAGTCGAACTAAACGTTTTGATTGGCCTGGTACATCAGTGCACTAAAGCACTCCGTCATGAGATAGACATGCATATCATTATAACGAATGATAAGGAACAAGGATAAGGTAATTCTATAGCTACAATTATGGAATCTTTTATTTTAAATGCTAGCAGATATTTCAGTAATTTATGTGTAACAAAATTTATGTTTTTTTAATATTATAACTTTTCCATAAAACGTTGCATAAACTAATATACAAAAAAACACCTTTCCATTTGAATACATTTCTACAGAGAATATGTATAATTTGAATTATTTTTTCAAGGTGAGAAGATAGAAGCACTGCTAGATACACTTTGTTTGAATATCCATTTACAGTTATTGTTTACCTTTTGAATGCGTATTTGATGAAATGATTTTCAGCTTCACATAAACCACACCTATTTTCAGCGTTCCAAAATGAAGGCTGGTTACATTTTCCTCACTATTTCAACAGTTGTGTTCGCAGGAAATCACCAGAAAAGACTAATTAATCCAGTGAAAAATGGATACGAAGGTAATACAGGTTTCTCATATAACATCCAACAGCTATTTTTTTGTAAAACTGGATTTCTTGCATTTCAAACTGCAATTTTACTTCTATGTTTTATTAATTGTAGATTACATGCTACCAGTTCAGTTCCTTCTTTATTTCATTTAAACAATGAAATATTGAGACCTCATTTTCAATATTTTAGAGCATTTCAATGATATGTAAACTATATATTGTCATTTAGTATGGCAAGTCTTCTTATCAAAAATAGAAAAATATTGACATGTTATGTTACATATAAAAAAATATTCAGTTCTGAAAAAGATCACCCTCTAAAAATGCTCCAACGATAATAGCCGTTTAGCCATTACGCGCATGTAGACATTTTTCAAAGATTAAAACTGATACCTGTAAATCCACAATGAAAATGGTCTAGCTCTTTTCTCAATACAATAAGCAATAAAACTAAGCCACACCCTCATATGACTCATTATACCAGATTTCAACAACAGCATGGAACTTCATTTTAGACTAGTTCACATGTAACACTGAGTAGTCATTTCCTGTTTGGTGTTATCATTCCTTGTAAACGATTATACCCGTATCTGAAATTACGCACAGAGCGCCACCTGGCGTCTTCCTCCACCATCAAAAGCTGAAAAGTCGCAATATCACCTGTTGTATCGGAGGTGAGGTTAATTAAAAATTACATCTGACACGTAGTTGTCAAAATTAGCTGTGAACAATTCATGTTATGAAGATATTTATTTGCGCTTATTTTACAGCATTTCATTTTGTACTCAGCATTTACCTGTTACAGCCCGGTGCGCAGAAATCCTAGCTTTGAATGAAAACCACTGCGGTATAGCTGGGTTATGGACAAATCAGTTGAAATCTGTCATGGAATTCACGTGTAAAGATGGTCATCTCAATGGTCGTTACAATACAGCAGTTGGAGTAGCAGATGATTACTACAACTTAACCGGAAAGTATACTATGTCTGGTCCAAATGGTGCTGACTGTGTCATGGGATGGGTAGTTACCTACAACAACAAGGTTTTAGGAAATTCCAACTCAACGTGTGCGTGGTCGGGCATACATTATGCACATGAGCATATTATTAGAACCCACTGGGTACTTACCCATTGGCATCCGTTGGCAGACTCTTGGCAGACAACAACTATCAACCATGACGACTTTGTCAGCTTGTGTTAATACGGTATGTACGTAAAGGTAAAGTTAGTTAATAACTTTACATAGTTGATCTAAAGATAGTATGTTCAACCGCACAATGTAATTTAAATACAATTTATGAATGAATCTGATAAAATTAGAAGAAAATTAACCTTCATTTAATGAGTGGGCTTTATGAGTAATAAATGGTCCTCTGTTTACTAAACACATTTTCTAAATTAAAAACAAATGATGATTTTGAGAAAACTCAAACCTGTTGCAGGTAAAGTGTCAACAATACCATGAGCAATTTCGGTATAAGAGACAAAATTAAACGAATTTTGTAAATACAACACAATATGTCTAAACATTTTGTGCATTCTAGTATTGATGATTGATTGTCAATAGAGCCAACTTACTGCGTTTTACAATATCAAACAAAACAATGTTAAGTCAAAGAGCTAATACTTCTTTGATTAAATGAACAGATGAGCATTAATGCCAGTTTTGTGTTTTCTATCAATTCGATATTTTGAGATAGTTACTCGAAATCTCGTCTTCCTAACTCTAAATTTCGAGAAACCTGATTGGAAATTTCGACTAAGAAGCCAAATAGTTCAAGCTGCGTTAGATAAAATCTTACTTTAGGTAAATTTCTTCTTTATTTGCAAAATTTTAACGACTGTCAATATGTTAATGGCTTGGCTTGGCTACGGTCTTCTCCTAAACACCTGAGCTTGGAAGTAATTTTATTGAATTTGTGACAGAAAATAATGTAAGGTGGAAACATAAATCTGCACTTTATACAATATGGTATGTGTAGCTTCTAGAAATATTTGTAGCTTCTAGAGACTTGAGCAAGGGTCAAAAAGTCCCAAAATTTAACTACCTAGAGATTTGTCTCGTACGTTTTCGCATACACATATATCGCTTAAATCAGGATTATGCTGAAACGAATGCATTAGGTTTGCAAAATAATCATGATTTTGTTTATTAGTAAGCTGTTGTATTAAATGAGTAAAATTGATAAATCATTTAGATAGTGATTTCAATGATATATGATCAAAAGCGACAAAAGACAAATCGATATGTATTTAACTGGTTGCCAGTGAAATACAGGGTGCAGTACAAGGTTCTGACCCACACCTTTAAGGCGTTACACAATCAGTCCCCTGCCTATATTAGGGATATGCTAGAAGTGTATAAACCGGTCAGGACCCTAAGATCGCAAGACACGCTGTCACTGGTTATGCCAAAATCTAATACCATGATGTATGGCAATCGCAGCTTTTCGTGCACTGCTCCAAAGCTTTGGAACTCTCTTCCTGTCAAAATCAGGGAAGCTGACACGCTAGCTGCTTTCAAAAGCCTGCTCAAAACCCACTTTTTTGTACAATATTTTGTTAACTGACCGATACATTTATTTTTTTTATCTTGTTTTTTTTTTTTTTTTTTTTTTTTTTTTTTTTTTTTTTTTAAATTATACTTGTTTTCATTCATGATTTTTGTTAATGTGGAATGCATTATCTTTGTATACGTATTTGTTTGTATTTTTGCAATTTATTCTGTAAAGCACTTTTGAACGTGTACAAGTGCATGAAAAGAGTGCTATATAAATGTGGTATAATAATAATAATAATAATTTAAAATTTCCGTAGTCTTCATACACGTGCGACTAATTTTGGAGTTACTCCGGATTAAATTTCGACATACTAAGTCATAATTTCGAGTTACGTATCTCCCAAATTTGCGTTAGTAAATAATTCTTACTCTGCTCTACTTTCTTCTCCAAAGCAATGTTAGGAGACGTTAATCTTGACCCTGCTAAATGGTTTATATTTCTAATTGGACAGTATCATTTATTATCCGAAGAATTTACTGAATGAATAGCGAACAGTGCAGACCCGGACTTCACTGGTCGCAAAGGCAAAATCAACTGCCGGCAGCAGACTAAAGGTTAGATAAAGATGAATATGCTTTCGTCAAAGGAGTATTAATATATGTTCAATATTTCTTTATGTTTCAGGTGAGACACAACCAGAAAACAAGAAATTTACAAACATATTACCAGTGAAAATAGAAGGAAAACAGTTTGCATTGATTTTGTATTGTAAAAATAAACAATAAAAGTTTTATTTCACACAGACTTTTAGTTGGCCAGACAAATTGTATAATGTTGCAGAAAAAATGTGTGCTCTATAATTTTTAATCCTTTTTTGAAAATCATATTTTATTAACGTAAGATACCACATGTTGAAACATTTTTACATGGACATTTTACAAATTTTTGTGCGGATGTGATGAGTTGCTACCCTAAAGGATAGGGATAGAAGTAAAATGTTGCACATTCAGCCAGTAAATATAAATTAAGCAAAACATAATATTGAAAAACTACAAGGTAAGCTTTCTGTTGCAACAATTATTGTTTAAAGCATACCAATCGTAATTCTTTATCATTTTTGTCCATTATATTTATAGGTTATCAGCTTTGTATCGGGAAATATGCACGAGTTCTGCAGCGGAAAAAGTGCGAGACATTCTCTAGCCAAAGAACGAGTGCATATTTCCCGATGCAAAGATAATAACCTTGTTATCACATACATATCTACACGTAAAAATGTTATCTAAATAATATGAATTTGTTCAATACGCTGAAAAGAAAGACAATACTGAACTAAAAAAAAGAATTAATGCAACAACAATCACGCACACGATATGAAATCCAGGCGTCAGTGTATGGAAAAATATTGACTCTTCCGGTTCCATTGTAATTTAACGGGAAATTGAAAAGAGTATGTAATAATGTTATTTTTCCATATCGTCCTAAAACAAGAACGATTTTACTGTTACTTTAACTCGCTGCAATATATTGTACGAATTGTGATGAAAATATAGGGATATCAAATTATTTCCGTGTTATAACATTTGCAGAATCCCGATGGATTCTACTGATGTTATAACATGAAACAATTATGTGTAAACGTTATTCTATAGCTAGCATAAAACATGAACTGTTTGTAAACCTAAAATATGAATAGGTTGCGCATCAGCGTCATTTTTCTTGTTTAAGCCGATTTCAGTATCTTATGAGGAACTTTAAATCAATTTGATCTCTATTCGAGTCACTCTGTACTGTTTAAGAGTTGCTAGTATGATGCCATTCCAATGTACAAGTAAAGTCACCACATAACATTTCGATAACCGAACAGTTATCAGTTGTGAGAGCTACTGTCAACTTCATAAGACATTAACAAAGGATTTTTAATTTTATTGTGTTGTATTTAATTACATAAAGTGTGCGTAGATGTAAATACATGCTGAATACAATCAGTAATTATTGTGACTTACACGTCAGAATTAATAAATTGTGATTACCACGTACCGGAAACATATAAGTGTCGTTTCCCATTTGCAGGCTTAGTGGACCTCTAGTCACGATTTCTGATTGCATTCAGCATGTACTTACATTTACGCACATTTTATGTAAGTTAATTCAACACAATAAAATAAATCATCCTTTGTTTAATTGTCTTATGAAATGCTATCTTGCAAATATAAAATGTCACAATTGAAATCGGCTCGGCTATCGAATGTTATGTGATGAATTTCCTTATACATTGGAATGGTATCATACTAGTAACTCTAATGCAGTACAGTGTGATCCGAACAGAGACCACATTGTTTTAAAGTTTCCCGTAAGATACTGAAATCAGCTTAAAAAAGAAAAAGTCGGCAACAAAAGATTCTCGCACTTGTGATATGCAGTCATAAGTAAGAATAAATAATTCTAAAGCTTGTACTGATTTTTACAAAAAAATCGTTGGAAAAGTAGAGCTTGAACTATTTTCGTCGTATTAAGCGTTCAATAACTTTTTACGGCGCTAGGTACAGACTCGGAGTCGAGGGGAGATAAATAGCGTGGTGTATTGAGTAGAATTATCATAATTTCGACCTTTCAGAATTATTCAAATGCTCTGATGACGTTTTATAATTAGTACTGAAATTATTGAAGACCTAACATAAAATATCGGGAATGTAAAATGACTTGCCTGTCTGATAACCAACTTCAAATTTCATGCAAATATTCTATGTCCCACGCTCAATGCAAGATGATAGTTTGTTTAGAACTGATGAGCAGTGTCTTGTCGCTATGGGTAACTGATCAACGATTGTAAATAAAATCAGGCGGAGGAATGATAAGTTACTCAATCTATTGGAAAACAAAGTACAGCCGAACATCGGATAACTCGAACAATAATTCTTGATGTACATTCTGTCGTCTGCAAAAGAAAATAGTTGAATTAAATTCATGGCATTAGACTGACATCAATTTCAGTTTTTTGCAAGTTATGTTATATCACTTTCAATTGGGGTTCCCTAAAATAGTATCCAGATTCAGCGGACTACAGAACTGATCATCTAACTGTCAGTGAACTCCAAGTAGTACCATGTTGTGTGGAATATTCTATCATGACATTAGAAAATGTGCGAGTTAATTAGATTACAATTATATCTCCAGAACGCGATGTATTTTGCATTTTGATATGAATACATTGAAATACTACTTTTGATCAATTTTATGGATACAACTCAGATATTTTCTCAACAACATTGCACGCAACTATGCCCTTGACTCTGTTATATCTGAAATATCTCACGCAGATATATATCATTGTTTTTTTTTCATGTTAAATCGTTTAATTCTTTGTTTAGTTTAGTTTTATATATTGTAACCTTAAGGACGGGAGGAGTGTAGTGTAGTCGTCTCTATTATTACGTTCCGGAATGGCACAAGAGTTGACTTTTGATGAGGGTCACTTTATTATGATTTCTAAGATTTATATTATAATAAAAGGCGAAAAGCTGAACTTTGTTTGTTGTCATTTATATCCCTGAGCTATATCTTGATAAACACAAGATTTGGTGGTGTAACGCCTTTTAACACAAGATTAAGAACGATAAGAACACAACACAGAATATTTCAAATCAAGAGAATTTTAATATATGAACACTTTTAATGTTTAATAAATAATAACCAATAGCTTCTAATTCAAAGACTTTTAATAAATCATACTATCGTCCCTTGGTAGATGGTGTCCAAATACATTCGTCTCCATGTACTCCGTTTCGCGGAAAGGGTACCTTTTCGTTTAAATACATACAGTTACGCAGACGGTTACGGTTGCGCATAAAGGGGGGGGGGGGATCCCAGTTAGGTGTCTGCGCAAAATGTTTTTTGATTTTATTTATACTTTGTGGTAATATACCTACATGTATTAAGTTTCATTAACAAGTGTTGCTGTTACCAGTTTTGACTTACTTTTATAGATATTCACATTTAAAGTGGGTGGGGTAATCTGACATGTGACCAGCCAGGAACACAATTTCTGTTATTTTTTCAAAAATGGTTCTAACTTTTTACCTGAAACTTTCATGATAAAATAACTATGCAATGGACATTCACACAACATGTTGCATTTTAAATTGTACTAAATACTTTTCTCATCACAGAGCCACAAAGTGGTCTAATCAATTTTACTGATTTTCAATGGACGAACTTTACCAAAAAGCTAAAACATTTTTCATTAGTTGAGATATTAAGGTGTTATTTACAGCAGGTATTGCAAACTAAATAAACATTAAAGTGACAGTATATCAGTACACTCTGATTAATATTGGAAGAGTGGTTCACTCTCAAACTGGGAAAAAGTGGGTGGGGTAAATAAATATTCGAAGCAACACTACAAAAATTGTGCAGTTGTTAAGAAATGGCCTCAGATTGTCTATTACTATCTTAATTTTATTAAATACAGCATTGATTGATAAATTTTAACAAAAAAATTCCCATTTTATACATGTGTGTCATGGAAAAAGCATGGACCTTGAACAAGACATGTAGACAAAACAAATTAACCCTGAAAGCTCAAAGTATTTAACAAAAGGTTTTGCCTGAGGCGGTATATTTTGAGGAAAGCTATTGTTCAAATTAACATTAAATTTTCAGCATTGATTTTCCACGGCACACATGTATAAAGTCTTATTAAAGTGAACAAATTTTGTTAAAATTTATCAACCAAGTCTGTATTTAATAAAACTAGAATGTGTCTGTAAAACACAGGGTGTCCCCCTCCCCCCGCATGGTACATTTGTCACAAATAAGTGGAAATAATTCAAATGTTTGCAGTCTTAATGGGGTATAGCCTCAAAAAATACTATGGAAAGGATTCATTATTCTATACCATATACTTTTTGAGCTATGAGCATCACAAACAAAAAATCCACCATTTTAGCTATTTCAAGGGCCATAACTCTGTAATAAATGCTAAAATTCTCAAAAAGTGCCATGTGTGCAAAGGTCACATTATGATGAAGACTCAAGCAAGGTTTCATGAATTTACATTTAAATACTTCTGAATAAGGCACCGAGAAAACTTCTGAGTAAGGCACATAATTAGGTAAAAATGTACATTTTGTTACTATTTCAGGGGCCATAACTCTGGAAATAGGGGCAAACCCAGATAAAAAATAGTAGATGCGCAAGTTCATATCATGATAAACACTCATCAATTCATATCATACTTTCTGAGCTAGGCATGTCAAAAGGTGAAAATGTGCATTTTTGACTATTTCAGGGGCCATAACTCTAGAAATAGGGCGCTGACCCAGATTAAAAATAGGAGATGCGCAAGTTCATATCATGATTAAGACTAATGCAAGGTTTCATGAATCTATATCAAATACTTTTTGAGCTAGGCTTGTCACAAGGTGAAAATGTACAATTTTTACTATTTCAGGGGCCATAACTCTAGAAATAGGGAGCGGAGCCAGACGAAAAATAGGAGGTATGCAAGTTCATATCATTATAAAGACTCATGCAAGATTTCATCAATTTATATCAAATACTTTTTGAGCCAGGCGTGTCACAGGGTGAAAATGTGCATTTTTTACTATTTCAGGGGCAGTAACTCTAAAATTAGGGGGCGGAGCTAGACGAAAAATAGAAGGTGTGCAAGTTCATATCATGATAAAGACTCTTGCAAGGTTTCATCAATTTATATTAAATACTTTTTGATCTAAGCGCGTCACGAACTTCGGACGGACGCACGGACGAATTGACGGACGGACGCACGGACAAGAGCAAATCTATATGCCCCAACCACTCATGGGGGCACAATTAAGATAGTAATAGACAATCTGAGGCCATTTCGTAACAACTGCTCAATTTTTGTAGTGTTGTTTCGAAAAAAAACATTTTGCGCAGACACCTAACTGGGACCCCCCTTTACGTAGATTCCGTGTATTACCATGTAATACGAAATGGTTGCGCCGTAACTAGAAATATAACAGTTACGCCGTAATTAGAATGTAACAGTTGCGCCTATAATAAATCCATGACGGTCGTTAAACTTTGACATTGTTTACCTTGGTTACGGAATTTCAGTTGCGGACTAGACTATTACTGTATAAACTACCCTAGTGGAACTTTTAAGTTTAACCTATTGGTTGCGCTATTTTGAACCAGAACCGCCAAATGAAGTTTCTAACCTCTATTTATAGGATTTTGTCGTGTATGAATTCCGCACCTCAACTAGATGATTTTTCTATAGGTTTCTAGTGGTGGAAATTTCCTGGAATTGGTTGCGGAAAGCGTTATTTGCCCCGAATTCGTACACTTCAAAAATACAGTTCCGTAACTCAACGGCGTAACTCAAATTAAAAGTTAACTACTACACTGTTAAGAAAACCGATTACAGATCTGTTATTGGCTACAAGATCTATGTCGAAATACCTTTTTGTCATTTGGTAATCTTTCCGTTTAGAATTGTCGTTCGGGCACTATATTCGTAAACAAAGTTTTATAGACTTTGGGAAAATGCGTAAACACACACAAATTGCAGCCACTCTCGAGTATGTCGTAGGCCGCTACCGGTTTATATAAATTAAGTAAGGTTTATTCATTACAGCTGACTAAATATTGTGTCTGAATTCGCTTTCTGATATGAGTTACGGATGATTTGTCACACATTTTCGCGATCTGTCAAAAGTGCGTTCCAAATTTCAAATTACAGTTTTATTGGTTGTAGGTCATTATTAATGACGATAAACAGATTGTGTATTGAGGTTTTGTATATTTCTCATGTTTAATGCATTCTGAAGTTGATTTGTCACTGAATATTACTTTTACCATTTTGGTCAATAACTCAGCTTTATCAAGGCACCCATTTCCTAACACTTCCCCCACCTCAGTTTTAACTTATTCTCCTGGATAATAACCTGTTTATTCTGTTCTACCAAGGATTTTTTTTTTAACTAATATTATATCATATTCTATAAAATCAGAAAAACAGATAAGGAGAAATATAAGATCACATATGTATTAACAAACTCTTCAGCTCTAAAAACATAGAACTATGCAAAAAATATTATATGGAACTTTAATTTAACAACAAACTTTAGAAATATTCATCAAGCGTTACCATTGAAATGGTCATCCATAGTTTTTCTCCTGTATGCATTCTCGTATGTTCACCGTTATAATTTACCATAATTGCCATTGTGTTTTCCTTGTATGTATTCACTTTTTTTTTAAGGATTGACATTTTATACCACAAGTATTTATAAACTTTTGTAACACTGTGTTAATTTATGAACACAACTTTCCGTTTTTATGTATGTATACTAACTTACTAAACACATTTACGTTACGTTTATCTCCATTATTTAATCTAGATATGATGGTCCTTCCTGCAATCGAAGCGGTGTGGTAAGGCGACTTCTGGTTAACAGATACGAACTGTAGTGCCCGTAAATGTTGGACCTCACCAAATGATAAATTCTTCCCAGCGACAACTTCTTTTAAGAATCTAAAGTTCTGAAACCTTGCCCTAGTAATGCTGTCCTCGCTCTTTTCTTTTCAGTGTACGAGGGCTCCTGGTAGCGCAAGAAACTTGTACTTGTCAAGAAGGTAACACCTTGACATCTCAGGAGCTACTTCTCCGTAGACAAAAGCTTCCAGAGTCATGGCCATCATTTCCACAGTCAACAACCGTCTATCAGGCGTCATATTCAGCCACCCTTTTGGCGGCCACTGAACTACTTGACCATTTCCAAGGTCAATTTCCTCCAATGTATCTGGTCCCCATTGCTGGCGGGCTGGAGGACACATTGGCATGGCACCTTTTTCTAAAATACTTCTGGCCGTCGCCACATGATTCACTTCTTCAACCGGTTCAATTTCTGGCTCCTTACCATCAACAGTTTCAGTGTTTACAACCACCTTCACTTGTCCGTTTAACTTATCAGATTCTCCCGACTCATTACCCACTATGTTCCCTTCCGATTCTTTGTAATTATTATTTATGTCCTTCACCTTCCTCCATATCTCATCTTCACCCTTTTTCATTTCATCTGAGTCCCCTTTTTCATTAACAATAACCTCTCCTCCATCTAAGTCACTTATTCTTTCTTTGGTTGGTGTTGCAAGTTTCACTTTCTTCACATAGTCTTTATAACTTGTCTTCCTCTTTTCTTTGATTACTACGTTGGTGTCAACAATTTCACATGGTATAGTTTTAATGGCCAACGATTCAGTTATAAGTTGCAGCTCACCTTCCAGAGGATTATTTATACCAAGTCTTTCTTTTTCTTCACTTTCATCGCACCTTTCACTAATGGCTTTCTCCTCAATCCCAATTACTTCCTCGACTACTTTCACTTGTTCCTTTATCCTAGTTTCATTATCAGTACCAACTTTATTTTCAATTTCTCCTTCTTCCTTCACATTAGCTTGCTCGTCGACCACTTCACCCGTTACATTCTCCTTTTCCTCCATAATTGCTTCACCGGTACTCACTTCATCTACCTTCTCCTCTTGTTCCGTGATAAAAGTCTTACTAGTGTTCAATTCACCTACTACCTCCTCCTTTTCAACTTTTGCTGCTGTAACTTTCATCTGTTCTCCCTTAGAACTTTCAGCTTCTGCTTTGAAAGGCTTTCCTGCAAGTTCTTCCTTCACAACTTTGCCGTTTTGACTTCTTGCCGACATCAGACGCCTTACACCATTTTTATCCAGTCGAGTAAGTACAACTTTCGCCTCTTTTTTATTTCTTTCTGTACTCTCGAATTCTGTTACGCTCATTGGAGGAGTGTCATTATTTTGAATTTTTGGTATATCCAGTTTAATAGGGTCAGTCTTAAACATTTGTTCATACACTGCTTTTGTTTCTTCCATTGTTCCTTTCTGTTTCATTTTCTTTGCTGGTGTCTCATTTTCTTTACCGTTCTTTCTCTTTTTGTGTTTCTTGGCTGCTGTCGCCTTAGCTTCATTCATTTGTTTGATTTCTTTTTCTTTTCTCTCTAGATCTTCTGCTATCTTTAACCCTGCTTTCCATCCTTCCCTTATCTCACTTCTAATTTCATCCTCTGCTTTAATATTATCTAAATGGTTTGTCAACACACGCCTGGCTTCAATTGCGATGGGACTATCATATTTCTGGACCTTGGTCATGATGGCGTAATCTTTTGGGTACACTGCCAGATAAAAACAATTTGGAATGGATAAAAATCCGTCTGGCATAAAACTATATTCTCTGAAGTGCCCAGAGTCACAATGTCTGCTTAAATCGTACACTCTGGTGAAGATGTTCGTTTTTCGACACCAAGGACATCGAACTGACTGTCGCCGATGCACTGCCGAAGACATGTGGTGAAATAACTCCTTCCTACATTTGAACGTCTTTGTGCATAGAGGGCACTGTATCGCATCACCACCACCTTGTTCGTCACCCATTGTCTGTAGTGAAATAAAAGAGGGTTTACTATTGTTGTTGTTGTTATTGTTTTATGTTATCTCTTGTTATTAAACATATATTTTTAATTAATTACATTAAAGTTTGCAACTTCCAAATAGCTGGACTATTTTTTTTTTTTTTCAAATCATTGTTTAATGTTACCTTATACTTTGTTGTATATTTAGCTGTTATTATAGTGGTTGTTTTCTTTACAAACTTCACATAACTTTATACAATTTGTTAAATAAATTTCCTAGGGAGTTCTTCCACAATTAGATAATTACTGTTTCTTAAACAAGCCAATATAAACATTAATCGAGCCCTTTTATTGCAACTGTTACATTCAAGCTTTTTCGCGAGTAATCCAAATTGGAATGTTAACTCCGGAGTAAGGCCAAAGTCTGTCAATGTGGTATGCCTTTGGTTTCATTAATTTAGAGCGCTTCACTAGACACACTATGTCATCTAATACATTTGTGACTAAATAAGGACCTTTCCATTTATTCACCAGCTTAGAGCACACACCTTTGTGTCGTGTAGGGTCATGCAACCATACACATTGACCGGCATTGTACTTCTGTAGTTTTGCATTAGAATCATAGTGACGTTTTTGATAATCTGAACTCTTCCTGATATTCTCGCGAGCAAAGTCATGAATGCACGCTAGGTTTGTACGCAAGTCACGAACATAGTCATCAACAGTATCTAACTCGTTTTGTTCAGTGCGTGGTCGACCTATTACGGCGGCCATTGGGAGGGTTACATCACGCCCGTACACCATTTTATTAGGAGACATCTTGGTACTTGAATGACTTGAACTCCGATACGCAAGCATTAACAACGGTAGCAGTGTGTCCCACTGCTTTTGATTTTCTTGACAATATTTAGATATCATAGACACCAGCGTGCGATTAAATCGTTCTACTACGCCATTTGCTTGCGCTCGCATACTCGTCGCGTGCGTCTTCTCAATCGTGAGTAATCCACAAATTTCACTGAAGAGTTTTGATTCGAAATTTGAACCTTGGTCCGTATAGAGTTGCAGTGGTACACCAAAACGACTTACAAAGTTATCGATGAACGCGCTCGCAAATGTCTTTGCTTCCTGATTTTGCAAGGGCACAACTTCGGTCCATTTTGTAAACCAGTCTGTGATAACTAATATATATTTATTGCCACTGTCAGTTGTGGGCATAGGACCTAGTATGTCCATCATAACACGTTCCATTGGTTCACCAACTGCATATTTACCTAAGGGCGCTTTGTTTTGCGACTTTGACAGGTTGCGGGCGGTGCATAAGTAACATTTACGACAATAGTCCTTAATATGTTCAGTCATACCTGGCCAGTAAAATGTTCGTCTTATCTTGTCAATAGTCTTGTCAAAGCCTAGATGTCCTGCTGTCGGCACGTCATGGTAAGTATAAAGTACTACACTACGTTTACTTTCGGGCACAACTAACTGCCAAATATGTGAATTGTTATCAGTGTCAAACCTACGATACAACATTCCCCCTTTCACACACAGTCTCTCCCACTGGCGCCATAACGTCTTTAATTCAGCTTTACCTGCTGAAACTTTGGACCATTGAGGACGATCTAAATTATCCAATTTAGCAGTCAGTATCGGTGAGATATTTGAGTCACCTAACTGAGCATTTTGTATGTCAACTGGAGTCCACCCATCTAATAGCACTTGATTTTGCGTTAGATCATCATCTTGAGCTTTTGCATGGTCACCTCTCGTCATAGCTCTGACTTCAGCTACGGTTTCATTATCTGCCCCAACGATTCTATTATCACTTTCCTGATCTTGCACAACTTCATTAGCCTTTATGTCACTATTTGATGCAGTTGGGTTATCTGTCTCTATGGTTTTGCTTGCAAACTCCTGACTGACGCATTCAGTAGCCTCATTAAGTTCCTGCTGCCTCGAACATGTGCTACATGGCTTCCTTGATAAAGCATCTGCATTACCATGACTTCGACCAGGTCTATGAATTACAGTCATACTGTATGTGCTCAACTCTTGCAGCCAGCGAGCTGTCTGACCAGTTGGTGCCTTTAAGTTGCGCATCCAGCTAACTGCTGAATTATCAGTGCGCAAGAGAAACTTGCGACCATAGAGGTAGTGATGGAAATGTTTAAGAGCTTTTACCACAGCCAACAGTTCTTTTCTTGTAATACAGTAAGGTCTCTCGTGTCTATTCATGGTCTTGCTCATGTATGCAATGACGTGTTCTTTTCCCTCTATTATTTGTGACAAGACTGCACCTGAGGCCTGATCACTAGAGTCCGTGTCCAGGATAAACTCACAATCTGGTTGCGGGTATGCCAGAATTTGGGCTGTGTTAAGAGACTCCTTAAGTTTTTCGAATGCCTCTTGACAGCTTTCTGTCCACGAAAATCTTACGTGTTTTTCACATAACTTGTGTAATGGCCTTGCTATGTTGGCGTATCCCTTGATAAATTTTCTATAGTAACCTGTGAGACCCAAGAAGCTTCTAACCTGCCTCTGGGTACGTGGTATCGGCCAATCCTTGATAGCACTAATTTTGTTCTCGTCAGTGTGTATGCCATCCTCGGATACCACGTGGCCTAGGAATGTGATTAACTTCTGGAAAAAGAGGCATTTGGATGCATTACTTTAAAGTGGTACAAACCGTTTGCTGACGTCGAGAATGCGGTCTTATGCTTGTCACTTTCGTCCATCTGAACTTGCCAGAATCCGCTACAAAGGTCCATGCTGCTGAACCATTTGTTTCCGGCAAGTGCCTCGAGGCAGTCGTCTACACGAGGGATAGGATAAGCATCAACCTTTGTTACTAAATTTAATTTCCTATAGTCAACACAAAATCTAGTCGACCCATCTTTCTTAGTGATTAACACGACTGGAGATTACCATTCACTATCTGATGGCTCAGTTATGCCCTTTTGAAGCATTCGTTCAACTTCTTCTTTTTCGCTTTCTCGTTTACCCAGTGGTTGGCGTCTTGGAGCTTGTTTGATCGGTTGCGCATCACCAGTATTTATCTTATGCTTAACTTTATCAGTACATCCCAACTCGTCGCTGGATGTTACAAAGATATTCTTATATTTGTTTAAAACTGCTGCAAACTGTTGCTTTTCTTCCACATTAAGATGAATTGAACTCTTTTCAAATGTAGCTTTCAGATGTTCTGGCACACTGAGAGGGTCGTAATCAGCTGCTTTATTTGCTGAAATATGCGCATATTCCAATACCTCAGCTTCCGGCTCTTCATAGGACGATTTGCAAAGTCCAAAGCTTTCTCCTGGATGAAGAAGAATATTTTCTTCACTTTTGTTGATAACACCTACCCCTACATTTGAACTATGAGGATCGACTAACCCTTCTATAACTTGGAAATTTGTATCTCCAGTTTTGAAATTCTCTATAAACCCAGTTGCGGGGAGCTGTTCGTTCTCGGGAATAGTCACCCTTACATATGCATAAGACTGTGAAGGAATTTCAATGGACTCACTCACGGTTACCCGACAAACCCGATTAGCTTCATGACTTCCGTAGCACTGAACACATTCGCCTGACCTTAACACCAAGTGAAGATCATCAAAATCTAATCGCTTTGCATGCTTAAGAATAAAGTCTTGGCCAATAATGCCATCGGTGGTAATATCACACACTATTACAGGATGATTTATTTCTTCTTCACCTAACTGAATTTGAAATTGCTCTTTGCCATAGATTTTTATATTAGAACCATCAGCACCTTGAACACTTATATTTCTATTCCTAACAGCAAGAGATTCAATACCCAATTGATCAAATGTATGCTTTGACATAAGCGTAGCAGTACTACCACTATCTAACAGAAAATTTACAGGTTTTCCCTTCATGTAACCTTTGACATACAGACCATTATCATAGCTTGCATTTCCTGTGCTTACCTGATTTACACAGCTATACCTATTGATACTGCCAAATAATTTTTCTTTTGAACCACCAACACCCATATAGTTTATTGACTCACTTTCTTCGTTTTCATTTATGTTAATTTCTTTATTACTTTCAGTTATACCTATTTCTTTATCACTTTCTTCATTACACTTCTTTTTAAGATGATCATATTCCTCTGACATGGCAGGTCTTATACCTTCCTCTTTCGCCCGCTCCCGACCTACGGAGTGGACGGTGACCCGTTTCCCGACATCTTGTTGCTATTTGTTGAAGCCCAGTGACCGTTGTTAGCACCATACCTTCGTGGACAATCACGAGCTATGTGATCCACTGACCTACAGATGTAACATCTACGAGGGCCATTATTTCCTCGTACAGATCCCCTTTCTATTTTGTCTAACCTTATCTGTATTGATTTTAAAGTCTTCTGTAATCCATCCTCGTAACTCTCATTTCTGGTCTGCCAGCTTACTTTACGCTGTCCAAAGTCGCCTTGCTTTAGAACTACTTTCTCATCTTCAGAGCTCTCCATTTGCCTGACCAGATTTCTTCTTCTTTCTACATTTGATTCATTCAATAGATCTTCATACCTTTCCACTACCTCTACTGCTTCTGCGATTGTTTGACAATCTCTGTCCATAACTCTACACTTCATGTCAACAGACAATGCTTTGCAAAACTGTTGCAACGCTAGTGTCTCTTGCGCTGCCGGTTCAAGATTGCTATAAGCTCTTATTGGCAATAACCGGAGATCATCACCGAAAGCAGCGATTGATTCACCTACTAGCTTAAGCCTGGTCTGGAACTTTGAAACGTACCTGGTTTGTTGCCTGGCAGCACCAAACCTCTGCTCTAAAGCATGTGCCAGATGAGTGAACGAACGCTTGTCCAGTCCTGTAAGGGTTGTATAGAAAGCTCGCGCTTGACCTCGTAAACATGCAGCTAATGTGAGCAACTTCTCATCTTCGTTCCATCTACCAAGATCTGCACAGTCTTGGAAGTGTGAGAAATACTGTTCCCAATCTTCATCACCGCTATATTTATCTGGTTTAATTGTGATTGCTGGTCTCCTATCACGACAACAATGATCTGGGTTCTGACGTCCAGCGTCCATATCTTGATAACGACGCCTTGAAGGGGAGGCGTGTTCATCCCTGACATCTCCCTGACCCCTGTTGAACTCTACTTCAGAATCAGAGTCACCCATCTTTTAGATACTTTCCTTTCAATAAAGCGGACGTTGTTTTACCTGCCTGCAGGGGTTCTGGTTTGACCTTTGACCTTCTGTTATTGAATGATAAATGCCCCTTTTTTTACTAGGGTATTATAGAGTCAAAGTCTTGTCGTTACTGTCAATAACGTCCTTGTTTTCTTGCAGACGAGAGTCCTAGATATCCTGTAGAATGATATCCGCCACTTCTGACACCACGTGTAACCTTAAGGACGGGAGGAGTGTAGTGTAGTCGTCTCTATTATTACGTTCCGGAATGGCACAAGAGTTGACTTTTGATGAGGGTCACTTTATTATGATTTCTAAGATTTGTATTATAATAAAAGGCGAAAAGCTGAACTTTGTTTGTTGTCATTTATATCCCTGAGCTATATTTTGATAAACACAAAATTTGGTGGTGTAACGCCTTTTTACACAAGATTAAGAACGATAAGAACACAACACGGAATATTTCAAATCAAGAGAATTTTAATATATGAACACTTTTAATGTTTATTAAATAATAACCAATAGCTTCTAATTCAAAGACTTTTAATAAATCATACTATCGTCCCTTGGTAGATGGTGTCCAAATACATTCGTCTCCATGTACTCCGTTTCGCGGAAAGGGTACCTTTTCGTTTAAATACATACAGTTACGCAGACGGTTACGGTTGCGCATAAATTTACGTAGATTCCGTGTATTACCATGTAATACGAAATGGTTGCGCCGTAACTAGAAATATAACAGTTACGCCGTAATTAGAATGTAACAGTTGCGCCTATAATAAATCCATGATGGTCGTTAAACTTTGACATTGTTTACCTTGGTTACGGAATTTCAGTTGCGGACTAGACTATTACTGTATAAACTACACTAGTCGAACTTTTAAGTTTAACCTATTGGTTGCGCTATTTTGAACCAGAACCGCCAAATGAAGTTTCTAACCTCTATTTTTAGGATTGTGTCGGGTATGAATTCCGCACCTCAACTAGATGATTTTTCTATAGGTTTCTAGTGGTGGAGAGTTCCTGGAATTGGTTGCGGAAAGCGTTATTTGCCCCGAATTCGTACACTTCAAAAATACAGTTCCGTAACTCAACGGCGTAACTCAAATTAAAAGTTAACTACTACATTGTTAAGAAAACCGATTACAGATCTGTTATTGGCTACAAAATCTATGTCGAAATACCTTTTTGTTATCTGGTAATCTTTCCGTTTAGAATTGTCGTTCGGGCACTATATTCGTAAACAAAGTTTTATAGACTTTGGGAAAATGCGTAAACACACACAAATTGCAGCCACTCTCGAGGATGTCGTAGGCCGCTACCGGTTTATATAAATTAAGTAAGGTTTATTCATTACAGCTGACTAAATATTGTGTCTGAATTCGCTTTCTGATATGAGTTACGGATGATTTGTCACACATTTTCGCGATCTGTCAAAAGTGCGTTCCAAATTTCAAATTACAGTTTTATTGGTTGTAGGTCATTATTAATGATGATAAACAGATTGTGTATTGTTGTTTTGTATATTTCTCATGTTTAATGCATTCTGAAGTTGATTTGTCACTGAATATTACTTTTACCATTTTGGTCAATAACTCAGCTTTATCAAGGCACCCATTTCCTAACAATATTGTAGTACTATTAACGTTTTTTTATAGGGTATACATGTACAATAAATGCCTGGCCCGGACAAATGCTCTCATTTTCCTCACATCTCATGATAAATCGGTTTAATGGTTATAAAACATAGCAAATAAGGGAATGTTTAGTTGACCTGTCAAAATCAAAGTTTCTTTAGACAAGTTATTACTAAATGCTTTCACACAGCACCGGCATATGACGTAATCCAACCTAA
This sequence comes from Mercenaria mercenaria, assembly GCF_021730395.1. NCBI lineage: Eukaryota > Metazoa > Mollusca > Bivalvia > Venerida > Veneridae > Mercenaria > Mercenaria mercenaria. Next base: position 30,747,697 of record NC_069365.1, on the reverse strand, counting down.
TTTTGTATAAGGAAAGTTTCCCTGAATCTGACGATTATTAGTCTACTTGAAATGTTGGTGTGCATGTCATGAAATCTGTGATTGTTCGCTATTACTGTCAATTTGTGATTACAATATCCTTATACTTGCTGGAGTTTTAATATTACTATAGTTATTTTGTCTAACAATATCACAGGAGAATGATATGATTACTAATTAGGTTTTATTTGTTCCTAAAATACATACCTTTAACCAACGAAATCAGAATTGTATTGATTGCTTCAAATAGATATGATATGACAAGGTCATACTGATGTTGGATTTCTTTTAAGGTTGTTGCCTTACCTTAGAATAATAATATATGTCATGTATTTACAAATCGGATAATAATATCAGTCCCGAGGGCAGCTGTGCATTGGGCCGATATTTTTTCTTTTATATCTTTACATATCAGCTTTTTAATCTGACAGATTATTTTTCTTGCATCATACCGTATTATACAGCAACTGGACAAATAAAGCCAACAGAAATACTTTCTTTGTAGCACCCTTTCTTATAATAGAGTATGTACACATGGCGCGGGAAATTAACATCCGTCAGCAGAAGAGAGGTCATGACGTTTCAATGACGCACGATAACAAAATTCCACTCTAGTTTTATCATTTGTAGCGTAACGGTATGTTCTTACCGAAAAATTGTGGCCCGACCCATTTGCTTATTTTCTTGGTTGTACATGTACATTTTTGATGTTTGTTATTATAAATGTAAATAGTAATAAGCAATATAATATGATTAAACTAATCTTACCGAAAAATAACGTATTTTGGATCGAGAAATATACTATAAGGAACGGACAAGAAACTATCAAGGTATCTGATTTTTTCGTATTTTAAATAATATATAACCAGCACGAGAGTCATCTGGCATGGGGGTGTCCGATGTTTTTTTTTTTTTCGGCATTGGTAAAATCACCGGAAACACCAGTCCGGTGAGCAAGAAAAGATAAACGAATAACGTTCATGTCATCAAATCTGTGATTTAAGACTTCATATTAGAAACTCGTTCAGCAGGTATGAAAATGTCTCTTAGTGTAAAACGGCGCTTTGAAATATAAATGATCTCAACCCACTTCAATAATCGTTGTGTAAACCATCAAAAAGATTTGAAGAACTCCCCTTTATTGATATTGTAAAATTCCCAGGTTCACTTGCCTTCACTCGCCGGGATGTGATTTCCAGCGCAGAGCTTTCGTCCCATGGTTTTGCCGTAAACCGCAAAGACGATGATTTTGTATCCTCTGAAGTCAGCTCAGGATGCAATCACCTACCACCATAGGGAGCCAATACGGAATCAACGTATTCACGGTTTAAAGGGACTGGATTTTGAGATATGTTTTGTTGTTCTAGTTAAAGTTCACAATACATTAAAGACCTGTGTCACGTCAGATTAGAATGGACTATAAGAACTTTTGTATCTAGAGATACTGAACTTTCTTTTTTTTTTTTTTTTTTCTTATAATCAGTTTTTTTTTTTCTTTTATATCTATTCATTGTTAATATCATCTTATGTAAATAAATTTGTAAATATTGTAAAGGGTGTTGATTTGTTTTGATGGTTACTGTCGCCGGTACGGCCTTTCCTGTCACACAAGTCAAATGGTTTATCGCGGCCAGAAATTTGTACAAACCGGACAGAAAATGCGAAATTGTCATTTGTGCAGGAAAGAAGCGTTTACCGTAATGTCCAGTACTGGACAGGTATAGTGACCATGCACGGACACAGCCAATTTTTCTCAGAGGGGGGCCGATCCCCTTGCCCCCCCCCCCCCCCCCCCCTCCGCCCTGGACATTCTGAAATTTAGCAGTTCATTTTTTGCATTCTGGGACAGTTTTATGGACTAACCTGTTAAATTTGGGAAAATGATAAAATCAAGCTTTCTTGAAGGTAAAATTCCTAGTTTCTTTTAGATAAATAATATGAATTATTGTCGGGGTCGTATGTAGCAGCAGCCGCATATACTTTACATGCAGTCCTAATGTTGCCTTTTTCGAAAAACATTTTCTTTCCTTCTTGACTTCTTTCCTTTTTTAAAGATTTTCCAGAGGGTGTCCGGACCCCCGTACCCCCACTCTGCATCCGCGCATGGTGACATATCATGCTTTCGTTTATGCAGGTAAACTTGTGTTTGGTTAAATTTCAACAGAGCACAATTGTCTGACAGTGTACAAACTCATTACTGTTTTTTTCGGGCAAGGGTGGAAAAAAAGTGGTAAACAATGAAGCAGTAACAGTTTTATTAAAAAAAATAAACAATGAGACAAACATTTCCAACATCTTGGACGGTTAAAAATCCCATGTTAAACATACGATAAAGCCCGAAACGCGTGAAAATGTTCCGAATGTAAATCGGGTGAAATAGACGCTCGTATAGTTAGATTATGCGTCTAGAATGATTAAACTGGGCGAGTCTACTTACTTATTACTTGAGGATGAAAAAAACGTGTTTTTAAATGTTGCTCTTAAACAAGGGTGGCGGTTGAACTACTAAAAGTACAACAACAGTTAATTCACAACAAATCGTACGGTATGTTTTTATAATCAGTAGAAGCTAGTCGTATTTACGCTTATGAGACCTGTTTCACCCATAAAGTAAAGAATTGACAGGTCCATCATGAAATATTTTCCCCAGCGTGCAAATACTTCTCCTATTCAATATATCGGCCGCGATCAATAAAGAGTTGTCAATAAGTATTTGTTGAACATGCTAAAAGAGGAAATAGCGGGGCATACTCCCCCTGAATACTAGTATTTTGAAATTCAGCGCTTCATTTCCTGCATTCTGGGACGTTTTAGAAGCATTTAATAACATCTTTTCCATGTTCCATTGTATATACAATATACCCCTTATTTTCACATTTTTATGAGCTGACCTGTTAAATCAAAAGGAAGATTTATTCGTATCTTTGAGATAATAAACATAAATATGAATTAGCGCTCTACGTGCAGCAGCCTCATGTATACACTTTGAATGCGGTCCCTAATGTTGCCTTTTTGAAAAAATCATTTTCTTTCTTTCTTCTCATATTTCCTTTTTTTAGGATTTTCCAAAGTTCCGGACTACCGGACCGTCCCCCTCTGGATCCGCGCATGGTTCAGCTTACCATTTTTACCATCAAAACAAAATTTCGGCTCCATTTAAACATTGACAATATTAAAACTATAAAATTATAAATTCTTTTAAACTTTCAAAACCCTTAGAGATGTTTAAATGATGTAGATCTACATTCTAAATCGATCTGGCTCTATAACATTTGACCCGCGATTCACGCTCTGAACATTACAGATTTATAGTTGACAGGAGCGTAGCTGGCTTTTTCATCCTGAACAAAAGTTTGTGCATAAAAAAATCTGAATCACGGGAAGACGTATACCATATACCTTTGCTTTTTTATCGTTAAATTTGTTTTATCAGTTGTCACAAGTTCAAACGAAGATGGAATGCAGACGGAGAGAACTTTGCTTGAATATAGCTTTAAGTCACGATCTAGTATCTCAGATGTGAAGCCGTTGACCCCATCTTATTTAAGAAATTATAAATCTGTTCCTATATTTTATCAGTTAATAAAATATGGGCAGGAGATTGGAAGCGTAATAATTAAATCACGAGTGCGTAGCACGAGTGATTTAATTATTCGCATCCAAACGACTGCCCATGTTTTATTAATTGATAAAATTATTGGAACATATTTATTATTTCGATTCTAACAACGCAATCAATTCGCATTTTACAGTACTACATTTTCAGCGTAATACGTCATTCGGGTCATATGCTGTTACAATTTACCCCCTATGGTTAGAAAGTGTTGCATAGCCAATGGAAGGTATAGATATTTGTTTCTTTTTTATCAGAATTTTGAGAAGTATTTATAAATGTGTAATCTAACAAGTCGCAAACTAATTATGGACAGAATAATCAAATTGGGCGAGTTGACCCTGTATTACGAGTGACGAGCTTAACTTTTATATGACGTCACATCATTATGTCAAACTTTATGCCATACATTTATGACGTCACCGTTGAACCATAATTGAGCTAAATGAATTCGCTCGTAGAGATGAGAACGTGTTTTATGAACTTACACATAAGTCAGTATGACTTTTTATCATATTTATGTTTTTGAGATGCTGTTTTCAACCGTTTGGCCCTGAAATAATTCGTATGTAATGGAACTGAGGTAGAATCTCTTATATCACAATCATAGGGGGTGAAATGTAACAGCCAACCATATTTTATCGTAGATTCATGTATAGGCGATTTCGCTATATGTTTATATAGCAATTGCTGCGGGTCGTGTTAGAATTGTAAATAAACTTTATGTGTGTGTTTTTTTTTATCACGTTTCTTTAAAAACTCTTTCGATTTCGCTAATGCACGGGATCCCTCTCAGTCGGCGAAATTTGCCTCTGTCACACAGGATCTCTCTTAACTCCCTTCACCCGGCACAGGAACCCTCTCTGACACAATTTTCTATCAGCACCGGCGCCCTCTCAATTTAACTTCAATGTTAGAATTATGAGACTGTATTCGCATTTTTTTTAAAGTTGCACAATAATGCAGAATTAATGTGGCCCCTTTTTGTGTCAAATCAAATTATACAAAATCTAGTTTAAGTGATTTAAGTATCATTCTAAAATATTTTTAACATTTTCTTTTTATAAACTTATAAACAAAGAAGGATTTAACCGTGTAGTGTTTGCTGATTAAACATGTTTCACAAAATGACCTACTTTTGGTAATGCGTCCATTTACGCCTAAAAAGGGTTCCAGATTGAAATCCCTTCAATGGAAATAAGTTTTAGTTTTGCGTGCTTTGTGGGCAAATAAAGCTTTTTTTCGTTCATATGCGTCGTAATTAGGCCCTAATCATCCCTCTTATCTCATTGATCAGGATAAGGCGGACCGACGATGCCATTTTCAAATTTGGTGCCAAAATATTTAGTGAAGGGTTAAAAGCGCTTATAAAATGTTAACTACAAGCTGCAAGCAATGTCTATTTTCCACCATTAACAAAGTTGCAGGGCGATATTTTGCGGGGCCGTGGTATACGAGCGAGATAATTGTTAAACTACTGGTATCTGTTTTTATCAATCATGGGAAAAAAATTAATAAGCTCTAATTACATGTTCTATACGGATGCTTAGATTACCATAAGCTCCTATAGCCTTACCCCCCCCCCCCCCCCCCCTCCTTACCATTCCATTTTTATTGCATATTTAGCATTTTAATTTTTCGTTTTCTCTGATATCTGGAGGCCCAAGCCTGCAGTGCCTTATAGAAGCTACGTCACTTGTTGGATGAACAGTAAGGCAAGTCTACTGTGACGTCATTCAGTTTTATGTCATTTGTGATGTCACTTTCAAATCGGACGCGATAGAAAAGTGTAGTGTGTTTTCAAAGCAGTAGTTTTATGGAAATTAATTTTGGAAAGGGTGATATATCGAGGATAAATCTTTGAAATACATTCAATGGGAAGGAAGGATTTTTAAATCGTAGAATACAGGTTATTTTTTGAGCCATGCGTATGAAAAATGGTGTAATCAACGCATTGTTTCATATGTATGGTGCAATTGGTGCCTGAATATCATCTAGAGTGTGTAGTTGTTCGACTGTCACATAGAACAAAAATGAAGTTGTATTCCGACTGGACGGTGGAAAAAAAATGGGAAATGATAATTTTTTAAATCGGACCTGGGATACAGCATACAGTTAACTTGGAATTTGCAAGTTGCATGTGAGTAAATTTGTCTTTCTTGCATTTGAAATTTGTTTTTGAATATACGAACTGTTCAATCTGTTGATCTTTCAAGGTTTTTCAGTACAAAACGACGATTATTCACTTTTTAAATCCATTTTGAGTGCTCCCCAAGTAATTCACGTGAACTTTCATGTTCTTCCTCCCTTTTAAAGAGTAACGCCAATGGCGGCCGATTTTTAACAACAGTGAGCTGCCGTTGGAAAATATATGTGGCATTCATTTAGAAATTCGAGTACTTAGAGAAAAATCCTTGAAATTCTCGAGGGTGACTTTTTTGTAGTTTAACTAACGCCATTTACTTTACCGATAGCTGCACCAGTTTTGTCACCGTGCATCCAAGATGATGTTAACCGATGGGATGGGACAGCAGCGTCCTTCTCAAGTTGTCTGCCCTTAATCTTGATCATCGAGGTGATTTACGAACATGTACAGGGTCGTCCTAAATTTACTTACGGTTGTTTCATCAATAAATTATACGGAGCCATATCCAATTAACATCCAATTAGAATCTACGTTTTTATAAAACTTTGCCTATTAAAAAGTGGCTTTAATTAGGGTAATAGTTAAAAAGGATCATATTAAACTGTTTTTCATTGTTGATAATTTTGATTACTTGAGTGAATAATACTGCAATAAATAAAATTAAGTTAAAATATCAAGAATTTGGTGTTATCTTTTATAAATAAGTGTGCATATGAATGCCCTTACACGTATCTTTGCAGAATAATCCGACAAGAGTTGAGAAAAAGTACCGTAGGTACACCCCAGAGGCTCTATTAAAAGCCTATCATCTCGTTAAAGAAAAGGGAGTAAAGGTTCAGAAAGCTGCTAGAATGTTTGGTGTTCTGTCGCAGACATTAAGGGATCGTGTATTAGGGCACATTAATGCTGAAAGTTACTGCATTGGTGGCGAGACACTGTTTACACGTGAAGAGGAACAACAACTGGTTGAGCACGTGGAGACCTTGGCAGAGCTAGGTTATGGTTACAGCAATGTAAGATCACAGCAGCTTACAGGGGAATTGGCCTTTGACTTGGGCAAAAAGAAGCTGAACAAGGCAATGAGTAACAACTGGCTAGCAGGATTTCTTAGACGTTGGAATGATCGCTTGACCTCTCTTAACCCACGTAAACTTGAAAGTACTCGAGCGAAGAGCGCAACCCCCGAGGCTTTAGAGAAGTACTTCGGTAACTTGAAAGAGGTTTTGACAGAACATGACTTATTAGACAAGCCGCAGTTCATTTACAGTCTTGATGAAACCGGACTGCAACCAGAGCACCGACCACCCAACGTTATTGCCAACCCTAAGTCGAAGCCTCAGGCCATTACTTCGCCCAGGAGCACGACCACAACGCTTATAGCTTGTGTAAATGCATTGGGCAATTCTATACCACCATTTTTCGTTTTTAAGGGCAAACGTTGGAATCCTGACCTTATGAAAGGGGCAACAACCGGTGCCAAAGGTGTGATGTCAGAGTCTGGTTGGTCAAATAGTGAGATCTTCCAGGAATACCTGAAGAACCACTTCATCCCATATGTTAGACCTACATCAACAAGTCGCCAGCCTATACTTTTGATTTACGATGGTCACAGCTCCCACAAAACACCGCAGCTGATAAAGTGGGCAAAAGAGCAGGGTCTTGTATTATTTGTTTTGCCAGCTCATTCATCCCACTTGTTGCAGCCTTTGGATGTATCTATCTTTGGTCCATTTAAGAATTATTATTACTCTGAGTGCTCATCATTCCTGTATCAACACCTGGGTCAAACCATTACCAAGTATGAAATATGTTCTATCGCTTGCAGGGCATACTTGAAAGCTATGACCCCTTTAAATATCCAGTCAGGATTCCGGAAAACAGGCATTTTCACTTTGCATAAGGAGGCTGTTTCTCCAGAAAAGTTGATTCCTTGCGAGAGTTTTCGAGAAGAAAAGCCAATAGACAAGGTGAAGGCACTAAAAGCTGGAAAAGATGCCGTGGTTGAATTTCTGAGGGTAAAAGAAGAACGTCAGCAGCAGGTAATATGCTCAACATGCACATGTATGAAGAAAAAAAACAGCCATACAGAAGCCAAATGCTGGAGGCACAGAGATTACTGGAGAAAAATACGTAGAAGAGCTAAATGAGTATGAAAAGAACAGAAATAACAAGACAGCAGAAAAGAAACAACCAAGTAAAAGTCCTAAGCCATCAACAAGTGGGGTTAACTTGAAAAAGTTGTCACCAGTTAATGCTGATCTCGATCTCGATCCTGACACAGATGAGGAAGAAGTCCCAGAAAGTGACCTCTGCTGTGTCTGCAAGAAGATTTCCCCACCAGCTATCCACGACCTCCCAACACTTAAAATCGTCAACTGGGCTCAATGTGACGAGTGCATGCACTGGGTGCATCTGGCTTTCTGCACAAGCATCCGAGTTGTTAGACGACACAGCACCTTCCTGTGCCCACACTGTGCACAATAAACACCTATTAGCAACTATGTTCTTGTTTCAGTTCTTTTGTTGTTAATGTCTTTTCTATACAACTAATTGAGTTTTCTTTTTCAATTTATTTTATTCCAGTTAATGTTTTTCAAGTATGATAATATCAACAGTTTACCAAAATCTCCTACTGCAAACCGTTCAGGGGTGGGTGACGTGTCAGTCGCTACCCCAACCCTTCATGAATGTTTAAATTACATGATTCTGTTTTATTGTGATGTTACAAAAGTTGTTAAATGCTCTGACAGTCAAGCTAAGTATGCTCAAATTGTGTCGGAGATATTCACTATATTTATGTGCACACTGACTAAATCGGACGGAGATAAATCGGACAAAAAAATTGGGATGCAATAACATTTGAAGCACACCTATATATCGATGACGTCACAGGTTTCTTGGAATTTCACGAATCGATGAGAAAGCGCCCAAATGATGAAGACTGTCAAGGTTGTCATGTTCAGGTAGGCTGTATCACAGGAGCCTGAAATTCTATCTATAATGCTCCAAATGGCTAAATATAAAAATTACCCCTCCTATATATATAAAAAAAGAACAGGAATGAAACAAAACCGTACCCCGCCCACTTTTTGTAAACAAGAAACTTCGAAAAACAGAAAAGCATCTCTATACGAGCGGTCTTATTTTGAAGAGGACAAAAAAATATACTAGAAACACTGCTTACTGTAAACTGTCTTCCTTTTAACTAACATAAAATCATCATTTTCAATACCTTTTCGTTCATCGCCGAAACCATTGCGTGACGTCACATACATGTACCTGTTTCACAGCCTCGCAGTTAATTCGATATACTTTCACTTCGATGTGTCATAACTAATTAAGGGTCAAATGCAACATTTTTATAAAAAACACAGGATTTCCATACCATATCGCAGCGCTCAGGTTATCTGCCATAATAAAAAATAGTCACTATGGAAGTTTCCAATTTTTAAATTTCCCTCCAGTGAATAATGGAGTTACTTCCCCTTTTGTTTACGTTTTTGTTTTGAAAATATTAGTTGAATACATTGACAAACAAATGCAAATATATAATTTTTATTCATGGAAAAATGAACAATAAAATATAGAACATAAACAATATCCTACCTTTATTTCTTATCGAAGTGAAAGTACATCGAATTAACTGCGAGGCTGTGAAACAGGTACATGTATATGTGACGTCACGCAATGGTTTCGGCGATGAACGAAAAGGTATTGAAAATGATGATTTTGTGTTAGTTAAAAGGAAGACAGTTTACAGTAAGCAGTGTTTCTAGTATATTTTTTTGTCCTCTTCAAAAAAAGACCGCTCGTATAGAGATGCTTTTCTGTTTTTCGAAGTTTCTTGTTTACAAAAAGTGGGCGGGGTACGGTTTTGTTTCATTCCTGTTCTTTTTTTATATATATAGGAGGGGTAATTTTTATATTTAGCCATTTTGGAGCATTATAGATAGAATTTCAGGCTCCTGTGGCTGTATTTAGAAACTTGTATCTAAGTAAAAGTTGACAGTTTATTAACTTTTAGATGTTGTTTTGAATTACCAATTACCCAATTTATATACATGTACGTCTCATATATATTGCGCATGCGCGATATTTCAAAATAAGAGTCACGAATCACGGGGAGAAAAGCATATATTTTAACACTGTTTTATGAAATGATTTTTTTGGCCTATAAATTGTTGAATTTTACATGATTAAAACACAATAAACAGTCACCGGTGTCACATTGTATATTATCCGATAATCAGCCCTCGAGCGGGACACGATGTTGATTAAGCTAGCTCTGATCACCATTCATATTGCGCACTGCGATCTTTTGATGACCTAGATCTATACATAGAGCTCTGAATTCGGCTACCCATATCGGGCCTCAGTCAAAAGATCAACAGATTGAACAGTTCGTATATACAAAACAAATTTCAGATGCAAGAAAGACAAATTTACTCACATCATGACATGCAACTTGCAAATTCCAAGTTAACCGTATGCTGTATCCCAAGGTCCGATTTACAAATTATCAATTCCCCATTTATTTTTCCATCGTCCCGTCGGAATACAACTTCATTTTTGTTCTACTGTGTATGTCGAACAACTACACTCAGTCAGTGGCACTCTAGATGATATTCAGGCACCAATTGCACCATACATATGAAACAATGCGTTGATTACACCATTTTTCATACACATGGCACAAAAAATAACCTGTATTCTACGATTTAAAAAAATCCTTCCTTCCCATTGAATGTATTTCAAAAATTTATCCTCGATATATCACCCTTTCCAAAATTAATTTCCATAAAACTAGAATCTACTGCTTTGAAAACACACTACACTTTTCTATCGCGTCCGATTTGAAAGTGACATCACAAATGACATAAAACTGAATGACGTCACAGTAGACTTGCCTTACTGTTCATCCAACCAGTGGCATAGCTTCTATAAGGCTCTGCAAAAAAAAGCTAAATATGCAATAAAAATGGAATGGTAAGGTGTGGAGGGGGAGGGGGGGGGGGGGGGGGAGGGTAAGGCTATAGGAGCTTATGGTAATCTTAAAATCCGTATTGAACATGTAATTATCTAGCTTATTAATTTTATTTCCATGATTGGTAAAAACAGATATCAGTAGTTTAACTATTATCCCACTATCCCACTCGTATACCACGGCCCCACAAAATATCGCCCTGCAACTTCGTTAATGTCGGAAAATAGACATTGCTTGCAGTTAACATTTTATAAGCGCTTTTAACCCTGCACTAAATATTTTGGCACCAAATTTGAAAATGGCATCATCGGGTCCGCCTTATCCTGACCAATGGGATAAGAAAGATGATTAGAGCCTAATTACGACGCATATGAACGAAAAAAAGTTTTATTTGCCCACAAAGCACGCAAAACTAAAATCTATTTCCATTGAAGGGATTTCAATCTGGAACCCTTTTTAGACGTAAATGGACGCATTATCAAAAGTAGGTCATTTGTGAAACATGTTTATTCGGCAAACACTACACTTTGTTTATAAAAAGAAAATGTCAAAGATATTTTAGAATGGTACTTATATCACTTAAACTAGATTTGTATAATTTGATTTGATACAAAGAGGTGCCACACTTGTAAGTCTGCATTGTTGTGCAACTTTTAAAAAAATATGAATACAATCTCATAATTCTAACTTGAAGTTAAATTGAGAGGGCGCCGGTGCTGATAGAAAATTGTGTCAGAGAGGGTTCCCGTGCCGGGTGAAGGGAGTTAAGAGAGATCCTGTGAGACAAAGAGGCAAATTTCGCCGACTGAGAGGGATCCCGTGCATTAGCGAAACCGAAAGAGTTTTTAAAGAAACGTGATAAACACACACACACACACACACACACACACATAAAGTGTATTTACAAATAAGATGGGATCAACGGCTTCACATATGAGATACTAGATCGTGACGTAAAGCTTTATTCAAGCAAAGTTCTCTCCGTCTGCATTCCATCTTCGTTTGAACTTGTGACAACTGATAAAACAAATTTAACGATAAAAAATCAAAGTTATATGGCTACGTCTTCCCGTGGTTCAGATTTTTCTATGCACAAACTTTTGTTCAGGATGAAAAAGCCAGCTACGCTTCTGCCAACTGTAAATAATGTTCAGAGCGTGAATCGCGGGTCAAATGCTATAGAGCCAGATCGATTTAGAATGTAGATCTACATCATTTAAACATCTCTAAGTGGTTTGAAAATTTTATTGTTTTAATATTGTCAATTTTTTTTCTTGTGTAAATACCGCTCTAAAATCACAATTTCGATAAATTTTAATTTTACCAAAATGTTTAAATGGAGCCGAAATTTTGTTTTTATGGTAAAAATGGTAAGCTTAACCATACGCGGATCCAGAGGTGGGGGGTGGGGTCCGGTAGTCCGGACCCCTTGGAAAATCCTAAAAAAAAAAAGGAAAGAAAATGATTTTTCGAAAAGGCAACATTAGGGACCGCATTCAAAGTGTATGAGGCTGCTTCACGTAGAGCGCGCTAATTCATATTTATGTTAATTATCTCAAAGATACGAATAATTCTACTTTTTGATTTAAAAAGTGAGCTCATAAAAATGTGAAAATAAGGGGTATATTGTATATACAATGGCAATGGAAAAGATGTTATTAAATGCTTCTAAAACGTCCCAGAATGCAGGAAATGAAGCGCTGAATTTCAAAATATTCAGGGGGAATATGCCCCGCTATTTCCTCTTTCAGCTTTTACAACAAATACTTATTGACAACTCTTTATTTGTAAACGGCTAACATCCACATGAATAACCTCAAATTTTTAAATATAAACAGGCACATGTTTGTCATGGTAAGGGTTCGGTCGGAACACCACTTGAGAAAAATGGCTGGATCCGCGCATGATGTTTACGCACGGTGTTCCGGTAGGGCCATCGCCACGCACATAACGTATGTGAGCTCGAAGCAACGTAAGAACGAGACTACGATGTTTAAAAGTCGAAACCACGGAACTATGATGCTGAAAGTCGAAATAATTTCATATTATCACCATCGTGGTTTCGACTTTTTAGCATCTTAGTTTCGACTTTCCACTATCGTAGTTTCGAGTTTTCATCATCGTAGTTTCGAGTTTTTATCATCGTAGTTTCGAGTTTTCATCAGCATACTTTCGACTTTTCATCAGTGTATTTTGGGCTTTTTATCATCGTAGGTTCGGCTTTTCATCATCAAAGTCTGAACTTTTAACATCGTGTACCGCCTTCCTGATACGGCATAATCTAAGATATGTTCTTTTGTTTTTGTCTCTTTTTTTTAAAACAAAAATCCCAGTTACGCATGAGGGAAAATTAAGCTGGGCATGAGAAAGGGTAAGATATTCTACCTTTTTTCTGCTTTACGGGTAACAATAATCTTAAAATCGACCGAAATTTAGGGAAGCTCTTAAAAACATTTTGATCTACTAACGATTAATACCCAAACATCAAAAATATGTTTAAATTACTCTGTAACACTGGAAGTTAAACGTCGCAATTGTTCCCCGTATCATCATTTATTAATAACATTTATTTGAATTCATAAAACAACAGTGAGACTTTTTTAAGCAATACAGTGAACTCGGCCCGATTTTTTTTTTCTAATACATTTAAACGTCGATAATTTTGAGTTGTCCCCTAAAAAAAAGTATTACAGGGCGCCGCCATATTGTTTATATACAAGAAGCGACGCGACGTCATTTAGCATTACGGAGAAAAATACAAAATTGAACATATCAGTTTCAAAAAAATTTTTTTTTGAAAAATGAAAAAAGTGCCTAGAGATATGGATCTGCGCTATATAAAAACATATTTTAGGGCATCGTAACACATATCATAATTTTAAAAATGATGTTAACCAGATAGGTGGGACAGACTTTAGAAGAGTCTTTTCTGTAACGATTTTGATCGGTAAGACTTTACTGAACTGAAAAAAGAACAGTCCAAGAAAAAGGGGTCCGGCACATGAATGGACTGAGTTTAATGACTTTGTTTGAGTCCTAGAGCCATAATTATGAAAAAATCTCCTAGAGAGTAGTTATATTAGTATGGATTTTTTTCATTCTATACATAGAGTGTGACGTCACACATTCCGTCAGTGCGACAGTATGAAAGCGCTACCGTAGTGTACACAATGGATTTTTTTCATAATTATAGCTCTAGGACTCAAAAATAAGTCATTAAACTCAATCCATTCATGTGCCGGACCCCTTTGGTCCAAGATAGCAAGGAAAACAGCTGTAGTTCGATTCGTCTTTAAAAAGTTACCTCCCTTCGTTTCATTTACGTCCTTTGCAAACATGTCAGAAATAATTTTTCTAGGAACAAAAAGAGTTTAGTATCTCATTCCAACTTTTCAAATCAACAGGCAAATCATAACTTTATTTTACAACAGACATGCTGATTTAATCTGTAAATGCTCTAGACTCTGCTGTAGTTTGTTTATATCTGTTTATGCAGGATGAAGGCGTAATTTCGCCCCAGTCAGTTCGTCCCCAATTTTAATGGAATTGGTTAGAGATCCGTTACTTAATATACAATAAGTAACATGTACGTATTATGTACTGTAAAGCAAGTGTATAAAGTAATTGCTTGTAAAAATTATGATTAGTTGTTATCACGGTTTTTGTAAATGTTTTATTTGTATTTCTGAATAATTACAAGTCATGAGCACACTCCATGCCTTATTTACTGGAGCAAAGAGCTAAAAAAAATAAATAGATTGGCAATTTGAAAGGCATATAGAACAAATATTTCCAACATCCCATGACTACTGAATGAGATTTCGTTGTAAGCGTCCATTGATCACTATTAATTAAGTGGGCAAATGCTTTGAAATTAGATTAATTTCGGATGTTTGTTTACAATAATAATGGTGTTTTTTTTTTTTTATTGTTATGAGTATTTTCTACATGGGGAAGAAATTAACTTATGACAGGAAGTCTGGCAAATCAACAGTTGTTGATTGAAAAATGGACTCGATATTAGGACCAGGCGTACCGTCTGTTTTGTACTTCAGGTAAGCGTCTGTTGATTTGATCACAATTGATCAAGTTGCAAACGCTTTGAATAAGATACGCGCATATATGCGATGATGCGGAAGTATCTCCAGTTGCCATCTTTGTATTTTATAGTTCATGACTGAAGGAAACGTTAATTATTTTCATCAATCAGTTCCGAGACAAATATGAATTTAAGAAAAGCTTCTGATTATGGTGTACAAATTGCTATATATATATTTTATCATTGAAAGTGTCTCGTCATCAGGTAACTGGATGTCTACTACTAGCCTGAGTTCTCAGCGTTCAGTAGTCAAACTAATTTGACTTTTCCTCAGAAATATTGAGATATTTGTTTCACATGGGCAATATCCCCACTCACGTCAAACACTCAAAAGACCAAAATAGTTGAAGCGATTCCAATGAAACTTTCATCGCTGCAGTGCCGACGCGTCACATGCTATAGGTTTAAATGCAATTTTGCACGGAATTGGCAATAAATTCAAATGCAACTTACATTGTATCAAAAGGGGATTCAATTCCTGATTGATTTATGTAAAAATTATCAAATAATATCCAAAATTACAAATGTTATGGTGATTTAAACCTATGTATGTACTGTACACGATTAACATCTACTGTTGCTTCACAAGTGAGTTAGGCCTAAAAAAATTCTTTGTTTCCGGTAACATGCTAAAAAAAAAAAAATAGGGTGGGTAATTCGGAAATTTTTTTTTTTTGATTTTTTTTTTTTATCAGAGAGACTTTTCGGAAATTATTTTTGTTCGAAAAATGAAAACAAATAAGGGGATTATGCCTTAAGAGCATCAGTAAGTTGATTACCAACATCACTGGGCATATTTAAAGTTTAAAAAGTGCAGTTTTGCATCTTTTTGTTAAAAAGTTAAAAATATTCTCAAAGGCCATAAAAAACGTTAATTTAGGGTCGGGTGAAAAATTTAGGGTAGGTCGGGATACCAGAAACAAACAATGTTTTTTTTTTTCGCCTTAGTGATAAAACCAATAACTTTACATGACTGTGTAATTTTTTATTTATATCTTCCAGCCAGCCCGCTTAGCTCAGTAGGTAAGAGCGTTAGTTTTCGGATCGCGGGGTTGTGAGTTCGATCCTCGGGCAGGCCGCATGTTCTCCGTGACTATTTGATAAACGACATTGTGTATGAAATAATTAGTCCTCCACCTCTGATTCATGTGGGGAAGTTGGCAGTTACTTGCGGAGAATGGGTTTGTACTGGTACAGAATCCAGGAACACTGGTTAGGTTAACTGTCGTTACGTGACTGAAATACTGTTGAAAAACAGCGTTAAACCCATAACAAACAATTATATCTTCCATTATTTTGGTCCTTCAAAGTTTTGATGTTAAGATTGCCAGGAGTATCACAAATATAAAACAGTATGAACGTCAAATTATTTTGACACGCTCTCCAGTGACCGGACAGCCTGCGAATATCCGCTCTGAGTCTGGTCAGGATTCATGCTGGTCGGAAAGCCACTGTGTTGGTTTTCTCATGACGCGGCTCTCTTAATGAAGAAACTTACTGATACTTGTTACAATGTATTTACTAAAGATATTGATACTTATGTGAAAACAAAATTTTGATTCGAAACAAGATTTTAGAAAAGCATTGGTTCCTGAGTAAACTTTAACTGAACATGTGTAAATTCTAGATTAAGCAAAAATATAAAAGAAACAGTAAGCTTCTGAACAACAGAAATGAGTTGCCTGCGATGAGCTTGGCTAGCTGGACTTAGTCATCATTTTGGGGAGTAGATGTTTGTGTGTGCATCTGTTCGTCTGTGCGATCATCCGATTTTGTCTGGATCATAACTTTTACATGCATCTTGTTTATATTTAGCATGAATGTTTATCTAAGTTAGAAGATATGACATGCATAAACCCCTTGTTCCTATCTCAAAGATCAAGGTCACAGTTGGGGGTCAAATTTTAATTTAAGTTCTTCTTCATGCATGGTTGGATTTTGATGTAACTTGGCATGAATATTCACCTTTGAAATTGCAGGTGGCACTGCATTTAAGTGCTTTTGCTTTATGTTCCTGATTGCCAAAAACAGACAGTGTCCAATTTGTATGTTCTTACAACTCAATTTTAGTGAATTTTACCAGTGTGACTGAAGTATTTCTAGTTTTACAAGAGAACTATAGGTTTAAAAAATGCTGCACAACAGACCTAAAAGTATTTATGAAGAATTTTCATCCTTTTTCAAAATAATTACATAGGTAATTTCTTAAACTTGCATTTGGTGAAGAATTTAATTTTGGATTAATCTCATGATTTTCAATTTCTTGAAATAAAATAGATGGAGGAAAATACATGTAGGCATAACAATACATTTTCACTTGTCATTCTAATGTTTGTACATTTGTTTTGAATTCTTCTGATATTGTATTTCAAGTATTACAATATTTGCTAAATCCTCTCCATATTTCAATGTAAGAATGCTTCTTACACCATGTAGAAGGAGGTCTGGGATCAAGTCCCAGTGGAGAGTATTTTACTACTGGGTATATAAAAATGTAGACTGGATAAAAGCATACCTGCTCTGTGTAAAAGTGACTAAAAGGGAAATGTAAAAATTATAGTGTAACACCACCACCACTAATACCAAAGTCAAAAGCTATACAATATACATAGCTTTAATATGATTGTATATGTTATATTCAACAATAATATTGTTTTTTACAGACAATGAATAAATATGGAATGATTTCACAAAAAGTGC
This sequence comes from Mercenaria mercenaria, assembly GCF_021730395.1. Lineage (NCBI taxonomy): Eukaryota > Metazoa > Mollusca > Bivalvia > Venerida > Veneridae > Mercenaria > Mercenaria mercenaria. Next base: position 30,730,137 of record NC_069365.1, on the reverse strand, counting down.
GTTTAACTTAATATCACCTGTTGTGCAAGCTTAAATTTGAATTTTCAGTTCAGTTTTGTTAAAATCTACTTCTCGATTACCATTCAAGATACTGCTGTGATAGGTCATAGGATGGTGAAATATGATTACTGAATGCAAAAGGCAAGCCGTCCATTCCTGCATCAAAAGTAAAGTTCACAAATATGGTTAAATGTCAAACTTTGTGTACATTTTTACACTAGGAAAGGCTTTGCTGATATTTACACATAATGTGTACAATCTGTGTTGTTCAGAGACAATCGATCCTCCAGTACATTCAGTGCTTTGATTTTATTTGAATCAATCAGACGACTTGTTTCAACAAGCATTTGGCTGAACCATCAATATAGCGTTGAATGTCAAAGAGTAAGAAAAATGTGCAGTCAGTCCGGGGCTCAAACCCCGGTTCCCTTGCTTACAGGGCAAATGCCCTATCGACTGAGCTAACTGGCTATCTGACACTTTACGTGACCAAGTGCGTACCATGACATATGAGTTTCTCTCAAAATATGAGGGCGTAGTTGTGATGTGGTCGTCATAAGAATTGTAAATAGGAAAGGCCCATGCTAAATATAGATATAAAAATAAATAAACAAAATGTCGTAAGTAAGCCTTCCGATTGGCTAGCGGAATTAAGGGTTGTCAGAATGAGGCTATCAATAGTTCGTCTTCAGATCCTAAGCGTAGCGTAATAGGAGATGTACTTCAGTCAGATTGGTGCTATTGAAGAATCGTCAGGTTTAGTGATTCTAGCTAAAATACTTTCTGAATATAAGCATTATTTCTTTTGCACCAAATCAAGGGGAAAACTCTGCTATTACTCGGCCATGATGTTAGCAAAGATCATGTGCTACTGATAAAAATGAGACAATTTGTTATTTCAGCTGAAATACTTTTGAAATGTAAGCAATTTCTTTTACAAAATCAAGGGGAACAAGTCTCTGCTTTTACTAGGTCAAGGAAGATAATACTATACTGTAAGCAAAATGGAACCTGTGCATTTCTATTATTAGAATTGTTATTTTGTTTTTTATGGCTTTCAGGAAATAATCTTTTAATCAAATGTGATTTAGTATTTATAATAAATGTTTCAGATTTCACCAAGATTCCTGTGAATTTCACCAAGATTCCTGTGACAGTCAGTTTTATGAGTCAAGATTACAACAAGATCTCATTTCTGCATCTGGAAAAGTCTACTTCACCAAAGATGTGTTTGAGCTTCTCTGTGAATTGGGGTTTGTTACTAACATTTTGTTTCTTTTTAAGTGGAACAATGTTTTCTTTTACACATGGAAACTCTGGACATTCATGTTGCCTGTTTGGGACCAAATGTGATATCCAAACTTTGACCATGGCCACTGACCTGCAGGCCAATACTCATGTGACTGTGCTTTATTACATGAAATCGAACATAATTGAACTATACAAAGACTAGCAATTTGCACAAATTCATTTACTGAGGTTTTATTTCAGAAATCATGAAATACATGTTTCTGTTGGACAAAGTGATCTTACTTTTAAAGCAGCATGTCTTCAGATTTGGCTAAAAGATAATCTTTCTTTCAAATTAAAGTTTGATCATATTATGAACATAGAATATGAATTTTTGTTTCTAACATATTTTAAAAGTTCCAAATCAAGAAAAAAAGATGACCGCGTCGGGAACCCGAACTCCGGACCACCGCGACAATAAAGACATTTTCCCATCGTCGTAACCAATAGCACTATAGCTGAAGTAGTGATAATGACTCCAAAATATACCTTTACAGTTACCTATTTTCAGAAACCATGCCTTCGTGTCTGCTCAGGCGTTTGCAGAGACATACAGTTCTGTCTTCCACAACGAGCATCCTCACATGAAACAGTTCATTGCATGGCAATGTCATATGAGACTCACAAGTACAAATGGTATATTGCTAATTGTAACATTTGATTTACCTAAAAGCAGTTATTATTAAAAATATGTGTAAACTTTAATGCATTTATATCAGACAAGTCACACACAAATGTCAGACAGGGAAGTTCAATAAATAATTTATTACATTAAAAAAAATCTGAAATTTGGGAAAATATATCTCAGATTATTACATGGCTTGATTTGATTTCAGTTAAACAAAGAAGGAAATTAAGCTCTGTATATTTAACAAATAATCAAGGCCTTCGAGTTGTTTATCATCTGATTTACCAGGGTTCAGAGTTCGGATGTGTAGGAATTGAACCACGAGGGCATTAGCCCGAGTGGTTAAATACTGAAGCATCTGAACGATGAACCGTGGTAAATCAGAAGATAAATCACAAGAAGGCCTTGATTGTTTTCATTCTGACATGCTCATTGATATATTTTAATAAATATTATGCTGGACTTCATTTACGCGATGAGTAATGTGTCGGACGTCATGCGGCAATTTGACGTCATAATTGACGTCATAGTGCTCTCTTACCGGTCTGCGCGTCAACCGTTGTTTATCACAGAATATATAGAGCTTGATTTTCTTCTTTGTTTAACTGAAAATCAAATTGAGCCGTGTTAGAATCTGTGATCAACAACAGTAGATGCGCAGACCAGTAAGAGAGCATTATGATGTCACTTATGACACCATATTGCCGCATGACGTCGGATAAATTACTCCTGGGGTGAATGAAGTCCAGTGTAATATTTATTAAAACATGTCAATGAGCATGTCGGAATAAAAATAATCAAGGCCTTCGGGTGGTTTATCGTCTTATTTACCATGGTTCATAGTCAGATGCTTCTTTATCTATTGCCCTCTTGGTTCAATTCCTAAGCATCTGAAATATAAACAATAGTAAATAAGATGATTAACCACCCGAAGGCCTTGATTATTTTTTAGATATACATTGTGAAATTCACCAGAGGTCTTTGGCAATATAATTGTTGTTTTTAGCTCACCTGTCACAAAGTGACAAGGTGAGCTTTTGTGATCGCGTGGCGTCCGTCGTCCGTGCGTGCGTGCGTGCGTAAACTTTTGCTTGTGACCACTCTAGAGGTCACATTTTTCATGGGATCTTTATGAAAGTTGGTCAGAATGTTCATCTTGGTGATATCTAGGTCAAGTTCGAAACTGGGTCACGTGCGGTTAAAAACTAGGTCAGTAGATCTAAAAATAGAAAAACCTTGTGACCTCTCTAGAGGCCATATTTTTCATGAGATCTTCATGAAAATTGGTCAGAATGTTCACCTTGATGATATATAGGTCAAGTTCGAAACTGGGTCACGTGGGGTCAAAAACTAGGTCAGTAGGTCTGAAAATAGAAAAACCTTGTGACCTCTCTAGAGGCCATATTTCTCAATGGATCTTCATGAAAATTGGTCAGAATGTTCACCTTGATGATATCTAGGTCAAGTTCGAAACTGGGTCACGTGGGGTCAAAAACTAGGTCAGTAGATCTAAAAATAGAAAAACCTTGTGACCTCTCTAGAGGCCATATTTTTCATGAGATCTTCATGAAAATTGGTTAGAATGTTCACCTTGATGATATCTAGGTCGAGTTCGAAACTGGATCACGTGGGGTCAAAAACTACGTCAGTAGGTCTAAAAATAGAAAAACCTTGTGACCTCTCTAGAGGCCATATTTCTCAATGGATCTTCATGAAAATTGGTCAGAATGTTCACCTTGAATGATATCTGGGTCAGGTTTGAAACTGGATCACGTGCGGTCAAAAACTAGGTCAGTAGGTCTGAAAATAGAAAACCTTGTGACCTCTCTAGAGGCCATATTTTTCAGGGGATCTTTATGAAAATTGGTCAGAATGTTCACCTTGATGATATCTAGGTCAAGTTCGAATTTGGTCACGTGCGGTCAATAACTAGGTCAGTAGATCTAAAAATAGAAAAACCTTGTGACCTCTCTAAGGCCATATTTTTCAAGAGATCTTCATGAAATTTTGGTCAGAATGTTAAATCTTGATGATATCTAGGTCAGGTTTGAAAACTGGGTCACGTGCTGTGCAATTAAATTAATGATTGATTAACAAAAAATGATCTATTGTTCAACTATTCGATTAATGGTGTTTTTTTTCTAAAACTTATCCAACACTTAATTAGCTTATGTATGTTTTAGCGTTTATATCATGAAAAGATTTAACTAAGACTCAATGGAAATTTAGATTTAGTTTTCCTAGAAGATGCAACGAAATGTTAAATCCTCATGCCGTGGGAAAAGATGTGAAACAATGTAATTTTAAAAAATCTAAGTATGTTCTTGTTAGCCGCAGGTTAATATTCTTCCTGTTCTTAGTTATTTCGATTTGAAACAAAGAGCGATAGTCAATAAATGTACTTTCATTGAAACTCTGATATGAAACCAGAAATTTTGTACTCTGAGCTGTACAGTTACAACACACTATGCACTAATTCGAGATATGTTTACTTTCGACAGTCGAGTGGTTTTGGCAAGAAGGCGTACACTGTTTGCTTTGCTGTGGGTAAAGACAATTAAACAGAATTGCATAAAATGACTTTTAGCGTACTCTGTGATCCTACTTTACTCAACCAAGCCTTGGAAGTAGCTGAAAATTTCCCCGCATGAGTAAGAGTTGGTTACAAGCTTCTGATTGGGAGGCATGTGGTGACCTAATGGGAAAATTAAAATGAATCTATACCATGATTCTTCGGAAGTATTAAAGCAACTGAGTAATAACAATAGCAGGATCAGTTTTACAAGAAATGATGAAATGTGCAACTCCCGCCCCCGCTCGCTGTACCATAAACGCACACATCCTCGTTGTATCCTTGTCTGGCTAATACTTATATAATAGTTATCATTTTGACGCAAGAAGCGGTCAGTGTGAACGCTAATGACCTGTCTAGACTATACCTACTCGAAAGGATAATTACAGAATTATTATTAATTAAGGAAGTGTAAACATTTTCGGCTTGCAATGATTTAAATATACAGCAGACATCATTTGCCAGATACGATTCTGATGTGATATTTCATTTACTAAAGGTTTTTCAGAATGACAGTTGAAAGGGTATATTTTGTTAATCATTTTCTTTGTTTCTTTTTGGATCCATTCATATCTTTTAGCACAGTGTGAAGTCGTGTTCGATTTGTTTACAAAACCTTATATCGGGTGTTCATGAAGGAAAAGTCACATGAGAATACATTTGTATTTATGAATAGATCTCTCCGATCTCTCCCAAGATCTGTTTTGTTTCCAAATGTTGTAATCTAACTCAAGATCGCGGTAAATATACAATTGATATTATGCTAAATATCTAATACTCTTAGAATTAGCCTGAGGCGTTGTGCTCCCCATTATCTTTTATCCGGTACCGGTGTAGCGTGATTATCACACGGTCGTGACCAGGTCCACGGTTTATATATGTTTTTCAAAACCTGCCCAAATGCTTATTCTTTGTCCAATATTTGCAAAATTTTGCATATTAAATTCTCAAAGATAGCTTTTGTAACTTACATAATTTAATTTTGATTTTATATTTCTGAAATTTAAATGTATTGATTTGAATATGCCCAATTTGACGTATTTTACCTGCTTTTATGGTGCTTCAGAAAAAACTTGCAGAACACAGTAACTTATCTTTTTCACGAATCAGATTGTCTTAAAACTTGCTAGAGGTGTTAAATATTGTGCACGCCGTTTTTTCAAAGGATGTGGCTTTGATGCACACGACCGATTTGATACGCGCCTGAATATACAATTATTTATACCCGTTTATGCAGAAATCATTCCTGAATAATTTTATTTACCATATATGTACATATGTCTAAAACTAAGACCGTCCGTGCGATTATCACGGCTATACCCGAAACCGTGTGATTCTCACGCCGCCGCGTAGTTATCGCAAGATACGGAAACCTTAAGACAACTTTTAATATGAATTACTTTATTACTTTCCCATTTTTTTTTCAAAATATGTTGCTTTGATGCTCACTATAGAGTTACTACACACATGAATATTAAATAAATAAATAAATACGCCGCAAAAAATGCCTAGTACCCGCCCAGGCACTGGATTATTTTATAATTTATTAGCTCGTGGTTAAGCATTTCAGTCCAATTTAGATAAAATATATTGAATAAAACTAAAACTATTTTAAAAAGAAAGGCAAATATTTTCATAAAAAAATCCTTTTTTTTTCAAGGTATGTGGCTTTGATGCTCACCTTCGAATTGATACGCGCCTGAATACCCAATTATTTTATATCCGTTGATGCAGAAATCATTCCTGAATAATTGTATGCATCATTTTGGTAAATATGTGTAAAACTAAAACCGCCCGTGCGATTATCACGGCTATACCCGAAACCGTGTGATTCTCACGCCGCCGAGTAATTATCACAATATACGGAAACCTTTTAAGAGAAAATTTAATATGAAAACTTTATTAATTTTCCATTTTTAGCTCACCTGTCACAAAGTGACATGGTGAGCTTTTGTGATCGCGCGGTGTCCGTCGTCCGTCCGTGCGTCCGTCCGTGCGTGCGTCCGTAAACTTTTGCTTGTGACCACTCTAGAGGTCACGTTTTTCATGGGATCTTTATGAAAGTTGGTCAAAATGTTTATCTTGATGATATCTAGGCCAAGTTCGAAACTGGGTCACGTGCCTTCAAAAACTAGGTCAGTAGGTCTAAAAATAGAAAAACCTTGTGACCTCTCTAGAGGCCATACTTGTGAATGGATCTCCATAAAAATTGGTGAGAATTTTCATCTTGATAATATCTAGGTCAAGTTTGAAACTGGCTCACGTGCCTTAAAACACTAGGCCAGTAGGTATAAAAATAGAAAAACCTTGTGACCTCTCTAGAGGCCATATTTTTCATGAGATCTTCATGAAAATTAGTGAGAATGTCCACATTGATGATATCTAGGTAAAATTCAAAACAGGGTCACCTACCTTCGAAAACTAGGTCAATAGGTCAAATAATAGAAAAACCTTGTGACCTCTCTAGAGACCATATTTTTCAATGGATCTTCTTGAAAATTGGTCAGAATTTTTATCTTGATAATATCTAGGTCAAGTTCAAAACTGGGTCATATGAGCTCAAAAACTAGGTCACTATGTCAAATAATAGAAAAAACGACGTCATACTCAAAACTGGGTCATGTGGGAAGAGGTGAGCGATTCAGGACCATCATGGTCCTCTTGTTTAACATATGTTGCTTTGGTGCTCACACCCGAGTTTCTTCACACCTGAATATTAAAAAAAATACGCCATTAAATGCTGGAATCATTCTTGAAAAAAATTAATACATCGTACTCGTATTTTATACATGTCTTAAACCAGGAAGGTCTAATACGTATCAGTTGTTCCAACTTAGACTAACAACGTCCATTTAATATTAACGGCCACACGCCAAACCGCAAAAATGCTAAGTAACCGCTTCTGTCTTGTTTCTTTTAAGAATCAACTCGTCGTTAAACATTTGATTAAATGCACTACACGGAAAAATCACTTCGAAATTAATTCCACAGGATGCTCTGTTACCACGCAGATAATTGCTCAATACAGAATAATTATTTTCTTTAAATAGAAATAAATATATTTTCATCAAAATGTTATTACATTTTAGTGTGCACCCTTGCGATGGCCTCAAGCCACGCACTGGAAAATAAAGTTTTAAAAATAGACGCAGAAGCCATTCTGAATCATTTTTGCATTATATAGGTATATCATATATACGCCGCCCGCATAGACATTTATCGTAGTATACTCCTCACTAGCCGCCCCTGGATTTTTTAAAGTTCTAAAGTATTAACAATTTAACACTACTCTAAAAAGGTCTGAATCATTTTGTTTATGAAAAACAAAAAACAAAAAAAACCTTTCCTTTTTCTTAAAACTATGTTGCTTTTATGCACACACCGAGTTGCTACGCACCTGAATATTAAATATCATTCTTGATAATCTTGTACGTGGTTATTGTATATATGTCTAAAACTAACAACACCCGTATATTTTAACATACGCTGTACGTCATATTTCTCTATCAAAAAGGCGTCAGTTATAATCCGCCCCTGGTTTCTATAAAGCTCATCATTAAACATTTCGTTTTATTGCAGTACACAAACATATTTATAATTGATTTCGAAGATAGGTAGATTTCATTATTTCTTTCAAAAAAGGAGAGCATGCAATGCTATACTTATGTTTCCACGCACATAAATAGTCCGCTTATACAGAATATAATTGTTTCCCTTAAATAAAAATTTTACCAAAATATTATTATATTTTAGTATGCACGCACGTGTTTTCCAAATCATTGTCCGCCCCCGGATTCCTAATATTCATATCAGTCCAATTCAGATAAAATATTGAAACTATTCTAAAAAGAAAGACTTGATTATATTTATGAAAAAAAATCCCATTTTTTTCAAAGTATGTGGCTTTGATGCACAACCCCGAATTGATACGCGCCTGAACACCCAATTATTTTATACCCATTGATGCAGAAATCATTCCTGAATAATTTTATGTATCATACTGGTATATATATCTAAAGCTAAGACCGCCCGTGCGATTATCACGGCTATACCCGGAACCGTGCGATTCTCACGCCGCCGCGTAATTATCACACGCGTGGTAATATTACCACGCGTGTGATATTCACGCGACACCGGAATCTGTATCGTGATCTACTACCGTAAATCGCCTCTCCTGTCACACACGCTTTCTCATAACTAATTAAGATCATCATCACACGTGGTCGAGTGCTTAAGGGTGCCCTCTCTTTCGTTGGTTCGAGCATCGTCCGGAATTAAGATCCTCACGGATCGTTATTTTATAGAGTGTTTTTTACTTAATGGGAACGTGTGCCGTGCATTAAGTCTTTTCCAGACCGGGAAACTAACACTTAACCCCCGCGCATGCACCAAATTTCCATGTTTATTATAGGAATAAGGTCAGTAATTCGGTCGAAAATGTGCTTCCGTGGTGTAGTCGGAAGAAGTCCATAATAAATAGATCCTAATTTTCCCATTTTTTGCGCAATTCGTGTAGAACGAGTGCTTTAATCACCGTTTTCACTACTAGAAGACATTCTGCATGAAATGAACGGTTTTCATGTTCATACAACCCAATGGCAAGTTTTGCAGATCGAAACGGAAGTAGGTGTTATTCCGCGACGAGAGTAAATATGCGCCATTTTTAGGGTAGCAGACCACAACTGACTGGCATTTCACTAGGAACTACATAACCCCTATTGTTTTTCATTTTTCGTTAATTTGTGATAGAACTTCATGAAAAATAGGTGTAGGAAAAAGTGATGTTCTCTTAAGATACGTAAAGACGACCTGAAGTTGTCGTTTTTTATATGAAACAAAGAAGGATTTGAATTACTGACCTTTAACCAATAAGCTTGTATCGTCTGCAGTTTTATTGAATCGGGGATCCTCGGTAATGTACGTTAACGGAGGTTCCCCGAGGCAATTCACTCATGTGTTTGTCCGTGCAGCCATTGGGGACACGCGTCATGTATTTCCATATTTCGTGCATTACGTGTATGAATGAGATGTAGAAAGAAATACATATCATGTGGTGAAATAAAATGTATAGTCCGTGTGCTTCTTTTTGAGATATTTGACCATGAATGAAGTGAACCGCACATTTCACGCTAATTCTATGACAATATTTCGGATTATTTAACGTGTCAGATGTTTTAAAATCATATTTTAATTTTAGAAAGATAGAAACAGTGCCATTGTAATGCATTTATTCACAGGTTGCAATTAATTCATAAAATTATTTTCATTTCCGTAAACCCAATACATGACGTTACGCCATCAAACATGCTGAACTACCTAAACTGGTTTTCAAATTTAAGCGACCTACTTGATCGCTACCCAGTATAGCAGTCGTTCAGGGTATTATATAGCCGTTGGGATGACTGTCGACAATAATAATCGGTTTCGAAATTGTCCTCGGTGTAGCCATTGTAAACGTCCTTGTTAGTGTTGTCACCGGGATGATCGTCGGTGTCTTTGAAAATTGCCGTTATCTTTTATATTACCGTAGTGTTTTGCAGACGTCATCGTATTGCCACCGTTGAAGCTGAAGTCGTCAATTTTGATATAGATCTCTGCACCTGCTTATCAGAAGTTGTTATATCCTAATAAGTACGTACTTACTGAGGTAGTAACTACTTATTCAAGCCTAAATTAGGAGTGGTAGTCCTAAATAGACATTGTCGGTTTACGTGAAATGCGATGCGCACTATCAAAGGAGCGTCTCAGAATGTATTATAAAATTTCATTTACAATGCTCAGACATTTAAAATTAAAAACATGTTCAGACAAAAACCCAAAGTGAACCATTCGTTTTAAGCCGGTTAAAAAGTTTCAATAATTATAACATGTATTATACGGAAGCTCAGATAGGTAATCTGAGTTCATTTTATACCACAGCCACACATACGGCGAGGATAGCTACGTCTAGTCACGGATAGAAACGTAGTAATCCGTATCGATCCGTACCTGAGCCGTACCTTAAAGTAGTAATCCGTATCAATCCGTACCAATCCGTACGGTTCAGGTACTATATTTCTATAGCTATCCGCGCCGTATGTGTGACTGGGGTATTACTTTTAGAAATCTCTTCCCTACGTCAATCATGAAAATAGGCAAGGAGATTTGTCTTAAAGTTGGTGAAAATATCTTGTATAAATGTCTTATTTTCCAATGATATAGATTTACTAGATTATATTTTGCCAAATGTTCCTTTTTGAATACTCTATTGCACTCCTTTACATCACAGGAGTTTTAACAAGAAATACAAAAATTGTAAATAGTACAAAGTTTTTATTTGGAACAGCCCAGTATGGCACAGTGGTTAAAAACCTAATGTTTGATCGACTAAATTTTTGTGACGGTTTTTTTTCATATCCACCATCAGATATATTTCATTCTAAAGGTCTCCCTTATGGTAGAACCATCTTTTGGAAAGTAATGTCGATTTCACGACCAAACATGTATTTACCTGTGAAAAAAACTGGTTTGCAACAATTCATCAACAACTAAAATCAAAACTGAAATTTAAAAAATGTGTCCACAATGAGTGAATTTATCATGGAAAGTACCTATCAAAACATTGAAAATGTGTTTCAAACAGTAATTTGATTAATCTATACACTCTGTACACCTTCATAACTTTTACCCTGCTAATTATCTAAAATGGACTGGTCCGTCATTCAGTTTGGGCAATACCATTTGTTACTCGAAGGGGTGTTCACTGAAAAATTACTGACTGAAGAGCGACCATGATCTGTGCAGGCTGGTCTCGTAATGGCAAAATTACTTGCTGCCAGCAGGCTAAAGATTAGATATTGTTTTATGAAGCATGTGATTGACTGAATTTATCGACTTGGCACGTGTGCAGTTTAATGCTTTTAATAAGTTAATCGGTTTAACGGATAGCCCAGATCAAATGAAATGTGAAATATATTAGGACACTCCTATATATTTTCATTTACTGTATGGATTTTGCGTTAAAGGCGTGATATCCCATGATAGCACCCTTCCCCGTCTCACTAGGTTTAATAGTCATTTAAAGAAACAACTTTAATTAAAAAAAAATTGTACATACAGTTAAATTACAAGACATAATTACACATTAATTTCACTGTCGAATATCTAGCACATAATATGTTACATTCTCAATAAATTTAGTATTTTTTGGTTTGTCATATCAGTTTCTAAATGTATAAAAAATGTTTCTAAATGTATTAAAAAAATCATTTATTGAGTTAATTGCCAAAAATAGTCGCATAAAACAAAAGGAGGTGAAAGCGTAATTCAATAGGCAACGGGTGAGTGAAATACAACACCGTGATACTTTTAAAGATATGTCAAAATCCACGAACACAGACATTTGATTATGTTTTGCTTGCTCGGACATTGTGAAACTGCTCCTCATCAGAGAGTTGAACGGAAAATGTCCGTGAGAATGTGCTATTCGCGTAAAAGCTTACGATGAGCTTTATGCTGTTCGGTGCATTTATTTAACAAATAAACAAGGCCTTTGAGTGCCTTGTCGTCTAATTTATCACGGTTCAGAGTTCAGATGCGCATGAACTGAACCAAGAGGGCGTTAGCCCTAGTGGTTTAATATCTAAGCATCTGAACGATGAACCGTGGTAAATAAGAAGAGGCCTTTATTGTTTTCATTGAAATATTTTGGTAAAATATGCCGGGCTTCTTTTATTCGAGAAGTAATGAACCGATGTCATGCGGCATTTTGAAGTCATAATTGCTCTCTTACTGGTCCGCGCGTCAACCATTGTTTATCGCAGAATATACAGAGCCTGAATTTCTTCTTTGTTTAACTGACATTCAGATCGAGGTATGTTAGAATTTATGATACCATGAAATAATGAAGTATAACAAATAACGTACTTTAATCATCTATAACGAGGCAAAAGAATAGACAATATAGAAGATATGATATAGCAATAAATTGTAAAACATCAATCTAACTCATATATTTATATTTGAGCCGTGCCATGTGAAAACCAACATAGTGGGTTTGCGATCAGCATGGATCCAGACCAGCCTGCGCATCCGCGCAGTCTGGTCAGGAACCATGCTGTTCGCTTTTAAAGCCTATTGGAATCGGAGAAACTGTTAGCGAACAGCATGGATCCTGACCAGACTGCGCGGATGCGCAGGCTGGTCTGGACCCATGCTGGTCGCAAACCCACTACGTTGGTTTTCTCATGGCACGGCTCATTTATGTGCATGCGGGTAGGCTACAACCGTACAAAATAGTCTATATAAAATGAACAATGTTCACAGAGCTGAAAAACATAGCTATACCCACTTTAGAGTACAAAATCCTACTTCATGTTACAGAGTTATCCAGTACTGACACAAAAAAGTAGGAAAAAAGGACATAATTATTATACCTACGGATGCACGTGCTTGGACAAATGTATACTTTCCCCGCTAGGTAGGCAAGAAAAAGCGCAAGATCGATTGTTTTATAAGCGCAGCTAAAGCCTTTCCAGTGGTCTGATGGTTTTGATTAGATTAATCTATTTTACCAAATAGAAAAACAGCAGACGTATTATAATTAATTTCCATATACAGTCTACTAAAGAGTAAAGCATAATTTTCTAATATAAGAGACCTACTCATCTAATGTTTTCTTGTGGCGGAATCGCAGGGCGAAAAGACGAAATTGCACAAATCAGCCGCCATATATAACTATATCAAATATCAATTGAATAAAATATGTCAGGGGATTCTTTGGAAGCATGGATTGCAAACAAGCATAATAACTGCAGGGTGATTCAGTTTGACTCAGTCTGTTTATAATGAGCTTAAGAGCGCCTTATCACCACCCCCCACCCTCTCACTCCCCTAACAATGGCATGTGCAAAAGCCTTTTATAAAATAATACGATGCTGGCATATTTCTGCCAACCACATATCCACTTAATTATGTAGACAGTTTTCTCTAAAAATGTCACATATCCAGTTATCTGGCAAGTTGCAAAATTGCGTGTTATCCAGATAATTATGTTAACAGGATAAAACTGCCTGTTAGCGCCCACTACTGCCATCCATATATTCACATAAATAAGAGGATATTGTGAAAGTTTTCCTGATACCCAGTTAATAGTCGTATGCAAATTGCCGATTAACAGTTATACTTTTCGTAACATTTTCTCAAAATGAAGAAAAGTGTTATACAAATTAAAATTTCTTAACAGTGCTGTTAGATGTTGGATCTCTTTACATTTAACATTTAAGTATCTTTCATGTCATTGAGGTGCTTTTTAATTTAAACAGTTTCTGAACTATTTTCTCAAAATTTGAAAATTTCAATTTCTTTCAGCCTAAACCTGAGGACTTAAAGTTTCTCCCGCCATTTCTTTTTTATGAAGAGAAATTTGTGAATGGCAGTAGTTGGCACTAACAGGCAGCTTTGGCCTGTTAAGATACTTAAGTGGATAACACGCAATTTTGTCACTTGCCAGATAATAACGGAATAAGTGACATTTTTACGGAAAATTTCGAGATAAATAAGTGGATATGTGGTTGGCAGAAATATGCTTCCATTAATACTAAGTTTAAACCAATGATCCCAAGCGACCAGAAGCAATAACAACACAGAGTCAACATCATTAAACAAAATAAAAACAGAACCTAACCAATTTCCTTCGATACAATATGATTAAACTAACATGGTGTCTTTATGGATGTCATATGACAGTTAATGATCGTTGCTGTAATCTATTAGAACAAAGTTAGGGAATATAGATCGCAAGCAATCAAATGACTTGATTTGAACGGCTTGAGACGTCATGACATGTACATCACGCACCAGCATAAACCAACATCTGATCTCGAACCATTTCATAAACGAAATTGTATGCTAGTATATGGCTTATCGACTTCCGTACATTTATCGTAGACTTTTTTCAACATAATCTTTCGCCCACGCACTGATGCCTTACTTTTTCAGAGACGACTATAAAAATATCTACGCCAACTAGAGTGGAATGAGAAGGTATTCGGCCAAATATTTTCCGTATATCTATTAAAAAAAAAACAACAAACAAACAAACAAATAAAACAGTAAATTTCTTGACGACAACCAACAGTAACTTTATTTTCCTATTTTTAGGATACTGCAGATTTTCAACAAATTAATCGATAAATTTTGTCATTTTTCCTCGTTCGGGTTCCTCGCTTGGAAAAATATATTTTGGAATTTCAATTTCACCACTCTGCCTGTTTTAAGGTAGTTCTGCACGTTTGATAAACCGGAAGTGATGGCGTGACGCCATTTTCCCGGAAAACGTAGAATAAAGACTGGATTCGGCGAACGGAACAGAAAATCATTTTATGAATTAATTGCAACCTGTGAGTAAATTTATTACAATGGTACTGTTGCTATATTGTAAAGTCAAAATATGATATTAAAACATATCACATGTTAAATAATTCAAAATAACGTCCTAAAATTAGCGCGAAATGTCCGGTTTACTTTAAGCATGGTCAAATATCTCAAAAATAAGCACACGGACCTATATATTTTATTTCATCAAATTATAGGCCATGTCTTTATTTACAACTGTGAGAAGTTTCATCAAAATCTACATTGTAGAAAAATTTCTATTCGCGAAAATGTTAAGAAAGTTATGATTTTCCCATAGACTCTCATTATGAAATACTGCATGAGGTCCCTATTTTTCAAATCAGTCTAGCAAAAAATCAAGCACACGACCCTATCTTTTTTATTTGCTTAATTTTCTAGGCATATTCTGAAGTTTTGAAAAATCAGTGTTTAATCAAATTCTACATTGTAGAAATAATTTCGATCCAAACGTGCAGAACTACCTTAAAATGATAATAATGTACGTAATGTACGTAATGTACTTCAACGTAGTTATTGCACTACATGCATATAACTGACACAATAATAACCCTTTTTGCAATTTTTACATACTAGTTTAAGGTTTGGCGATTATTCATTTGTTTCCATGTTACTATTGTATTTTATATTTTATATATAACATTATATAAAAATGCAACTTAAGAAGTGAATATAATTTATTTTATTAGACAGTAAAACACTTTCTGATGTCATGAAATATACATGTATTTAACAACTTCTTCACTGTCAGGTAAGACAGACAGAATATTTTATTAGTGCAATCTATACACATTTCTGTCATATAATATTAATATATACAAACAAAAGTGTGTCATGTGAATGTATACAAACAAAACAAGTGTAAATATCTGTTCGAAAGAAATGGTTTTACATGAACCAGAATTTATTATAGAGGGCGTGTCTAATTATATATTTAAACACGGCCAATCCAAAGCATCCAGGGAGTAAAATAAATTACGGCAACTGAAAACATGTATGGTTTCTTTTGATATGCACATTTTTCAAAATAAAGCTGCCGGCAATGATAACTAAATCATAAACTGTCTTGTTATTGGCGGATACATTTTTTTTATTTTCCAGACATAGTTGCCACATGGCCCCTCGCTCTGACCATTTCGCTAATGACAAGAGACTTGAGATTAAGATATTTACTTCATGTAGAAAAGAAAATCCCCAACAACTGTATTCAAATTTACTAAATCTGTAAATCAATTGTGTATGTAGATCTACAGTCATAATTAAATAGCATGCAGTAACAGTCGACTGTTTAAAAACCACCAGCTTTTTAGAGGTATGGTAGTACATATCAATACTGTGTTCAGCTATACATGAAGCTTGAATTTTTTAATCTAATGCATATTACTTTAAATACATATAAACTTATTAATTGTTTGTTTACATAAACTGTATGTAATACATGTTCATATTTTCAAATATGGAATTTGGGTCTAGTATACGTTTAATATCTGCTATCAGCGCAGACAACTGAATTTATGGGATTCTGTTACAATATTAATGTTCTTTTCATATCATATACGATACTAGATATTGTATGTTGCAAATCACAAACCGTTTTAACTGTCCCAGATGACCTGCCTCAAATGACACAAAAAGAAAGAGAAAAAAAAGAGTAATGAAAATCAAATGTTGGTTCACTCGTAATACAATATGATACTGTCAATATCAAGGACACTGGAAATTTCCAAGATGCTCTTGAGTGTCTCCAACCTAACTAACAGGCCTGTACTGGTTCTCCCCAGCAAAGACGGCTTCGCGTGTATCGGTGCTATACACTGGGCACGTTAAATAACCAGACTCTATTTGCAAAGAGCTAGACTAAGTTAGCCGGATAGGCCTGTATCTAAAAAGGATTTCTCTCCTCTGTTCTGGGTGCTTTATCTCACTCTGTCCCTCTGGTCAGAGCGCTCTGTGTCTGTACTAGTAGAGGATAAATTTAGCGCCATGTGTGCGTTTGTTATATTTAAAGCACCTTTGAACATGTTTATCATGAAAAGGGTGCCATATAAATCTGGTATAATGATAATAGTAATATGACATGTTTGAACTAGTAATAAGATCTTGACAATATCTGTGACCATTTTCCATTTGTGCAGTTTTCAGTTTGTCATCTGCACAGCTCCAATTTATGATAAACTTCACCAAATTAAAAACAAATATTTCCTAGAAAAGACAAAAATAGACACTTTTAGACCCCTAATTAGTGATAATACATAACGTTGAGTAAAAGTTATGGACAGTTAGTGTACTGTTTTGTCGGCAAACACTATACCGACAATTTTGTCTTGTTTTCAGTTAGCTTCGATGTTACATTGAGTTCTGCAGTTTGTGAGATTCGTCCTGGTTTGGCTGAGATTCAAATTTCGGCGGCTCGAAGCAGTGTATGCGTTGTTTTCCACTAATGGTCCAGGATTTCAAATATTTGTTCAAAACATCAAATATCTGACTATTCAACAGCTTAAATTTCCATATCCGGTCAATCATTTTCTTCAGATGCTGAAAAAAATCAGTTGTATATGTGAAATAAGGACACGAACCTTCTGTGTACAGGAATGTCTTTAGAAAATGCTTCAACAGGTTTTACTGGGTTCTTTTTCACGATTTTCAGGCTATTGCTAAGTAATAGCGTAAATGTTTTTAATTAATAGAAAAAATGCATGTAGTAAACATTTATTCTGTTAATTGATGAAATGAGTACATAAAAATAAAACAAATAACCTTTGTCTTATATTCATGATGAATATTCGGGAAAGTGATATTTATATATTGGTACTATGCTAACTAAGAAATGCAAACTATACTTTATCATCAACATTAAGTTATAGGTCAAGCCAAATCAAATAAAAACAGTTGTTTACAATTCCCTCTACAGTTTCTTCCTGTTTGTCCAGTCTATTAAGTTCCAGGATGTGGTAACAGAAGTCCAGAGCCTGAAATCTTTTCTGTTGCCCTAACAACACAATAATTGCACATCCAGCCCAGTTCAAACTGTCTCCAAACATTGCCCTTAAATTGAATGTATTTTAAAATGTAACAAAACATACATTTAGGCTTACGATTGCTTCATACGTATTTCTTTTCAACCAACAATAAAATGAATAAAATAGGTAAATCTGTTCCTTTGTTACGCATATGCCAAAAGCAGAAATGCATTTGCACAAAATAGATACACAAAATAGATTCAAAGATTGACCATTTTGATACTTTGGAGGAATTATTGAAATTAAGTAAAATATAAAGAAATAGATGACGTAAATACAAATTTTATAAAAAAAAAAAATAAGGATTAACGTGTTTCAGCTGTAAGCATTTAATTGTGCTCATTCTACAAAAAGGAAAGCTGCATGCGTGCGTGAGAGAGGGAGAGAGAGAGAGAGTATGTGTTTGAGATAGCTTCTTTATAGCCGCCACCGGTAACCGGTATGGGCGACACATTAGGAAGACTGTTAGTAACTTTAAGTGAAATGATATTGCAAAATACAGAAGACATTTCCAGAAGCTTGCATGTTTCTTTTGCTTGTGAGGTGTAAAACACATAAACAGGAGACATTTACTATTTATAGCCAGATGAGCGGGAAACCGAACTAACTACCCCTTGCTTCATAGTCAGACAGAGTTATTATTGGATATATAGTAAGAGGTAGTCCATATAGTGAGTCTCGGAGGGTAAGGTAGCCTATAAAATGACAGTCCCGAGGAAAAGAAAGGTAGCTTATATTGAGAGACTCGAGGGGGAAAGGTAGCCTATATATTGAGAGACCCGTGAGGATAGGGAGATAGCTAGAGAGAGACTTTACTGTGAGAATCTCGAAGGTAGAGGTAGCCTATATATCTAAAGACTCGGAAGGAAATGTTGCCTATTATTGAGAGTCTCCGGGGCGGGGAAGATACTGAGGGACTCGGGGAGAAAGTTAACCTATAAAGTGAGAGTTTAAGTACCTATACACTGAGAGTCTTGGAGGGAAATGTACTTTATGTAGTGACATTCTCGGGAGAAAAGGTAGCCTGTAAAGGGAAAATTTCAGAAAGAAATGTTGCTTACATAGTGATCGTCTAGGATTGAAAGGTACCGTATGTAGCGAGTATCTTGGATGAAAGGGCAACTTAAACAGTGACTGTCTCTGATGAAAAACGGAAAAGTAGTCTTTGTAGTGACAGCTGCAGAGGGAAAGGTATCCAGTATAGTTAAAGTATCGTTTGGAAAGGTAGCCCGTAAAGACAGAGTCTCGGAGGGAAGGTTAAGTTATATAGTGAGAGTGTCGGTGGGAAAGTCTATACAGTGAGAGTCTCGTGGGGAAAGGTAACTATATAGATAGAATATAATCTGTAAAGGAGTCTCGAAGGGAAAGAAAACCTACTAACCTATACAGTGAGAGTGTCGGAAGAACGTCTATACAGAGTATTAGCGAGAAAAGTAGCCGATATTGTGATACTCTCTGATGGAAAGGTAACTATATAGTGAAAGTCTCGAAGGGTACGATATACAGGGAGCGTGCCAAAAGGAAAGGAATATACAGTCAAAAGGTAGCCTTTATTGTGAGAGTCTGGGAATGTAATGCAGCTTATATTGTGAGAGTCTGGGAATGTAACGAAGCTTATATTGTGAGAGTCTAGAAATATAATGCAGCTTATATTGTGAGAGTCTGGGAATGTAATGAAGCTTATATTGTGAGAGTCTGGGAATGTGATGAAGCTTATATTGTGAGAGTCTGGGAATGTGATGAAGCTTATATTGGGAGAGTCTGGGAATGTGATGAAGCTTATATTGTGAGAGTCTGGGAATGTGATGAAGCTTATATTGTGAGAGTCTGGGAATGTAATGAAGCTTATATTGTGAGAGTCTAGAAATATAATGCAGCTTATATTGGGAGAGTCTAGAAATATAATGCAGCTTATATTGGGAGAGTCTAGAAATATAATGCAGCTTATATTGTGAGAGTCTAGAATTATAATGCAGCTTATATTGTGAGAGTCTAGAATTATAATGCAGCTTATATTGTGAGAGTCTAGAATTATAATGCAGCTTATATTGTGAGAGTCTGGGAATGTAATGCAGCTTATATTGTGAGAGTCTGGGAATGTAATGAAGCTTATATTGTGAGAGTCTGGGAAGGTAATGAAGCTTATATTGGGAAAGTCTAGAAATGTAATGCAGCTTATATTGTGAGAGTCTAGAAATATAATGCAGCTTATATTGTGAGAGTCTAGAATTATAATGCAGCTTATATTGGGAGAGTCTAGAAATATAATGCAGCTTATATTGTGAGAGTCTAGAATTATAATGCAGCTTATATTGTGAGAGTCTAGAAATATAATGCAGCTTATATTGTGAGAGTCTCGAAATATAATGCAGCTTATACTGTGAGAGTCTAGAATTATAATGCAGCTTATATTGGGAGAGTCTGGGAATGTGATGAAGCTTATATTGTGAGAGTCTGGGAATGTGATGAAGCTTATATTGTGAGAGTCTGGGAATGTGATGAAGCTTATATTGTGAGAGTCTGGGAATGTGATGAAGCTTATATTGTGAGAGTCTGGGAATGTGATGAAGCTTATATTGTGAGAGTCTAGAAATATAATGCAGCTTATATTGGGAGAGTCTAGAAATAAAATGCAGCTTATATTGGGAGAGTCTAGAAATAAAATGCAGCTTATATTGTGAGAGTCTAGAATTATAATGCAGCTTATATTGGGAGAGTCTGGGAATGTAATGCAGCTTATATTGAGAGTGTCTGGGAATGTAATGAAGCTTATATTGTGAGAGTCTAGAAATATAATGCAGCTTATATTGTGAGAGTCTAGAATTATAATGCAGCTTATATTGTGAGAGTCTGGGAATGTAATGCAGCTTATATTGAGAGTGTCTGGGAATGTAATGAAGCTTATACTGTGAGAGTCTAAGAATGTGATGCAGCTTATATTGTGAGAGTCTGGGAATGTGATGAAGCTTATATTGTGAGAGTCTGGGAATGTAATGAAGCTTATATTGTGAGACTCTAGGAATGTAATGAAGCTTATATTGTGAGAGACTGGGAATGTAATGAAGCTTATATTGTGAGAGTCTGGGAATGTAATGCAGCTTATATTGTGAGAGTCTGGGAATGTAATGCAGCTTATATTGTGAGAGTCTGGGAATGTAATGCAGCTTATATTGGGAGAGTCTGGGAATGTAATGAAGCTTATATTGTGAGAGTCGTCTAGGAATGTAATGAAGCTTATATTGTGAGAGTCTAGAAATATAACGCAGCTTATATTGTGAGAGTCTAGAAACATTGTTATGGGAATGTAATGCATAGAAAATGCATTAAGCTTATAATGTGAGAGTCTGGAATGTAATGAAGCTTATATTGTGAGAGTCTAGGAATATAATGCAGCTTATATTGTGAGACTCTGGAATGTAATGCAGTTTATATTGGGAGTGTCTGGGAATGTAATGCAGCTTATATTGTGAGAGTCTGGGATGTAATGCAGCTTATATTGTGAGAGTCTGGGAATGTGATGAAGCTTATATTGTGAGAGTCTGGGAATGTAATGCAGCTTATATTGTGAGAGTCTGGGAATGTAATGCAGCTTATATTGTTAGAGGAGTCTGGGAATGTAATGCAGCTTATATTTTGAGAGTCTAGAAATATAATGCAGCTTATATTGTGAGAGTCTAAAATATAATGCAGCTTATATTGTGAGAGTCTGGGAATGTAATGAAGCTTATATTGGGAGAGTCTGGGAATGTAATGAAGCTTATATTGTGAGAGTCTGGGAATGTAATGAAGCTTATATTGGGAGAGTCTGGGAATGTAATGAAGCTTATATTGGGAGAGTCTGGGAAAGTGATGAAGCTTATATTGTGAGAGTCTGGAATGTAATGCAGCTTATATTGTGAGAGTCTAGAAGTACAATGCAGCTTATATTGCGAGAGTCTGGGAATGTAATGAAGCTTATATTGGGAGAGTCTGGGAATGTAATGAAGCTTATATTGGGAGAGTCTGGGAATGTAATGAAGCTTATATTGTGAGAGTCTGGGAATGTAATGAAGCTTATATTGGGAGAGTCTGGGAATGTAATGAAGCTTATATTGTGAGAGTCTAGAAATATAGGGCAGCTTATATTGTGAGAGTCTGGGAATGTAATGAAGCTTATATTGGGAGAGTCTGGGAATGTAATGAAGCTTATATTGGGAGAGTCTGGAAATGTAATGAAGCTTATATTGTGAGAGTCTGGGAATGTAATGAAGCTTATATTGGGAGAGTCTGGGAATTAATGAAGCTTATATTGTGAGAGTCTGGGAATGTAATGAAGCTTATATTGTGAGAGTCTGGAAATGTAATGAAGCTTATATTGTGAGAGTCTGGGAATGTAATGAAGCTTATATTGGGAGAGTCTGGGAATTAATGAAGCTTATATTGTGAGAGTCTGGGAATGTAATGAAGCTTATATTGTGAGAGTCTGGGAATGTAATGCAGCTTATATTGTGAGAGTCTGGGAATGTAATGCAGCTTATATTGTGAGAGTCTGGGAATGTAATGCAGCTTATATTGTGAGAGTCTGGGAATGTAATGAAGCTTATATTGTGAGAGTCTGGGAATGTAATGCAGCTTATATTGTGAGAGTCTGGGAATGTAATGAAGCTTATATTGTGAGAGTCTGGGAATGTAATGAGGCTTATATTGTGAGAGTCTGGGAATATAATGCAGCTTATATTGTGAGAGTCTAGAAATATAATGCAGCTTATATTGTGAGAGTCTGGGAATGTAATGAAGCTGATATTGTGAGCATCGCTGGAGATAAAGGCAGCTTACATAGTCAGAGTTTCGGAGGGAAAGGTAGCCTACAAAGAGAAATCGTGAAAGATAAAGTAGCTAAAGTAGTGAGAGCCTCGAAAAGGAAGGTAGTCTATATAATGAGATACGTGTTGGGAAAGCAGGCTTATATAGAGAGTCTCGATGGGAAAGGTAGCCGAGAGAGAATATAGGATAAATGATGGAAGTCTAAGAGGGACAGTAGCCTTTAAAGTTAGAACCTTGGTGGTGGGGAGGAAATCTAGCATACACATTGGGAGTCTTAGAGGGAAATATAGCCTATACAGTGAGAATCAAAACGTTGCTGTAGATGTCTTATCACACTTACTCTACAGTATGTTCTGTTTCCCTGACAGGTACACAGAACACATATTGTACAGCACTCCATAGTCTGTGAAACTCTATGCTATCTTCTACACTTATTGCACCATTTGCCGGAGTAGGGCCATGCCACACAGGGTCGTCAAAGAACGTCTGAACTCGTTTCAGAATTACATCAAACATAGACAAGCCGACACATAAACGTTCCCGAGTCAAAATGTCACCCATATGAACATTTTTACTTTGCTAAAATTAAGTCAAAGAAGATTGGTGCATAAGGTAAAAGTTTGTTTACATAAATTATTTAGATGAGCCTTGGTACAGTTTTTCTTATATAATAATATTCTCTCGTCTTATTAATACCACAGAAAAGATGTTCAAATAATAGTTTGTTATATGATTTACTTTCACAATACAAGAAAACAAGTCAGTTCTATCATTTGTGCATGCAAAATATAATAAAGCTAAATGTATACAAATATACATCGATGTAATGTTTCAACAAACACATAGCATCATATTATGTTTTATCTAAGGAGAGTTACTTTCAATGGATAATAATTGACTGAGTATCTTTACGAGAGATAATACAATGTGGAATAACGTTCGCACTGCAAATACTGACTTAAGCAGAGATCCCTGAAACAAAATGATTTAATAGACTCAATAATGCCAAAGCAGATAACAACAGGCATAAAAGATAATAAAGGGCAGATAATAACCCCAGACATTACAACAACGCCGATTCCAGTTCTAAAAAAAAACGTATCCAAATTGGCATGCACTGAGACTGGCAACGAGTATTTACGACTATGTTTTTTTTACTTATGTTATTGTATCAAAGTCATACCGTTGTGTTTCCAAGTTTGTCTATCACATCAAGTACATGTAATGACTGGTATTTTTGTTCCAAGGCCTTCATGGTGGACATCAACTTTTCTTCTGCATCTTCACGGCTATCAGTCTCTACAACACAGTTTTCATGTTCTAAACTGACAATCACTATACGTACGCTTAAAAAGTTAGAATTTATGAACTTCGATCTATAATTTATTCGTGCGGCTAAACCATTAAGGCAAATGCATATGATGGTACTGTTATAGACCTGTTCCAATTTTTTAGGTTTAAGTCGACTGTTAATTGTGAGGGAGTTCAAATGGTTCCGATAAAGAAATTTTAGCTTTTGTTGTATTGCTTTGGTATGTTTGTTAATTATCCTTTGAGAAATAAAACAAAGTGCTGTCAAAATGAAAAGATTTGTTTGCAGTTTGTATATAGCTTTTCACATGTTGCGTGTATGGTCTAGTATTATGATGCTGACGTCAGGTTTGTGATGATAATTATTTAGATAAAGTAAAGTGAAGTCCTAAACTTATTAAACAAGATAATATATTCATTCTTATATAACTTTTACACTTTCTATCAAATATCTTTTACTTGAAATGTTATGGCGATGTAAAACAATTAGTTATTTATTTGCTCGAGCAATAGTAATACGGAGCATGCACTCTAACACACACTAAAACGTTGTTAAAAATGTCCAGTTTCAGAAATAATTTTAAGTTATATAAAATAGAAAGTGTAATATGTATAATGACTATCCAATATAAATGCCATTTGAATACAAACGTTATTACTGATGTATCGGATATTTCTCACCTATTTCATAAAGTATTGTAGAAAGAACTGAGTTTGCAGATAATTGTTTCCAACTGCTGGCATTGTTTTAGGCTTAGACGGGCAACTGGGTGGACGATGGCTTCTTTACATGAAAAATTCAGAGCGAGTAGTGGAGGTTTCGAACCTATATTGATTAGGGGCAAGTGATTTGAAGCTAGCGACATAAACCACTAAGAAATGGAGGCCTTCAGTTGTAATATCAACTTTACCTTTGATATGTATGTATGGTTTAGGTATGATATTCTGGAATGGAGCAGCATGCTGGATATCGCAAGATTCTTCCTGGTTCTGTAACATATACATACAAGCAATCACTGAAATTTTGCAGTAAAAATACTAACACTATTACAGAGTATTTTCTGAAACTTTTTATATATATCAAATAATTTACAATCAAAACAAATCAATTGACACTTTGTCACTTACTTATACATAAGGTATAAGTTAGTCTTTGCAACATTGAAATATTACTGTTACATAGTCAAACAAATCTTCTGAACTTCCACTAACATGTATCTTCATAGAATAAATTTTACTTAATAATTAATCAAGTACACTCACTCCCACACGAAGTAAAGTTAGAATGTGACATTAACATATATAACATATATATTATTTATATACGACAACCCGCATTGTTAATTGATTCCTTACCCAGTTGTAAAATTTTCTTCATGAGCAAGGAAAATATGGAATGGCATTTCCCAAACTTCATCGCGTCAATATGACTTGGATAAAATTGTTCTTCAATTCCGAATTTTAATAATTGGGTGATCTACAAACATTTGATGTGTGATATCAAGTAGAATGGCTTTCACTCTATACTAAAACATGTATTTGGCTAATGTTAAATTACAAAATGTTAGTTGTTGTCTTTTGTACTGTAAAATTTACCTCCATTATATCATATTTTGCTTAAAAAATCATAGGTACTGCCCAACTGATATTTTCTGTAATAATGCAATATGTATTTAGAAACAATCACCATTTTGATTTCAGAGAAAAAAATAGTACATTCGAAGAAAAGTAAGGTACGGTTCCATGGCGTTTGAGTTTTCTACGCATGCGATAGAAAATTAACAAAATTTTACTATACCAGAGGACCCGTAGTCACTTCGTGGCAGACGACAGTTGTGTGGCAAGACCGAAATAAGTGTTGTAGTGAAATTCTGCAGTGGTCCTTTCACCTGAAGCCGAAGTTGCAAATGGTTTAGGAAATATTAAATGGACAAATCATATATTATTGCAAAATATTATTATTCAAATGAAACGATTAGATCTAATGTTCATGCAAAAGTATATCTATAAAATATACGAAATGTTGACCAGACTGAAAATGGAACTGTAAAAGCAACTTTAACGTTTCTTTTCGAGTACTTAAACAATCCAGTAAGAAATAACCATGGTAACATTCAGAGTGTATGTAAGAACACACTACCTTATCTTCAACAATTTTCAACAGCTCTTCAACAACAACAGCGATGTCTTGGTATCCCAGCAACCGACATATCACCCGAAAATGCGGTGAACCCACAAACCCAGCATACAAACTGTAGATACAGCTGAACGAGTTGGTCAGTGTCTGAAGTATAAAATTAAAAAAAGGTAGCCTGTAAAGGGAATGTTTCAGAGAGAAATGTAGCTTAAATAGTGATAGTCTAGGACTGAAAGGTACCGTATGTAGCGAGTATCTTGGAGGAAAAGGCAACTTAAACAGTGAGTGCCTTCATACAGACTGGAATTATACAAATACAAATAAATCATCTTAATCAACAAGATATGTAAGAAGTATCGAACACAGCGATCTCGGTTTTATTAAGTCTGTCCAAGAGAGCTGATGAAATGTTCAAAAGCACTCGCGCTGAGGTCATAAAGTGTTCAAAACCACTACCGTTCATAGAGGCGACTTAATTTTCATTCTGCTTGACAGATACATTGACAAGACTGCATGTTTAAAAGAGGAAAAGAAAAATATAATAACATTTAGTTCAAGTACTGGTCGTCTCAGTCACGGAACTTTTGATGTGATAGTTGATAACATCTATGATAAAATCTGTAAAAAGATCCTTTGGAAGCATAGAATGCAACCAGCAAGCGCCGTTTTAATTAAATCATTCCAAGAGAGTAGAATCAAAAACTCGCCTTAGGATACCAATAAAGTGTTCCAAAAATCACTACTCGCTTTAGACGATTAATTTTCACTTCTGCCTTTGAACAAAATACATTACAAGATTCAGAAAACAAACGGAAAAAGAAAATATTTAAAAACTAATTTCAGGTATCAATGCACTGGTGTCCAGTACACGAACTTCTTTTGACTGTGATAGTTTGATAACTTCTATAGTAAATCATCCGTAAATAAGCATCGCCCTTTAGTGCAAAATGCGAAAAATAGAAAATGGCACGTTTATTAACATACTATATATTTGGAGTAGAATTACTGCAATTAACCCTTTAGATAGGGATTGGGTAAAGTTTTCATAGATATAAGCAGGATTTCTTCAGATAATTGCAGGAAAAATGTTTAACCTCGTTGCGCTCTATAGGCCTTCATGTGACAATATGTAATGTAGAGAAATGTGTGATAGAAACTTTATTGTCTTATTTACACGACAGTAAAATATCAGCGAAATTCAATAGAAAGTTAACACATCACTACAGTAATTTCCAAGTAACGGTCTAACTTGGCATTCAAAGTCCAGGTAAATTAATTACAACATGAATTTTAAGCACGGAAGAAAATACATGTCTGTCTTTATTGACCATATTAGCAAACGGTGAACAGTTACAGTTCCGTTTGGATCCCAGTATTCAAAGGAATTACCTCCTGTAAGTTAATTACATATGGAAAGGTTTCTTCGTTACTCTGTTGGAAAAATATTGTTGCTTGAACATAATATGAATGAAATTAAAGAGTAAAAATACAGAATACAATTATTTTTCAGCTTAAAATCTGTTGAATGTTTCACTAAAGCAAGGTACTGTTAACATATATATAATTTGAACGTTATACGAATTTTTACGAACCTTTGATCCCCAGAGATAGGTAGGTGAGGGATTTGGCGGCTTCTCTCGCTGTGTCTGGGGCACAAATACCACATCTGTCTTAACAAACCTATTAGCAAAGTAAAAGTGTGTTTTTATGCTGCACAACATCTGAAATATTTATAAACTAAAGAAAATCAATCAAGAAATACTAATAAAAAGGTGCCTAAAGCAAAATGAAGAATAATAATGTTTAAAGAAACGCGTGCTAAGTGAATGTAACACCTGATCTTGGTCTGCAATGGTCGCAAAGGCAGAATCTCATACTGCCAGCAGGCTAAATGTTAAACGTAGGTGCGTTCAGGGAAAGGCAGGAAAAGTTGCAAATAGTATTTCCAACGTAGAAGCTTTTTCTGAATGTTTAGAACTTATGATAAATATTTTAAACTGCAAGGTTTTGCAAAGGAAAATGTCTAAATCCTGTGGAAAAACAAACAAACTGACATTTCTATAAATATCAACCGTACATTTTGATTTCATGTTTTACACTCTTCTTTTTAACTTTAAAAACTACCGGCAGGTACAAAATTTTCAAATAAACCGTCGTTAATTCTGCATAAAACCAGCACAAACAAGAATGATCACCACTGAGAACCTCGCAGCTTTGTATATTGAAGCTGAATCATATTTTAGTATCATCGCTACATTGTTTACATTGCGAGCATTAAATAGGCAACATGGCTGTGCTTTATGAGTGCACTGACACAGTGACAGTGCATCCACACATTTAGTTGAGCAGCGTTCCACAGTTTGTTTATTTCCATACACGATATATTATTAATTGACTCTCCTCATAAATGGATGATATTTGTAGTTTTACTGATGATGTAAAAGGATTGGTTGGATATGGAATGTTTGCATTTAATGACTGGCATTGTACATAGTCCTTTAATGATTGGCTGTGATGCAAATTATAGCATACCCCGAATAAAATAGAATATGCTTGTGTTTTAACTGCTTGGTCAAAATAATTTAAAGCGATAAATTGAAAATATGAAGACCTGTGGGTAGAAGAATTGTAGCAGTAGTTTGGCAGGAAATCGTGGTTGAGTTCCCAGAATACGTGCAAAGTAATTCTACCGTACGGCGCTGTCACGGTATGATTTGCTTCACGGAACATATCCTCGAACTCGTCAAGAGGCAGAAATTTCTTCAAGAGTCTGTGGGTCAATCTGTTGCACTCAACTAGACCGTTCAGCTCCTACGTAGAAAATATCTTACATATATAAAATATGGCATTATATAAATTGATTGCATCATGATTTTAGAAATAGTAGCTCTTTCTCTACAGTCCACTTTATTTTCATCAATTATTCCAAACATATGTGAGTAACGTGATTTTCAGGACAAATGCACCATGATTCATCTTTATTGCCTTCAACTTTCGATTCCTCCCCATTTTAAGATAATATATAATTTAGAATTTAGGACTGAGGTACGACTGTATCTTTGCTTCCATATATAATAAATATAACTGTTACCATTATTCCAGTGAGGTCCCCTGCCTCAAATCTTGAGATAGCTATGTCAAGAGAGTTCTGTATAACGTTATTGATGGTTTGTGCAATCAGTTTGTTAAGGTCTATAGAACGTCCGAGCAGTTGCACGTGGCGTTGCTTCAGTAAGGTCTCGTAACGGTGTGCTCTCGGGTGACTGACAGCAATGTCAAGGATATCACATTCCTCACGGTACGTTTTGTCCATGATGATACTGATATTGTAACATGAGTAATTTTAATTTTCGTAAGCATCTGCATTGTGTTAAACAGTAAAAGATTATTGTTAATATAACAAAAATCATGAATTAGATGAACATGACACGTTATATAACGTGAAATCCAATTTTGTTGTTTAAAACGTATGTTGTATGAAAAAAGGTATTCTAAAAGGCATCTGAGTAGAACCATCGATCTTCCGTAAGCCAGCTTGATGCCTTCCTCACATGACGAATTCTACGCTCCAAGGAGGCCCCAACCTACATTGGCGAGGGACAAGTGATTTGAAGTGAGCGATCTTAACCACTCGGCCCCAGGAGACCCCCAATAAATAAAGCTGAATCATGTTTGATATATAAATTGTAACTAAGGAACACCATTTTGATTTTAAATTGTGGCATACAGTCAAACCTGTGTTAAAGATCACCTCTGAACAGAGACCACCTGGCTCTAAAGATCACATGTTTTGTTTCCCATTTTAACATTTACAGTGTATTTTAACCTGTGAATAAAGACCACCTCCCAATAAGGACAACATTTTGGCTCTCCCAAAGGTGGTCCTTATAGACAGGTTTGACTGTATTATAAAATTTACCAGGCAGCTAAACGCTTGTAGTAGGCAAATATCTGATCACTGAGTTTATACACAAACTGATCAAAGCACAGGTCAACCTGAAATATTTATTGAGTGTATACACAAACTGATCAAAGCAGAAGCTAGCCTGAAATATTTACTGTTTATACACTAATTGATCAAAGCACAGGTTTACTGAAATTTTCACTGATTTACACGCAAACTGATCAAAGCACAGGTTAACCTGAAATATTTACTGATTTAATGCGCAAACTGATCACAGCACAGGTTTACCTGTTGTTGTTTTTTTTACTGACTTTATACGCAGAATGATCAAAACACAGCTTTTCCTAAACTTTTTACTCAGTTTATACGCAAACTGATCAGAGCACTGATTAACCTGAATTTTTCACTGAGTTTATCTGCAAGCTGACCAAAGCACATGTTAGCCTGAAATATTTACTGGCTTATTCGCAAGCTGATCAAAGCACAGGTTAACCTGAAATATTCACTGAGTCTATCCGCAAGCTGATCAAAGCAGAGATTAATCTGAAATATTCATTGAGTTTACACACAGACTGGTCAAAGCAACTTACTGAAATTTGATTAATCAATTTGTATAACTGCAAACGAATGATACATCAACCCGTAAAATGTTCAGAAATCAATAAAATTGTGAAGCGCAATACCCTAGATAAAATTCATACGCACCTCTGCCTCAATTTCATCATAGAGAAACTGCTGTCTGAACACAGTAAGTGCATCCGTAGCACTGTCGTTGTACAGATCTAATGGGTACAGGAGGTATCTAAAATCACAAATTTTAGATTTAATGTTTGAATATGAAAGATTTGGCATTTTCCTAATTTAAATATTTGATATGTCTGTTTCAGATATTTTTAATTTGTTAACAAAGTTACCAGTTTTACTGGATGAGGCTATGACAGTATTATTCTGAGACACACAACCCTTTTTTTTACAGTTGGCAACTATGTTTTTCTATTTAATTGGGCGATAATAGGACAGTGCTCTTTAATCTTTGTAAGGGAACAAACGGGTTTGATAATTGTTTCGCCGAGATCTTAATGATCTTTCTCTTTGTACTCTGGCTTCTGCAAAGTCATTGAGTGCATACGTTTACGTTCCAGTTTGTGTTTGCTTTGAGTATATTTGTGTTTACATTGTGTTCCTGTGATTACTGTTACGGTAGGGATTCAAGTGGCAGGAAGTAACTTCATTTATACTATCTTATAATACAGGAACTTGGTAGGGGTTAAATGTGAGGTTTCGCTCCCGTAAATTAAGTTTGACCTAGTGGTGCTTTTGCCACGGACTGTTCCAGGAATGGGCTATGTTACGTTCAAACCTTATGTATATTAGGATCTATCAGATGCATTTTAGTTTTGATTATTACATTCGTTTGCGTAATGTATACATCTTCAGATTCGACACGCCAGTGTATACATTTTACCATGTCTAGTGCTTTATGGGTGACTGCGCTCTTTGGGTGTGACTTCTTCTGTTGGAATTTTGTCCTTGTTATATTTATAATGAACTGATCATTTCCATTTTGCGACAGGTATCTTTAATCCATTTAAGCATTTTTATCAAAGAACCGTAATGTATGAATTAGTAGGATTTCTTTATGAACTCATGAAATAACCCTTACAATGTGTGTTATTATATAACTGATACTCACTCAATCATGTATGGTTCTTTGGTTTCCAGTATATGATCAGTCAATATCCATGGCATAGACATCTCTATTGGAAACTAATTAACAAGTTTTCAGGTTAGTTATTTGAGACTACCTTTCACAAAATCTCTCAAATTTGTGTCTACAGTCCTTCCAATAATCACACAGAATTCACATAACACATAGCAGACACCGTACAAGAAATCGAACATATACACCACCATACTCATACCTCAAATTTTCAAAGAACCTGTATAACACTTTGGCAAAGTCTGGCTGATAATTCAATTCCAGTAAAAATGTTAATTATCTCAGAAAAAAATCAGTGTTATTTTGCGTTTTTATATGTATAAGATATTGCACATAACATTTTCATTCCTAATTTCAGCCTAAATTGTTGATCCGAATTCATTTTGTTAAGGTAAAACATTGCCCGGCGTCAGACAAAATGCACTTATTTGACAACTAATAACTAATTCACAGTCAGATAATTTCTTCCCGCAAAAATCCAATTATGATTGGTGATTACATGTTTTCAATGGTCTGATAGCCAGTGTTATTTGCAAAGGGAACAACACAGAAATTCAGCAAGAAATGTTAGAAAATCAGTCTTAAACAACATGCTTAACAATGATCAAATCATGATAACGTGGTTATACTTGGTCTTTAAAGGCATTTATCAACAATCGCTAATATCTTATCATATTATGATTTTTATAGTGCTTACACATAGTTCTAACAGTAGTACCCGCATGACACCAAGCAAAATGTCTGAGTCCTTAAAGTTCTAATATTAATGTCAGCACTACTTTCATAGGTCATACACCATTTTCTCTTATAATCGTCTAAATTAGTGCCTTTACTAAAGCAGCAAAATAGTTTACGATTTATTAGTGCCTAAGCTGTTTGCAAGGCTCCGCTTATTATGATTTATCTTTATCTCTGAAATTAGTATCCAAGATACTTGCAATATATATAATTCAACAATATATTTCTCCAGATAACAAACGATACTAACCTTGATTCATCTAAATTCTTAAAATCAGTACATACATTACTTACAACAATTACATTCAATCTCTAGGATCAGATATCAGGTCACATTGCACTTAATATTTTAATAACTTTTTATATACTCATTCTTTTAACTCTGTAGAGGTTTTAGGTTTAATAATCACACAACATGTCTTCGCATAAATCTCAAAAATTAATGACCATATTAAGAATATTATGACAACATATTACAATTTTATGTAATTCTCTCTGTTCAGTATATTTTTCAATATTTACGTATTATCTTTGACTCAAAAAATGAAATCTCCAGTTACATTTCCAAAAAATAATAGACACAAAATACTTGAAATAAACGAACACCATGCTTTGACTCCGGTACTATAAACACGTAAGACATCAGAGAAATCAGGCAATTTATCTTGAGCATTGAAAAAACGGTGCTCCCTGCGTCATCAATAACATAAATTTGTATTGAAATCAATAATAATTTTACAGTTTATATTCATCTACTGCCATGTATTGTACAATCGCAAACAAACATAAACGAACATGTATAGTATATGCATGTATAATACAGCATATTCAATGGTATTTAATATCATTTTACCCGGCCAGAAAAGCTAATGTATAAATGATAAGTTCCTTTTACATGTTAGTTTACATGTTAGTTTCATCTTGGTCTATTTATTTCACTGTTTCAAGAACAGTGTATAGAGTGGTACGTTTGTACGTCACCATGTCATGTATACCAGAACCTGGTCAACTCTCGTAGATATACTTGGTTCCTTAGCGTTTAGTCTGCTGGCGGCAAGTGATTTTATCTTTGCGACCAATGCAGACCAAGATCAGTCTGCACATCATGGTCTACACTGTTCGCTATTCAGTCAGTAAATTGTCAATGATCACCCCTTCAAATAGTAAATAGTACTGCTCAAATTGAATAACAGACCAGTCCATTTTAGAAATTTAGCAGGGTAAAGATTAAAATGTCTGATTCTAACTTACTAGGTACTTATTATCTTACATATTTTGTATACTCACTTGTATTCTCTCGCCCATTGTCATCTCGAGGAAGAACTCTCTGTACCAGAGCTGGCCCAAATTACAACAGTTGTGCAGTGATTCTAAATAATGTACACATTTGCTTAATTTAATATCAGAGCAAGAATAGATTTTAAATGAGACTTACATTGCAAGTCTTGAAATATACATGATGTACCTTCAATATCACATAATACAATAGCTATTCGTTTATTCATAAAGACTAAACACATGTTATGGATAATTAAATACAGTGAACTTTTTCAAGATAAATGTAAATTTACCGTTTAGGTTTAACATGTAGTTCCAGTAAAAGGACTTGTTGTGAAAGTTTTTAAAGCCCAAGATACGCTTCGAATCCAAGTGACTTTTCAACGACCTGTTCACACCTGCATTCTTGTCACCAATCAGAGATTCCAGCATTGTTCTTACCATGTACAACTGAAAAATTATATTACGATTGTACGGCGTTCTACATCTTTGTACTGGAGTGTTCTTTTAGGAGCCAAATATAAGAGACAGGCTTTTATCATACACGTCTTCATAGGGTACGAAAATTGATTATATGTATTGAATATCAGAAAAAATATTTAGTCGATAAATTGCACTTTCCCCAATTCTATGAATATCCTTTCATTTTATAGAATATAATACCCTTTCCTAGACACTTCACAGCCCGTCGTTACATTTTGCAATTGTTACTTGACTTGTGTATCTTCTTTACTCCCCCGCTCGCCCAATCAAACGACGATAACGAGTACTTTGGTAGAAGTGCTACCACTCGCACGGATAATACATGTTCATATTGAACCGCGATCAAGCTAGCGTTGGAAATGAAATATCAGTGGTGCTATTTAGATACACATTAAATCAAGAAGGACACCCGGCAGCTTGACACACCATTAAATCCGTTACAACTTCAAATATTACCTTACAGACATTTGTACCTGAGTAGTGGATGGGCCGACGTTCCGCCTTGGAACCTTGATAAAGAAAGGATCACGATCATGGTCCTTCTTCCCGATCATAGCAGGGTCATCGCTGGGCTCTTGTCCTCTTAACCAGTCAGCACAAGTGCTGCGTACGGCCATTAAAATACTGAAACAAATGTCATTCTCTTGTTATTAAAATAACCTAACATGTCTCATCATTTCAAAGCTAACAAGAAAATGTAGAGAAACAGAAACATAAAATCATCATTTTCATAAATCCATGTAGCAGATATCAGCGATATATGTTCATTGGGATGAATGAGAAAATTAATTTACTAATAACTGTCTATATATCAAGCCTTCACTGATGAAAAAGCTGGCTGCCGGGTAAAGCTGGTGCTAATAAATAATGATTTTCACTAAAACCTAATGCAAGTATATGTAAGTCTATTTACACTTTTACAACATCATGTCCTTTCTTGATAGATTTTCTGATAGGATCTCGCAACTCAAGCTGTACAAAGTCCTGTAGCTCGGCGTAGATATGTCTTCGTATAGCGTCCATGAAGACAGACTCCATTCGTGACATCAACAACTGTAATCCTTTTATCATGGCCACAAGCTCGATCACTGTAGCTTTCTCTGCTTTACTATAGTTATAACGGGTGGCCTGTAAACAAATTTGTTAAAACCGTAAATACATCAATATTTAAATATCTAAATAGGCAAAGTACCGTACTGACTATGAATACGACGATAGAATAAGACCATGGTGTCAGATCAACCGTCCTCCATATTGTCATCGTAAGAGAAAGTTTCTACTGATTTAAACGTGTACAGTTGGACTACTGTGCAAGCGCTGAAAATTTAGAATTTGTTTTAAGATAACATATTATAATCCTGCTCAAATACACATAGTGTGTTGGTAAGGTAAATAAAAGAAGTGACTTACTCTTTCATATTGTTCTGCAGACTCAGGACATTCCTTGCTCGTATGGGGATCTGTAGGATTTGATAATTTCCAGGAAAACTGTAACAAACATAAACAAGAGCTCGTAGAACACAAATTCCCCCTTAATGCATTCAATAACTGCACAAGAAACAGACGTTATTTGGTCACTGTGCACAGGACGTTTGACGTACTGCCCCTCGCGCCCCGCCCCCCCCCCCCCCCCCCCCCCCCAGTCAATAATTATGGGTCATTTACCTTCTGACTTCAAATTCAATGGGGCTCATATCTATTAATCATGACAAACATGCCTATAAAAATAGATAATCCTAGGCCAAATGAGACATAGTCTTGAATTTGTTTTATTGTTTTGGGTCACTGTGACCTTGACCATTGACCTAATAATCTCAAAATTAATAGGGGTGAAATGAATATAACAATATATCAAAAGACGTGATATAGAAGATATTACTGTTAGAACTTCGAATTACCATTTCTGTGACATGTAATGACCATGCTGACAGAAGCTTCAATCCGCGAAGTGCCAGGTCATACAGGTCCTTGTTTTCAGCGTCCGTCCTTGGAATTTCTCGACATGTGGTACTCGCCTTTAATTACAAAGTCACAATATATGAATAAAACCATTTAGGCTTCATGACTAAAATTCTTATTTCAAATAGCCTATGTACATTACCCACATTCTTCTTTGTGCTTTAAATATCGTCATACAATTATAATATCAGCAAGCTATTTAAATGCTAGAAAAACATCAGTCATTACTGATATATTAATATGAATGACTTATTCTAATAAACTGCTTTTTCATTGGATTTAAAAAAAAGGTTGCAATTAACTCTAAATAGTCTTCTTGCTGATTTTTCTACATTTTATAGCCTGATTTCTTATTGTCTTCACGTACAGTTAAAATATTTCAAAAGCGGGTGGACCGTAGAATCATTTTTAAATATTTTGACACCTTGTTTGATTCCATTTACATTAGTTGTAATCATCCTTAAAATCTGACAACTGTTTTTGGTTAACTAGCTAGCTGATTCTGTTAGGTCTTTTAACGAGATATCCTTACCTCATTTGTGTGTCTAGATAACTGACTGATATATGACATGTGTTCTTCCCTGATATTCTCTAGGTTAGCAAGGATATCAGACTGTGGACCCGGATGATCTGACTCGCAGTGTTGCCATTTTGAAGAGTCAAAGTTCACACTCCTTTTAATATACACGTATGGAGCTACTTGCATGTCCCCATACAGAGGAACTATTTCCATTTGCTATGAAAATTGTAAATTAAAACCAAGTGTTCTCAACAGAAAGGAGATAAAATAGAGCACATTTTTAACTTATAAGATCAAAACAGACATAATAAATATTATACAGATCAATAAAACAAGATTTACAGAAATCCTGAGGTACTTTACAAATAATTATTTTTTTCTAGCTTGCAAGCTTCTAGTTAATGTCACATTTAAAACTATTATTCAGTCATAAGTTATTTAAAACAGCACAAATACAAAAAGTAATATATATATTTTAATACTTTGAGAATTTTGTCAATCTTAGAAGTACTAATTTTCTTCTTTTGTTCCATTTTGTAGATACTGTTGTCAGCGTTGTCCATTGTGAAAACACCGAATGCTATCACCTGCAAAAGAACCACAGAGCATAGTCTGCATCAGTAGCCATTACATGTCCTATATAATAAAACCTTCTGTAAATGACACCTTTCGGGACCAATGGTTGATCGTGCTGATATAAAAAAAATTGTCGGGACCAAGGCACTGTACAGACAAGACACGGTTCCATTAAAACATTAAAAAACCATGTGCTGCATAAGTTCGAGTTTACTGAGTTAAGAGTTTGTCGTTTTAAGATCAAATATTTTGCATCTCAATCAACAAAAATCATTTAAGAAAATAAAACTCATGCGACATACCTTTATTTTTCTAAGGCGTATAAAACGTAGACTTGTGTATTATAGCACAATCAACAGAAATATAAGGTACGTCTTGATAAGATAATTTACAGGATAGTGAAACATCTGTGTAGAATATATCGAATCCACGCACATCATTTATTACAAATTACTTACCTTGACGAGCATGAATTTCTCATTAGGTTCAATGTACATTTTGTTCTCATACATGTGTACACATATACTGATGATGTCAGCAAACAAATCCTCATATCCTGGTATAGTATGGAGTGTATTTTTTAAGGTGTCTCGGATTATATTCTGCGTAGCGAGGAATAGGGAGAGGTTGTTTGATTCTTGCATGGCAGCAAGGTCACCAATAATACCTAGGTGCTGAACAGCCCTGAAACGAACCAGCCATCATTTTGAGGAACAGAACAACCTTGAAATCAAATAGCCATAATATTTAGGAACGGAACTACCGTTACAGAAACAGCAATAGTATTGAGGAACTGAAATAATACAGCCTTAGCAGTGAGGAACGGAACAGTCCTTAAATAAAACAGCCATAGTATTGAGGAACTGAACAACCCTTTGATACAACAGCAACAATCCTGAAATAAAACAGATATAGTATTGAGGAACTGAACGGACTTGAATAAAACGGCCATAGTATTGAGGAACTGGACAACCCTGAACTAAAACAGATATAGTATTGAGGAACTGAACAGCCCTTGAATAAACAGCTATAGTATTAAGGAACTGAACAACCCTGAAATAAAACAGATATAGTATTGAGGAACTGAACAGCCCTTGAATATAACAGCCATAGTAGTGAGGAACTGAACAGCCCTTGAAATAAACAGCCATAGTATTGAAGAACTGATGAACAGCCCTTGAATATAACAGCCATAGTAGAGAGGAACGGAACATCCCTTAAATAAAACAGCCATAGTATTGAGGAACGGAACAACTCTTGAATAAAACAGTAACAGTATTGAGGAACTGAACAATCCTGAAATAAAACAGCCATAGTATTGAGTGCCTGAACAATCCTGAAATAAAACAGACATTGAATTGAGGAACTGAACAGCACTGAAATAAAACAGCATGGTATTGCGAAACAGAACAGCACTGAAATTAAACAGCATAATATTGAGGAACTGAACAATCCTGACATAAAACAGCCATAGTATTGAGGAACTGAACAATCCTGAAATAAAACAGACATTGAATTGAGGAACTGAACAGCACTTAAATAAAACAGCATGGTATTGAGAATCTTAACGGCACTGAAATAAAACAGGCATAGTATTGAGGAACTGAACAATCCTGACATAAAACAGCCATAGTATTGAGGAACGGAACAATCCTAAAATAAAACAGACATTGAATTGAGGAACTGAACAGCACTGAAATAAAACTGCATGGTATTGAGGAACTGAACAACCCTGAAATAAAACAGCATAGTATTAAGGAAGTGAACAATCCTGACATAAAACAGCCATAGTATTGAGGAACTGAACAATCCTGAAATAAAACAGACATTGAATTAAGGAACTGAACAGCACTGAAATAAAACAGCCATAGTATTGAGGAACTGAACAATCCTGAAATAAAACAGACATTGAATTGAGGAACTGAACAGCACTGAAATAAAACAGCATGGTATTGAGGAAATGAACAATCCTGACATAAAACAGCCATAGTATTGAGGAACTGAACAATCCTAGAATAAAACAGACATTGAATTAAGGAACTGAACAGCACTGAAATGAAACAGCCATAGTATTGAGGAACTGAACAATCCTGAAATAAAACAGACATTGAATTGAGGAACTGAACAGCACTGAAATAAAACAGCATGGTATTGAGGAAATGAACAATCCTGATATAAAACAGCAATAGTATTGAGGAACGGAACAATCCTAAAATAAAACAGACATTGCATTGAGGAACTGAACAGCACTGAAATAAAACAGACATAGTATTGAGGAACTGAACAATCCTGAAATAAAACAGACATAGTATTGAGGAACTGAACAATCCTGACATAAAACAGTCATAGTACTGAGGAAATGAACAATCCTGAAATAAAACAGACATTGAATTGAGGAACTGAACATCCCTGAAATAAAACAGCATAGTATTAAGGAACTGAACAATCCTGACATAAAACAGCCATAGTATTGAGGAACTGAACAATCCTGAAATAAAACAGACATTGAATTAAGGAACTGAACAGCACTGAAATGAAACAGCCATAGTATTGAGGAACTGGACAATCCTGAAATAAAACAGACATTGAATTGAGGAACTGAACAGCACTGAAATAAAACAGCATGGGATTGAGAAATTGAACAGCACTGAAATAAAACAGCATAGTATTGAGGAACTGAACAATCCTGAAATAAAACAGACATTGAATTAAGGAACTGAACAGCACTGAAATAAAACAGCCATAGTATTGAGGAACTGAACAATCCTGAAATAAAACAGACATTGAATTGAGGAACTGAACAGCACTGAAATAAAACAGACATTGAATAGAGGAACTGAACAGCACTGAAATAAAACAGCATGGTATTGAGGAAATGAACAATCCTGACATAAAACAGCAATAGTATTGAGAAACGGAACAATCCTAAAATAAAACAGACATTGAATTGAGGAACTGAACAGCACTGAAAAAAAAAACAGACATTGTATTAAGAAACTGAACAGCACTGAAATAAAACAGCATAGTACTGAGGAACTAAACAATCCTGACATAAAACAGCCATAGTTTTGAGGAACTGAACAATCCTGAAATAAAACAGACACTGAATTGAGGAACTGGACAGCACTGAAATAAAACAGCATGGGATTGAGAAATTGAACAGCACTGAAATAAAACAGCATAGTATTGAAGAACTGAACAATCCTGAAATAAAACAGACATTGAATAGAGGAACTGAACAGCACTGAAATAAAACAGCCATAGTATTGAGGAACTGAACAATCCTGAAATAAAACAGGCATTGAATTGAGGAACTGAACAGCACTGAAATAAAACAACAATAGTATTGAGGAACGGAACAGCACTGAAATAAAACAGACATTGAATTGAGGAACTGAACAGCACTTAAATAAAACAGACATTGAACTGAGGAACTGAACAGCACTGAAATAAAACATACATTGAATTGAGGAACTGAACAGCACAGAAATAAAACAGCAATAGTATTGAGGAATTAAACAGCACTGAAATAAAACTGCATGGTATTGAGAAACTGAACAGCACTGAAATAAAACAGACATTGTATTGAGAAACTGAACAGCACTGAAATAAAACAGATATAGTATTGAGGCACTGAACAGCACTGAAATAAAACAGTATGGCATTGAAGAACTGAACAGCACTGAAATAAAACAGACATAGTATTAAGGAACTGAACAGCCCTGAAAAAAAACAGCCATAGTATTAAGGAACTGAACAGTCTTGAAAAAACATCCATACTACTGAGAAACTGAACAGCGCTGAAATAAAACATCCATACTATTAAGGAACTGAACAGCCCACAATTGCAACTAGGGGGTGTCATCTGATTAACGTTTAACAGTATGTCGGCATAACATATATATGAATTTTTTGCAATTGTTTATTTCACCCAAAATATTGTCGAGATGCACTTCAAGATTGATGTCAGATTTTTATTCATTTTTTTCTCTAAACATGTAACTTGTATTTTCATTTTTACATTTATACATAATTGTAAATAAAGATTAAAGTACAAATAAACAAATATAAAGACTAAGTTTGAAAGATATGTAAAAATCACAATTGCGTTAGTCATGCTTCAACAACTTGTAACAATACATAACATACAGCTTCGTTAATCACGCTGTAACAATTATCAATTAACAGCTGCTTTAGTCACGCTGTAACAGCTAGTAATGTCAAGCTGCGTCAGCTGTAACAGTAAGTAATGTCAAGCTGCGTCAGTCAATCTGTAACAATTATCAATAAACAGCGGCTTTAGCCACGCTGTAACAGCTAGTAATGTCAAGCTGCGTCAGTCAATCTGTAACAGTTAGTAATATACAACTGCTTTAGCCACGCTGTAACAGCTAGTAATGGCAAACTGCGTCAGTCAATCTGTAACAGTTAGTAATTTACAACTGCTTTAGTCACGCTATAACAATTAGTAATGTCAAGCTGCGTCAGTCAGTCTGTAACAATAATGGTAATATACAGTTGCATAAATAACGCTGTAACAGTTAATAACATACAGCTGTGTTAGTGACGTTGTACAGTGTTATACCCCCGCGTTAGTCATAGTAATAAACAGATGCTATAGTCACAATTTAACAGGAAGTAACAAACAGCTGCGTAAGTTACACTGTAACAGTCATTAACAAACAGCTGCGTTTGTCACACTGTAACAGGCAGTAATATTCTGCTGCGTTAGTCACAATGTAACAGTAAGTAACAAACAACTGCGTTAGTTACACTGTAACAGTAAGTAACACTAAACTGCGTTAGTTACACTGTAAGAGTCAGTAACATACAACTGCGTTAGTTACACTGTAACAGTCAGTAACATACAACCGCGTTAGTTACACTGTAACAGTCAGTAACATTCAACTGCGTTAGTTACACTGTAACAGTCAGTAACATACAACCGCGTTAGTTACACTGTAACAGTCAGTAACATTCAACTGCGTTAGTTACACTTTAACTGTCAGTAACATACAACCGCGTTAGTTACACTGTAACAGTCAGTAACATTCAACTGCGTTAGTTACACTGTAACAGTCAGTAACATACAACCGCGTTAGTTACATTGTAACAGTCGGTAACATTCAACTGCGTTAGTTACACTTTAACTGTCAGTAACATACAACCGCGTTAGTTACACTGTAACAGTAAGTGAGATACAGTTGCTCATTCAAATCAACCTGAATAATAAAGATCTGCGATTTTTGTCTATTTCTTAAAGTAACTATTTATTTAATATATAAGTCATTTCATAACTGATGTCGATCTGTAAGCATGCCTAAAAATATGTTAATAATCTTATAAGAAAAGTATCAGTCACAAAATTATAAAGACGCGAAAGGAGCTAACCTTCTATAAGCTGCGTAGTCGTTATTTATACTAGACTTCATGTTTTTTAGCTCGTCCAGTTCAGCAAACATGTTGATAAACTTGCCCAGCGTGACCAGGTAGGCCTCGGACACGAAATCATTTCTCTTCTCCTTATGGCAGAGTCTCTTCACTTCACCACAGAAACGATCTATTGCCCTTTTCTTAAATACGATATAAGTACTTATCAAGTAGCTATGGATCAAATTTTCATTGTACATATCATATTATGTACACACACTAAGAGACTCATCTGTAGCTAATTATATAAAACAATCTATAAGAAGATAGTTACGGCATAAGATTTTCCAAACAGTTTCATTTTTAAGTGTTGTATATTTAGTTTTGTCATCTCTTCCTATTGTAATGCAATAATATTTTGTAACAGGTTCCTTATTTTAAAAGTCTTTAAAGTATTTGTTCTCACTGTTTGAATTAATGGTGACAGGCCATATTGAGACAAAGATCTCCCCTTTGGCCAGATATTTCTTCTTTTGCCCATTAGAGTTATCTGACTTGAAATAATTCCCGCCCAAGGTGACGTTTTTCAGTCATGTGATCAGAGACGTTTTTGAAACCATGCAGTAATTTTGTGCTCCATGTTTTAGATTTATTTTAAGATGTTCTTGGAAAATTATGGTTAGTATCATTTGCTTTTGTTTGGCAATTACTTCTGTGTTTGCAGTAAGCTATTATGTATTTGATTTCGTAAAACGTGTATTTACTTTATCTCAGAATTTGGT
This sequence comes from Mercenaria mercenaria, assembly GCF_021730395.1. NCBI lineage: Eukaryota > Metazoa > Mollusca > Bivalvia > Venerida > Veneridae > Mercenaria > Mercenaria mercenaria. The sequence continues at coordinate 30,686,654 of NC_069365.1, read as the reverse complement.
AGTTTGAGTAGAATTGCTAAAATTCAAGACGGAGATGTCAGCATTATTCTTTCATTAACAGTAATATTTATGACTGTGACAATACAATCATACTTTCACTATTTCACCATTGTTTGCAGTTACTTGGGTATTATGTGGGAACCCTTTTTGCCGTTCTACGTAACCAGCACTGGTCAGAGAAAATCAGTGAAGTACATGACGTTCATTCCATAAACGGTAAGTTTCATGTATAATGTGTTTTGTTTAAGTATTGTGTGAAGAATTGTTTTGTTCCATTTTTGTTTATATATTTCATTTATAATTATAGTGTGCAATTTGTTAGTGGCCTCTTGATCGACTGCTTAACGTATGTAATGAGGTATTTCCTTTGGAATTATGTTAAACTTGGCTTATTACTATACATGATATTTATGAGGCTTTTGTATTATGTATTTTAAAATGTGATTATTGTTTTCTTCTGCATTTAGTTCTGTGATGTACGTTATGGCCTTTATGACGTGCTATACATAGATCTATATTAATCTAGCAAGTATTAAAAACTGTGGACCAGCTCTCGTTTTAGTCTTCTATACAGAAATGTATGAACAGTTAACTTTCGGTAAACACAAGCTTTTAGATACCACGCCAGATTTGTATCTATTTTCTTGACTCATTGGCTTTCAGATATAAAATTTATGTTCAAAATATCATACATTTTTTAGAACTTTTTTAATATAAATCTACTATATGTTGGTAATCTTGGTCGGTAAGTAACGAGTATACATATTAAATATGTTTAATCGATAGCTTTTTAGGACTTTTTAAGAACGTATTTTACATGCCTTAAATATGTGAAGGTTTTATTTTCTATTAAACTCGTCATGACATTTTAAAAGATATATGCGAAGTACACTAGAATTGAACTATGATATAGAAATATACTTTTTTCCAATTAACAGGTTATGATTATAAAATAATAGACGTTTTCCTATGAAATTACGAATGATTTCAATTTAAATTGTTGACTTTCGGTATAATGTTCTTTTTGACTACCCAGCTTTCAGACGGACGACTTGGTGCGTCTGCGGACGACAATGGGAATTTATGCTCTATGTTGACTTTCAGACCTTCAGACTAGCGTATCTTTTGACTGTTTGGCATAAAGGTAAGCTGGCGCCATCAGGAAAATAAGGTGTTGATAGTTATAATGCAATACCAGCATAAAAACTTGTTCTTGCTGTCCAACAATCACAGTTAAAAGATTTCCTCCTAGCATTATTGCGCTCAACACAGGTAACACATTGCATAAGATATTTTATAGCCTAACATATGGTATTCGATGTCCAGATGATATATACATAGAGAGAGAGAGAGAGAGAGAGAGAGAGAGAGAGAGAAGACTTTAAACTTTACCTGAAAGTACATAAATTTCCTGAGTTTAGATACTCCAGGGTCCAACACATCTACTATATGTTGACAAATTTCCTTTCTATTCTCCTGCTCGTTATTTTTGACCTGAAAATAATAACTTGAATTGAACAGTAGTGCTGAATGACTACTACAGTATACAAAATAGGGCCGCTGTTAAATGTTGCTAGCATAGGCTTTAAGTCAGGCCAACATCGTAGAACTTTTAATGGTGCAATTTTTGCATTATCTAAGGTAACTTTGCAAATTGTGAACAATATATCTTTTGAAAACTAGTCAAAAAGGATTTTCCTATACAGACGCTGAGGATGCTATATTTGTTTTCTACTAATACTGCGGTTAGTGGAAATGAAACCGAATGAAAATTGCTGAATATAGGACATTTTGGCAGTTTGTACGCATTCGTTGATGCATTTAATGGTTGTCTTCAATTTATATGCAAGGTGACAGCATGTGGCTCTCTTTGAAAAGTATACATCTTCAGAGTCGGCAGAAGAATGTATACTTGACGGAATTGCAAAAATAATTGGTTTGCTGGAAAACAGCAAAAGAACAAACTTGACGTTATTGTATTCATGTTAAATATTGTTACAGACTGTCTATTAATTTAAAAACTAAATCACAACGACAAGAAAGAAGGTTTTACACAAGTAGAATAGTGTAATCTGATGCACTGTATATTACCTACCAATTTCAAAACCTTAGTGATGTACAACAAGTGCAGCCGACATCACAAAATATAAATACGTCAATACAGAGTCAAGATATGGGACGCACATTCCTACCTGTAGCTAATACAATGCAGTACAACGGACAATTGAATAACGGACAATTGAATCACGCCCAGAGGACCAGTAATTATGCTTATCCAGGTATTGTGCAGACGGGCCAAAATCGAGGTGCGGACAATAGTGTACCAACATGGGCAGTAAACTTGTGCTAACAAGTCAATCATATCCAATCAATGCTAGACAATCATTGTAAAAGATGGCAATTTATTGAACAAAACATGTCAGCGCAAAATGAAAAACTGGTAGAATTAGAAAATGCTCTTTCTGACTTAAAAAATATTAAACAAGAAGTGCAAAATACAAGTACAAAGCTGTATAGCATTGAAAGCAATATTGGGACTTTACAAGCAAAAGTTACAGATTATGACGTCACTATTCAGCAATACAGTGATATATGTAATGAAATAACAGTAAACAATAGTGACACTGACCAGAGATTACATTATCTAGAAACACGCCTACAGCAACTGGAGTTAAAACAAGACGACACAGACAAACGTATATCACAAACAGAGAATAATGTAACAGACGTAAAATGGCGCAGTATGAGATCAAATTTGCTCTTTTTTGGCCATCCTGAAACTGAAAACAATTCAGAAGGAGAAAATTGCGAGGCAAAAATTCAAAAGTTCATCCAAGAAGATATGGGCATTGATAAATGCTTGCCTGTGGATCGCGCGCATCGCCTCGGTCGATATAACAGTAAATATTTGCGACCACGACCAATCTGTGTGAAATTTACATTTTATAAAGACAAAGAACTTGTCAGAATGAAAGCCCCCCAGGAGTTAGCTGGAACACAATATGGTGTTTCAGAGCAATTTCCACCAGAAATCGAAAACAAACGGAAGTTGTTATATGGCGTCGCGAAAAAAGCACTCAAAAATGAACAAAATAAAGTGAAAATGGTCAGGGATAAACTCTGTATCAATGGAAGCCTGTATGACGCACAAACTGAAAGCGAGAAACTAAATGAGCACAGCGGTGCTACCAGGCATAACGCGCGGAAAACACAAGGGAACGAGTTCAATGGCGCAAGACAAAAAGTGTACACAAACACACACTACAAAAAAAGGATTAAGACAGAGAGGACAAAACGAGACAAGTAGTGACAATCACAAACACAACGAGAAAACAGAACATTTCTTTCAAATAGAAACCAAAAATAGATTCGGCTCACTGAGTGGATATGATAACACACGAACCCCAGTGGTCAGTTCTTCGCAGAGACCCACTCATGCAGGAAAGAAAAAGGCCACTTGGCCGCTTGAACAGGAGCTAACTTTCAAAAAGCAGCATATCGAATTCACTATTAGTGATGATGAAGCGTCTATGCATTCACAAACAACACAGGAATCGTATACTCAGCAGTCGCCTTCCATACTACTGAATGAAATAAACAGTTCACCACCTCCCGTTATTGTGCTACAACCATCACCAGTAGACCCCCCGAATAATACACCCCAGCAAAGACACAATAGTGACAATCATGCTAACCAAACCCCATTAAATTCACGTGCGAATTCAATGAATTACCAGTCAGCAGGTTGTGACAGTGATTAGCGATCAGCGGGAAACGGCTGTTCTTGCACGAACAATGACAAAAACTGTAATTATAACGGAAACGTAGACAGTAGTAGTTTAAAAATTTTATCTTTGAATGTATGCGGAATAAGCTCAAAATTACGATGTCCTGAATTCGTGTCATACATTAATGATTTTGATATAGTAGGTTTACAGGAAACAAAAACTGATGATACGGATGAAATAATAATTACTGGGTTCACAGTTCACATGTTTAATAGAAAGAAACTGTCTAATCATAGATCGGGTGGTATTGCAATTTTGATTAAGCAAAATATAGATAAATATGTAAAAGTTGAAGAAAATAGTGACTGTAATTTAGTCCGCTTTTTCACAATTTCTAAAGAGTTATATGGTGTAAATACCAGTACATGCACAGAAGACTTGAAATATGGCATTGTATATATACCTCCAGCAGGTTCTAAATATCCCCATAATGATCCTTTTTTTGAAATTCAAAATAAAATTTTTCGATATTTCGAAAATAGTAAACATTACCTGTTGTTTGGCGACATGAACGCCAGATGTGGAAGTTTAAGAGATTATGTAGAAATAGACCAATTTATTTCTGACATGTATGATTTACAATACTTAGAACATCTGGAAAGTGGAAGTATGACAAATTTCAACACATGTAATGTACCGCTAAACAGAAATTGTGTAGATACTGTTGTTAATCACTATGGGAATCAGTTAATTGACATGTGTAAAAATAATGACTTATTCATATGGAATGGCAGAATGGGGACTGATTGTCTAAAACCTGTTTTGACATGTAAAAATGCCAGTACTGTAGATTATTTTATATCGTCTTCTTTTGTTTTTGAAAAGATTGTTGATTTTAATGTAAATGAATTTTGTAACTTGTATTCGGATGTGCATTGCCCATTGGAGGCTACACTTAGAACTAAATTTTATAATACACAGAATATAGCACCATAGCAGACACAAAATATAAAAATTGCACGATTATGGGATAGTAAAAAAACTAACCATTTTGCTGAAAACTTAGATATTTTTAAAATCTCTGAAACTGAGATGAAACTCGATGAAATAGTAAATTGTAACAATATGACACAAAACAATATAGACGAAATAGTATCAGATATTGGAAAACTTTTTAATGACTGCTCAAAACAATCTTTTGGAGTAATTCAAAATAGAGCAAATACATACAGAAATAATAACAGAATTGAAAATAATTTCCCATGGTTTGACAGATCATGCCATAATGCAAGAAACATATATCACAAAACAAGGAAAACTTATAACAAGTATAAAACAAAATATTTCAAAGATATGTTGAAATCAGTCAGCAAACAATATAAATGTGAGTTAAGAAAAGAAAAAAAATGTCTATAATGCAAAAAGAATACATAAACTGCGAAATCTAAAGTACGCTGACCCTAAGCAATACTGGAATATTATAAATGGAAAATCTACTCAAAATGGAAAAACAGCAAAATTGAACGACTTCTATGAATATTTTAAAGACATAAATGAAAACTTAACCGAAACTGAAAACAACAGCGACGATAATATGTCAGAAACCGCTAACGTTAACAACAATGAGGAAATAAATGTCCCGATAACAGAAAAAGAAATACTAGATGCTGTTAAAACATTAAACAAGAGCACCGCCTTGCGGGTGCTGACGCTCATCTGATTTTTTTTTGTGTAATAGAAATATTGTCCTACCCATGATTTTCTAAGTCTAAAAAGGGCCATCATTCTTGCAAAAAGCAGGATAGAGTTATGTTTCTTGATGTACAGTGTCCACTTATGATGGTGAAAAACTGTTGCAAGTTTTAAAGCAATAGCTTTGATAGTTTATGAGAAAAGTTGACTTAAACATAATACTCAACCAAGAAAATGATTTTCTAAGTCCAAAAGGGGCAATAGTTATTGCAAAAAGCAGGATGGAGTTATGTTGCTTGCTGTACAGGGTCAGCTTATGATGGTGAACAAGTGTTGCAAGTTTCAAAGCAATAGCTTTGATAGTTTAAGAGAAAAAGTTGACCTAAACATAAAACTTAACCAAGAAATCTGATATTTTCTAAGTGCAAAAGGGACCATAAATCTTGCAAAAAGCAGGATGGAGTTATGTTTCTTGCTGTACAGGGTCAACTTATGATGGTGAACAAGTGTTGCAAGTTTTAAAGCAATAGCTTTGATAGTTTAGAATAAAAGCTGACCTAAACATAAAACTTAACCAAGAAAACTGATTTTCATAGTCCAAAAGGGGCAATAAATCTTGCAAAAAGCAAGATGGAGTTATGTTTCTTGATGTACAGGGTCTGCTTATGATGGTGAACAAGTATTCCAAGTTTCAAAGCAATAGCTTTGACAGTTTAGGAGAAAAGCTGACCTAAACATAAAACTTAACCAAGAAATCTGATATTTTCTAAGTACAAAAGGGGCCATAAATCTTGCAAAAAGCAAGATGGAGTTATGTTTCTTGCTAAACAGGGTCAGCTTATGATGGTGAACAAGTATTCCAAGTTTCAAAGCAATAGCTTTGATAGTTTAGGAGAAAAGCTGACCTAAACATAAAACTTAACCAGGCAACGCAGACGCCGACGCCGACGCCGACAACCGCTCAAGTGATGACAATAACTCATCATTTTTTTTCAAAAAATCAGATGAGCTAAAAATAGTAAGTCACCAGGTTGCGATGAAATTATTAATGAACATATAAAATATACAGTTCATTCTATGATACATGTATATAAAAAGTTATTCAACCTAGTTTTTGATCACGGTATTATTCCAGAAAGTTAGACCATTGGACATATTAAACCTATCTATAAAAACAAAGGTAGTCCAGAATCGCCCGATATCTTTGTTAAGTTGTTTTGGTAAACTCTTCACATGTATCTTGATTAACAGACTTACAAAATATGCTGACAAAAATAACCTGATACATGAAACTCAAGCAGGATTTCGAAAAAGTTATTCAACAGTTGACAATATTTTTATCCTCATAAGTCTTATTGACATAGTTCAGTCGAACAAGAAAAAACTTTTTTGTTGCTTTGTGGATTTCAAACAAGCTTTTGACTCCGTTTGGAGAGTAGGCCTATGGCAAAAACTTATTATAGAAAATATAAATGGCAAATGTCTGAACGTTATAAAAAGTCTGTATCAAAATATAAAATCTAAAGTCTTAACTTCAGAGGGATCTTCTTCATTTTTCGATTGTCTCGAGCATTGGAGTACGTCAGGGTGAAAATCAGTCGCCTTTTCTTTTCTCGATATATTTGAACGATCTTGAACAGCATTTGAATGCAAGTGGTGTAAATGGAATAAATTTAAATACATCAATTGAAGAAACTCATTTATATTTGAAACTCTTTATACTCTTATATGCAGACGATACAGTTATCGTTAGTGACAGTGAGACTGACCTGCACATAGCTCTAGATAAATTTAAAATATACTGTGCTGAATGGAAATTGAACATAAATACTACCAAAACTAAAATTATGGTCTTTCGTAAAGGCCGACCAAGACAACATAACAGCCCGCCCGCTTAGCTCAGTAGGTAAGAGCGTTGGTCTACGGATCGCGGGGTCGCGAGTTCGATCCTCGGGCGAGGCGTATGTTCTCCGTGACTATTTGATAAACGACATTATGTCTGAAATCATTAGTCCTCCACCTCTGATAATTCATGTGGGGAAGTTGGCAGTTACTTGCGGAGAACAGGTTTGTACTGGTACAGAATCCAGGAACACTGATTAGGTTAACTGCCCGCCGTTACATGACTGAAATACTGTTGAAAAACGGCGTTAAACCCAAAACAAACAAAAACAAGACAACATAAAGTATATACTATAGGTACAAATGCCTTAGAATCGGTTGATAACTACAAATACCTAGGTTTATTTTTTAGTAAAAGTGGTTCCTTTTACAAGTCAAAAATCCATATTGCTGAACAAGCTAATAAAGCCATGTTTGAATTGTTGAAAAAGGTGAAATCACTCGCCTTACCATTCGACTTACAGATAGAATTGTTTGAAAAAAAAACATAAAACCTATTTTACTCTACGGAAGCGAAATTTGGGGCTATGGTAACGCGGATGTTCTCGAAAAGGTGCAACTCAAGTACTACAAATACATCTTTAACTTTAAAAAGTCCACACCATCTTATATGATTTATGGTGAGACTGGGGTGCTTCCGCTAAAAATTGATATACATAACAGAGTTATTACTTATTGGACAAGAATTATTGATAATATTAACAGCAGCGATAACACTAAACTCGCTTCCAAAGTTTACACAGTACTATTAGAGCTACAATCAGAAAATAAAATAAAGTGCCAATGGCTTGAAAACATTAAACAATATCTTTGTGAGGCAGGTTTTTCAGGGGTGTGGTATAGTCAAAGTTTTGATAGTAGCAAATGGCTTAAGACAGCAACGCACTAAAAATTAAAAGATATTTTTATTCAGACCTGGCAGGCTGAAATAAACCAAACGTCTAGCACAAATATTTACAAATATATAAAGACCTATTTTAAACGTACTATATCAATTGACAAGTTGCCCTTAAATCAGTGTAAAAAAATAATATCTTTCCTAACGGGAAACCATAAACTTCCTATTGAAACAGGTCGATGGCAAAATATACCTGTTAACGAACGTGTATGTACAAACTGCAGAGAATTAGGAGATGAATATCACTACCTATTTTTGTGCCCAATATTTGAAAACTACAGAGTTAAATACATAGAGAGACATATAAGAATACGTCCAAGTATGTTCAAATTTGTCAATTTAGTATCAAGCGAAAATGTAATTTCACTTAAAAAGCTAAGCTTATTCTGTGAGAAAATCATGGATTATTTCAAAACAAATTAACTAATGACACAATATTTGAAAACACTATACTTAAGTTTTGCAACACTCTCACACACTGCATATGCACAAATATACAGAAATTGTCGTGATCGCCTATGTCTGACGTACATATTTTCTTTTGTAGTACACATATATATATGTATGTTATAATTAGGTCAAACAGGTGAGCGTATCAGCCCCCTGGGGCCTCCTGTCATATCTCTTCTCCTTTTTTTTCTTGTAAATAGATATGTTGTTCAAATGATTATATTAATTCTGTATAAAACACAAAGGCTACACATTATACTTGTTAATTAACTACAATTAAGTAGCCGTTTTCCATTGTTACACGTAATGTTTTATCATGACGTTATATTGTGTGCTATGCTGATGTTTCCCATTATTGTGGGACTTGTGCAGAATGTAAATAAAAATCTTGAAAATCTTAAAGGTTCAAAGTAGTAGTACTGTGACTTTAATCTAAGGCACCACAAAGCAGATCTTTGGAGCGAAACGCAATCGACTGATGAAGGGCAATGGAAGTCATCAAACTATAACACAAGGTGGAATTATGAAAACGGTCTCGCACGAAAGAAAGATAAGACAAAAACAGAATTTCAAACCTGTGTCAGAGCCAACAAGAAATATCTTTAAAAATGATGGTCGGCGAATTGTAATAAGGAAAGAAGTTTATGAATTTTTCATCTAACATTCATCTTTCATCTAACATTTTTCAAATTGTAAAACTAAACACCGCACTTTAACAATTTAAATGGTTCTCTTTTAATTTTTCGCAAAGGTTTCGTAGGGTTGCAATTTTGTTTCGTTTATCCTTAGACGAATAATTACAGCCGTAGTTTGATGAAGATTCATGAAGCGGTTCATGAGGAGAGGTCATTAAACGTGTTTATATTTTTAGCTAAATTGGTCCCTATCCCCATTTGTAACAAAATAGCAGGAGACCTTACGATATTGTTACACATCGAGTTTGATAATAATCCATTACATTTTAGTGGTTATTGCGAAGAAAGGCATATCTACTTTTAGCTATAGTGGTCCCTAATAGGGCCCAAGTTCCTATATAAATAAATTTGGAAGAGGACCTTATAATGATGCTCCAGACCAAGTATGACAAAGATCCACCAAGCTGTTCATGAGACGCTGTATGAAGGCATTTCTAGTTTTAGCTCTAGCAGCCCCTAAAAGGGGTTAAATATCCCAGCTGAACAAAGTTGGCTGCGGGCCTAATAAAGATGCTACAAATCAAGTTTAATTAGAATACATGAGAAAAAATCAATTAAAGGATTTTTTATTTATTATTTTTATTTATTTCTAAAATAGGCCAACTGATCCCGCTTTAACAAATGCATATTCGCTATTCATGAATCTTTGGACAATGACGTCACACCTAAAAAAGTGAAGGTCAAGCAAAACATACAATTGTAATTATTTCAATATTTCTGTTTCATAAGCAAAGTTTGACCGTAGTCATATCACATAGATAAACTGTATGCAGCGTACCTTCATTTCAGAGTAATAAGATTCAGTCATTATATAGCATATATATAATAAAACAGATTTCAACTGAGTTCAATATTTGCATACCATACTAAAGAAAAATATTCATATATAATAAATCAGTTAGATAATTTATAACAAATATATCAAAGCAAACAAGTTCTCATTTTAATATGCAATCTGAATAAGCCACAAAAGCAAGAAACTTTTTCATATACAGACGACACTTGTAACAAGGAAAATCTTTTAAAAAGCACTTCTCTACATAAAAGACTCTTATCACACCCTTATTCATGTGATACGCAGACCGTATTCAGCTCTTTCTTTAATTTGATATATGTTGATATTTGAACAGGTTTTTATCATATTTATTAAACTTACTTATCATTTTGAGATATATCAGTATTCTTGCTAAATATACTGAGCCAAAGTTAGCTTTAAAACTGTGAACAGCATCGTTTAGGATAAACGCTTTGTCTACATTTCACTCAGCGTAGCACAATCAACAGAGTGAAAGAAATTGACACTCTCGTCCAATCAGGCAGAGTGTTGCATAAATCTTCCATTTTGATAAATAATCTATAATGCGTTATCAAGTAGTTTGATTTGCAAACTGAAGTCACGTGGCATAGGTAACGAAAACGAATTTAGACGGCGTCGCCGAAAAACAACAAACAAGCAAAAGGGGACTTTACATTTGCAGAATTACAAACTCTACCAAGTACTGTTTTTTTCAGTGGATGTTTTCTTGAGCAGGGTACTTGAAATATGTTTCCCTAATGATATGCGAAGCATTTTTCTGGATTTATTTTGCTCATGATATTCTAGATATTTTTGCTCATGGTATTCTAGGTATATTTCATGTTTTGTGTTTAGAATGCAATTTTTTGGGTTAACACTGAAAATGGGAAAAACATTACAGTTCATACATAAGCCTATATAAAAATCAGCTAATAAAGTAAGACGGACTTTACAGACTATCGCACGGAGTATGCAGCTTTTGAGCGATAAACTAGCCTTTGTTTTCAAATAGAGTGTCAAATGGGGATTTCAGCTTTCGCTGAAATGCTAACACCAGCAATTCAGTATTTCTTTGCAAATGTTTTCCGTTTGTGAGCAATAGTACACACTCTATAGTGGTATTATGTATGCATAATGTTCCAATAAATAACATACTTTAACTGCACCATAACAATGAAAAATGCAAAGTTTCCGTTCAAAAGCAAAAGCCGTGAGAGCTTACCATGCGACCGACAAGTTAAAGCTTATGTTTATGCACTTCAGTTTATGCACTGGGAAATTAGCTTTTACGTCGGAGCTGAGATTTACTTGATACGCTGACAAGGCGTAAACATTAAGAAAATAAGCTTAAATAAAGAGTGACACGAAACACTTCGAGGTTTTACTAGCGTTAAAGAACAAATGGGGCCTTTCCAAGAATATAAATGTGAAAAGGTACTTGTAATATTCCCACAATAACAAGATCTTTAAAATGTAGAAACTTGTAAAAAAATTCACCTATCTAAGTATTAGTAAAACGATTCGCAATCAACGGGAATGCAAATTATATAATAGCTATTCTGTGTATATATATTTCCATTTGACAGATGCGATATGTTAAGAAACAATTCCGGAACAGAATGTATAAAACACCAACCTGTGGGAAGGCTCGAGAACAACACCTCCATGTGTACATGGTTACTGCATACTCTTTGCCTTCTTCTAGTAACATGTTCTGAAAAGTTAGGCTATACATCAATTTATTTTTACAAAAATATTTTCTACTTTCGGAAACAGTGAAAAGAAGATATTTAGCAAAGTGAAGTTCAAGCTGTCTGTTTTACAGACAGATTTGTAAATTAATCTTCAAGCGCCATGTCTCTACTTTGTCAACCCCACCCGTAAACATTGTATTTTTTATAGCATCCTATCAATTCAAGTTCCGTATATTCCGGGGGGATTTTTTCCTTTTCTGTTGTGTCATAATATTTTGCACAATGTACGATTGTTAAAGTAAAACCCTTTGAATACAAATTCAGATTGTTCTCAGTACTCAGTTAATATTTCCCAGCCTTCTGGGTTTATCAAGTTTATTTATTTATAAGTTGAAGACAAAACAAAAAAAGAACAAAAGTGAGTCCGTGAATGCAATTTTGACCTGCGGGTGCGAAGTAAAAATTAAATCCAGATATCACTTACCAGATCAGCATGCACTGTAGCCTCTTCAACATATTTTGCTACCCCAGAGACGTACGCTGCCCGGTCCTCAAAGTTAGTATCAAAGTTTGTTTGATAGAGAACGGACACGGACACACCCTCTATACACGGCTGCTGATCAGGAAGGGGCAGGCTTGTAAGTACATCTATCTCTTTTAATGCATCGCCTAAAGAGAACTTCTCTTCTGTGTCCATGTTTTCTTGTTCTGTTCACGTCCTAATGGAATATAATGTGCTTTAAACTCTATCTAGAACCAGCCTGACCCATGACCATGTCAATTATGTTTCTTCTGGTGTATTCTTCCTCATCTCTGAAGGTTGTTTATCAATGTAGAATTGTTAACATAAGTTTGTTAAATACAGCATATATATGCTATCTATTATTATCGATAGTAAAGAATACTAAAGAACTTCAAAAGTATGTTTTCAAACAGTTTTATCTCTCTGAAGTTGCAATGAAATAGCATTTCACACTTTTAATTTTATTATTTTGTTTGTTATTTTGAAACATCTGTAGTATAAAGAAAATTAAATTTTTGCAATGTTCAGACAAGTCAGAGTGTCGGCATCGTAAATTGTGGTCGCGACCACGTACGTCTTCTTATATCACAAGAACTAGCTAAGGTATATTTTCCGAATGCAGTTATGCTTTCAATCGATTGAAGTCCAATTACTATAAATAAGCCGTGCCATGAGAAAACCAACATAGTGGTTTTGCGACCAGCATGGATTCAGACCAGCCTGCGCATCCGCGCAGTCTGGCTTGGATCCATGCTGGTCGCAAACCCACTATGTTGGTTTTCTCATGGCACTGCTCATTAATATAATCGTCAAAGAATTCTGTCCTCTGTTTCACGATTTACTACGTACTACGATTTACATTATCACAAGTAAAGGTATGAAAAATAAATGTTACATTATCACAATCAACATAAAAGCTCTTCTCTCATAGGTGCTTCCTTTCTTTTTATCTTGTATACTTGTAATGTTTAAAAAATTTAAAATTTCGTTCATATATGTCCCTTCAATTTGACATGTTTACATACTTCAGAAAAAACGCAACTTCTGTCCTTTTAGATTACTAGAGATAACGACAGTTTACAAAACTTCCTTATTCATTGAAAAAAATCTAACTTCAATATTTACATTGTACTTACAATCTGTTTTATCTGTCGTAAATTTTACCTGACGAGGTTTGCTAAAATAGATCGATGTTATTGGCATATTACAATCATTCTGCTGTGTTTGTTAGATCACCTAATAATTTCACCTTTTTCCATCTAGTATGTGATAAAAAAAAAAGCAGTGTTTCAGAGCTGTATATAGCTTTCATTCATAACTGTATTCGTTTCAGTTTTAATAAATATAAATCGGTTTATTATTTGGGTATTGTGTGGTGACAGATAAAGCATCATATACGTTGAATATTTTAAAAGTTTGATAAGACCACCTGACAATGATCGATTTGTATTTTTTATGTTAACTTCTCAGTATTTACTGCTTTGTTTGCATATGTAGATAGTTTGAACCGGGTTCCTGCTGATTTCCAACTTTGCACGTATTTCACGTGTTTTGCTGAATTGCGTACTTTTATACAAGTTTTAAACGTTCAAGAGAAAATCAGGGATCGCTAACAAGTAAGTCTAAATATAATTCTTTATAGCTCGAGGTATATGCTGTCAGTCTATGAAGCAAGATGAAAAATTTATAGCTTGTAAATTTTAGTGCTGCATGCTGTGAAAGTTAAAATGTGTTGTTATAAAATGCAGTATTATCAGACTTAACAAGTTATAAGTTTGATGCTAAGTCGGCTTCCAAAACCAATGTTTAAGATTATTTCTCGGAATAAAACGAAATAGGACGAAATAACGAAATGGTAGAAATTGGCCACCATGCAGAAAGCTCGGTTTTGATTTAAATTTGATAACTTTAAAGATGCCTTGGTATATTATTATAGTTCAGTCTATACTTATACATTTCAGTCAAGGCTACTACATTCATGTTCATGTCACATTGTCGTTAATAAGGCTTAAGTTACAGTTTGCATTTTATGACGAAACAAGAAAAAGCAGAGAACACTATTAAGATATAAAATGCAAATAATCTGAACGGTGCAATAAATAATAAAAAAATAGAAATAATCGCTGTTAAATCTTACATACCTTCACCCTATATCCAGTTTGTTCAAATATTAACTTCCTTGTTATCTCGGCTCATTTTACACTCTTAAATTTGAAAACATTTGACACGCTTTACTTATTTTAAATGGTAAAATTAATATATACTGGCTATCAATTTTAAGTCACTAGATTTTGAATGTTTTCCTTTTTGAATGACTTCCTTACACTGTGCGATAACAGAGCTGTACTTCCCTTTTTAAATTCTTTAAATATTTACATCGCGTGAAACATCTTTATCATAAATTAAGGGCTGTTTGTTGCAGAGTAATGCTGGAGCAAATTTGATGTAATGCAATATAAAAACATAACATATATTTTTTGTTGTTATTTTTCACAGAAAAAGGCTGATATTAAGGTAATAGTGATACTTGTTGGTTTATGTGCTAATGTGTTTATATATTAGGGTATAAAAACTACCCTCTCAGATATCATCTATTATTTCAAATCTGCCATTTGCATGCTTGTGTAATATTGTAATCTGTATGTATTACAGATGATAAGCTGTATATGCTTTTAAAAGTCAAAATAAACCTATGTTCTATTCTGTTCTACTATTGCAATCATTTTGCTATGAAATGTCCTTCAAATGTTTTTGCATGTTTATAAAGAAACATTTATCAGACTACCTAAAGATGCGAAAGAATCATGGTGTTTGTTAGATAGTTTTACTGTTGTCAATGAGGCGTATATATATGTTAAGAGCCACGCGACGGAGTTGATGCACGGTTCTTACGTTTCTGTCTATTGTTTTCAGATTAAAGGTACTTCTTATGTCGCTTATACCACCAAACTATATTTCACTTGGACCTTGTCGTTCGAGTTACAGCTTTAACAAGACTGCAAACCAATAATCTACATACATGTAGTTTAGTTCCAAGAGAATTAACTCTAGAAATTGAGCAGACACTATCAGTTTTCAGAATTTTGAGTTATATAAAGGCTATAACTCCATAGCGACTAAAACTATTCATCTCGTTATCAAATTCAGTATGCCCAAATAAATATTTTGACCAAATTTAGCGGACATTGGATAAGAACTGCTCATGTTATTAAGTGGATACAGTCAATGTTAGTCATTTTAAGAAACGCATGGAAAAGAACACTTAAGTAACTAATAGTATCCGACTTGTGAGATATTATACCCATTAACATTTTGACCAAGTTTGGTGAACATTAAAGAAGACTTTTATTGATGCCTCCAGCTGCACATTTTCAATAACACAGGTAAAAAGATACCTGGTAGCCTACTTGATGCTTTCATCTTATTTCAAAATACAGCTAAAATGTATCCGACAACATTGCACTGATGTGAATTAAATGAATCAAAAAACGCAACATCCATATATGGCATTTTTCCAAATATTGATGTTTATGTATAATTGTTTATAAGCTTCGACCTTATACGGTAATTCCTGTGTACTACTTCAAGCGTATATGCACTGTATTTCATGTCAAACAGAATTCACGGTGAAGATTTACGAAAACAAACGATTAATACATGTTGAAGTGTCACTATCAACTCTCTAGTATAAAAAACGTGCCCGACTAGTATCTGTTATCAACTTTTGTTTCAGTCAAAGGTACTCCTGTCTTAAAAGCTTCAATTGAAGAACTATTCCTCAATACCTAGTGGCAGAGTGTACGCTTTGAGTGCGGGAGGTCTGGTGTTAAATCCCCGGCCGTGTCATGCTAAAGACGTGAAAAATGGTACTGGTAGCTCCCTTGCTTGGCACTCAGCACTGAAATGGTTTGTACCAGGAGGTAAAAGAAGCACAGATAAGTATCTATTACTGAATACCTAGTTTGTCGCTAAAGAGCTTTGTAGCTCGTATATAAGCGACGTAAAATAAAGCTTATCTTTACCTTTACCTTTCCTCGGCAAAATCAGCTTACAGTTTTAAGATACAGGACAGTCACCGGTAGTATTACCAAACAGACTTCGTTCTAGAGATCTTTATGGCAACACTACTTTAACGTTTTTAATAGGACAACGCCACCTATATCAGCTTTTTGCGAAATGGAAGTTCCTAACTTTTGTATTTATCTTTTATCAATATGACGACCTTTAAGCACAATAGGTAAGCAGTGTTACTGCCGTTGCTATAGAAAGGTTATAACAGTAAGAACAGTATTAATGTTTATGTTATTACTGCCGGTGTAATGAAGTATTTCGACCCCCATAGAATAATGACCCCCCCCCCCCCCCCCCCCCCCCCCGGTCATTATTCTATAGAAAATATGAACCCCCGGTCATAGTATTATGACCTCCAGATCATAGTACTATGACTCCCCCACGTGAAGTAAACTGAACCTCACGAAGAATATTGACTCCCATAAATAAACGACCCTCGGTCATTTGGTCAAAGTTAGTGATAACTCATGTATCTAAGGCCTAATTGCTGCATTTTATGCCCCCACTCGGTGGATGGGGGCATATAGAATTGCCCTTGTCCGTCCGTCCGTCCGTCCTTCCGTTTGACCATTAGCCCCAGATACCATCACTTGACACAGAAATCAGAGCATTCCGCAACGGGAAAAGGGATTCTATTTCTAGACGCTGTATCTTGGTGTATACATTTTTTCAGGAAAATAACAATTCACAATACGTTCACAAAACACACCAGTGTCAATAATCCCTGCAAACTTCGGTATGAAGTAATTCTTGAGAAGAAAACTGCACAAGAAACTGCTAGCATAGAACTTAGTATTTATAGAAGTTGCAATACTTAGCAGTGGCAGTAAAGTACGG
Organism: Mercenaria mercenaria; assembly: GCF_021730395.1. Classification (NCBI taxonomy): domain Eukaryota; kingdom Metazoa; phylum Mollusca; class Bivalvia; order Venerida; family Veneridae; genus Mercenaria; species Mercenaria mercenaria. Next base: position 30,669,368 of record NC_069365.1, on the reverse strand, counting down.
TAGCGGCAACAATAGAAAGTAGAAGTAGTAGTAGTAGTAGTAGTAGTAGTGGCAGTGGTAGTGGCAGTTGCAGTAGCAGCAGCAGCAGCAGCAGCAGCAGCAGCAGCAGCAGAGGAATAAGTGACAGCACTAACAGCAGCAGGAGAAGAAGAGGTAGATGTACAAGACGTATTAGTGGAAGCAGGTATAGTAGTATCAATAGTAGCAGTAGTAGTAGTAGTAGTAGAAGAAGAAGAAGTACGTGTAGTAATAGCAATAGAAGTAGCGGCACCAGTAGTAGTAGTACAATCAAAATGTTAACTATTGGCAATGGAGGGTATTAGAGTTGTAGATCTAGTAAAATTGTCCGTTAGGTTTGGTGAGGATCACTTTTTAATAGATATTATCGTCGAAAGTCTTTGTAGGAGCAGGTGTTTTACACGGAAAGAGTAACTTTTTTAAATAGAATAATGTCCGGGAATCGATATTGTATGAGAGTTCGAATGTAGTAATTTCGGCAGTGAGTATTTTACATGGAAGGGGTCACTTTTTCTATGGAATAATAACCGGGGTCGTTATTCTATGAGATTCGAAGGGAGTCATCTTTAGGGAGTCAGTATTTTACTTGGAGGGGTCAGTTTTTCTATATAATAATGACCGGGGGTCGTTATTCTATAGAGTTTTCAAAGGGAGTCAGTTTTTTATAAGGGGAGTGAGTCAATATGTTACAGGAAAGGAGTCACATTTTCTATAAAATAATGACCGGGGGGTGGGGTGGTCATTATTCTATGGGGGTTGAAATACTTCATTACACCGGCAGATTGAACAGTATTACTGCTGTTGCTATTGGAAAGTTAAGCGGTAACAACTGTAGTCAGGAATTGTCCAAGAAGCATTATGAAATACTTTGTTCAAATTTTTGGACTTATGCTATCAGCATGTTGAAAGTCCGTCGGCAAGAAAATAGGCACCAAGTCTATATACTAATACTGATGTAGTTAATTTATCCCAAAGCCATCCTTCCACACAACCTTTACGTTATGTATCGCAGTAATAGCATGTATACTGTTGTTACTGGTCTGCTGTAACTTCCTACAGTTCTTTAGAACTTACACACGTCTGATGATTCCGCCTTTGCTTCCAGCAGTGTCATCAGTTTAATTGTTTTTATTGCAATAACTTTCCAGCAGTAACCGATCTAATTTTGCCGTTAGTAATATAACTGTCATAATTCCAATCAGTGACTCTAGATAGTTATCTCCCCTGAGGGTCCGTCCACAGAGGCACAAGCCTCGGCTATATTAAATCGACGCAAACCTTCTGTCTTCCATAAATGATTGTTACCACATTGATGATTTAATTGCAAAAAGAAAAACATTTCCAAATAGCAAATTCTTTCGTGTGCACGGATTTGAGCAAACACAATGACACGTCATGGGTATTTCGAAATCCCAAAGATGAAAGTCACCTAAGGTTTTTAATTACGTCACTGTATTTTATAAGGAACTGCTATTTACTGACCAATTCTAGATGCACAAAACATTTTTGTGGAGAAACCTAGCTCTATATCATAATTTTTCCTTTGTCTGTTCTTCTACGAGAATGACTTCAAACTGTGATAAATGCTGTATGTTCATGCAAATAGGTAATAGCTTTTTCTACTGATTTTATGTGGGATAAGCTGTTTACCTATTCGGATGATAAATATATTGCATATGTACAGCAAATTAGAAAGTTTTGTTTTAGATTCTTTCTTATAGTTTATAGTTGGCAGTGAATAACTAATGATTAGGCCGGTTTTCAGACGTGGCTGATTTGGACGTAATGTCAGAAGATGATAATTACGTCACGAGTTGGACTATAACTACTAGTAATAGCAAACGCACAGTTGTTTCAACTATAACCTTCCAACAATACAGCAGTAATACTGCTGTTACTGCTGCAGGCTATATACCAATAAAAGAGATTGTTCTTTGTTTCATATAAAATTCAGCTACTTCAGAACAATTTTGTTACAGTTCTAGATTTTCACTCCGTCGTAGACCTATTTTCCACAAGATATCCATAATTTGCTTCAAGAAAACGAAAAGAAAAAAGAAAAAGGGGTGTTCAATAGTGTACAGTGAAATGCAAGTCAACTGAAGTCAGATACCCTCATATTGCCGCATTTCAGAAAGTGGTCCTAGGGGCCTCCGTGGCCGAGTGGTTAAGGTCGCTGACTTCAAATCACTTGCCCCTCATCGATGTGGGTTCGAGCCTCACTCGGGGCGTTGAATTCTTCATGTGAGGAAGCCATCCAGCTGGCTTACGGAAGGTCGGTTGTTCTACCCAGATGAAATAATGCACGGAGGGGCACCTGGGGTCTTCCTCCACCATCAAAGCTGGAAAGTCGCCGTATGACCTAAAATGTGTCGGTGCGACGTTAAACCCAACCAAAAAAAAAAAAAAAAAAAGAAAGTGGTCCGCAGAATAAACACCCTACTTTCGTTTTCAAGTAAACAACTCGAAAACATTTGAATATAAGCATGAAAGTGTCCTATTTTATGTAAAATTCATTCCACGAGTGAAATAATGCCCATTTGGCCCCCGATTTACGCGCAAATGCGCGAAAAATGGAAAAATTAGGATCTATTTATTAGGGACTTCTTTCGACTACACCACGGAAGCATATTTTTGACCGAATTACTGCATTATAACCTACAACTGATAGCAGTTATAGATCTAGCAGTAATAGAGCAGTTAGTGCTATAATTTTCAAGTAAAAAGAACAGTTATACTGCTTATGAAAGTTGCGTAGAAAAAATTAAAACAATTTTGTAAAATTGCATTATTTGAAGTAACGCATAGAAGTGATTTCTGAGATTTTATTTGGTAATACTAAACAAAAATTAGCGACCTATGTCATAGACTCTAAAATACTAACAGACCTTCTTGCTGCAACGGTCATTCAAATGTGATACGTAAAGTAACAAAAAGGAAAGAAAGAAAGAAGAAAGAAGTCATTGCCACTAAAATGAGTTTATTCTTGGTTATATATACCCATCAAAAATACATTTTTTAATAATTTATTAGAATATATAAAACAAAACAAAAACAGATCATGGTATATACTATAGCGTCAGATTTCAATAATCAGTCGCAATAACAAAGAATTGATATCTTTAAAAGATATCCAAACAAAAATGCATTCGTGTTACAAAACAAATATAAGAGAACAAACATAAGGCTTCCATGGCGAATGCTCGTCAAGCATTTATGGCAATCCATCAAAGAACTACAAATCAATTTTAGTTTACAAGAATATGAATTTAATGCCTCATGTACTTGAATTATAGACAGGACATGGTATTATAAAAATACTAGATAAACGATTAAAATGTGTTTTACAGGTATGCCACGAGATGGGTAGTCACGAACGGCTGTTCTCAACAGAATGGCCTTGCAAGAGTAAAGCAAAGATATTTCGGATATATTTTGTATCACATCAATGATATTTAATCAAAGCTCACACAGTTTACCTCATTATGCTTTTGATACAAAGATAAAATTTGTTCTATGAAATGTTCAGATCGATCATGAAGGCGCTTTTTAAGAGATTATGTTCATCTAATTCTATATCTATCGCAGTTCAATGTGTATCAATGACAGAAAAGGTACTACATATATCAGTTTCTTATTTTCCATAAAGATCTCAATAAAACCAGTTAGTTAATTCGTATAGAATCGTTTGTTTTATTTCAGTAAACAACTAATCAATTTAGCATAAATGTATAAAGCTTATTGATATCGGTTTTACACGATACATATCTTTATTACATATTGTAACCCAAGTGCATCACATTGACATAAAGAATATTTTGTACACTGAAGTGACAAAGTGATAGACATAAGAAGAGTAATCTACCCTCGTGTTTATGATGGTGTTTATGTACCCAGAACAACTCTTAAAAGCAGAATTTCAAAAGATGAAATAACTTTGTATATGAACAGATGGAAATACATCTTAAGACGTCTGAAATCTTTCTCAAATCTAGAAGTATGAGAAAATTAAAAATATGAGGAGTGTTAGCACTACCACTGTTCTTACCTGTATTACAAGTAACACAGAGAAATATTTTTCCACAGCGTTGATATCAGAATAGTGTATTGTTATTAACAAATTGTGACCGATGATTTATATTTCATAGTGTTGAGGTTTCTGATTTAATGTGTAAGTTAAATCAGTGGATACGTTTACAATCAAAAGATAATAAGTTTTTGTATGGAATATATACAGTATGGGTCAGCTAACGTTTCCGTATAAGTAAAACAATATATAAGAACAAACATAAAAGAAACAACTGTGGATCTCAATAAATGATCAGCATTATCAAATAATCATTTTATTATGCACATAACTTTAAAATTTGACACGGCATTTCAAGTCTAATCCAACAAACAACAAAGTACATGTATAAATATCACGCTTTCATAATTTAAGTACGTTATTCTTCGACTGAAAAACTAAACAATATACAATATTAACTATAAACGTAAAATGAAACGAAAGACCAGCTGCTAATAATTACTATTTATAATTTAAAAAGAAATAAGTGTGAAGTTGCAAAACCAGATATCACCCTGGTGAAACAGATAATAAACTTGTTAGGAATGCTTCTTTGAATAATAACACCATAGGCGTAGGAGACGTGGGGGGGGGGGGGGTGCAGCGGGGGCCAGGCCTCCCAAAGCTGGGATAGGGGGAGGGTGAACTATAGTTTGCCCCCCACCCTTCAATATTTTGGAAAAGATATATAACTTGCCTTTGCCCCCACCCCCAAAGTTAAAATCACTCCTACGCCTATGGACACAAACAATGAAACAAGATAACAAGCTATTATACACAGAACACTTAAAATCTTAATTATTTAAATCTTGATTTATTTCAAAACGAATGCACTATATTGATCTTCTTTTGTTATTCCAAACGGATTGACAAGGCCTGCTTTTGGAACCGTAGAGACTGACAAACTTCGGTAAGAGAGACATGATGACCAAAATATTACCAGTGTTCCGCGCTCAGTAAGGTGAAACAACAAACATGTTTTGCTTTTTGCCAAATAGCTTTAAAACTGGCCTACAGATTCAGGGACGATTTTCTGTTGAAACACCTTGGAGAAATCTAGACATGCACACCCATACCCCCATCCTCCCCTCCCCCGAAACCGCGCCCCACTAGCCATGACTTTTGAAAAGTCAAAATGCGTTTTTTACAGTTCAGGTAAAGGGTCATGTGAGGCAGTTTCTGTAAACTGTAAAATAATTTCAAAATCGAACCAGAGAAAGTAGCATTGAAATTTTATTCTACTTTAGCTCTTGTGTTTTTTTTTTGAAAAACAAGATAATATAAAACATTTGGTAGATGGTTCATTAAGGAGCATTTTCATAATCGTTTGTGAGAATATTTTTTGTGAACAAATATTTTAGCGCTGATAGCCATGTTTTTACGAATCTGAATACTTGCAAGAATTTCGGTTAGTTAAGATTCAAATTGAAACGGGACAGCAGTTTCTGACAAGAATTTTTTTTAAAGATTCTACTATATACATGCTAGAATAGTGACATTGCACTCTGCGTTTTAAAGGGTCACCTCTAAGGTAAATCTGTCAGAAATCGCTTTAAAATCGGATCTAAAGTTCCCACTTATATATAGACACAAGGAAATATTAATTCGACGAATTAGATCATTTTAAAAGTAAACCTAAAGGGTCATCAAAGAAATATTTTTGAAAATTTATTTCACGTCAATACAGTAATAACTATAAATGTCGCATCAGCCTGCTTATTTGTCGCGTTTGAAGAGTACCACACGCTAGGACGACAAATAAAGATGCTTATACGACAGATACCTTATTTGTCGTATCGGCACCCTTATTTGTGAAAAAAGTCAATAAATAAATAGAAATTAAGAAAAATACACCATATTCAAACATTCAAATAAAAGTATTGCTTTTCCAAGATATTTAACCAATGGAGAACGTACGACAAATACTTACAACATTCAGTTTGTAGACAAATGCTTATATCAGTTCAATAAAGGTTAATTATGGCTCAGTGTTGTAATATTATAAACTTGAAGCATATATTAAGACATACTAACATACACACTTTCAATGTTAACTACCATCGAAATTATGTATGAATACACATGTAAACACAGTTTTATAAACGGTATTTTTACACAACACTCAATATTTGTGCTCCTACTATTCAAGTTACCTAATGCTAAATATCTTGTAAAGAACATATGTGGAAAATGTAACAAATTGCAAAATGGCAAAGAACATACAGTTAATTCATAATGATTTTATAGTACATGATCATAAAGTATAATTAACAACACTTTCTGTCACGTGTAATATTTTCTAAGGCTGAAAGTGTGACATTTCTGTGCAACGAAATCATTGTTTGTGCATCAGAGGTTAAAATACCATGACACCAAACGTTACAGCACCGAGCTGACAATGAAATAGGTAAAAAACAGGCAATCATGTGGCGGCCAGTGTCGTCAAGAATATATATAGTTATCCCCGACATCTTTTAAAATCCTTTCGCCTTGGGTTAGAACACCTTAATCCTTAGATCTGCGCTCTCCCTTTAGAGCTAACCGGCCTGCTGATTACCGATGGAGTCCGACATGATGAAATATATGTTAAAAGAAAACCGTTATTTACCGGTAAAGCGTTTATATCGAGATAAAGTCCTACAAGATGCACATAATGAGGAGCAATTTAAAGGCATACGGGACATGTAAGGATTTCAGTTTCTATAATTACTCGGTATATATTCAATAGTTGATACTAATCTCTTGATTGAACCTATAAATAGTTACAGAATTTCAATGATAGAAAAACGAACAATTAAATTGTTTGATTCGGCAAAGTAATAAATACAGACATGTCTTATTATAATAATTATAGAAAACCATAAATCTTCCTTTGTCTTCACTGTTGCCAGTCAGTGCTGATGACCATAATGAGATTAAACTGTCTGGTCGTATGATTCTGAGTATTAGTCAACGTCCTTAAAATTCAGAGAAAATATCTTTTAAAAATTTGTTTACCCCATTACAAAACATATATTGTTGGTCATTTGTAAAAAATTATAACGATGTTACTGACCTACACTATTTGGAAGTGGGTGCTCATATTTATGAATGTCCTTCAAATGCTTAAGATATTCTACACCGAATACCTTTGACGAACACTTTCAATAGCAGACTCCTTTGTAATATTCTTCCATGATGAGGGAATGCCAGAGATACCGTAGCCATAATATTTGAATAGCTCTTCTTTATACTTGAACACAAACCACAACCAAAATTCAGAGCTGTCTGTCATCTCTGTACAAGGTTCAATTTCCCAGTTGGGAAAATATTTCTGATAATTGATATATCGGTGCATATCGACCTGGCATGACCCTTCTTTCAAAGGATTACAAGCGAAATTGAATGCCTTGCAATTATGTAGTTGCTTTCGATTTTGGATGTTATAGTTGCATGTTTCAACACATGCTATATTGCCATTCAAATTTCTGATTCCAGAACAACACCCAGGTCTATGTTGAAGGCACTGGTGTTTCAAATTAGCGTCTTCATGAGACTTATTCTTAAAACAAGGTTCACCACAGTATGCACACTGTTCTGCACATCCCCACAAAAACTCGAAGACTTCTTTATAAGGATCAGACAACTCCCATCTTACTGTATCTTTTGTTTCTCGCTTTGTTTCCGACATCAGGTTTTCTTCAGAAATTTTCAATTCTTTTCAAAATGATAGCTTTGAAGTTAGTCACGTCTGGAATTTTCGTAATTTCCCTTTTGGCGTCGCGAATGATATTATCTGGGATTTGACAATATCTAAGACTTTTGTTTAATTTATCTACCCATTCTTCTAACTTTGGCGAACTAGATCTAAAATACGTTGTTGTTTCATCGATTCCGTTATATATATCTTCAAAAACTTCTGAAATCTTTCGTGACGCGATAGTAAAGTAAACTGACTTGTTTCCTGAAAACAGATATTTTTCAGATTTATCTTTTATCAAGGTTTCTGCAAACACACTTGGATTTTCAATATAAGATATAAATGACAAGAATATTTCTTGCTTCGCTAGATCAGACATCATCGCAATTATCAAATTATATTTTGGAGATGGTATCATATTCATTAATTCTTGCTTTATTTTACCTGGCATAAAGAATTTCACTATGTCTCGAGCTACGCTCTCTATTTCTCGACTCAACAATAATATAGCTGTGTCTTCTGTCTTCTGCACGAGGCACAGTATGTCTGAGTCACTCAATTTTGTTGTTTTTACTATGGATTGTGGTATGCTGATATCGGATGATGATATTTTTATACTATTGAACTTTAAGTTTTTCACTGCAACAGATTCTTTATTCATCTCTTGCCCTAATATCTGTTTTTCATTTGAGAACAACTGGTTCAGGTAACTACAGACAACATCTTTCAGGGATATTTTCTCACTATGCTTTGTCTTCGGATCTAAATTATGTTGATCAAACTGACGTGATGCATAACAACTAACATGTACTAATACTTCGTTAATTAACGGTTGCTCCCGAGGCACAATCCTATTTTTACCAATGCATTCAAGTTCTTTCTGTACCTCTCGTAAAAACCATCAGAGCCTCTGCAGTATGCACGTATTGAACACTCTATATTGGCTAACGCATGATTTATATATGGATCGTCTTTGGAAATATTTACCAACTTATATATGTCATCCAAGTTGATGCCAGGTACACTGATTAAGTCAGAGTTAGTTTTAGCGTACTCATAAAATTTTCTGTTTTATCAACTCAAGTAACGACTGTTCATTCCTGAAAAGTTCATACAGTCGTTGTCTAAAGAAATAAACCATTGGGACCTGATCCTTGCCTCTTATTTCTTTTATAAACTCGTGCCATATCATTTCAATTTGTCTGTCTATTTCGTCAGGGCGAATAGACGGATCATGCAAACTTTTGGCAAGCTTCATTGATTTTTTATGAAGTTTATCTTCGTGTTCAAAGCTATTGGTTGTTTGAAAAATTTCAAAACTTTTCTTTGCCCGAAATCTTTCTGTTTCCTTCTCGCAGCTTGAAAGTATTTCATTACATGTCTTATCAAATTCGTGTTTGGTTATGTTTTTCCATTGCCTTACTGTCTCTCCAAAATCATTTTTATTGAAAAATGCCTCCATTTGTTGCGCAATGTCAATTTTTTTACTTAGAAGTAGATCGAGTAATATTGTGTTTACTTTGATTGCTGCATCATTCAATTTTTTCTGGTTCCCGCATTTTGCGAACTCTTTCTGTGATGTTTCGACACACTTTTCCTGGAGAAAACATTGCATTTCTGAAGACCAGTGCAAAACTTTGTTCTCAAGCAAATTATATGCTCGAATTTCAAGACTGTTTCTGAAGCAAAAAACAAAGTCTTCTGATAAAATCCCTTTCCACAAGTCTCTTGTTTGAGATATTACACCATTAAGCGACCCATAAGCTTTTCTCGTATCATAAGTTGCCTGTTCGATCAGTTTACATTTGATATCTGCAACTTGCCCACTATATTCAGAATTAATTCTTGACATAGGTGTAAAACCCTGCCAGAGATTAGGCAGGAACCAAACTTGCGATGACATATTAATTTGTATTATTTGATTAAACTCAGAAATATCTGAAATACCTTCCATTTCAGCAGCTTCTTTCGTGACGCTAACAAGTGTACTCATGAGGTGAAAAATAGCGGGCCTCATTTTATCCTGAGCCGTTACACTTGTAACGTTGTGGTGGATAAAAGAACAACTTTTTCTTATATCAATATTCGAATCAGCCAATTTGAGACATAGAAAAGCATGAACTACAACCTGTAGTATGTCGCTTACAAAGCTAGAATTTTCCCTCATTATATTCAAAACAGTTGTATCGCCTATCCCGGTAATAACAGTGGCCAACTGATTGTCAATATCATATTTTCCGTCACTGAGTTCAGGGGACCGTAAGCCCTCGGTGTCCAAGATTAATATAAACTGGAATCTGTGATTTCTTTGTAAAGGTAACAAATGCATTTGTATACCTTTTGTGCATATACCAGAACTGGTAGGAAACTGGGAGCCAAACATCGTATTTAATAATGTAGATTTTCCAGAGCTCTGAAGGCCTAAAACTGACAATGTAAAAACGTTTTGCGTTCCGATTATATCTGATACTTTTTTAAACACTCTTCTTATCCATCGTTCAGGCATATAAAAACCTTCGCCGTCAATCAATTCAAGACTATTCCCTTCAATAAAAAGAGATGCACAAACGTGTATAATATCTTCTTCGGCGGGTAGCCCTAAGGTTCCACTATCTTTATTTAAAATAATTATAGTTTCATAAAGGTATCCTATTTCTCGGAAAAACAAATCCGTATTAAATGAAGCCTCTTGTATTTGCTTTTCTGTCTTTTTAATGCATTCTTTTTGACGTTCTATATCCTCCGGATTTGGATTTTTCATGCTTTTTAAGTCGCCCAACTTATCCCAAGCAGTCCTATTCTCTTGTATCAATTTTGGCATTATTTTACATTTTCTTTTTCTATAAAAATTTCAACCAAGCAAGAAAAAAACTGAGAAAAGAAGGAGGAGATTTTGCTAATGAAAATAGATGACCTGCAAAAAGTCTGACAGTTGAAGTTACATTCTGTACTTGTTGCTTTCTTAATGCATGTATTTCTTGCTTTAATATATCATTTTCCTTTATGTTTTGTTCTCTGTGTATCATTTTGATGAGGTTTCCAAGACGTTGTGCATAGAAATACTGTGCTGGCGTGATCAATTTTTTCCAATTTTGCGGCGATTTATTTATCCTAAGAATGTCCCTAATAACCTCGGTTGCAAAACGTTTTCCTTCTTTACACGGCTCTTCTTCTTCATCAGAAATAACATAATCATTTTGTAACCTAGAAAGACGCATTTCAAGTGTACTTTTGTCTGTAGCTTTATTGAAAGATTCAATTGAATTTGACACGTGAGCTACCATTTCTAACATATTGAACTCCCTGCGACCTTTATGTGTCAGCAATACATGTACTTCTGATGTTGGTTTCTCTTCCCTAACAATGGCGTTAAAATGTTTTATACCGTTTGCTGTATAGTCATCTTTTGGATCCCAAGAACCACTTATTATAAGTATTACACTGCAAAAATTCGTTATAACATTCTTAACTTCATCACAGTTTTTTAAGAGATACCTAATATCAATAATAACAGATAAAATGTCTGTAACGTTGGAAAGAAATGGCGATACGTTTTTGCAGAAAGGTAAACGCAGATCTCCACGCACATTTAAAAATGTCAGCGGAAAGCTAAACATGTCCCGATCGTTATTTGTTGTTGGTAACCAAAACATTTCGACATATCCGTCGCTTATTGTTCTTTTTGCTGTCCCAAATGGACACTCAAAGTTAAAAAATGTAATATTAGTTTCGTCGTGTAATAAGCGGTTCAATAATTTTGACTTTGAAAACGAAGGTCTGCCGAATCGGGCAAAGGTAACAATTGTTGACGGTAGGTCTAAAAAATTGAACTCGGAGCTACCTAAATCAACTTCATCTCGGGTTATATTACTTTCTAGTGTCAATGTGCGAAGAGGCCAAATAGACAAAAGTGGAGTAGAATTAGATGTACAGAACTGATCGGTAAGGAAAGGAACTGCTAATTTACAAAGATAAAGGTTTTTGAATATTAACTGCTTTAACATCTGATCGCAACAATGATAAACTGCTAGAAATAAATCAAGTGGGCTAATTTGTTTATCTAAATCAATGTCCAAATTCTGTAAAAAAGACAGCGTATCTGATAACTGTCGACAATGATATGTTGTTGATAGGGCAAAATCCATGTCCCTTGCATTGCAATGTCCCGTGCAGATGTTCTGAAGTAAAATCCATGGATAATCTGTGACATTTACCTTAGTTTTATCAGATGAACATACGCCAATAGTAAATACTTCAGTCTTGGTAATTTTCCTATCGATCCTTGATGAAAGGCCTATCCTTTCCAGAAGTTTCTTAAAGTAAAACTCTTTCTCTGAGTGAGTGTCGAATCCCAAACCTAAAATTAAACCATGTAACACATTTCTAATTCGTTTACATATTATATAAGTACCTTAAGGAATTTGACTTTTAGTTACGTAACGTAGCAATACTTAGATAAAAATTGATAATCTGACAATTAAACCTTGTTATTTCTGTTTGCACTATGCTGAAATTCTCAGATTAAACTAATTTTATTTTACGCGACCGTTTTTGGCAGATATGCTAACTAAACAATTTCAAGGGGGTCAATCACATTTAAGCAACAATTATATTTTTGGTTTGTCATATATTGTTTTAAAAAGAAGATAAATATCAAAGAGATGTTCCCTATCAAAAAGATATGTTTCAATAGTTTTTATGACATACGACATAGTCTGCGTTTTTCACTAAAATATAATTAACTTCCAACTTATTTCAACTTATGTTTTCCGTATTTGCCAAGTATGATTTGATTTGTTTTTAAAACGAAGACAGATAAACTGTATAATTTCAGTCTTTGTTTTCAAATTACTTTGAACTGAATATTTTGGAATGTGAACATCAATTATTACATACGCTACTGCATATAGGGATAGGGTCAAAATGCATTTTCTTTGTGTACATAAAAAAATCAATTATATAGAGAAAAATCAAGAACAGGTTAAATTTCCCAAATGTGGTGACTATATGTAATTACATACAGTTTTCGAAATAAGATTAATCCTTTCTTTGTCATTGTTATCATACTTTATCTAGCAATCCTGCTGTAGGGTTATGTTATCTTCGATTGATTATGCAAACAAACACATGAGCACGAGTCGATTGCCGATAAAGATAAACTATCAATTCTATTTGACTGTATTTGTCAAAACGAGTATTCCTTCGATATAATAATCTTAAACAAGAGGCAAGTCGTAAATCTTAATTTTTCTCTTGTTTCACCCACTTACATACTAAAGAGAGAAAAATGAAGTAGTTATGTCAGTAGGCTAAGGAGACAAGGCACAGTTTTTAAGAAGCTTTAATCTCATGAAAATCACGCACTGTTGTCACTAGACATGCGAATTACATTCGTAATACTAACTCGGGCCTTATCTAGCAAACTTCATATTTTCATGTCTTTATGATAAAAATTGAATTCACGCTTAACAATTTGAAATAAAGATCTACAAATTACCCTGGTTTTGTAGGACTGTGTTTTCAAAACTAACATCCGATGAGCCTGTTGCACTAATTGCATCTGTATGTATTCTGCATAGTTCCGGATCGTGGAATTTTACTACAATCGGTTGTTGATAATTATCAAGTGTATGTCGATCCATGCACACAATTGGTTTTGTTACTGAAAAGAAACGTATATCTTATTTGAATTATAGTTTTCGCTAAACTCTAATGTAAACAAGAGCGACTCTACTTTCGAATGGTTATTTTTACATATTGAAAAACTTACAATGCGATTTTATAAGTGTTATGGCAAAAGGTTGCTGGTGTGGGGCATGTTGCAAATTTTATAACCTTTTAAGAAGAGACTAGACTTGAGTAACCTCAGTCTGCAATCATTTTGCTTTTTATGCGTGCTATGCATCTATATGATCTTCCTATAGAATTTAATAAGTACTCATATAATTTATATTCTGTACATAATTATATATAGACGTCGCAATGAAATAATAACATATTCGTTATATCCTAATACAACTTAATGATTTACAACTTTAAATGAAAATTTACTTTGCTGACTTTGAAGGTAACGCTGTTGCCATTTGTCGATTGTTTATTGAAATAGTTTATAAGATTCTTACTGTTATGTCCTTTGGAATCTCTATCACTTCCATGTTATAAAAAGAATTAAAAATATGCGAATCGAAACTTACTCAGCTCATTTTTGAATGTTACGAAGGCGATGTCATTTTCCATGACGATACATGTAACACTGTTCTCATCAGACGTTTGTTTTCTGAAATAATATTTAAGATTTTCGACTGATATGTCCGTCAGAATCCCCGTCACTTCCACAGTACAAGAAGAATGAAAAAGATGTACATTGACTGCAGTTTTCTTGAAGGTAATGGGTCGCTTTTCAAGAACAAGAACAATTTCAACAGCTGTAAAATATAATAAAACATTGATTGGTAAGGAATACACCGACTTTTCCTAGTTTATCTTTAATGTCGGTGTTGATAAATTGTATGACACAGTAAGACTAAATAGAGACATTTTTATGATTTTATTTCCCTTTCTTCTACCAGCCCTTTACAGTCAACATATTACACCTTTGATGAGATCACTTACCTCCAATCTCTTCAAATTCAATAATTGCATTTCTTTGGTCATCAAATATTTGAACGTCTTTGACACATCCGCCACCCTGCCTTCGTTTGTTTTCAAAGAAATTCTGCAGATCTTCTTCATCTACGTTTTCTGGCAACCCAGTCACTTTTATTTTTGTTCTTAGAGAAGAACACGTACATAAATCTGTAATATGATCACAGAAGTAAGGTGAGGAATGTAATTCGTAATTTTAACTTGTTTCGAAGACTGTCACACTTACTAGGGTATGACAGTGTATTTGTGTCTATTTTCAATTTTTATATCATGTTTAATAATCGGACACATATGCGTTTACTTGTTAAATTAAAACATTACGCTAGATCTTTATAAATGTATTGTTGTATATTTTACTCATCTCTTCCACCTAATATGAAATGCAAAACATGACCGAAAAGGGGTATCAGATGTAAATTCTGATATTAAAGGAATTTTTTTCAACAGTGGGTATTCATCTAATATTTTTCAACATTCTTTTTCAGTTTATAAATCGAAGTCTGAGCAAATAGTATAAATGATGAAAACATTTGAATTTTTGTGTCTAAACTTCATTCGAGATGTGGCGAGTTACAAAGCAAAACTTTCTAAACTAAGTAAACACATTTCATTTTTAATGACATCGATTTTTCTCTTACGATGATATTTCCGTTTAAAGTAACTGAACCAAGCAAGACAACTTCAGACACTTTTATGTCGTATAAAGGCAGTTTGTCATGTAAATCTAAGGTTTTCACTGTCTGCAAACCGATCTTATCATATAAAAACGGTGATTCACGCTTTATAAAGAAATCAATGCATGTAAAGAAACTCAAAATACTGTATACAGTTTTACAAACGATTATTTTGATTCTAATATGCCCTTAATCTTAAACAGTAGATAACTTTCTTTGTCGCAACAAAAACATTTACGCCACCGCACGTTTACGTGACGCCATTGTAGCATAAGAGTGTTTTAACAGAGAAAAGCATATTACTTAGATTGTTGCATTAACCATACACTAATAACGGCACTAGTAAGCTAAAAATTAAGCCAAAAACAAAACATAATCATAGTACCGCCTAGTTTTGATGGGGTTAATTATTTTGCAAAATTCTATGAAGCTTACCCAAGATAGTTGGACCCGGATTTGGTTCGATCCCAGCAATGAGAAGAAAAACTCCAATAAAGACAACGGCTCCTATTGCTTTCAATCCTCTGCTGAAATTTACTACACACACAACTGTAACGACGGTAAGTCCTTGGGAATGACGAAAAGTCCCGATTCTTCCCCTGTACGTGTCTAAATCAACTACCATCTTTCCTGAAATACAATAAAAATATTCTGTAATTTAATGTCACCAAACTAGAAAGTAAAATGTATAAAATTATTTGGTGTAGTAAAATACACGAAAAGTGTTGAATTGAAACCATTACGCTCTTTCGATAGAATATTTCACTAAGTTATGATGACTTTGATAGATGATAACGTGTTATCTAGGATTTATTCAAGTCGATACTTTCGTAACTTGCCCATCATTGGGTATGAAATAAATACTTCTCTTTAGTTTCAACAAGATAATTAAGATTTTAAAGTACAGCTGCTTTAACGTATTGATATCAGCCCCTGATATATGTCGAAAGAAATAGCAAACAATCAAATGAATATCAATATGGTGTTGAAGCTTGTCAAAATGATTGTTTTGGTTACCTTAAGTAAAACGAATTTTCAAGGTATTACCATTGATGGGACTAGCTAAATTGTAAACAAGTTACAAACAAGGAACTACGTTTTCAAAACGCAAAATCATGCCCCGAGTTGTATGCCAAAAGATTCTTTTTTTAGATTTTAAATTTTAAAGTAAAAGTTAAGATCATATAGAGATTAAGGTCATTTATATAAATGTCGGCATGTTGGTCTTGCCACAAGGTTTTGTCGAGTGCGAGCATGAAATAAGTTACGCCATTTATGTGGGCTTTAGGACCAAAGAAGTTGTTTATCAGTGCTTATAGTTTGAAGGTGAAGGTCACATTAGGGTCTGTGTCATTTATATATTGGTCAGTCTGTAGGTTTTGCCAAAAGAATCGTTGAGTGTGAGCTTTAAGATAAACTGTATTAATAATGCGGACAATAGGACCATGAACTATTTTTTCAAGGTTAGAAGTTTGAAGCTGAAAGACATGCTATGGTAAGGTTCATCTTTGTATAGGCGAGTCAGTAGGTCTTGCCACAATATTTGTTGCGTGTGAATAGTAAATAAATACTAAATCGGGTCATGAATGTGGGATGTAGGCGAAACAATTAAATCTCCGACGGACAGTTCAGTCGCTATAAGCCTGAGGGCATAAATATATCCTTCAATATTCCATAATATATATGTGTCTGCCACTTTGGAATCATATATTACTTTGCAGATCTTAACATAAAAATATTTTTAATTGTCACTAGTATTCGTGTAAAAGAGAGAAAATACTTGCTTGATAAAAATCACTTGTCAACAAGACAACATTCTTAAGTTCCTGAACATGAACTTTAAAGACAGAGTTGACAGTGAAATGAAACTAGAATTAAGCTGCAATTTCCTGACACCCAAACTAATGATTGAAAGCCTATCAAGTCTCGTAAATTCATTTGGTAAGCTTCGGACAAAGCACAATTTCTCGCCGTTTCCGTGCTGTTAAAAAGGTAAATATATAAGATTCGGTTTAAGTTATATTTAACTGGAAATTCATACTCGTTAGAAGAATTTGGGCATTTTTGATCCATTAGAAATATTGGCATAATTAGATTATATTTTAACACAAGAATTGCCGAAGTGTTCCGGAGTACTCTGAACATGTCATGCTCTGTATACAAAGTATAATGCTGTTTGAGTGGCGTGGTAGTGTGTACGGCTTAGGTGTAAGATATCCTATGTTCGAGTTCAGGTTAGGCCTTAAATGTTTTATCGGACTGTTCCAATTTTCTATATTTTAACGAACAGTATATTGACACATTGTTAAGTAATCAAGATCACTTTGCTGTTTCTGCTCTACAGGTTCGAATATAGCTACATTTCCTCAATCACGAAACTTTATTTTACACGAACATATTACAAGTTCATAATTACATGTTTTGTTAAAATCTAAGAAAAATATATTTATTGTTCTAGAAATATATAGAAATCTGCATTTCAAACCTATTAACGTCATATAATTTACGTTTTATCAAAACTAGATACTGTCGCTAATAAATGACCGACAAATGTACGGACATGACAATGCGCTTTGCTTGACGATCAGTTTCTTGTGTTTGTGATAGTAACGTATAATTTATCCTTGAATTGTTTGTTTTCCCATGACTTAACAAATAGATATGTGACTTTCAAACTGAAGTTCCATGGGAAAGCTTATCAACATAGCAATTGGTAACCGCATTGATAAACTATGATGATCTTAGATGTGTCTTGTTTCTGTTTAGTTCAATTCGTTCCATCAATTTAAAGTAGACTTACACTAATCCAATAACTAACGTAAACCGAAACTGGAAAATAATCGGTTTCCAGCAGATTTAAGAACTACACTGTGTATGTCTCCCACTTGATAGGAAGAAAACAAATGTTTTTACCCAAATTGTCAGCTATTCGACAGCTGTCAGCCCGTTTATCAGTCCAGTCTATCACACTTTGAGTTTATCAATTGCCATAGGCTCAGTGATGATGCTGACATAGTAAGAACGGCTACTTGGATATAACGAGTGACAAAATCGTGTTTATAAAGCATTCTGGTGAAGTATTTTTTTCTACGGTTTGTAAAATGAAACATGTACCCGTTATGTACCCCTTGGCAAACATTTTTCTAAGGTAGGTTGGTACTGACTAATAAAGCCAACAACATTGAAAACGTGCGTATTTAAAACTCTCTCAACGTATTAATGTACAATAGAGAAGATGCAACTATATATTACGTTTTCATCTTAATATTTTAGTACAATGTGAACTCTAGAGCGAAATGAAACGAAGTGAATGTGAGGTAAAAACGATTCTTATATTACGAAGGATGCTTGAAAATTAGAAACAGGTAATATCCACTTAAAGGCGTTGCAGAACTGCATAACGTTAGGTCTTTTAACTATTATTTGGAAATAACTATAATATTGTGCGAATACGGTTGCTTTGAATTAAGATGTAGCCCTATGATTATGGAGTGTCACGATAATTTCCTGATCCTGATAAGCACTGTACTTGGTGAACTGTGCTCAAATGTCAGCAACATCTCCTTCCTCTACCTTACAGTACAGAAGTGTTTGGACAAATGGCAAACATACTCACTTGTAGTTCAGATCCACCAATAATTTTATTCCATTAGGTAAACAGAAAAACATTTGATGCAAGGCAATAAATACGCCTCAAAAGAATGTTACCTTTTGTATATGTTTTGTTATTTGTTAAAAGATATTGTTTCACTGATACCACGAGTACAGAAAACATTGGTACTGAAGTGCAATGTCTAAGCAGCCAATATTAATTCTTTAGCCAACCAGCAGTCATGCTTACAGCTCTCTAAGGCATTACAGTGTCTGGATAAAACTGGATATGTCTGCGAACAAGTACAACTAGCAAAAATGGTGTTTCACCGATCAGAAATACTTATTTTTGCTCAAGAATTCATCAAACAGTACAAAACCGTATAAAACAGTTTTACCAATTACTTGATGTGCAAGATGTTGTGGTTCGGACAACTTTTTGGACGCTAATTAGGCACATAAAAGGGTATTCTTCCAAAAACTCAGGTCAAACGCTTTGTGCACGTGCCGGAAGTACACATTTTTAATTCGATAGTATATATCTCATTCGGTATATCGCCTGTTATCGTAGAGGGATCGATCCCGATTATCGTCCTAGAATAAAATACTGTTCTACGCTGTGCTATGAAAAGAAACGAAAATGTACTTTACGAAATTCCGTACAAAGAAGTGGGGTTTTAGCAGACTTTCGAAAGCAGCCAGCGAGTAAGCTTCCCTGCTCTAGACGGGAAGGGAGTTCCAAAGCTTTAGAACAGTTAACGAAAAGCTGCGATTGCCATACATCATGTTTTAGTATTTCACAGGCAACCAATGGAGCTCCTATAACATTGGTACCTCTTAGAGATAGCGCGGGCTGCCGTGTTCTGGACATGTTGCAACTGGTTAAGTGTGTTGTTTGGATTTCTATTTAAAAAGGCATTACAGTAGTCTAACCGTGAGGTAACAATGCTGTTGACAAGGGTCTTTATGGCATCACTGGTAAGATACCTCTGAAGTGGCTTGTTCTGCGTAGTTGTGTTTACCCAGCCCGGCACACAGATTTGACTTGTTCCATACCCATACTGTTGTCAATTACTGCACCAAGATTTCTAAAACTTTTTATGGATTTTATCACAGAGTTACCGACCTTCACAGAGACGTCCTTTATGTACTTGGAGTTATGTTTTGATATGAATAACATTACCCTCCGCTTTATCAGCATTGAGCATCTACGAAACGATTCAGCCGGACAACTCTCAATACGGCGCAATGCCTCACTTCTAGCAACAGCTTCTATCGGCTTAAAGGACATGTATAGTTGAGATTCATCGGCGTAGAAATGATGAAGAAGTCCATGACGTCTGCATATAGCTCCAACAGGTTTAGTGTACATTATATACATTTGTCGCTCTTTGGACCAAGTACTAATCCCTGGGGCACACTGTATTCCATCAACATAGACGACACAATTCACCATCAGTGCACACAATTTGAAAGCAGTCAGTAAGATACGATTTCAACAATGCAATTGCTTTGTTTGTGACTCCAAAATGATGTTCGAGTCGATGTAGCAGTGATTGGTGGTCAATTGTGTCGAAAGCTGCAGACAGATCGAGTAGCACGAGGACTGTTACAGAATTTCGGTCCAGGTATTCCTTTCAAAGGATCTTCTTATTGATTTTAATTCAATAATTTCAGCGAATCATCGGCAAAATGGTGGGATATTAAAACTAGATCTTTTTACAGTACTGTAAAAATCGACTGCCAAAATTGTTAAAATACAACCTTAATAAATGGTCTTGTTGAAATTTTATCCTACCTTAATAAATGGATCTTCTTATTGACTTTAATTCAATAATTCAGCGAATCATCGGCAAAATGGTGGGATATTAAAACTAGATCTCTTTACAGTACTGTAAAAATCGACTGCCAAAATTGTTAAAATACAACCTTAATAAATGGTCTTGTTGAAATTTATCCTACCTTAATAATGGATCTTCTTATTGACTTTAATTCAATAATTCAGCGAATCATCGGCAAAATGGTGGGATATTAAAACTAGATCTCTTTACAGTACTGTAAAAATCGACTGCCAAAATTGTTAAAATACAACCTTAATAAATGGTCTTGTTGAAATTTTATCCTACCTTAATAAATGGATCTTCTTATTGACTTTAATTCAATAATTCAGCGAATCATCGGCAAAATGGTGGGATATTAAAACTAGATCTCTTTACAGTACTGTAAAAATCGACTGCCAAAATTGTTAAAATACAACCTTAATAAATGGTCTTGTTGAAATTTTATCCTACCGTGACATGTTGACTTTAAGAACTCTAAGTTCGCTTTGTAGTACAAACAAGCTTTGACATGAAAGTATAAGTTTTAAAAGGCTAAAAACTTCTACTTTACACCCTGCAAGTTTAGTCAACAAGTTGACGTTTTAACGGCAATTGTCGCGTCATAAGCTTCAACTTTTCAACTTTTTGGTGGAATATGTCAGCGCGATAAGTTATAAATAGCTCATCTAAACATTTTACGTTTCGTGCTAAATTGTAGGTAGAAAAGTTGAAAATTGCGACAAAAACTTCAATTTTTAACTTTTCGCGGTAAAATATACAGCATGACAATTTGAAATTTAATGCTTGATTTTAACTTGTCGATTATCTGTCTGGTCGAAAAGGTCGATGGCGGAAACAGGATTCCGTACCAAATGGTGTAGAAAGCATATGTTCTTTACATCATTTGTCCCATAAGCTACTGAACTATTCTGTCATGTTTTGAATGCACTTAAATTTAAGATAAATGATTTCTTCCTTATATAAACAGGGTATATTTGTGTTTCCATTTTGAATATACGTGAATGTGCCGTAATCTGGAGAGGATCATTTACTGGTGTAGATAGCTCGTGGTGTAATCCATTAATGTAATGTTATATACTGGTCGTATATGCATTTATCAATAAATCATATTTCAAAGCCGCCGCCATCGAAGGGCGTTGTCTTGTTCGTGGCAGAAATGCCTTTGAGTCATACTTACCATGACATTTCATGCATGTTTACATGAAATTCACCAGATAAAGCTATGGTTCTTAATAGGTTGTTTTAAATCGGGCCTTTGTACCGATAGTATTGCGCATATAGACACGTGAAAAGAACTAATGTACTGAGTTAAATATTTGACTAAACTGTCCTCTTTGAATAACGGGGCTCTAAAACCGGTGGAATATCGTCTTTCTTTTTTCCTAAGGTGACACTGAGATGGCATAAATGATTTGCACTGTTGCTTGCGCACATGAACGCAAAAGCTAATACCTTCGCAATTATTACATATTACCTATTACGTGCACACGCATTACTTATTAAGTTTTTACATATGCATACATATAAGCTATCGTGTTCGCACGTTCGAACTGTTTAGAAAATCTATGTCACCTCTGTGCCATTGTTTCCTCATTCAAGATGTTTCCCCTTTTTTTCGTTAAAATTTATATTTAACTAATATTTTTATCAAGTAAGCTGTAAATGATAAAATGAAAACTACTCACAGTTTTATCCGTGCCTCTTTATGCGAAGTGCAGTTAGCTTTTCGAATCACTAAAGATGATAACACTACATATGCATGTACCGGTGACATGTCAACAATCTCAAACATTGTGTATCTATTCATATATTAACATTTTTAATCCTTTCTCGTCTTTTCACAACATGTAAGTGTACGTATATAGATGATATACACAATTTTAAAAGAAAGGCAAAAGAGTTGGATCTCAGGTTCATCTTACATTAGCGGAAAGTGTGCAGCCGAGAAGTACTAACTCATGGGAAAGAAACACGCGATATTTAAATAGCGGCCGCAAAATAGTATCTCGTTTCCACGAGTTTATCATTCACTCGGAATTAAGCATTATTATACTGTCTCTAATAAACTTCCAAGGCAGCATGCATTGGATTATATCTCAAACTCATTCTTTTTTAAACATTCTGATCATACCTTAACTGACAGCGGGCGACAGTTATTTAATCAAACCGTGATTATCCTGAAAAAGTTTTCGAATAGAAGTGTGTCGAAACATAGGTTGGCATATAGTTTAATACAACAGAATAAAACACGCATCGACGTAATGACCAGATACTTTAGCCACTGGGGCGGTTCCAGTCAAAACGCCAGTTGTTCATTTCTTAAAATGTCATTTTCAAACAAAACAATAAAGATGTCTGATATTGTTTTCATTATTCTGCGAAATGAATGGTGAATGGTTCGTTTATGAACCTACGTCAGCCGCAAGGATATGACTCACCAATGTCAGACAGAAAATAACCACCAAAATATACCTTGTGGATTAAATAAAAATAAAACTTTACTTAAAAGTTACAGCTTTGTTGCACCTCAAAGTGGTAGCAGCGCATTTTGGTAGTCACTACCAAAATTCGGCCCAGTTTTGGTAGTCACTACCAAAATGCGTTACATTCAACAAAATTTGGTAGTTTACAAAAATGTAGTACCAAAATGCCTTGAATATGTACACATCTAACGCAAAACGGTATTAATAATAATTGCATGGTTACAAAAAGAATATTTTGTGGCGAATGGACAATATTATTTCAAAGAGAGTCATGATGGGATTTAGTCGCTCGTCCGACCTTTTGTCCTTGAATATTACGGCCCTAGATTTAGTTAAGAAGGACCATTGGAACACATGTTAGAGAGGTCAATGCAACTCTAACTTTCGCCTTCATCGAGAGATACTGAAGGAACTTGGCACAACAGTGCACCACAATTATTAGATGCATCGTTCGCATGACCCTGGAATAGGTTTCACAAACGCCCATAAGTAAGTATAGATTGTCTGAGATTAAAATTCAGGAGATTCACGAGAAAAGGTCACATAAGACTGGTTGTATAATACCTTTAAAAGTATGTTTATATGGGATGTTTTAAAAAATATCTAGATGGAGGACCCATGTACCATCCTCTCATTTATACTTCGTTTTACAGAATACAACATTTTCGTGCTCTAGATAATCTCAGTGGACTATCCCTTCGACAACACTAGCACATTAAAACAACAAAACGATACAATGTTATTGCATAGGCAGCGTCGTTTGAGGTCCCTTTCACACGCTCAGGAATCTACATTATTGTTCTTTATATACAAAAGGTATATCTCGCGGGTGGCTATATCTCCGAAACCCCTCAGCCACCATTTTTAAATGATACATTCCATCATTTTATCTCTCTCTCTCTCTCTTGTGCGCAATGTAAAAATGAGCACAGCCCCCGATGTAGAAAAAACTACCAAAATACGTTCCATTCCATTGTCCTTAACACATCATATGTACCCTTGCAAAGCATTTACCACACTGAATTTTGGTAGTGACTGCCAAAATGCGTTGCTACCATTTTGGGGTGTAACACAGCTTTAACATGTTTTTGCGAATACGGTACATTCTACTAAAATATTGTTTTACACACAAAAAAAATGGCATTTTTTTTTTCAAAAAATGTTATCAGTCTCATTTAGTTAAAAAAGATGGAGGAATAAAATGTCATTTAAGCATTTAATTAATGCCTTTGAATAAATTTACTCGACAGTTATATAATTTTACCTTCCAAATATGGTGGTAAATTAAAAACAAATCAGCACTGAAATTTTATTACGATATGAAACGATGCGTGTTTTTCATTTTGCAGTCATTTGGAGGTTTATAAGAGAAAGCATTTAAGGATGCTTAATTCTTTTTGAATGATTATGTTATGAGAACGAGATACTATCGCATGGCTAGGATCGCATGGCGACGAGATGCTAACTATTGGGAACGAGATACTCTCTCATGGACATGAATTAATTATCACATGGTCACGAGATACTACCTCGTTCCCACGAAATAAAGAAAACGGACAGTTATTCTCTCTGTGCTTCCACACACAAGTAATATTTAACAGTGGAATAATACTGAAAACTATGTAGTTTCTACTTAAAGTAACGAAAAAAAAAGCGAATTGTCTTAGAATTGACAATTGTACCGGCCGCAATAATAATGGTTATTTTAGTTTTTGGACGAGCCAGCTGTATTTATGAAATAGGAATCATAACTAGCATTTGGCTAGAGTCTAGCTCAATGCCAAAAGAATACTGCACATTACATTGGACCTTCAGTTTTATCTTCAGCTAAAGGTACACAAATTTAAGACATTGTAACTCGAAAAAAACATTTAAATTTCTTCGTATACAATCCTGTCCCCGCCTAGGAAATCATCCAGATAGTGTTTTAAAGTGCCAGATTTACTTTAATTTAACAAATATTCTTGAAATCTGTTGTTTTTTTCTACCAGAAAATAGGAGACACAAATTTGAAAGAAGGACCAGCTTCTTATGGAAATGTTTAGCCAAAAGTTTTAAGTGTTAAAGTGATATTCACAGAGTCAATGACTTTTGAAAGGATACATTCATCCATAGGTTTATTCAGCCTTTTATTTGATAAGCACATAACAATAAGCAAATAGCATTTATTGTTCCACCTTTCGCAATTTACTATTAGCCTTACAATAACTGGCCTCTTCTCTCATACTGTCGTGGCGATGGATTCCATCAGGAATAAGGTGTCGAGAACGAATAATATATGTTGTAGAACTTGCTTTATAATCGACCTAAAATAAATTAGTACGGCAGTTAATATTTGACATTAAAGGCACAGCCTCCAAATGCAAATTAAAAGTTCATGTTATTCTATTTTGCGTCTAACTTCAGTTGCGTGATTAATGCCGTTGAGAATTTCCTATATATTTTAATGATTAAACGTTGTCTTTTTATAGATAAATATTTCCTAAAATATTATATACCCTTTGAATTGCAATTAATAACTCATGGAAAGATTTTCTAAATTTGGGGAAATTAATCTGAAGGTATGCAACATTATATATATATATATATGCTTTCTTTTATATGATCTAAAGGAATATATGCTAAGGACTACACCAACCTTAGTAAATATGCTACTATCATTCACTATATCCTTAAATGCCTTTTATTTGTCTTTTATATAAAGCTACTGCCAAAATTAGCACCTTCTATGCAATAAACTCACTATTGTAGTTTTTTGTATGTATGTCATTTCCCTTTTACTTATGTACTTGGTTTGTGCTTATATGTACTATGTATGTATGTTTCTTTTAATCATATAACATTGCCATTCTTAACCGCTGCCATTTGATTTATGTTTCTTTTTTAGCCGCTATTTTTTGTTAATTTTTGTTTCCATTGTTTGTCGGGAAATAACTCATGAGCTAATGTTTTTTGTTACACTTTATCCGACATAAATAAAAGATTCTTGTATCTTGTGTCTTGTATTCTTGTATCTTAATTATTAGCTAGCTAGTTATTTCAGAAATGAGATATCTCGATATTTCAAAAAATAGTGTTAAGTTTATCTCAATAGCCTGAATATGGAAGAATGTCTAGAAAGATTACAATATTATCGTATTAGCTCTCTATTTGCCAATAGCAGACTAAACAAAATCGAATGTTCTGATTTGTTCTCGGCTAAGATAAATGTCTTTTATAGATATTTTATAGTTGTAGCATACACAATTATTTCTCTATCTCAAGTCAAGTCTTCTGAGAATGACAAAACATAATCTTTAAGGAATGACGAAGCATAATGTATGAGTATTTTGCCTTAAAGTTATCAGGAATTTGACAAACA
This sequence comes from Mercenaria mercenaria, assembly GCF_021730395.1. Lineage (NCBI taxonomy): Eukaryota > Metazoa > Mollusca > Bivalvia > Venerida > Veneridae > Mercenaria > Mercenaria mercenaria. The sequence continues at coordinate 30,643,010 of NC_069365.1, read as the reverse complement.
CAATGCATTGATACAGTTTTATTGTAGGTGTAAACTATGCATAAGGAATAACGCATGTAATGACATCAAATGACTGTCGACTGATCTGAATTTTTCAACAATAGGACAGTCTTTTATTAAAATGAATGAAATGTCTAAACAGAAATATACTTTTACATTTGTTTTTGCAGTGTATTTTCTATTGGTAATAGTCATTTTTTACAGCTGAGAAGGGTAAGTGTGTGTTTTGTTTTTATTTCTTTTATCTACACTCTGGTTGTTTAATTGATAAACTGAATCTGTTTTATACAGGTTTGATTATAGATATATTGATAATGTATCATTGGTGTGATTTTAAAGTAAAGACGATTAAAACCTGCATGGAACAGTCACACAAAACGGGGAGGCAGGAAGAAAGTTCAACTTAAGTACAAGTATGTTAGTTCGATTGCCGGTCAGTCAGTTTGTCAGAATATCAGTTAGAGAAAAGGCCGCCTTGCAGGGTAAGGTAAGTCTATCCGCCAGGCCGATCAGTATATATGCCAGATTGGTCCCATTTCTTTATTCTTTGTTTATATTTCAGTTGAAACCCATGTTGAAAAATACCCTTTGAAGCGATCTCACCATGAAATAATCAAGACGCCTGCAGGAAATATAATGCCCTGTTCCTCGTGTCAGCACGTGGCAAACAAGGTAAGTTGTGTGGTAAGCCGTTTTACTATTGATTCAGTGACAACAGAAAGCTTATTTATAACGATATTTCTTTAGCTTGAGAGATCAGCTTTGAAAAAAAAAATTAACCTTTACCCTGCTACATTTCTAAGATGGAATGGTCCATTATTTGATTTGGGCAATACACCGCTTATCATTCGAAGTGGCGTTCGTTGAAAATTTACTGACTGAACAGCGAACAGTGCAGACCATGATCAGCCTGCTCTGACTGCAAAGGCAGAATCACTTTCCATCAACAAGCAAGGTGGATATAATATAACCAAACAATTGATAAACCAGGCATATGCTTTGATATTTGTCAGGGAATCGTATCACTGGCACTTCTCCGCATATAGAATTAAACTTTTCAATCAAAATAAAATTTGGAGAGCTCTAGGTGTTCATGGTGTTCATGTGTTTGAAGCATTTCGTAGAAATGCGAAAAAATTAAGTAAACAATGAGGATATGACGTATCATTCGCTGAACTTGTAATCAACTACGAGAAAAGCGTATCAATGAATCCCGATCTGACACCGATGCATACTGATCGGTGATCCATGTTTCATCGACTTAGATTTAATTGGGAGACTTGAAACAATCAGTGACGACATAAAGCTTATTCTGGATGGGTAGAAATCTAAAGGAATCATTTCCTAAAATACTAAAGACAGCCAGAACATTGGAGAAAGATTCATTTCGAAGGATAAACCACATGTTCAGGAGGCTGCTTAAGCATAAGTCAGAAGTTTGTCGATATAAACTGTGGCAAAGTACTTGATCGAGCTATCAAATAATGTCGTTTGATTTTAAAAGATTTTGAAATGCCTTATACGATAAAAGCTGTTTGACATATTGATTATTGCTGTCAAAAAAAAAAAAAAAAAAAATAAGAAAAAAAAAAGGAAAAAAAAAGAAAAACTTTAAACGAAAGTCAAAATTACATGATAGAATAGAGATCACAGCGCGAAGAAGCTCTAACCAAGGCTTATGGGAATAATGAGATTTATGAAGCCAGACTGCTTACACTTCGGTTACGACAAAATACCCGAGATGATATTCAATAGAAAGAATAAAAGATTTAAATATATTAAATATGTCAAGCTCCTTTTTTACTTAAAAGGCATAAAGTAGGGTAATTTATCTTTACGAGTCAATACATTTATTGATATAGAATTTTTTTTTTTTTTGGATTTAACGTCGCAACGACACATGATAGGTCATATGGCGACTTTCCAGCTTTTAATGGTGGCGGAAGACCCCAGGTGCCCCTCCGTGCATTTGATATAGAATATAAAACTATATATATTACATGGACAAATACCAAGCAAAACAAATAATCTTTTATTACGCTTAAAATTAATTTGTATTGTCCAAAGTAATGTACTGTACCCAGTATTGTTTAATACATATAATATTATATTAATAATATAAAATTTTGGATGTGCAGGCTGATCATGACCTGCACTGTTCGGCATTCAGTCAGTATCGTTTTGGAATGCACCCCTTTTAGCAGTTAAAGTTACTGATCAAATCGAAAGATGGACAAGTTCATTATATAAATCTAGCAGGGTAAGAGTTAAAGGATATAGGAAACCTGAAAGCTGTTTTTGCTTTTTTGCATCATGTATTTCAAAATCATTAAAAAACGTTTATCTATAGCATTTATTGCTAAAATAAAATGATAGGATAACCTTTGTGTGCCGCTATCACATCTGTTTTAGAGTTAAGCAAAGAAAGGCACGTAAATTACAAAAAAAAAGAAAAAAAACAACAAAAAAAAACAACAAAAAACAAGAGAAATACCCATTTGATAACAGTGTACTAGTTTCCTGTCGTATTATGCTTATAATCAAATGTTGTTGTACACTGCTATATCTAAAGGTTTAACTTATTTATTTTATTTTATTAAAAGAAATAAGGCACCCAGTGGTTTGCCCATGCCTTTTTCAATAGCTGGATGGGCACAAGGTACCTGTCAGTGTCAATAATAATGCATTGATATAAAACAGGCGCCCGTCCGTGCGGTTAAAATGGGCATACAGGTGCCTGTCCGTTCCTGTGATAATGCCTGGAAAGTTGTTACATATCTAAATTGTTTCAGGATTACTTAAATGCATTATGATATTCCTGTCCCCTAATACAAACATATGGCGGTGCATTTAAACATTAACAACAACAGAAACGGTATTTTCAGTACGACATAAAAATAGTTCGTCAAAGTTATCAGCAGATGTTGCACCATCGAAATATTTCGTCTCAGGTAGAGGAAGCTAATGGTTTGCTTACAGTTTTCATTCTTACTTTGAATCATTTGCAATATTTTTTACAGTGATTTGATGCTAATCATAGATAAGTACTTAAAGATTTACTAGGCCCAATTTTGTTTCTCGGCTTAAGCACTGAGACGTCTAAGGAATTTGTTAGGCCCCATTCTGGGAATTTTCCATTAGTCTTTATGAGTGTCTGTGTGATTTCAAATTCAAGGCAACAAACAAACTGTAAGTTTCTTAAACAAAATCAGCCGATATCTTTGTTTTCCACGTTTACCATGTTATTTGAATTTCATATCTTTTTTGTAGTTTATCTGTATGGAGTGTTTCTTTTTGAAAGAATAAATTCAACAGGAAAAAACATAAAATGCAAAATTAACTAACCACAGTTACATCAGTACGCAACACAAAATTGATAGCCTCGTGGTAGAGCGTCCGCTTCGAGTGCCGCTTCAACCAAAGACGTGAAAAATAATACCAGTGACTGAAAATACATATATACTAGTCTACATAAGTACCACACAGTGTTATGACGTTTTTATTTTTAGCAGTATATAAATAAACAATCGGTAGCATTCTCGTTTAAATCAAAATATATTCGGAGTTAGATCAATAGACTTGTTGGGGATGGAAATGTGATATTTTTTGTCGGATCTGCACTACATACTGTGTGTAAGGTTTTGTTCTTATTTTCGTATAAAAATATCTTCAAATTAAACATGTCTGAAGTAATGACCGAGCATTGAAAGTGACAAATAAATAATAAGATTATCAACCAACTCATAGTGTTTTAAAATATCACAGGAGAGCTTCATTCATTGAACGTTATTGAAAAATAAGGAAATAAAACTTAAATAAATACGGGTCTTGGAATCAAATCGCGACAAAAAAGTACGAAACGGTGCACGTTTACCCCTCGGCTAACTAGGCATTAGTATTTGTATTGGAAACATTGTCTATAGATATTGACATAATCTGCGGTTAATCTTTTGTTTGTTTACATTAAAAAAAACGCCATAATACCGTGCCATATATATATACCGTTTATATTATTGTGTGTACCGTTGTAAAAGAAAAACTGGTTTATCGAATGTTAAAAGATATATCTATTGAAATATGACAGACATATTGAAATTTGATATTATAATTGTGTTCGATAAAATGATCACATAAAATTTACACACAATGACAAAGAAAGTAGTGATAGAAACTTATACCAAAAAGCATTTTTATGATAGCGTAACAAACTATATAAAAAGACGATAATATGTATCGCAATTGTTTATTTTAATTGTTAAGTTCATCAATAAGCGGGTCGTCGGAAACTAAAATGAGTGATACACGTAAACAGAAATATATTTTTACATTTATACTTGTTTTTGCATTGTGTTTTTTATTGATGATTGCTGTTTTTGCAGCTGAAAAGGGTGAGTGCATTTCAGTCCTTTTATCTTCTTAGTGATTTTAACAATTTTGTTTGGTTAATTGATTTAGTTTTACATAATTGCATATTAACATGTTGACAATATATCATTAATGTGATTGTGAAGTAAAGGTGAGGAATACAGTTACATATGTTTATATTGATAAATTAAAGCCACTAATATGCCCCAACGATAACGTGATGTTTACAAACATAACTATAAATATACTGAAATGAAGCATTTCTGCAATTGGTCAAAATGTAAATATTTCTTGCTTGCATACCAATTACAAATTAGGTCAGTGTTATGTTCATTGTCAGGATACGAGTTATATGACCCAGGGAAATGCTTATGCCTTTAGAGTCTTGAGCAATGAAATGGGTCTAATCGCTAAGGTGACTATTTCTTTTTTCTTTTTTTTTCTTCTTTTTTTTTTGTTGGGTTTAACGTCGCATCGACACAATTTTAGGTCATATGGCAACTTTCCAGCTTTAATGATGGAGGAAGACCCCAGGTGCCCCTCCTTGCATTATTTCATCACATCACGAGCGGGCACCTGGGTAGAACCACCGACCTTCCGTAAGCCAGCTGGATAACTTCCTCCTCACATGAAGAATTCAACGCCCCGAGTGAGGCTCGAACCCACGTCGATGAGGGGCAAGTGATTTGAAGTCAGCGACCTTAATCACTCGGCCACGGAGGCCCCTGCTAAGGTGACTATGTCTTAGATTAGCTGACAAACGATATAGAATGTCCTTTGTTAAAACGTATAGCTGGTGAGACCAAATATCTCATACATAAATTTTCCTCTGGCTACCTTGCCTAAATGATTCGTGTACCAATGGTTCGTAAATGATTTCAATTATGGGCTAGACAATTTCAGGGTCAGGCAAATCACTAAATGTTTCAAACTCATAATCTTCAATTAAAAATGATTCTCTAAAAAGCTCCTATAGGCTGGAGACTCTATACTTGACTGGTCTTTTTGTTGAAGTTCCCGTCAGACAATGTCTTTGAATCAACAACATACAAGTCCTATCGCATAGATGCTCGGCCTCTGTCCTCTTAATTGAAGTTACAACTCTGTATGATTGCCCTGACGCCTGGATGCTCAGCGCCTTAATGCTGTCACATGTTACATTCAACTACCATAAATGAATATCTCAATGCCTTGGCTGTACTTCGCCAATAACGCTGAACCGTCTATAAGCTGGAACTCTCCTACTATCTCAGTAGATTACCAAACTCTGGGTCTCTGTCTCAGCTTTCCAAAGCTCAGCCTATATTTGCTATCGTCTATAGCATTCAACTACCCTTAAGGTATCACTCCTATGCGCTGACCCTATAGCTCGAAACCTTTTTGAAATCCTGCAACTCTTCCTCTTAAGTGTAGTTGCAATAACTTCTTTATCAAGGTACTGGGATAAATCATTAGTTGAATCCTCGATGTGTCTTCTTCAATCGCTGGATACCGAATGAATCTCTCTTGTTGGTAATAAGTTTATTTATACTCGCTGCCGGGATACTTCCCATATGAGCGAGAATATCTGCGCCATCGTTGTCCGTTGTAGAGCGTCAACGGGCGACTCTTCATGCTGACTGTCGTAATCCTTGCGGAGTACCATGTTCTGCGTTCGTAGACAACACGAAATCTGAGGAGGTAAACTGCCCTTCTTAGGACCACTGCCCTCGCCCTTTGTTGTGACTCCAGCCGCTGCCATCAATATAATTATGGTCACTTCCGGTGGAGCCACATGCCTACTCCGCGACGTGCACGCGGCGAGAGCTCAGTGATGAATCTCTCTGACTGACTGACTATTTAAGTTTAATAAGGGTCCATCCGCCCTGTCGGGCACAGTATAGACGTTGAAGATGCTTTTTGAAGCCAAAGTGGTGAAAATTTACCTCTACGCAACTTCCGTAGAGTATATGCCAAAGAAAAATAATTTTGATGCCAAAAGTGAATCACTGTCGCGGCCAATGAGACCTAAACGACACCCGTAAAGAAACGTGGTTGCTCGAAGGCGCCCTTAAAAGAGCGGTAAGTGCTGCAAGCCGCTGTCGCTGGAATCCGCCGCCGCTCCTCCGCTGTGGGTGTTGTGCCCCTCCCCGCTCGCCCCCCCCCCCCCCACCCCCCACACGTTGAGCGTGGAGTTTGAGCAGCTCGGGGGATTCTCTGCATGCCGTCTGTATTCTACAGGCCGTCTGAACAGCAAGCCGTTAGTCAAGTACATAGCTCCTTGTCAGGATACGAGTTATATGACCCAGGGAAGTGCCTACGTCTTTAGTACCTTGACCAATGAATTGGTTCCAATCGCTAAGGTGACTATGTCTTAGACTAGCTGACAAACGAAATAGAATGTCCTTTATTAAAACGTATAGCTGGTGAGACCAAATATCTCATATATATAGAATTTTCCTCTGGCTACCTTGCCTAAATGATTCGTGTACCAATGATTCGTAAATGATTTGAATTATGAGCTAGACAATTTCAGGGATCAGGCAAATCACTAAATGTTTCAAACTAACAATTTTCAATTAGTTCAAACTCCTATAGGCTGGAGACTCTATACTTGACTGGTCTTTTTGTTGAAGTTCCCGTCAAATGTCTTTGAATCAACAACATACGAGTCCTATCGCATAGATGCTCGGCCTCTGTCCTCTCAACTCTATATGATTACCCTGACTCCTGGATGCTCAGCGCCTATATTCTATCACATGTAGCATTCAACTACCATATAGGTATATCCCACTCTTGGTCTCTGTCTCAGCTTCCCGATGCTCAGCCTATATATGCTATCGTCTATAGCATTCAACTACCCTTAAGGTATGCGCTGGCCCTATAGCTCGAAACCTGTTGAATTTCTGCAACTCTTCTTTAGACTATGAACTTTCAAAGTCTTCTTTTTAATAATTTATTCGCCCTGACATGGTAACTGCAATAGTATCCTTATCAAGGTACTGGGATAAATTATTAGTTGAATCCTCGATGTGTCTTCTTCAACTAAGACCACAGATAGCTATTAAAAATTGGTTTTGTGAAGAAAGATGATATTCGAAATCTATATTCTTCAAGACTTTACTAGAAAATAAATGAAAAACAATTCATAAAAATCAACAGGTTTGCAATTCGGCATACACTAGGTCTGTTTGGACTGTTCTTAGTAAATTTGACGCATACGGAACTGTCATGTGATAAGTATTTGCAAGGCTTAATCCTATTCGAACTGAACAATGCCTTTGAGAATAATTTGCTGTAGAATATAACGTTTAAACTTTAAGTAGTCAAAGAAATGTGACCGTATTGTCTGTTAAAAATGCTTCTTTTATTTCCACATCTATTCGTGTTTATATTTCAGTGAAAAATAATGTTGAAATTTACCCATTAAAGCGACCTCAGCATGAAATAATTGGGACGAGTACCGAGAATAAAACGCTAGGTGTCTCACATCCGCACGTGACAAACAAGGTAAGTCGAGATAAAATATCATGTACAAACTATATATTATCATACATTAGAAAATAGCCAACTGAAAGTACCATTCTTACCTTAAGATCAAAATTACAGGATAATTCTTTTTTTAAAAATGACAAATTTATAATTATGGTGTTAATGTTCGTCTCAGAAACATGTTTTCAACCAATCGCGCAGATATAAATGTGAATAGCCTGTGAAAATGTGTGGTTATATCTCATCCGTTTGGTTCAGCAGTTCGAACGAGTCAGTGATTAAGTTTCAAAGCTTTCTTATGAAGTATAACATAAATTTTCTGATACCGTTTTTTTCCTCTTTTCTTGTTATCGTACGATCTGGAGGCCAGCGCTTTTAAAAAGCCGCTGAGAATTTTTCTCCTCCACATAAACGTGAATACTTTATACGATTCTAAAATATGTATTTGGTACGCCGTTAGATAGGCAAAAAAAAACGTAACGAAAGTAACCTTCAGTCAACATAAGACCTCAAAAAGTAAAATGTATAAAATTGTATGTTTGGGATTACATATCTGTACTGGTATATATATCTAATATTTTGATTAAGTATATTCTGTCAAAAATAAACCTACAAGTTTTTAAAACTACTTCTGAAATCTAGTCATGTTGTTCCGATTTCCGTAAGCAAGAGATTTAATAATATATATTTTCTTTATTTACACAGGATCAATTTAGGATACAAAATGAATCCAGACATGAAAGAAAGCGAAATATTGAGAAGCTATGTCATGATTATCCTTTAATCACGAAGCATACGAAGGTACACGGAACCTTCTATAATAACTATACAGTCTTCTATTGTGGCATTCCAAAAGTAGGATCTACTTTTCTAGGAACATTCATGCCAACAATTTTGAACTGTACTAAATACAACACCTGTTCTAGAGGAATACACAATTATGTGAGCCGAGGCGAATATAATGTAACCAGACAGTTAATAAAACAGGCATATGCCTTGTTGTTCGTCCGAGATCCGTATCACCGGCTCTTCTCCGCGTATGAAAGCAAATTTTTTCGACCGAATGAATTTTGGAGACACCTGGGTGTTCATGTGATTAAAGAAGTTCGAAGAAATGCGACTAAATTAAGTAAACAATTAGGACATGACGTATCATTTGCTGAGCTAGTCGAATATGTGGTAATTAACCACGAGAAAGGCGTATCAATAAATCCACATCTGACACCGATGCATACTATTTGCAATCCATGTTCCATCAACTTTGATTTCATTGGCAGACTTGAAACAATGAGTGACGACATAGAATATATTGTGGATGAGTGGAAATATAAAGGAATCATTTCGAAGAAAAGCAAGCCAGCCAGAACGCTGGAGAAAGAAGTACTGTATAAAAGTTCATTTGGAAGGATAAGCGATATGTTTAGGAGACTGCATATACATAAATCTCAAATTTCTCGATATAAACTGTTTCAAAGAACTTGGTCGAGCTATCAACTACGTGGTTTGATTCTAAAGGATTATGAAATGCCATTTTTGAGGAAAGAAGTCGGAAATATTAATGAAGGAAAATATAAACTTGCTGTCAAAAAAGCTTTGAACGAAAGTGAGAATTACGTCAAAGAACTGAAATCACAACGCGAAGAAGCTTTCATACAGGCTTACAGTAGCGTGCCAATGGACCTTCTGTTTAGACTAAGGGAATTCATGAAGCCAGATTGTTTACTCTTTGGTTACGACGATAAACCAGAGATAATATTCAGTAGGAAAAAATTAAATACTTCAAGCTCCTTTACCTACTTCAAGGGGATGAAATAGGAGATAACATGTTCGCTGAAACTAGATCAGTCGCATTCTTACTTGTAATGTGTTTTATAATTTAGATTAAGGATATTAATAGTTACAGTAACTTATACTGCCCCTGAATGAATTCTATTTTCATTGCATATGTAGTTTGTTGTGTTAGGGACTTTTCCTACACTGTAACTCAAAGTTTTAAAATAGATATTAGAGAGTTTGAGATTTCAACCTTCGCCTTCCCCTTCAACGTCTCTTGCGAAGTTAACGTATGAAGTTGAAGTTCGATTAAAATTCCTTGAGATTTCAAACATTAGAATGAACCTTACTTCTTTTAATCCGCCCATTCAATTTATCCGTAATTATGATCGTTCTTTTCGTGCATTTTGATATCAGTTGTCCGAAAGGGCAGGAATTTTACAAGAGGTTTTAAAAATGAAAAACTGAAAATTAAATAAACAAAACATTGCATTTAATATAATCACAGCATGGATTTTAGAGCGATTACCAAAAAAAAAAAAAAAAAAAATAAAACGATAAAAGAATGTGAACAATGTAAAAACTCGTTAGTCTTGCAACTGAGCTCCAAACATTTAGATTTTATATAAAATTTCGTCAGTATACAATGCACGATTGTAAATCATATATGAGAGGAAATAAAAATGATTATTACATATTACCAAAAATTATTTTCCATTGGGTTTCAGTGGACCGCGATCGTGCAATATTTTTCCATATCATGACGTTGAACGCTTTCATATCGGACTAGTCCCAATCCGTGACTCTAGTTACCTCCCCTGACGGTCCGTCCATTGCGGATCTCGTTTCTGTAGATTTTTGTTGCTATTGTCTGTTTGTTTAATTTGTAATTTATGCAACATTTTGTTTACATTTACACTTTGATTAATCTGACCTATCAGATACTGGCACGTAGTAATTTATCAGACTGAAATGAAATGAAAGTTATAATTACGTCATGGGTTGGACTTGTGGATGTGGAATGTTTTCTTAACGTTGTAATGGAAAGAATCGCGTGACGTCCACGCGCACGTTGCGACAACAAGTTGACGTCATTTTCGCGGAAAATATTAATGCGCATCAATTTGATTTGTTTATTGCGTTTTCGGAGAATTTTTTTTCCGTATTTTTTACTGTCTTTCGTGACAGAACTATAATTTAGATATAAATTAATCATTTGATAGTGGATATGTAATATAAAGGTTATCAACTTTGTATGTGGATATGTGCACTCGTTCTTTCGCGGACAATATTGCGCTCCTAAAGTCGCGCAATATTACCGATGCAGAACTCGTGCATATATCCACATACAAAGTTAATAACCTATAATGATCATATCAACGTGATAATGACACTCTGTATGACTCTGTATAATGCCAAACTCTAAGACAGCACAATATGATTTTAATATACTATTTTATAAGTAAAGCATCTGCGGATCCAGGAATTTTGGTTAGAGGGACACCAACATTAAAGAGGCGGTCACCCATTTCATGGGGTGGGGGGTGGGGTGTAGGGTAGGGTCACACCGAGTTTCAAGACCGACTTTCTTTGTAAAATGTAAGAATCAAAGGGGGAATTAACCCACAATGTCCCTCTGCCAGGCTCTGGTTCCGTACATTTAAAGAATGGAGTTATCCCATACGGCTAACAGGAAACGTCTCTCATCATGATAACATAGATCTGAAATTGTCTGATACTTCAGAAGAATTTTCCGTCTTCCTAGTACCATTTTATGTTTATAATTAAAACGCAATTGTCGTATCAAGTGTCCGACAGAAACAGATTGATTTTATTTGGATGTGAAAATAAAATGTTCCACCAAATGATAATCGCGCGTAATTACTTATTTTTCAAGTAAAATGACTGTCGTGCCATGTGCCTCCATCCAGATTTCAGTCCTTGATGCCGAGTATGTGGACAGAGTAGATGTGAAAAGAATGAAGTTTCGACTTTCGTGATATCACATCTTCGGACGTTCAAAACTTCACTTCATACGACAAAAAGGCCCATCTGGTAAAATCGATACCGCCTGGGGACACAAATATGCCGTAGAAGTTAAAGTTTGAACAAAATCTCAAAGTTTCTCAAAAACAATTGATAACTTCATACTTCCAGGTTCAATTCAATGTATTTAGTTAAAATTATTAGCCATACAAAACTTCATTATTCTTATATCTATTGATAGTGTTTCGCATCAAATTTAGTCTAATTATATGTATGGATAATCAAATAACTTAATAAGCAGAAATCCTGAAACTAAGCTTTTTATTTCGCATAGTAATAAAGAGAAGTCTTAGGCTTACGTGATATTACATGGAAAACTTTAGTAGCAACGTGTGATATAAATAAAATACACGCATATCGGTGACGTTTTACCCAAAATGTATATGAGAGACGTTGAAGGGGAAGGCGAAGTTTGAAATCTCAAACTCTCTATTCTTCTGATTATCGATACTTTGTTGAAGATGAATGTCTTACGCTTGTATCCGAATAAATTTACTATTTCTGTAAAACAAGTGACATCCTTTCACCATTTAAAAATTGTATAAATGTAGAAAGAAGACTGCATTTGATCTTTTTAATGTATACAAGTCTACACTAATTATATTATCTTCTGTGCCTTAGTAATAACAACTATAGTTCGACCGCGTGTTTTTAGCCATGACGGAATGATACACGGGTTATATCTGTATTCGGTCCATACCTGGCTGAAAAATCTCTATAGAGTAAGCTGATATGTATGTTTTGTTTACAATGAACTTGATTATATTGCTGGCGCAATTAGTAGAACGTTAGAACTGCAAAACCCGAGGTGCGAGTTCAAGCCCAGATTAAGGCCATATTTATTCTCGTATACATTTCTTTTTATTTTAGTAAAGGATCTTTGAAGACTCTTTTAGAAAAACAAATATGTATTTTAAGAATAATGTTTGACTTAATTGTTTTGATTGTTCTATAATTTTAACATTTGTTGCTAGTTTTATTTCAGTTTAATTCATGTCACATAATTTCAACTTCACTTGCTGTGTCTGTTGACGACCCTTCAGCTGTGCCAGTCTCCGAGTCAGATGATGTATCGGAATCCGAGTTAAGCTCGATGATCACAGGTGCTCAAAGATTGTCCGTCTATTGCAATATCTAACTCCCGGTGTTTCTGTTCAACTGAAATCACTATATTTCTAATGTATAGAAGCCGTTTCACGGTAACTAAAACTAATAGGCAAGTTGTTTTGTTTTGTTTTTTTTTTTTTGACTAGTTAACACATCATTAACAAATCGAATCAATGAACTACATAACTTTCTCGTGCAATGTATATTGAAACAAACGTTTATTAAATAAAAAATGTGGACTTACGAAGGCTCGAACCTCAAAAAGCAATCTTCGTAAGCCAGCGCCACATTATTTGGGTCATGCATTTGTTTTCATTCAATGATAACTTATACCGCTTTAGTATGTATTACATATACGTTCCTACCCTTTTTTTTGGCGAATCAACTGTCCTGCATGAATTAGTCACGGCTCAAAAAACGTGGTCGAACTATAGCTGATTTATCTATATAAACCTATTGAAATACGGCAGACATCCAAATACAATAGTGATTATAACTATAAAACATTGTATCTTTATGATAGCGTGACAGACAATAAAAAAAAAACAGAAGACAATATTTATAGCGATGGTTTATTTTAATTGTTAAGTTAATCAATTAGCAGACGGTCGGAAATTAAAATGAGTGATATATCTAAACAGAAATATATTTTTACATTTATACTTGTATTTGCAGTGTCTTTTCTGTTAATGATAACCGTTTTTACAACTGAAAAGTGTGGGTGTATTTTAGTATTTTTATCTTCTCGATGATTTTAAGTTTTTAACATTGGTTTGGTTAATTTATTTAGTTTTACATATGTTGATAATATACTATGTATGTGATTGTGAAGTAAAGGTGAGGAATACTTGCACGAAACAGTCAAACGAAACTGAGGTCTATTGGTGCGCTTATCACACAAACCGGATGTATATCAAGTCAGATTGTGAGCCAGTCCGAAATTCGTAAGTAAAAGAATCAAACAAGCCGCCTGTTACTCAGTCAGTTTGACAGTCAGTCTGAATGTGGGTGTGTCTGAAATTAGTCAGTATGTAATTGTAAAGTACGAGTAAAGGTGAAGAAACCATCGTGGAACAGTCAAAGGAAAAGAGTGTCAGAGAAAACAAAGGTAAGTCAATTCCATTTGTGCACTAAATAGTCAAGCCGGTTGTATTTTAGTCAATTTGTCAGCAGGTCTGCACTTCCATAATTCAGCGTGTCCATCTAATATTACTAATGTTATTTGTCAAACTGTTCCAGACTAAAACTTCATTATAACCAAGTTTTTTTAAACGGTATTCGGCGTAAGTGCGGATTTCATGTATTGAAAATGTTGGATTGCAGTATATATAAAGAAGTATAATAAGGTAATTCTTTCATATTGTGTATGCTTTCTCACAATGTTTTCTTTCCTGATAGTCCAACACAACACTTTTTATATACTTAAAAATGCATGGCACTTCATAATAAATTTATGAAGCTTTACAAAAGAGTTCGAGTTTTTTCTGCGCAATTCGAATTAATACTTCATTTCCAGAGATACACCAGCAAATAGACGGCGTTTTGTGATTCAAAGTCATATCAAACACTTGCATTTATTAATTTTAGTTTAATCAAGCGGTGTAAATCAGTCCGCAAGTACGTTACACATTTTACGGAGACAGCCGAGCTCACCACGACCGTACATGAATAGTTACGCAAATTTGGTGTCCCAAGATCGTGTTCTAAATACCAATCATTATTCAGGTAAAACTCCAAAGTTATGTGTATAAATGCCTCCTATCTGTATCTACATGCTTCTCCAATAAAGGCCATTTTAGTCAGTATTTACTGTACCTACGTTACACTGTTGAAATGTGAAGGTTTTGTGAAACAGTATATTAAATTTCAACCAGTTTAAAGTACGTGTGCATTCATGTTTGTCCAGTCCCGCTGCTTTTATTGGTTGAAGAATTTTTATTGGTTCTTTATGTGGATCAAAAGTTTGCTTAGACAGCTACATCGAAAAAGAACAACAATCGACCATAAATACATAATATCAACTAGCACTGCTTTTATAAGGCTGGCATAAAGTGCTGTCCGAAGTAAACCCATTATCATAACAAATTGTGTGCACAGCATTTCGCGTAAACTGTTGGACTCCATTTTATGTATTTCACCAACTTTTACTGAAGTTATCATTTTCAATCGAAATTCTACATTCAAAGGCCTACCACAGAATTACTGCATTAGTTTGTGTTTCTGTAATGTTAGATATGTTCTGCATGAAAAAAATCATTTAAAATTTGAATTAATGTCTCAGTATGCACAGTACTTATTAGATTACACTTTAATTCCAATGTGTAAGATTTAGCTATGTTTATGAAACTTCAAAGTGCATTAAAATAACGGATTCATCCAGGGAGGGCCTTAAATTGTCACCTTATCATCTTGAAGAGTAGTTGCATTATACTTATTTGATTAAGGTAATTTCACGGAGTTCGTGTGTTTAGGGTTGGTGGTGAGGATGGTGTGAAAGTACAAAGCGTTGGTCACCAGTGTGTGATGGGTCTTTAAGTCTTGCCTTTAGTCTCTTTACGTTTAGACATATTTTCAATTAACTTTGCACAAACATTAACTTTAATAAAAAGAAATGTATCATGTTCAAAGGTCATAGTTAGCATTAAAATATTAAGGTAATTTTCTTCTCGTCGATTGCCAATAACAAGGTTAAGAGGTTAAAGACTGAGTAATTTTCTTAACTGTTCTATTTCAGCCATAGACGGGTAACCAAATAATTTCTTTAGAAACGTTTCACCGTATCAAAACCATGAAATGTGTCATACGCTTGACTTTGATCCTAAGGTCGTACCTTTGTTGCGCATGGTGAGACTGTTGATTCAGAAACAAGTTACCACAACTGACCAACAAAACTCTTTGTATTAAATCAGAGGCTTCCGTGTTCATAGCGCATTTCTTGTTTACACATGCGACACCAGATACTAGGGAAGATGCTTTCTATACATTGACTCATTATTCAAAATACGTGTACCAATTCAATAATTTACGGCAAAGTGTGTCACTACAGAATATGAAAGACGTCAAAAGTCAAAAACCTTATTATGAAATTATTTTTAGAGTATGTTAAGCCCTGCAATTAGATCTATGTGTTTTATTTCGCGGCATCCAGCAGTACACATGAATAAACTTTTTTTTTAATAAAAATGATTCATTTGGATAAAACACGAATACAGACATGAAACAAAGCAAAATGTTGTGATTACCCTTTAATCACGACACATATGCGGATGCAAGAAACACCATCTAAAGAAAACACTGGTCTATTATAACATTTAAAAAGCGCGATCTACTTTTCTGAAACATTCATGTCACAATCGTAAAACTATTGGGATGACAGCAATTGTAAAATCGTCAACTATTCGGAACCCACACTTGCATGGATGCTGCTGTGTTTGGGGTGAGGGGAGGAGGTGGGGAGGGGGAAGGGACAGGGGGAGGGGGAGGGGACAGGGGGATGGTAGAGGGAGGTGGAGCGTATTTCACTTACTGCGCAACACAGGGTGTGCTGTAATGAAGATGGTCTCAATGCAAACCTCTGTCGAAGGCTTGTCACATCTGCACATAACTGATCTTCTGTGCGTTTTTCAACTTAATTCATTGCCAATCATGTATTTTGATTAATTATGATAATATCACGTGCTTAATCTATAACGTCTACATAACAGATATTCTTACAAGTCACTAAAGGTCAATGGAGCCGGGTGTCATTTGTATTGTTAATATTAAAATAATATTATAGTACCATGCACACAAGTCACTATTAAAAACAACTAGCTTACAATATATATATCATTCAAAACTACTAATTCCAAATGGACTTTCCGTTCTAATTTCAAACTTGTTTAAATCAAGCACGTGCCTTACGCAATGCACTTGAAAAATATACTATTTCTGCATTATTTACGAAGGACAGCAGATAGCTATTATGATATTCGAAATTTATATTCTTCAAGACTTGATTAGAGAGTCATATGAAAACAAAACATTATAAAAATCAAGAGGATTACAATTCGGCATACACTCGGACTGATTGAACGGTTCCAGGTAAATTTCGACGCATAGTGAACTGTCACGTGATAAGTATTTGCGAGGCTTGATCCTTACACGAACTGAACAGTGCCTTTGTTTTTTTTTTTTTTTTGTTTTTTTTTTTTGGGGGGGGGGGGGGGGGGGGGGGGGGTTATTATGCAACGGCAGTCAGTTAACCTTACCGTACAAACTTTTTCTCCGCAAGTAACTGCCAACTTCCCAACATGAATCAGAGGTGGAGGACAAATGATATCATGCACAATGTCATTTATCAAATCGCCACGGAGAACATACGTCCCGCCCGAGGCTCGAACTCACGACCCCGAAATCCGTAGATCTGTGCTGTCTCTATTGAGCTAAGTGGGCGGGCCGAACAATGTCTTTGAGAACAATTTACTGTAGAAAAAAAATTATTCAGTTCTAGACAAGTGTTCAGAGTAGTCAAAGAAATGTGGGCGCTGTCTGTTAAAAATCGCTGTATTGTCAGAATTTAACTACATAGTTCTCAAACAGCCTACCGGTCTATCTGACAGACTAGTCAGATATTCTTTTTTTATTTTCATATCTATTCTTGTTTATATTTCAGTGAAAAACAAAGTTGAAATTTACCCATTGAAGCGACCTCAGCATGAAACAGCCAGGACGAGTACCGGGAATAAAACGCTAGGTGTCTCACATCCGCATGTGATAGACAAGGTAAGCCGAGATACAATACCATATACAAGTTATATATCAATCTGACTAAAGTACATCTCCTATTACGCTACGCATAGGATCTGAGAACGACCTATTCATAGCCTCGTTCTGACGACCCTTTCGCTAGCCAATCGGAGCTTAGCTTACAACATTTTGCAAAGCTACCTGTAGCCTTGACTTTTGATATTTACAATTCTTATGTCGTATTTTGTCAGATAGCCGGTTAGCTCAGTCGGTAGGCCACTTGCTTTGTAAGCGAGGGGTCCCGGGTTCGAGCCTTGGAATGACTACAAATTTTTCTTACTCTTTGGCATTCGAACAAGTCGTCTGATTGGTTAAAATAAAAATAGCAATACTGGAAATCCAAAATATACAGAATACTTATGTAAATGGGTCGTTCTCAGATCTTCGTTTAGAAGATAAGTACTTAAGTCAGATTGAGTTATATATTATAAATCAGAAAATAGCCAATTGAAAGTACCATTCTTATCTTAGGATCAAAATTATAGGGTAATTGTTAATTGGTATTTCAAACGAGCAGTTAATTTGTCATCTTCTGTAACAGTTTAAGCCGCATTAATTTCTTTGATTACAACATCGATACTCTTTAATAGAGGAGGTACTAGCCTTTAGGAGTGCCCTGTCGCTTTTATTAATATATTTGAAAGCTTACCGGAATAAACAATTTCAGTAAAGGGGAACCCTACCTTATTTTTATAATAATTATCTAAATGACTGTCTCCTCCGACAATTAGACGCCGTGGTGCAGTGGTAAGCGTGACGGTTCAGGTATCTGACTTTTGTGAGTTCGAATCCCAACGGAGATCATTTTTTTCATTTTATATTTTGCTAACATACATTTTAAAATGATGATAATTTTAAATAAGTATCTAAATTTCATTACTTGTATCATTTTGTTATTTTCGCATATAACATAGGCTTTTCAAATATCTTCTTGATTGCGAGGATGCTCCATTGGACGCGTGTGTTTGAAATGTATTGAATGTATTGAAATTGAATGAATGGAATTAAAAATGAAATTGAAATGATGAAATAAAATGAAATTTAAAAAAAGCAGGAAAAAATAATAAATATAAATAAAACAAATTCAATCATAAAATAAATCGCCCTGCGTGGGATTCGAAGCCTCAGTCTCCTAATCGCAAAAGTTAAATCACTAGCAGGATTCCTCAATCCTACCTGTAACCAACTGAGCTACCGAGGCAATTCCGATCTGTATATTATTTGAAATATCTTCATAGTTTTAAATAAGTCAAATATTTTTCAAACCCTTCTTTAATAAATGGAACAGTCTGGAAAATCCAAATCTAAA
Organism: Mercenaria mercenaria; assembly: GCF_021730395.1. Taxonomy (NCBI): domain Eukaryota; kingdom Metazoa; phylum Mollusca; class Bivalvia; order Venerida; family Veneridae; genus Mercenaria; species Mercenaria mercenaria. The sequence goes on along the minus strand of NC_069365.1, from coordinate 30,624,151 downwards.
ACTAAAAGCGACAGGTCACTCCTAAATGCTAGTAATAAACTAATTCTGCGTACCATTTGAAATGTTTGCGAGATAGGTTACGCTTTGTTACAGATTATACTTGCTTTGAGCAGTAATCTTTCATAAAATTAAATCTTCTAACTTTAAAATAGATAAACGAAAACATTGTGATTTTTTGTGAGCCTCTTCTTGAAGACCAAACTTTATTTTCCCAATACAAGTTGTTTTATGCCTCTATTCTATTTATAATGGTTCTGGGGCATACAGTGTTACCTCTGTCCGTACATTTTTGCTTGTAAGTGAGTATACATGATTCGATTTCAGAAAATAAGGTTGGACAGATGACAGTCATAATAATAAAAAGATATATCGCGTGTAAGTCCAATGTCCGTTCCTAAAAGGTCAAGGTCATACTTACAGGCCAAAGAGTGTAGCTTAAGGTTAAGAATTAGGCCTTGAGAAACAAAACACAAACAACAACAAATCATAGAAAGAAAGAGTTGTTTGACATGAACATTTAACAGCATGTAAAACATGTATATTACTTTACGAAACAAGTGTCAGTATACTGATATAAACATTGAATTCCGGAAAAGGACTGCCTAAAGGGGCTCCACTTCCGGACAGTTAAACGCCTTTAAAAACTCACCATTTTCAAAGAACAGTTACACATGTTCGTTTTGATGCATTTGTAATAGCGTCCGATTGGTGAAATTTCGCATAACAAGGTGGGACACAGTTTTCAGCAATTGTTTATCCTTATTTCTTTACAATGGTATTCATTTTCAAAGGGAGACAACTTTTTCCGATTATCTTATGTACAAATGGCATTCATTTTCAAAGGGGGACAACTTTTTCCGATTATTTTAAGTAATCGTCGGGAAAAAGTTGTTTCCCTTTGAAAATGAATGCCATTTGTAAAGAAATAAAGATTAACAATTGCTGAAAACTGTGTTCCACCTTCTTATGGGAAATTTCACCACTCGCACGCTATTGTAAATGCATCAAAACGAACATGTAGTTCTTTGAAAATGGTGAGTTTTAAAGGCGTTGACTGTCCGGAAGTGGGGCCCCTATAGGCAGTTATTTTCTGGAATTCAATGTTTATATCAGTATACTGACACTTGTTTCGTAAAGTAATATACATGTTTTACATGCTGTTCAATTTTCATGTCAAACAAATCTTTCTTTCTATGATCTGGTGTTGTTTGATTTTTGTTTCTCAAGGCCTACTTCGTAACCTTAATTAACACATGATTGATTGGTACACGAGCCCGTTTTTGTATGCATTTCTGGGCGGGATACAGTAACTGGGCATATTTTATATATACGGAGTGGATAAGTGTAATTTTCTAGAGGTATGGTAATTTCCTATAAAATTTATCAAGTGTGACTCCCCCTTTCTTTGATATAGCCTAATCGTGATAAAATGAAAACGTGAGTTGTCATCACACAACATACAACTGTAATGAGTCGCCAACACACCGTTATTCTGCCTGGTTTATTCAGTTTCTTATGCTATTGAAATGTAAACATTATCTTAAATTAATAGAAATCGATACACACATTTTAATATCCTTAAAGATGAAACCTGCAGCCGTTTTTATTTTCTAACTCAATTCAGAAAATTTTGCTTTTTACCCGTCCCATCTCGACCAAAATTTGATAAACACAAAAACATGATTTGGTTTTGATAATGTATGTTCTGTCAAAAGTGAAGCTACAGGTTTTTAAAACTATTTGTGAAACCTTGTCGTGTTGTTCAGAATTACGCAGAGCAAGGCATTTGACAATATATACTTTTTTATTTACGCAGAGTCAGTTTTGGATACAAAATGAATCCAGACATGAAAGAACAAGAAATATTGAGAAGCTATGTCATGATTATCCGTTAATCACGAAGCATACGAAGGTACACGGAACCTTCTATAATAACTATACAGTTTTCTATTGTGGCATTCCAAAGGTAGGATCTACTTTTCTAGGAACATTCATGCCAACAATATTTAACTGTAGTAATGAATACAGCACCAGCTTTAGAGGAGCTCACAAGAATGTGAGCCGTGGTGAATATAATGTAAGCAAACAATTGATAAACCAGGCATATGCTTTGATGTTCGTCCGAGAACCGTATCACCGGCTCTTCTCAGCGTATGAAAATAAATTGTTTCACCCAAATGAATTTTGGAGAATCCTGGGTGTTCGTGTGATTGAAGAAGTTCGAAGAAATGCAACAAATTTAAGTAAACAATTAGGACATGATGTATCATTCGCTGAGCTAGTCGAATATGTGGTAATTAACCACGAGAAAGGCGTATCAATAAATTCACATCTGACACCGATGCATACTATTTGCGATCCATGTTCCATCAACTTTGATTTCATTGGCAGACTTGAAACAATGAGTGACGACATAGAATATATTGTGGATGAGTGGAAATTTAAAGGAATCATTTCGAAGAATAACAAGCCAGCCAGAACATTGGAGAAAGAAGTACAGTACAAAAGATCATTCGGAAGGATAGGCCACATGTTCAGGAGACTGCATAAACATAAGTCTCAAGTTTCTCGATATAAACTGTTTCAAAGAACTTGGTCGAGCTATCAAATTAGTGGTTTGATTCTAAAGGATTATAAAATGCCATTTTTGAGAAAAGAAGTTGGAAATATTAATGAAGGAAAATATAAACTTGCTGTCAAAAAAGCTTTGAACGAAAGTGAGAATTACGTCAAAGAACTGAAATCACAACGCGAAGAAGCTTTCATACAGGCTTACAGTAGCGTGCCAATGGACCTTCTGTTTAGACTAAGGGAATTCATGAAGCCAGATTGTTTACTCTTTGGATACGACGACAAACCCGAGATTATATTCAATAGGAAGAATTTAATTAGGTCAAGATCCTTTACATACTTCAAGGGGATGAAATAGGAGATAACATGTATTTGTCAACGCATCTGATTGAACAATGTATTCCCGGTTGCGTTGTAGCACGTGTTTTGTCCGAGGTTTGTGATTACTGTAGGCGACGCTATTTTAAATCATACATTACATTTACTGCCTCTGATGTATTTCGTGAAAGATATTGTGCACCATTTTCGAACATACTTTTACGCTTTTCGTTATTGCCCTGATTCTAAAATACTTTTCTATGTAGTACTAGCGTCAAAAATGATAAACGGGAGTTCAAAGTTGGTATATACGAGTCCTCAGTCGATCATAACGTCCGTTTGAAAACCTTTGTCCGGAGGTATTTAAAGGTGGTTCATAAACATGACTTTAGTTCAGCTAAAGAAATATGTTCTGTAAATAGTAATGTTAGTGACCCTTTGGTTAATGATGGTGAGAATTTTAATGATCAGATTACCACTTTTTAAGTAAGAAGGGCAATAACCTCTGCATATAAGGACAAGTCATATGGTATTGACAGTATTACAGTTGAAGTTCTAATTAATCCTCGTCAGTTTCACGTGTGCACATTTAATTCAACATACGTTTTGATGCTGGGGTTGTTTTAAATTTGATGAGTAAGTGTATTATTAAACCACTCCACAAATCTTTAGAAAGCTTATGGTACTATCAACAGAGATATTTTATAGGACACATAGATGGATATTGGTATTATTAACGCTGTTAAATCTCTTTGTGTTGAACTTATGCCATGTGTACGAATTGATCATTTCAATACTGACTTGTTCAATGTTAAATGCGGTTTAAGACAAGGGTGTATGTTGTTTCCCCTTTTATTTAACCTCTTTATAAATGATTTATCCATGCATTTATCCTATGAAATTGTGATTTGTAATAAAATTATCTGTATCATGTTATATGTGGATGATATTGTGATATTGTTCTGCATCTGAACTTAAAGTTTATGTCATGCCTTGAATGACTGGTAATGAATGTTAATTCTTCGTAAAGCAATGTTGTATGTTTTCGACCTTCTTCCACATAAGAACAAATGATTCCTTTCAGTATGGAAAAAGCGCTTTTGTAGACAGATATACTTATTTAGGCGTTGTTTTAAACGAACATGTGGGTTGTAATATTTTGGTAAAATTTGTTGCTCAGAGTGCTAGTCGTACATGCGGTCTTTTAATTGCCAAGCGTAAAACAATTGGGTTGTATCTTATGGCATACGTTGCCTGGCCGGTCATAAGCTGTAGTGCTTCTATTTGCGGTCATCGGACCTATACTTGTATCGAAACTGTGCACAACAGAGCAATGCCTTTCTTCCTCGACAATGGAAAATAAACATCAAATGACGCTGTTACGGGTGATACGAGGTGGACGTCAGTGGTAAAGTATTTCTTTATACTGGATAAAATTAGCTTCCTTTGATAGACCAAGAGTCAGAAAACGAATAGTACTCTGGGTTTCATCAAAATATCAAAACCATCTCGAATTCTCGATCATGTAAAGTTTGATATTTATTGTTAAAGAGTTTTAAAAAAAACACAATCAGTTAGATATGTTTACTGATTTAGATGAAACAATTCCTGTATCTTTCATGAAACAGTTTCAGAATGCACTTTCTGATGATTTTGTAAACAAATGCTCTAACAGAATAAATGGTGCTACTGGTTCAGCTGGAAGAGGAAGAATTAAGCCCAAATTATACAAACGTTTCAAGACAGAGTATGAAGCTGCGAACTGCTGTTATTAAATAATGTTACCGACTAAATATTGGTCAGCTTTTGGTTACTTCAGGTACGGAGTTGCTTCTTTATGCATTGAAACTGGTCGTTATATGGATTTAAGTAAAGATCTCAGAAAATGACCGTTTTTGCAATGCTGTGGAAAGTTTTACAGTGCAATATTTGATTATAATGACATTACTTATTTCTTAACTACCGTGTCTATTTCCACATTGGCCATAGCTTTATCAGATCAAGTGGTTCCAACGTTGTTTGAGCGGTGAATTTTACGCCGATCAGATGGAGAAATATGGCCGATACTACAAATTTCCGGAATTGTAAGTATGATTTAAAGGAATTTCTACCCGTTAAATAACGAATCAAATGAAACCGATTGGTGCACCTGGAGCGCAAATGTGTCTATATTTTAGCACATGTGTCTATTTAGCTGAGATTTGTGCCGTTTATTTAAACACTTCTGTACAGTCCGGCGGGGGAAGGAGATTTTTGACAGTTTTTGACAATATCGCCTCAAATATAGTGTTTATCGGGAGCAATTAACTGTTAAAATACTTTTTATATAAAGGGCTACCTCTTAAAACAAAGCGTGTGTATTTTCATAGAATTTTTCAGGGTTGTTTCTGAACAAATGGCAGAAAACCTAATGCAACGCCGTTTCGAGTGGGTCGCTATGCAACGCAATCAAGTGGATACCGTTCTGTGTCTTACTTGCGAAGTCTTATCCGTCTAAAAAACAGTCATTAAAGCCTAACAATGAATAAATTTAGTGAGTTTTATATCATTATAATGATCCCGCCATTTCTAATATCTTGTACTAAATATATATAATACATTTTTATGCTCGCTTAACATTTAACATATTTTTGCGGACATTGTCAAAAACATCAACACAAAAAACATAAAGCAAGGGTGAACATCGAATAATATCATTAAGTAAATGATAGTAATAGTTTGTAAAAACAAGAACCAGTTCAAGGACATTTATCTCCTCCACGAATGGTATATGAACAGCATGCCAAAAGCGGGTTGACTCTTTATGAGGATTGTTCAATATGAATGCATCTGAGCACATAAAAATGTATCCTTGATAGATTTCAATGAAAGTTTTATTTGGTCCCTCGAAGTATTCACCTCCAACAGATTTGCAAAATTTCAGTCTTCTAATCCAATCCTTGAAGCCTTTCTCGTAGTATTTTCTAGGTATACTATGAAGACACTGGAATATTGCAGAGCCGAGGTGTTTGCGCTGCACAAAGTTTCGACCAGAAAGGTATTCTTGAGCCTTAGGAACAAAAAAAAAACCCACACGGGGCAAGGTCAGGCGAATAAGGAGGGTGATGAAGGGAGCACAACAACCTTTTCCTGCTTCAGAAAGTCTTGTACAATAGACGCCTTGTGAGATGACGCATTTTCATGTAGCAATCTGACATTGGCCAAACCAGTTGCGGGTCTTCGAGTTTTGAAATATTTCTTCAGTTTTCGAAAAACTTTAGTCTTGTTAAACTTCGAATTTACGGATTTGCCTTTAGGAACAGCAACCTGAATGGCAGGACCCAGAGTTGTGAAGAATATGGCATACATTACATTCTTGACACTCATGGTCCGCTTTGCAATGCATGGTCTTTTGCCAGACTTTGTTGCCCATATTTTTTGTTCTGAATCTTTCGTTTGGGCTCGAAAAAGTGAACTCATGTCTCGTCACCAGTGACGACATTTGCGAAAGATCGTGCATTGTAATTTGGAAACTATTTAAGCAACAAGTTTGCGCATTGCATGCGTGCCTTTTTCTGCTCATCTGTCAACAGATGGGGAATCTTCCTCATTTTCAAATTACGTTTCAGAATTGTATGAGCTGCTCTTATGAGATGCCAATCATACTAGCTATTTGCCTAGCGGAGTATCTTGCATCAGTAGCAATTATTTCTTTCACTCTAGCAACCATCTTGGCAAACGTTGCTGTTTACGGCTGACGGCCATGTGGTTCATCTTCTGTTGAAACTAACCCACATTTGAATTTCTTAAACCAACGGATAACTGTCGAAAAAGATATTTCATTATGCCCATAAACAGAACATATATCATCAAAAATGTCTTTACACCCTATGCCAACAGTACAACGATTCTTAATATATAGGACCGTATTTCAACGGCGTACGTACGCTGACCTTCTTCCAACCATTTTTGTATTGGTATACACGAGTAGGCAATGTTAGCGAGGGATAGACACAGCTAAAGTGAACGGATTTTAATGGGTGTGGTATCAATGTATAAATGTACAAATGAAATACAGACACCAATGAAAGAAAATAAACGGACTAGCAATACTAAGAGAGACGTGTTACAGTTGTACTATTTAACTGCCTCCAACAAAACTTTTTGTTTTCATTGGTGTCTGTATTTCATTTGTATTTTCATTTTTAAACGGCGGCCATAGAGTTTTATTACATCGTTTCTGTTTTATGGAGGACAAATAAAACCTTGCCTTTTCCCTGGCCAATTTTAACGGTCTCTGTGATTTATCTCTCTGAAAATAAATGAACGTTTCACCAGGAATATGAATGAAAATATATACAAACAACTGATCAATACTTTTATCATGGACCAAACTTTATTTATTTTGTATGAACAGCTTAAATGCACAACAAATCAGTAATGAAATCACAATGTATTGGTTTTAAGGGATTAAAAGTGACCAACTGTAACTATACAGATTTAAAGAGTCAACCCGATTTCAGTATGCTGTTCAGTGCCATTCGTGGAGGAGAAAAATATCTGTGAACTGGTTCTTGTTTTAACGAACTAATACTATTATTTACTTAATGATATTGTTCGATGTTCATCCTTGCTTTATGTTTATAAATGTGTTGATGTTTTTTGACAATGTCCGCAAAATATGTGAAATGTTAAGTGAGCATAAAAATGTAAAAGTACAATATATTAGAAATGGCGGGATCATTATGATGATATAAAACTCTCCAAATTAATTTATTCATTGTTAGGCTTTGAAAATAATGACTGTTTTTAAGACGAATAAGACTTCGCAAGTAAGACACAGACCGGTATCCACTTGATTGCGTTGCATAGCGACCCACTCGAAATGGCGTTGTATTAGGTTTTCGGCGGATTGTTCAGAAACAACCCTGAATAATTCTATGAAAATACACACGCTTTGTTTTAAGAGGTAGCCCTTTACATAAAAAGTGTTTTAACAGTTACTTGCTCCCGAAAAACACTAAATTTGAGGCGATATTGTCAAAAACTGTCAAAAATCTCCTTCCCCCGCCGGACTGTACAGAAGTGTTTAAATAAACGGCACAAATCTCAGCTAAATAGACACATGTGCTAAAATATAGACACATTTGCGCTCCAGGTGCACCCATCGTTTTCATTTGATTCGTTATCTAACGGGTAGAAATTCCTTTAACTCATACTTACAATTCCGGAAATTTGTAGTATCGGCCATATTTCTCCATCTGATCGGCGTAAAATTCACCGCTCAAACAACGTTGGAACCACTTGATCTGATAAAGCTATGGCCAGTGTGATTTCTTGTTTCAGTTTCTTACACTTTTCATTTTATAAACAGACTTGCAATGATATTTTCAGCCTTTAAAAAATTAGTATTTCAGTTTCATGTATTATACCTTTCATTACTATAGTCTCTTGTAAACTCCGTGATGGAGTGGCAATGTACTAATGTCGAATAATTATATTTGAATATTTTTTATACAATTATGTTCTTTGACCATATATATATGCGACGTATATTCCTTGGGGCCATTCCAAGCATTGCAGAGTTCAGTTGGTACTATTGGTACATTATTATAAAACTGCAAACGTGATCAACATGAAGTGTAGATGTGTGGGACATATTGAGGCGTGAACTTTGTGCATAGAAGCTTATTGTGTAAACTGTACCTTACCGATTCCGAAATAAATGTATATGAATACCAGGAAGTGTATATGTGTGACATATCTTTAAAGTGGTCAGTTAAGTCATTGCGTTGAAATGCACTCTTGGGTATTAATGAAACGTTTCAATTTTCCTTTACAAAGCCGTATTAAAAGCGTACACACGCTTTCGTTAATATTTCTTTGAAATGCAACAGTGAGTTCCACTTTTAGTTTACTATTTTGAAGTAACTTGAAATGTTCGTTTTTGTAACATTGTACAACGTTTCATTACCAAAGTATTGAAAACAATGAAAGAATATTGTCTAAATATAAACTACGTTGTCTACGAAATACGTCATGGACAATGTGTTTATAGAACGGGGCAAAGTCTGCGTTTTCCCTACATAGCCATTTCAGTAGCTCTCCTATAAATATATTGCAGATACCAACGGCCTGTGAAGTATAAAAATTACAAACTGAAAATTCAAGGAAACAAAACATGTCACATTACTGCTGAAAAGAATATTGTAGCTGACCTGTCGCAGTTGTTGTATACAACTGTACAATGAGTCCCTAAAAAATCAAACAAAAATTTAAAGGCAAGTAGTAGATTTCCTGGAAGCAAAGAGCACAATCAGTCAGAGAAGGCCCGCTGCAGCAGAAATATAAGCATACGGGTTGCTTCTAATATCCACCAACAAGTTCATTTTACCTATGTGAAAATAATTATAAAAACGTGGGTGGGGGTGGGGGCTGTTTGGGAAAAAGCAAAAACAAGTCACAAATTATTCAGTATAATATTTATTTTTCTCATTATCATTTTAAGGAAATACTATCCTTAAACATTACAAAATCCTATAAAACCTAATCATATATAAGGTTAATTTACATATGTAAATAACTGTGAAAGCTTTGAACAAGATGCCCAAATAGGCCCAAGTCGCTCACCTAAAAAGGACCTTGACCATCTGACTTTTTTTCTAACCAAGTTTGGTGAAAATCCTTTAAACACTGCATAAAAACAAGTTTTAAAAATGCCTTTAAAGTGTTCACAAAGCTTTTCCTATGATTTTACCTAATGACCAAGTTTTTTCCTATGTGTCCCAGTTACAATTTATCCTACATTTAAAAAACAGACAAAGATTCCGACCAAGTCTCATGAAGATCAGGTAGAAAATGTGGCCTTTTGAATTTTAACAGAGTAGAAAATGTGGAGTAGAAAATGTGGCCTTTTGAGTTTTGACAATGTCTTTCTATGATTTGACATAGTGACCTTGTATTTGACCTAGATAATCCAGTTTCGAACCTAACCTAGATTTCAAAGATACTTGACAAAGTTGATATTCTGACAAAGTTTTATGAAGATCAATTAGAAAATGTAGTCTCTATAGAGTGTAAACAAGATTTTATCTTTAATTTGACCTATTGACCTAGTTTTTGATCTCGGGTATACCAGTTTTGAACTTAACATAGAATTTGTGACCTAGTTTTACACCTCAGGTATTTAAACCCAGTTTCAAACTTGACCTAGATTCAATAAAGCAAACATTCTGACAAAGTTTTATACAGTTGAGGAAGAAAATGTGGCCTCTAGAGTGCTAACAAGATTTTCTTATTTACTGACCTAGAGTTTGACCTCAGATGACCTTGTAACAGACAGTACCGAGATTTTATTGAGGGTAACATTCTGAACAAGTTTCATTAAGGTGACAGTCAACCAACAACAGACACAGAGTGATCTAAATAGCTCACTTTGAGCACTTTGTGTTCTGGTGAGCTAAAAAAAAGAAACAGCACAAAATGTACATTTATTATGTGCAGTGGTTATTGTACTATCCAGGATATATCTTATCCAAGTGCAACCCTAAAATGTTGAAAAACTTGCAAAAAATGATATTTCGGAGTAGGTAGGAAGACTTGACTTATAAATTTATGGACTATGTTTCCTGGTCTAGCTGGAAGCAAACAGAATTTTGTGTTCCACATAATATATAACCAGATCCTAATTTAAAGTAAAACTTACATTCAGTATACTTTACACATATCTTTAATCATAATATCATACATGTTTCAACCATATAACTATATAAGGTACATACACTCTATCATTATGTAAAATCTTCTGGATGTAAAAAATCAAAACTGGATGTAACTCGGAGAGTCTTCATACAGGCAGGTGTCTTAAAAACAAAACTGCACGTATGCAAAATCACGACATTGGCTCAAAATGATGGATTTTTACATAACTATGCCCTTTAACTTAAGTATATTCCACGCTTTGTCATTTTTAAAAAAAAATTCTTTTCCAATTTCACCTTTACAAATTCAATCAGGTCTTAGCCTCTTAATTAAATTCAGTGATATACATACATAATTAATTTTGAAGGGAGCCATGTTTCACCACATGAACCTGCATCATAGTCTCCAGCTTGTTTCAGATCAGTAGTACAATGTATGTAAGCACTCATAAAGTCACAAACATATTTACAACACAAAGAAAGTACAAAAATATTGCACAAATAATAAGAATCAGTATAAAATACAGATCACTGTTAATTTATTTCTGTAAGATTTACCAAATGGCATGCATATAGTATATATATATATAATATTATCTATGAATGAAATACTTGGCTATTATATTTTCCAGCTATTGAAATCTTCATTAATCAAAAAAATTATTATATACCTATACATTGCTTTAAGGTATATGATAAACATCTCATTAAAGAGCACTGATGTGCCTTACATTGTTACTAGCACTTCAAAACCTATATTGTCATATTGACTATGTCCTTCTGCAAATACAGGTCTAGTTAACAGCCAATGAAGGGATGCCACAGTCATTTAGAAGTATATAAATGAACTCCACATGGTACATGTACTTTAAATACAATTGTTCAAAAATGTTTAATACAGTGGTATTTGGTATAAAATCACTTTTATTTGTCATTTATGTAACAACTGTGAGTGAACTGCTTTTATATTTAAAATATACTCAAGTACATTGTATACCTTGACATATTTTGATAAAAATTTATAGTTCTGACATCAGATATAAATTTGATATAAAAAACATGACTATATTATTCAAAACCATTATAAATAAACAATACATAATAAAAGCAAACAGCAAAACAGACATGTATACATCAAAGGTAACTCAAGCAGGACAGAATGAACTCGACCATGGTAAACTGATACAAATTTGTACATATTGTCAATTAAGCTAATCGTATTCCTGAACTTGTAAGGAGTACCCGCTTATTCTATGTAAGCATGTTGCAATTTTCTCAAAACAAGCAAATATGCAGAAAAAAGTATTTAGACTTTGAACCTTAGATCACATCAGCACAAACACTATTTTCCAGGTCAAAGACTTAAGCTTGCAATCCTCTAAAAATGTGCCCTATTTATAAAAATTTACCATGTCAAAATATGGAAGCTGTAACTACTGTACACAGTTTTTCGTTGAACACATGTTTGCAAGTAGGTTGCCATAGTAACTGTACATTATCTAATTAAACAGACTTCTGTGTGCATATACATCCTGGCTCCAGTCATGGCAAGTCATAATATAACTTATGTAACTTCTTATACTACAATATCAAGTTCTGATTTTCATGGACTAGTACTGTCTATATAGTGGTTGCAAGTGACTGATGTATTGGTGGCTGGAAGCAGCGCACGTGCTCCACAGGCAGACCATCTCTGTCATCCGATTTGAGATACTTGTTCAGTACGGCAAATATCTGGTTGTTCAAAATCTGAAACTTCCTTATTCTGTCTACCATTTTCTTTAATTGCTGAAAAATAATAACAGAAATCTGGCTTAAAACTGTATCACCAAACTGGAAGATTAGCAATTAATGACTGTCAACCTTTCATCAATTTACAATCATATAATCAAAAACCTGTCTTCTGGCCTTTGCCAACAGACCAAACAGTATGCAAAGTTGTTGTTACTTCAATACATATTAAAACCTCATAACACAACTACTTACAATGCCTTTAACATTTTCATCTTTCATGTCGACCCTGTTGACCTTCAGGATGTGGTAGCAGAAATCTAGAGCCTCAAATCTTCTCTGTTGTCCTAACAGCACAATTATAGCACAGCCAGCCCAGTTCAAACCCTCACCAAACAGCTCTCTGTAAACACAGAAACGTAACAAGGTCTAAGTAATACTACTATTCTTTATAATACGATAAATAACAACTATAACTGATTGACAAAAAGTTGGAACTAATAACACTTTCAAAAGCTGAATGCATGACTTTTTCTTGTTTGAAATTAATTTGAGCCGTCCATAGAAAAACCAAAGTAGTGGTTGCGACCACATGGATCCAGACAGCTGGCATCTGCAGTCGTCAGGATCTGCTGTTCGCTAACAGTTTCATCTATTGCAATAGATCTGAAAGCGAACAGCATGGATCCATGACCAACTGCGCATAATACGCAGTGGTCTGGATCCATGCGGTCGAAACCCCATGTTGGTTTCCTCATGGCAGGCTCATTTAATGACTTCATACACATAAAGGTTATCAATACACTAACATTTTACTACAGCCAATACTGTCCTTGTATGGGTGTGTCCTAATTTGCAGTCTCAAGTTTTTTCAAAACAGCATTTAAACAATTCTGTATCCTTTGACTGATTTATATATGAACAAGAGGGTAAGCTCACTTACTCTACAGTATACTCATGTTCTCCTACTGGCACACAGAACACAAACTGTATAGCACTCCACAGTCGGTGGAACTCTGTACATTCATCCACATTCATCACACCATTAGCTGGTGGTGGGCCATGCCAGACTGGGTCATCCAGGAAGGACTGGATACGTTTCAGAATGATTTCAAACATAGACAGACCACAACACAGTCGTTCCCTTGTCAACAAATCACCTTCCTGAGCTATGTCAGATTGCTACAAAATATAAAGCTGGACAATAAATGTGAAAAATAAAATCTCTGTTCAGTGAATATAGGCAAGATTGCTCAACTTTCATCCTAAGTTTTATTGACTCCCTGCCTATTCGAGTAACTGAGGTTTTACATAAAATGAAATAAATTATAAATCACCATTTAAGCAACAGGATTGCTAATGCCGACGAAAAAACATTAATTTCACATTTTTTCAATCAAGGCAACATTACATGTTTCTAAAAAAATTTCAATGCACATAGAAAAATGCCAAATTTCATATTAACAAAGGAATCCCCAAAGGTTCCATGTACCATTTTCAAGTTTCTTGCAAAAAACACACTGCTGCAATGTTTGTCCCCTTTTTTTCCTCTTGTCAATATATCATTGAGTATTGATCTTATTACACACTAACAGCGCTTCAATTTAAAAAAAAATCACCTTGTCTGATCCATTTCAAACTGATAAATTAATTTCTCAACTGTTAATATTCTAAAGGTTATTCAACACTTTTCTTTACAATACTGTGATATATTTGGGAAACTTCCTATTGTAAAAATATGCTTTTCTGAATGGGTAAGAGTCAAAATTTGTACTGCATGTATTGGAAAATGTTCAATAATCTTTTAATCTACACACAAAAAAAAAACAACATAGACGGGCACAATTCCATCTATATTCCAGGTGATCAAAATTACTGATACAGAAAGTGCATCATGCATTTCTTGAGGTTGAATTTAATGGGGATACTTTGACTTTTATCACTTTTTTTAACTGAGACTTTACATCAATGTTGCCTCATCCAAAACAGACTACACTGTATCCAGTACAAAAATATACTGCATGTTAAACACCCTTTTCTGGTAGAGAAAAATATATATAGAATAGTTTACTGATCTAGTAGCTGTGTGTTATATACCTTTTGATTTCCAAACTTGCCAATGACAGGTACAACTTGTAAGGCTTGGTATTTAGCTTCCAATCTCTTCATCATTGCCTTCAGTTCTTGTTCCTTCTCTTTCCTACTCTCACCCTCTGTTAATAACACTCATATACACTAGACCCTTTTTATACTAAAGATAATACCTCTCTATAAGAAATATGTTACAGAAATTTATATACTGCAAAAGCACATATTTTCGCTCGGTCAAAATTTCGTGAATTTGAAATTTTGAGTAGATTCGCGAGGTTTAATATTCGTGAAATTGTAATAATGGTATCCTACTAAATTTGAATGATACTAATGGTAAATATTTACACAAGGATTAATTTTCGCCAGATGTAGGGCCTCGCAAATACAGCAAAAATTAAACCCTCACAAAAATTTCTGCTTTTACAGGATTCATTATAATGCTTTAGAATATTTAGAACTGCGTAATTTTACATCGTAAAAAAATCTAATATCCTGTGACAGTTACAACATGAGCTTGCTAAAAATTAGTATATTATAATAAAACAGTGTCGTTATAAATTTTTCCAATGCTGCTTTAATAAACAATTAAATAAAGAAACAGACATCTACTTTATAATAAATCTGCAAATATGTTGCCAACACTTGCATTTAGGATGAATTGTTTGCTTATGGCAAGTTGTAGAAAGGAAAAAAGAAACAGAATTAAAGTAGTTTTGAATAATATTTTGTAATTTCTCCTTGGATGTATAACTGGTAAAGGTGACCTACCTTTGACTGGTATGAATGGTTTTGGTATGATGTTCTGGAAAGGTGCTGCATGCTTTAAATCACACACTTCTTCCTGGGTCTACAAACACAAAACTTGTCATTATAAATCTTCTCTCTTAGTGTTGAAACAACACATCTCTAATAAGTATGGAAACAATATAATACAATATAATACCTGTACAACAATGGCTCTTATCAGCTGATCAATATTGAAAACTAGAACTTGCCGCATTTGTCTGTGACAAGTAAATTTAAAATCTGATCAACAGATTCAACTTTTTTAGCACAAAATTTTATAAATGAATCACTAAACGCAATTTCAACACAACCTTTCATAAATAATCCCTAAAGATAACTTCAGCACAACTTTTCATAAGTTATCACTGAAAGTAATCTTCACTTCAAAATGCATGCATTTTAGTGAATCTTTCTGTTTTATTGAGTAAACCTTTCTAGTTTATTTAGTGAATGGTTCCAGATGTTTCACTACTGTGAAATTTATTATGAAGCCTTAACACTGAGTTACATCTTCCATTTTAACCCTGCTAAATTTCTATAATGAACTTGTCCATCTTTCACTTTAGACAGTTCCATTAACTGTTAAAAGGGATGCATACAAAAAAGATACTGACCCAATGGCGAACAGTGCAGATCATGATCAGACTGCACAGTGTATATGATCAGACTGCACGGATGTACACTGGTCATAAAGGCAGAATCAATCATGTCCAGCATGGTAATGGTTAAATTCCATCGGAACCAAGGTTATCAAAAATCGGTTAATTTATCAAAAGTAAATTTTTTTATAAACAATTAGGGATATTTACCAACGCTTGTTCTATAAGTATACAGAACAGGATGGCATTTCCTACTTCCCGGAATATTTGGAACACCTCAGTTCTCATGTCTGGGTACTGTATCAGCTCAGAAAGCTGGGCTTGGTAGTAGCCCATTACACCTGTAATACAAACAAATCATACAGATCACACGAAATATAGATATAGCTGCTGCTAAATACAGGCTGTAATACACTGCTACTGACAAATTTTTAGTCAATGCAATTCTCCACAGATTTGTTCCCACTATCACAACATAATATTATACCTTCAAATTTACCATCCTGAAAACTTTAAAGTAAGATTTTTTTTTCCTTCCTTAATAATTCGTTAAACAAATACAAAACTGTCTCATTTTTCACAACAATGATGAAAGTAAATCCTCCTCATACCAGGTGATCCATAGTCATATCGCAGCAGACGGCAATTTTGTGGCATAACTGTCATCAATGTTTTGGTGTACTTCATTAATGGTCCCTTCAGCTAGCAAAATAAAAAGTATCACGCATATGAAAGGTAAAATTTCAACTGCAGATTGATATATGTACATAGTTGTTGTATCATAACACTGGAAAGTAACTGGCTAATGTAAACATATTGTTCTACCAAAGCTCCAACAGGATTTTTCTTTACTTAACCCTTACCCTACTAAATTTCTATAATCAACTTGTCCATCTTTCAATTTGGACGGTACCATTAATTGTTAAAAGGGATGCTTACCAATAAGACACTGACTGAATGGCGAACAGTGCAGATCTTGATCAGACTGCATGGATGTGCAGGCTGATCATGATCTACACTAGTCTACACTGGTTGTAAAGGCAAAATCAATTGTGTCCAGCATAAGGGTTAGCATAAAACAAGCAGATCTCACTGAACTACAAGTCATATTTCTCACTGAACCTAGTCTGACATTTAGGTTTAGACGTTAATATATGCTGAATTTTCTGTTTCAGTCCATTTCAGAAAGACCTATAAAGAGAGATTTAAATCAAATCAAAGAAGCAGGTAACACAGCTTTTAAGAAGACCTGCCAAGACTTCCTTTCGAGTCTCAGTCAAATTATGTACATAATATTATGAACAGATCACTATGATTTGAAACAATTAGGTTCGTTACCTAACTGATCTGATTCCCTACCTGATCTGATACAATTTTGAGGAGTTCTTCAACAACTACTGCTATACCCTGGTAACCTAGCAACCGACAAATCACACGGAAATGTGGAGGTCCCACAAAGCCTGCATACTGGCTGTAGACAGAGCTGAACGATGTCGTCAATGACTAAAATATATAACACAAAATGTGAGACTTACTACATTCATGTTTTCATTTTCATTTTACCTACAAAAGAACTAGAGATTTCAAAATGTTCCAATACTGACATGATGCCAATTTTACATCTGGTTAATATAAACTGTGACATCATTTTATTGTAAATAATGAGTAGATATATATCGTCCCCTTAAAGCAAAAAGGTACCAAGTGCCTTCTTTATTCATATGCTCATGGTACCTTTTTGCATTAAGGGGACGATATATATGTAAGACAAGAACACTGCCAGCAGGTGCAAACATTCAATGCTTGACATAAAAAGCAATACACAAGGAAAACCTTGTAGCTATTGGCCTTCTTACTGAACTACTGATGATAAAGAATAAAGTTTCAAAACTAAAGCTCTTAAAGTATTTTTTTTAAAAAGTGGAAATGACCAAAAATGTTAACCAAAAAATGCTAATTATCTACATGTTAGTCAAAACTGGCTAAAATTCTTGCAAAGTGCAAACAACCATAACAGTTCTTTGTCTACATATTCAACTAAAGAAAATAAAGAAGTGTGCAATGTTTCAAAGCTATACTTGACCAAGAAATTTCAATTTCCTATGCATAAAAAGGACCTGACTAATAATGTGAAGTGTATGAAGATTTAGTACTTTTTTATGAAAAAATCTTAACCAATGCTAATGCATATGATGGATAATGGGACAACAATACCTTCAAGATCGGTTATTAAAGAAAATGGTAAGCTAAAAAAAGACTATAAGACTTGCATCCAGAAATAAGCACTTGCTGTCTCAAATGACAATAATCTAAAGATAAACTGAGTAAGGTTTGCAGTATTGGTGGTAAAGACTTGAACAAGAAATGGCTAAAAGCAAACCTTTGTTCCCCAGATATATGGATGAGATGGATTTGGCGGTTTATCACGTTGACTGGCCTCCACAAATATTAGCTTTGTCTTTACAAACCTGTAAATAAAAACCAGTCCATCATTTTTCACTTTACTAAGAAAAGGAACTTTCCACGATATTTGTATCTTATGTAATTTTTACGCTTTTGGAAAACAAACATATACTTTGCATATTTACCTTAGCAACGTGAAAATGGTAAAACAAAAAAGAGCACTAGCATCTGCAGTAAATATTGGAATATTTCTTTTTTTCTAAATCAACTCTTTTTACAGCATACCTATTTGTTGCAGCATTGTAGCAGAAGTTTGGCAGAAAGTCATAATTAAGTTCCCAGAACACATGTAGTGTAATCCTTCCATAAGGTGCTGACACGTTATGATTCGCCTCACGCAACATTGCATCAAACTCATTCAGTGTTAAGAACTTCTTCAACAGTTTGTGTGTCAGTTTGTTACAATCTATCAGACCTTCCAGTTCCTGAAACCAAACAATTACTTTCAGTATGAATTTTAAACAGGCAGGGGTCTATACAAAATGCTTTGCTAACTTAAGTAAAATACATCAACTAATTAAATCAGTGAACTACACCACGTAAAGAATGATTCTCTTAATAATGATATATTAATTTTAAACAAGAGCACCGCCTTGCGGGTGCTGACGCTCATCTGATTTTTTTGTGTAATAGAAATATTGTCTGACCCTTGATTTTCTAAGTCTAAAAAGGGCCATCATTCTTGCAAAAAGCAGGATAGAGTTATGTTTCTTGACGTACAGTGTCTGCTTATGATGGTGAAAAACTGTTGCAAGTTTTAAAGCAATAGCTTTGATAGTTTATGAGAAAAGCTGACTTAAACATAGTACTCAACCAAGAAAAACTGATTTTCTAAGTCCAAAAAGGGCAATAATTATTGCAAAAAGCAGGATGGAGTTATGTTTCTTGATGTACAGGGTCAGCTTATGATGGTGAACAAGAGTTGCAAGTTTCAAAGCAATAGCTTTGATAGTTTAAGAGAAAAAGTTGTCCTAAACATAAAACTTAACCAAGAAATCTGATATTTTCTTAGTCCAAAAGGGGCCATAAATCTTGCAAAAAGCATGATGGAGTTATGTTTCTTGCTGTACAGGGTCCGCTTATGATGGTGAACAAGTGTTGCAAATTTTAAAGCAATAGCTTTGATAGTTTAGGAGAAAAGCTGACCTAAACATAAAACTTAACCAAGAAAACTGATTTTCTAAGTCCAAAAGGGGCAATAATTATTGCAAAAAGCAGGGTGGAGTTATGTTTCTTGCTGTACAGGGTCAGCTTATGATGGTGAACAAGTGTTGCAAGTTTCAAAGCAATAGCTTTGATAGTTAAGGAGAAAAGCTGATCTAAACATAAAACTTAACCAAGAAAACTTATTTTCTAAGTCCAAAAGGGGCAATTATTATTGCAAAAAGCAGGATGGAGTTATGTTTCTTGCTGTACAGGGTCAGCTTATGATGGTGAACAAGTGTTGCAAGTTTCAAAGCAATAGCTTTGATAGTTTAGAAAAAAGCTGACCTAAACATAAAACTTAACCAGGCAACGCCGACGCAGACGCCGACTCCTACACCAATCAAGTGATGACAATAACTCATCATTTTTTTTCAAAAAATCAGATGAGCTAAAAATGAAGGAAATCAAGCATTATATATTCTGCAATAAGTAGAAAATAGTGAATGCAAGGACCTTTCAGAGAACATTATGACGTCAATTCTGATGTCAAATATCCACATCATGCCCAGTTCATTGCTACTTGAATGAATGAAGTTTAGCATAATTAATTTATCATCATGTTTCATGAGCATGTCAAAAAGAAAACAAACAACAGTTTCTTGTGGTTTATCAGCTAATATATATCATGATGCACTATTCAGATAACTGATCAAGTCAGCATCCTCATGATTAAATTCCTGCTCATCTGACCTCTGAACCATAATAAATCAGACGATAAACAACCAAGAACTTGATTCTTTATCATGTATAAATATAAATATTATCTTGGTAAAATAATTCAAATTTTAACATGCTGTGGTTCTTTTGAAGAAAGTATATTCTGAGGTAATTTATATGCATTTATGTACACTATGCAAAGAAAGTACAATGTATATAAGATTAAGATGTAAATGCAGATGTTGTTTAACTGACATTGACATTCTAGACTTGAAACTACTTTTGAAGTGTTTACGGTATATCATATGTCATACCATAATTCCTGTAATGTCTCCACCTTCAAACCTAGAAATGGCCACTTCTAGCGATTTCTGTAACGCTGCATTGATTCTCTGGCCAATCAGTCTGTTCAGATCAATGGAGCGCCCCAGGAGCTGTACATGGCGTTGTTTCAACAACGTCTCATAACGGTTTGCTACAGGGTAACTTATTGTAATACCAGCATTAGCACACTCAGCACGGAATCTCTTGTCTAACATCATACTGTACCAAAAAAAAATATATATGCAGTTTCCAACTTCTGACCATGAAATGAACTTATAACAACTAGTTCAAGATCAGACACAGGGAGATAATTGATAAATGATAGCGGCTGTGCCAAAACTAATAGGCTTTGGGACCAGCAAGGATCCAGATCAGTGCATATCTATACTGTTCATTTATCCCCAGATCCATATGGTTTGTTTATCAACTTGAGCATTTCTATGCAAATGATAATCAAAAAGTATGGATCTAGGTCAGACTGCAGGTCTGGATCCATCCTAACATCACAGCTACACTCAAATTAACAATTCCTCTTATATCAATGCAATTCACAACTATTTGAAAAACCTGTACTGTAACAAGATTTTAAGGACGTATGCTAGAAATGGGGTGAAATTTTTCCCAACAACAGAATTTCTTCAAACTTTGGATATTGAGGACAATCATTTAAGAAACAAAAATATGCAATAACAATAAAAATCATAGGTCACCGGTATTGAAAAAGAGTTATCTGCTCTTGAAAACAGCATTTCCCCCCAAAATGACGTTTTCAAGGGCACATAACCCTTTTTCAATACCGGTGATCTATGGTTTTTATTGCATATTTTTGTTTCTTAGATGATTGTCCTTCAATATCCAAAGTTTGAAGAAATTCTATTGGGAAAAATTTCGCCCATCTCATATACAGGGAATTCTTGCATACGCCTTCTAATCAATTTCTTTTAAAACTTGACCAAATTTGTGATAAAATACACCCCTCTTAAGAACATGAATGGTGGCAATAAACTGCTTAGTTTTTAAAAGCATAATTATACACTAGTTTGTAGAGTTTTCCAATATAAATGTCAGCAATGTTGGAGATAAAGGAAACATAAAATTCTGAACTTTTCATTGGTCTCAATTTTACACAGGTATTTTGTATGAAAAAATATACTTTGGTCATATAATAAAACTTACAGAATATAACTAAATTAAAAATGATGTATTGAGATAAAATATTGCAATGCTGTCTATCAAATACTAACAGAGCTTAAATTTTAAAAAAAAAACTTACTACATGACTGTATTAATTTCAAAATGTAAAGTTAAATAGATAACCTTGCAGCAAGATGTTTATAATGGGCAAAAATCTGATCGCTGAGTTTGTACACAAACTGGTCAAAGCACAGATTTACCTGTAAAACAGAGACAGATAAACAGAAAATGGCAAACCTATTAGCTTCTGTTTATACAACAGTTCACCAGCTGGTAAAATGAAATTTTACATCAAACATTTATAATACAGTTCAGTACCAACTGAACTTAATCTAAACGCACGGTGTGCTCACTGTATATCCATTGTCTTTTTCTTATAATTCTACCAGACAATTCTACTCAAAAACTAGGTAGTTGAGTCTCAAAACTGCTGTAACATAGCATCCAACTGCCTTCTTCTGTGCACATTTTGAACTTGAGAAATCTCGTTAGCAAAATAAGAGAAAAAAAACATAAAAGAGAAACATAAAAATGTATCTCGTACCTCTGCTTCAATTTCATCATAGAGAAACTGCTGATGGAAGAGAATCAGGGCATTGTGTGCACTATCATTGTACAGATCTAGTGGGTAGAGAATGTATCTGCAATAAAATAAATATTTTTCACATCTTAAACCCTTCATCCTCACATGAAGAATTCAAAGCCCTGAGCGAGGCTCAAACCCACATCTGTGAGGGGCAAGTGATTCTGTCAGCAACCTCAACCACTCGGTCACAGAGGCCCTCTGTTGAAATGTTGTAATGTAATCATTGTAAGCATCAAGTCTCTAATAAATACTAAGTCTGCAGCCAGTATCTATTTAAACAAATAAATATGAACTAAATCCCTCATTTTTATCAGGAATTGTGGAAGCTATATATACTGCAAGTTTAATAATGACTCACTCCATCATAGAGGGTTCTTTGGTTTCCAGAATGTGGTCTGTAAGTATCCAAGGCATTGACATCTCAATTGGAAACTGTAACAATATCATAAGCATATTACAGAAAATCAGGAATCTCATTTCTTGAAGGAAAATCCAACTTGTAGCTGGCATTATGAACATTCCATTTTGATTCTTTAAAGCCAATCTTTACTTGTAAAAGTAATTAACTCAATTTTCCATTAAAATATTCACCATAAAGTTACCAAATTATGTTCACCAGTTTATATGGATTGCACTTCTCTGCTAAGTTACAAACTAAACTCTATAAAAAATTTACTTCGCCAGTACATTAACTGAATCACTTTTACAACTTGACTATCTATGATACCTCATTTATCAGATTTTACCTGTATTCTACGTCCCATGGTCATCTCAAGAAAGAATTCCCTGTACCAGAGCTGGGAAAGATTACAACTGTTGTGCAGAGATTCTGTAGTAAGTAATGAAAATTTAAATTTCAACATCATGTCTTTAATGATTGCAGTTTTCACCAAGTGAATAAATAGTAACAACCAATTTTCCTCTATATTTCAAAAAAAATTAAGAGAAACAGAATCGTATTGTATTTTCTTGTACATGTATGGTATGCCATTCAGTCTCAAATATTTTTTACATAGTTTGGTTTGCAAGTTTGGAATTAAGCATTATAAATAATGAAATACTGGATTAATTATTTATTTTTCTCACTAACCTCATTCTAAAATGTATATAATTTATATACCACTGAAATGGGTTGCTGTTCCAGTATGAAAAGTTGGAATGTGCTACTTTCAACTTGAGACCTGTACCTTTATTTACAATCTTATGTTGGGTTTACCCTCATACAAACACAATCATTAGTCACACTTTCCAGCTTTTGACAGTGAAGGAAGACCACAGGTGTCTGTTTGTGCATTATTTGCGGCATGGGCAGGGGCCCGGGTAGAAGACATCTGTATTTACCTCATGTATGGTTTTTGACCGTTTCTTGTTTTCCAGTTTGAAATTATGTATCAACATTTAACTTCATAAAACTCAGACTTAAACACTATTAAAATCCTTATTTAAAGCATCAATGCTGCATAATAAAATATGAAATAGGAAGACTTTGGAGTCTATGGCTAAAATTAGGATGGGGTTTTGCAGTTTTCAGTAGGTTAAGAATAATACTGGTTGTTTTCATACATCAGCAGCTGCTGAAACTTCTGTGAAACTTATTGAATAAATATTTCAGTGGGAGAACAGTGATACAATCCATATTATATGATATGGTTATCATTACAGTAAGACTATAGACTAATAATAATGCTTGAATGTTTTTGAGGACATCAAAATATTCAAATATATATTATTTCATGCCAAACTTATATGTCATTAAATTTTTAAATTACATAAAGTAAGAAAGAAAATATAAAATGACATGCAGTGTACAAAAACTTAATGTAAAAAAATCCCATTGTTAGAAAGTACGTGCAATCAAACAAGAGAATATAATGTAATTTTTTACCATTAAGATTTAAAAGATAACTCCAGAAATAAGAAGTTTTGTGAAAGTTGTCAATAGCGACGAAATCTCGCAGATCAAGCTCTTTACGTAACGTCTTCTTTCCGCCCGCATTTTTATCTCCAATAACTGATTCTAACATAGTGCGTACCATATACAGCTGGAAAAAGGCATGCAGAGAAATGGTACAACAGTGACTACATCCTGTGGCTACTTAAAGTGACTACTCACAGTGAGTACACACAACATAAACACTCAATACAAACATGCAGGGAACACAGAATGAGTAAAATGTTTCTGCAGAGAGCTGATCAATGTTTTGAATGAAACTGCAAAATTTCTGCATACCTAAATAATTCCAATGAGAAATGGTTGACAATCACTCCCTAAACTCTTTCCATTCATATCATTTAAATGAAAACTGTGCAGAAACATTTTAATCACTAGGAAAACAAAATAGAAATAATGGTAACTGAAATATCCTGGCAACTAATTTTGTCAATGTTCACTTCTTGTCTATTCAAATTATGACTTTCGTATGACCAGTATAATTACTGTAAAGACAATAGTGCCAGGACATCTCAATACTACTGCCCATAATCATCCATGATCCCAGTGTCAATCTGTGACAACGAACTTGGATGGTTCAGAGCATAAGGTAACTAAATATGCATCTATATAAACCAGAAAAAAAATAAAGTGTAAGTTTAGGAAGAAATGAATACAGTTGCAATACAGCTACAGTTGGGTGGTTGCCATGGTAACATTGCTGTCGGGGGTTACATGGTTGCTATGTGTGTTGTGGTGAACACATACAGTTGCTAGGGTCAGATTGCAATGGAGAATACCTGAAAGCTAGAGGTCACATGCATGAGAAAGTACAATTACACCAGGACCAGCTGCCACTTTGTCATGCTTTATAATTACCATTAAAATTGAGCACATAGGACCAGAAGAAGGAATTTTTGTGGAAATTATCAATGGCAAGAAAATGCTGGTAGTCTATGTCCTTTCTTAGTGTTTTCTTTCCTCCAGTGTTCTTCTCAGCTATCAGAGATTCTAACATGGTTCGTACCATGTACAACTGAAATAAAATGTTAATGATCAATCTGACATATAATGTTTTTACTAGAACCAAAGCACAGATTGTGTTCCGTAGCCAGAATGGTCTAAGTGACAGATGGTATTCCTCATATCATATGAAAGTCAGGGTAACTGGAATCTGTTTTGCAGATGAAGATTCAAGCATATATGGCGAGTTCTTTTTCAACAGTGTTTCAGTTACTATAAAGGTGGGCAGATTTGACCTCTTTTCTGCAAGTAACAGCCAACTTCTCCGCATGAATTTGTGGAGCAAGATGGATGATTTCAGATATCATGTTGTCAAGGAGAACATATGCCTCATTTAAGGATCAAACTTACAACATAACAAACCACTGATAAGTGCTCTCCCTGTAGAGCTGAGTGGCCAGGAATAATTACAATCTTGAAATAAAACAATGGCAAACTTGGCATTCAGACTTTCAGGTATGAGTCTGGGTAGATCCACAAAAAAAACAAAAACATACTGCATTGATGACTACATAAAATGAAAGAAGTCTATTACTGCATATGCATATTTTTAAAATCTATGTTCTCTGTTTTCTGTCTCTGGACCGGTAGGTATGCCAGTTACTTGCATTGATCTGATATTTATATATTCATTATGATAAATACACGTTTTTATGATTTCTGTGGTGGGGAATACAACCAAAGGCCTTTTAACCATAACCTAAAAAGATGCTGATAAGTTGCTACAGTACAAAAATTTAGTACGGGAGACAGAACTGGGAGGAGCAAAAATTAATATATGGAAGAACAGCCCTGCCTTGTGAACTGGTTGTAACAACTTTATCAGCATCATTTGCAAAAGCTTTTTCTAGGAGGTGCAGCAAAGCTGTTACACCAGTGCCAGGTTCTGACACAATAGTTACAGACCCTTGGTTTGTTTCCTTGTTCCTGAATCATAGGTATACCAGAAAAGAAGTTATAAACCTGCCATTACAGCTTCCAGGATCTAATATATTCATTTGAATTTTATAATAAGAATTTTTTTTTATGGTGATAACAATGCAAATTTGTCACATGTATCGAAGAATACATAACCAGTAAGACAAAACCATACCTGTGTGGTTGATGGTCCAACATTGCGTCTGGGAACCTTAATAAAGAAACCTTCATCTGGGTCCTTTTTCCCCTTCATAGCCGGGTCCTCATGGGGCTCAACACCTCGTAACCAATCTACACACGTGTTTCGAACAGACATTACAATACTGCAAGAAAATCATTCTAGTATAAGTAATGTAATACTAACTGAATCACTTTAAAAATTTACAAACTACTCCAGTGAGGGTTTGACAGAAAACACTGTGTCTGGTGTCATTCACTGTCTACCTCTGAGTCATTTGGAGAAAGTGTCAGTTACTTTTGAAGAACACTACCTCTGAGTCATGTGGAGAAAGTGTCACTTACTTTTGAAGAACAGTCAGTACTTGTGCAGAATCTTGGAACACATTTCAGGTCAACTATCTGTCACTGTGTAACTGCTGAAAACACTGTTAACTCCAAACAAACTTACCTCCAATCCTCCTTAAACTTTATGTTTGCAAAATAATTCACACAGTTTTTGACAGATTAGAAATTTAACCTCAGTACATAGCTATAGATATTATAAATCTTGTAAACTTACACTTTGATGACATCATTTTTCTTTTTTATTGCTTTCCTGACAGGATCTCTGAGAACAAGTTGTACAAAGTCCTGTAGCTCTGCGTAGATATGTCTGCGTATAGCGTCCATAAACACAGACTCCATACGTAACATCAATAGCTGTAAACCTTTTATCATGGCTATCACCTCAATCAAGGCAAATTTCTCCTCACTGCTGTAGTTATAACGTGTTGACTGAAACAGTATGGTATATTATTCAACAAAATATCCGTAGTTTGAACTTATGGCAAGAATACACAGGACTTCAAACACTTATTTAAAGCATTACGCCTATATATGCTTGCACATAGTAAACATTATCTCCCTTTGCTGTCAGTTTTAGGGTCATTCCTGACAACAGATTAGACAAGGGTTTCTCACTGCTGTGAAATTCTGTAAACTGATATATTGTTGCTATGTATGTAAGTTTTATATCTGCAAAGGATTATGACAATGTTCCTTATACTTCATTTTTTCTAAAACTGTAAACTATCTCTATTAAATATTTAGAATTTTGATTCAGCTTTGTCAAGGGAGATAATTATTACATTAATCAGGAACTATCAATACAGGAAAGTAGGAAGAGCAAAACTTGCATGAAGTTTATCCTTCTCATGAAATTTGGGTATAATTTGTATCGTTTTTACCTAACCATTTTATAGACAACAACCATAACAGCTCTGATACAACTCAGCACTTCAATACTAATTATACTCTTTTATGTAATGATACATTGTTTTTGATTTACAAGTGACCCTTTCATAAAAAAAACAACTGAAAATTATTCAGCCTTGAAAAGATTTGTTAACAAACTTGACTAGTAGGCGATAATGTTTTACTGGAATTTGCAATTCATTTCTCTTTGAAAGATGAACTTTAATTTCAGAGACACAAATTGTTAAGACAAAGCTGCAGTATTTTTTGCTGATGAATGATAAACCTTATTGTAAGATACGCACCCTTTCATACTCCTCTGACTCAACAGGACAATTTTTGTTCTGGTGTGGATCTGTTGGGTTCAACAGCTTCCAGGAATACTGAAACAATACATGGTATATATAGTACAACACTGCTCTCTCAAGGTTGCATTGGGATCAGTAAAATGATCAAATTGTCAAAGGTTTCAAGCAACTGAACATTGTGTTTGTTTACCAATTTTCATGGAAATGGCAATACAAAATAATAACACACTTGCAACAATACAAGACAGATAGACTGATACTGACAATATTGAGGTTTGATGCAAACTGCTTAAGCAAATTAGCATCAAGAATTTCAAAAATAAAATCTCTTTTTTATCATCTAAAAAAACTGTGCTCAATTTTAAACAGATGCTTAAACTCACGATTTTCTTTTCAAAATTTTAAGAACTCATAAATACCTATTCAATCCTGCAGAAAATATATAATAAGTAACCAAATGCAAGCAGTTATTGATTAATATTTTATCAAAGAACATTTCTTTAACCTTTCTTCAATAATTTGTCTCATTATCAGCTATTCTGACAAACCGACATTTAAGACTGGGAATCAAAAACATCACTTCCAACTGCTGAACCCTTATCATGCTAAATACGATTGCTTCCACCATTGCGACCAGTGCAGATCATGATCAGCAACTCTGCTCCCTTTAACAAGCTGGAGGCAAGCAGAGTATCTAGACAATTCAATATATTTCTTGCATCTAATCTTGCCAAGTTATTTTTACCAATTCCATGACTTGTTGCGTCCATGCAGAGAGCAGCTGTAACCCTCGTAAAGCCAGTTCATACAGATCTTTGTTCTCAGCATCTGTCCGTGGACTCTCTCGTGTTGTTGTAATTGCCTATAAATCAAAGAAAAAACATATCTGTAACTCCTATTCTCTCTCTGTGTAAAGCAAGGTATTACTGACAAACAAATAATAATATCTAGGTCAAAGACATCTGGCAGCTAGTTGAGGTTATGCCCATAACATCTTTTTTTCTGCTACTGTATTGTTGTAATTTCTACTGGTCAGGAAGCGAGGTACTCTCATTTCACATAACACATATGATTGTTCTTTCTCTAAACATAATCAATAACTGTTTCTGGCATATCTAAACATCTAACTGTTGGAATGGAACATAAGATTCTTTCACAGGCTTTAGGAGCAGATGGGAATATCCTGATTGAGGGTAACTGTTTAGGAGATGTTGTCTGGAGAATTTTTTTTGTAGCTTTAGTGCCCACATGTTTTGAAAATCAGACTAACTGAAACAATCTTCTTACGAGTCACACAAAGAACATACGTGTAAAATTATTTTGAAATAAGTGAGACAATTTCTGACAAAACTTGCAAAGCTTCCAGCATTATCCATATGAGAAGATTTACCAAGCCCTCTTGTTTTTTGACAAACCAGAACTGTATTAACAACCTTGATAGTGTCACCAAAGGATCACATGTTGAAAAATCAGGACAGCAATTTTGACAAGATTCTTAAAGCTTCCACTACACACATAGTGATCACAATTCAGCTCTCTGGTGGCCATGTTTTAGCCAAATCAGAATAATTTAAACAATCTTGGTAGAGAGTCACATAAGGGTAATCTGGTTTTTTAACCTGTGGAGCCCATGTGTATAGACAATTCAGAATAATTAAAGCAACCTTGCAAAGGGTCACACAAGGAACATATATGTAAAGTCATTTCAAAATTTGGCTAGTAGTTTCCGACAACCTTTAAGTTTCCAATATATTCACGTACATATATGGGAAAGCAACCAGGGACACTACCAGCCAGACATTTTGTCATAATTTCAGCCAATTACTATATCTAACTAAACAGAAGAGTTTCATGACATTTTGAAGAGGACCATGCAAGGATCACCCACTTTTCAGTTTCATCAACTTCAACCAAATGTTTTTGGAGATGTTATTAAAGGAAAACTTCAAAGTGTAAAGGGTGTATGGCAAATGGCTGACGAGTGATAACAATAGTTCACTATGAGCACTTTGTGTATACACAAAGGTGAGCTAAAAACACATACCTCATTACTGTGTCTGGAAAGCTGACTAATGTAAGACATGTGATCTTCTCGGATAGGTTCTAGGTTGGCCAGAATGTTCGACTGCGGACTCACATGACCAGACTCACAGTTCGGCCATTTTGAAGGGTCGTAGTTTGTACTGTTTTTAATATACTGGAAGGGTGCTACCTGCATGTCTCCATACAGAGGTACTATCTCTAATTGCTGAAATGAGAAACAATACTTCTCAATGTTTATATACTAACATATATTAACACTATTTAGTAACTGGTAGGAACCTAATGTCAGTTTAGACATTGTTGGTATAAAATTAGTTCTGTCTGTACAGTTTCATTCAAGGGTGTTTCATTGTCACCATTACATCAATTTGATTATGCTTCTTTCCATACATAAAATACTGTGATATCATTTAAATTTCTTTTGCATAAAACTTTCTTATGAGTCTTTCAATTTTTCAAAATCAAATGAATGTAAATTTTATTTGCTCAGATTAAAACTGTCAAGAAATCTACCTCTACAGTATATTTTACAAGAACTAGATAAGCAACATGAACTTTCCATTAAATCCTATAAATGATGGGTAAATAAGTGTCTAACCTTGAGAATTTTGTCTATTTTTGAGATGCTGAGTTTCTTCTTCTGATCCATCTTGTAGATACTGTTGTCAGCATTGTCCATCATAAACAAACCAAATGCCATCACCTGTATATACATTAATTTACTGTATCACTTTATTACTGTAAAAGCACATATTTTCGCTGGGTCAAAATTTTGCGAGGTTTAATATTCACGAAATTGTAAAAATAGTATCCTACTTGAATTTGAATTATACTAATGGTGAATATTTATGCAAGGATTAATTTCGCGAGATGTAGGGCCTCGCGAATATAGCAAAAATTAAACCCTCGTGAAAATTTCTGCTTTTACAGTACAAAGGCCATTCCAGTAAATTATGATTTCTATTCCAGCATATTGATCACATGGAAATGAAGACACAAGATACTACGAGACAGCATCAAGAAACACAAAAACTGACAGTTTTCCTTTCACCTTTTATATTTGGATAGCTCAAAACCCTGAATAAATTTGGCATAATCCTGACATAAAATATCAAGAAATACAACTAACTAAAATTTTTTGTATAGTGTAGTGGTGTCGGGGAAGGGTTGCAGTTAATATGGGTGGGAGCTTGAAAGAATTTGACAGCATGTCACAAAGGAACATTGCTGTAAAATTATTCTGTTATTGGACCAGCAGTTACAGAAGAGGAGATTTCTTAAGTTTTCAATATAACCATACAGAGAAAACTAGCCCCTCTGCCTTGCGGCTATTATCTTAAACAAAAAAAAAGAACAATCTGAAGGAATTTAGAAAAGGGTCAGTTATGGAACAGTGCTGTTAAGTCAGGGAAAACTAGCCCCACCCACTCACTGGTGACCATATTTTCTAAACAGAAAAAAATGAAGGAATCTGGTAGAGGGTCACCCAAAAATGTAGCCCAATATATTTCTGAGAAGATTTTAAAAGTTTTACAATTTGGCTGTTCTGACAGCCAGAATTCATCATGGATGACCTAGATATGGACATTCTTGTGAATAAAAGGTTAAATTGGCCTGCAGGTTAACCCTAAATGATCTACACTTTAAGAAATACTTACCTTGACAAGCATGTATTTCTCATTTGGCTCTAGGTACATTTTATTCTCATACATGTGTACACATATACTGATGATGTCAGCAAAAAGGTCCTCATATCCTGGTATAGTCTGCAGAGTGTTTTTTAATGTGTCTCTTATCTTGTTCTGTGTGGCAAGGAACATAGACAGGTTCTGAGACTCCTCCAGGGTAGCTGGGTCAGCCATCACCTTCAAAAACTGTGCAGCTCTACAAAACAAAATCACTTGTATTTAACGACAGAAAGTAACCACTGTTACTCAATTTTTCACTGGAAAAGCTGTAAAGAATAAGAATCATTTATCATAAGGAAAACAAAACAAAGCATTTAAACACTTAAATAATGCTTATATATAATTATATAAATACAAAAATGCACTTTATTAAGTAAAAACCTAAAAGATGATGTTTTCACTAATCTTAAAACTACAGCATGTCATTTCTGTTGAGCAAATCTGAGTATTGTGAAATCATTAATATTTGTATGGGGACTAGTTTTCATGGATGTTGTGGCTGTGTGAACCTACATAATTAAATCCAATTGAAAAAGTTAAAATCTCATGTATTCTTTATTAAGTCTTTAAAGTCCACAAATTTATATCACCATCAAACAGCCATTTTAGTCAAAAACACAAAATTTCATTTTTGAAGCAGTAAACACAATTTTTTTTCAAATATAAAACATGTTATAAAAACAAAGATTTTATTACTTTGACAACTGACTATATGAGGGGTATTTAATAAATAACATGAAAAGTGCTTTCATTTCTTCACATATCATGACAAGTCAATGAATTCTGTAAAATGTAGATTAGGGAATATCTTTTTATTTATTTTATTGGGTTTAACGTCGCATCGACACAATCATAGGTCATATGGCGACTTTCCAGCTTTGATAGTGGAGGAAGACTCCAGGTGCCCCTCTGTGCATCATTTCATCATGAGAGGGCACCTGGGTAGAACCACCGCCGACCTTCCGTACGTCAGCTGGATGGCTTCCTCACATGAAGAATTCAATGCCCCGAGTGAGGCTCGAACCCAATAGGAAATATCTAGTTAACATAAAAAAAATTCTTTGATGCTAATCCCCTTGGCAACATCATGTAGCATTATCTGACCAAATTCTGTCCCTTTTTGGTATTTTATATTGACTAAAGCATAACTTGCTAATTATTTTCCAAGTTATGTTTTCTCTAACATGTAAACATTATGTAAAAGGTGTCGGTTACACAAATGATATCAAATCATAAATCAAACATCAATCGAGTGTTGGATGAGAACTCTGTTTATACCCCCATCACACCAAGCTCGTTTTCAGTACGTTCTAAAAAATGTAGCCGAACGGGCTCAAACTGTGTGGCAACGGAACAGACATAGTAGCGACGTTCTACAGTCTGTCTAAGAACTTTATGGACTGGCTCGGACGGGGTTGAACGGGAATGGTGCTCCAGAACTTTGAGCCTACTCAAAAATTTCTGCCGATCATTCCGTCCTGCAGTTAGACAAACTGACAATGTACTTAAAACAAGATGGATGTACTAACAACTGAACCGCCGTAATTCGATCGTACTAGAGACGTGGTATGACGTAATGCGATCGGGGGTCAATTTAAGTACGTGTGCACACCGACCGGATCTGTTTGTAGCTCGTTTAACCCGTTCACAGAAAGACTTAACCCGACCACATTACATCCTTAGTGCGTCGTTATTCCGTCTGAATAGGATCAAAATAAAATACTAAGTTTGCAATACGTTTCAAAACAGTTCAAAGAGTTTACAATACGTTCTCAGTATGCTCCGCACGTTTTTAGTACGTTTAGTACGTTTATTCACAGTTCCTACAACGTCGATCCCGTCTGCAGTACAATTATACAAGTTAGGGTATAAATACATGCCGTTGTCGTACAGGTTCAAGATTTGGGCACAAGGTTTAGCCAAGTTTATGCCTTTTGGTTTCTGACTCTGTCCTCCTTCATCCTCGGACTTGGGGACAGAGTCATCAGAAGGTGCAGGGAATATATTTCGACACTCATCCTCTCGACTTTCACGTTCAGGGGCTGACTCAGCAGACTGTATCGGCATTGGTCTTTTACTGCTTTAACACTTTACACCCTGTCTCTGTTTGGCTTCACTTTTCTTTGGAGTCATATCGATACTTGCATTTTGCTGTAGATTTTTTGTGTCTTGAGAGGTTGAAGAGACAAACGAGAATGAGAACTGGGCGAAACGTGATGGCTTTTAATAGCCATTGGGCCAGAACGCGATTGCAATTTACGTTCTGAACGTACTAGGGAGAGATGAGGACGTAACCAGAACGAGTTAAACTGTCTGTGAACGAGCTGGTCGAGTTAACAACTAGTTAGAACGTATTTCGACGTACTCGGAACGAAGTAGGACTAGTTACAAACTTCTTTATTCTGACTACAGACGGACTTGGACTGCCTACAAACGGTGTTCACATGAGGTGAACGGGCATTTTTTCCAAACTGAACTTAATATAAACGTACTTCAGACGGGATAAAGACGCAATGGACGTATCGAGAACTGTTTAAGAACTAACTATGATCACGTTATGGATATTTTCCAGCCAAATTTCAAACGTTCTAGCCAGATCGCAGCCCGTTTTACAATATTTTAGGACGGGTTGGGACGTTTTGAGAACTAGTCTGGTGTGATGGGGGCTTTAGGTCAATGCCTGAAAAGTGGAAGAGTCAGTATACATATTATGTTCTAAAGCCAAAGGTGCATAAACTTGCAATGCTGAATTGCATGAGAAAAAAAATATGTCATGTATGTCTACCATTATTGGTGTCAGATCAAGAGTAAGACATTCGATTGGAATCCCTTTAAAAGTGTATAAAAGGTTAATTTATGACAGTCCCAACATAAGTTGCTCTTTCCTACGAGTATTTACTCTGAATTTTTCCCCACAAATTTAGTGAAATATGCATGTTGGTTTTTTTTTGTCATTTAGCGACTAGGACAAATTACTACTTCATTACTTTCCAACAAATGACAGACTGTAGAAAATCTGGCTAAATTCAGATCCTGCTCTTCAAGTTGTGTTTGTCAGTGTATAAATAACAACTAATGTAATATGAGGTGCACAGTGTAGGGTAAGCATTAACTACATACAGTTTGATATACATTTTATGCATTTAACAATAGCTAGAAGGTTTTTTTTTCTATTCTTGATTAATTCAGTATAGGGATTGCCAGCAATAAATATGCTAACTAAGCTCTGTTCAATGAATTTTTTGCTTCGTTAAGGAAAACACAAAGCATCCTTTATAAATCTGCAGGTACACCTTCTTTATAGGAAATCAACACTATATTTTGAGAAAATTACCTAGATTCCAACACTCACCTGTCCGCAATAATTTCCCAAGATGAAAAAAGACTACTGTAAAGTCAAATTATAGGCTAATGTCATACGATATTGTTTGAGAATTTATCAAGACAACCAGAATAGTGGGAGGTGATCAGGTCACAAGTTTGGTAAGGTAAGAAATGCTGAGGTACGGGAAAGTGGAATGCTGATTATATGAGACTGGGAGTTTTCTACCTGTTGTAAGTAGAATAGTCATTCTTTATAGAGGACCTACTGTTGAGCAGTTCATTCAGCTCAAACATCATGTTCAGACACTTAGCCAACATAACACGCTGAGCCGTGGACCTGAAGTCGGATTTTTTATGTTTGTGACACATTTGTTTAACCTGAACTCCAATCGCAGCCATTGCCCTATCCTGTCAGAAAGTTAATCATAAATAATTAAATGCTAAATCACTTTCTTAATGACATATTCTCCATGTAATGTGTATAAAATGACATACTCTGTATATATCTTTTTTAAGTGCAAATGATCCAAACTGTCTGCTGCTATTTTTTTCATTATCTTGAACTTGTTTCTCTCCCTCACCCACAACACTAAATATTACAATCACAATATGATGACCCCTGATGTAAAAATGACAATTTTCATAGAAAGAAGTCTGCCATTATACCCTCATTACTTGGAGAATCATTCAATTACATAACACTAAAACAATGATTGCGCTGAAACCACAGCTGTCAAAAGCCTGCATTTGCAAACACTTAATTGAAGTTTTCTATTGTTTCTTTCAAATATTATATATCTTCCGTAAATGTTTCTAAAGCAGAAAAGTTTTAAGGATCTAAGTGTTTGCTGACCATTTATATGTCAGATCATTCTGGAGATGCGATTATAACTCTGTATAATGACATATATATGTAATTATATACAGTTGAAACTCTGAATCTCAAACCTGCTTATATCGAAATTCCAGCCATTTCAAAGACATTTTCAAATGCCATCTTGTAAACATATGCACAAAATATCATTTTAAGTCAAATTTCAGATATCTCAAAATTAAATGCTTGATGTCTTGAAATTCGAGATATCGAGTTTAAACTGTTTATATATGCGTCCTGGTAAAGCTTTGCTGTGGTTTCAACTAATCATTACTTTGCTTTTCATCCATTAACTACACCAATTACCTCCTGTAAGCTGAATAGTCATTTTTCACACTAGACTTCATGTTTTTCAGCTCATCTAGTTCAGCAAACATGTTGATAAACTTGCCCAGCGTGACTAGGTAGGCCTCGGACACGAAATCATTTCTCTTTTCCTTGTGACATAGTCTCTTCACCTCTCCACAGAAACGATCTATTGCTTTTCTCTAAATAAATGTAAATATCTGACCAAACTATCTAGAAAATTGTTTTGACAGTAAAACCTTAATACATGTTTTGTCTTACAGCACGGTCTAATATTTGGAAAGACAAAAATGTTGTGTCCTGAGGAACATTTATGGACAGGAAAATGCAACAGATCTACATGGTCCTTTCTAGACTGTTTGCTCAACTCATTTCCTCTATAAATCATTATCATATACATGCCCCCTTGTTTGAATTTGAAGACAAAGTGAAAAGCAGCTGAAACTAATGACAATATACAGATACAAGAGGGCCATGATGGCCCTATATCGCTCACCTGAGTAGAGTTGCTTGCTTGAACAAATTTCTTAGCTAAAGCTTTAAGATCTAGGCCTTCTGGTTTATTTTTAGCAAATTTATGAAGATTTCCCTATGCACAATCAAGTAACCCTGGGGCTGGGTCAATTTGACCCTGGGGGGGTCAAGATTTGAACAAATTTTGTAGAGGTCCACTAGGCAATGCTACATGTCAAATATCTAAGCTCTAGGCCTTCTGGTTTTTTTTTTTAGAAAAGTCTGAAGATTTTTCTATGTACAATCAAGTAACCCCATGGGGCGGAGCCAATTTGATCCCGAGAGTCATGATTTGAACAAATTTTGTAGAAGTCTACTAGGCAATGCTACATGTCAAATATCTAAGATCTAGGCCTTCTGGTTTATTTTTAGAAAATTTTTGAAGATTTTCATATGTAAAATCAAGTGACCCTTGGGCGGGGGTCAATTTTGACCCCGGGGGGTCATGATTTGAACAAATGTTGTAGAGGTCTACTAGACAATGCTACATGTGAAATATCTAAGCTCTAGGCCTTCTGGTTTATTTTTAGAAATTTTTTGAAGATTTTCATATGTAAAATCAAGTGACCCCTAGGGTGGGGTCAATTTTGACCCCGGGGTCATGATTTGAACAAATTTAGTAGAGGTCCACTAGGCAATGCTACATGTCAAATATCTAAGCTCTAGGGCTTCTGGTTTTTGAGAAGAAGATTTTTTAAAATTTTCTATGTAAAATCAAGTGACCCCTGGGGCGGGGTCAATTTTGACCCCGGGGGTCATGATTTAAACAAATTTTGTAGAGGTCCACTAGGCAATGCTACATGTCAAGTATCTAAGCTCTAGGGCTTCTGGTTTTTGAGAAGAAGATTTTTTAAGATTTTCATATGTAAAATCAAGTGACCCCTGGGGCGGGGTCAATTTTAACCCGGAGGTCATGATTTGAACAACTTTAGTAGAGGTCCACTAGGCAATGCTACATGTCAAATATCTAAGCTCTAGGGCTTCTGCTTTTTGAGAAGAAGATTTTTGAACATTTTCCTATGTAAAATCAAGTGACCCCTGGGGTGGGGTCAATTTTGACCCCGGGGTCATGATTTGAACAAAATTGGTAGAGGTTCACTAGGCAATGCTTCACACCAAATATCTAAGCTCTAGGGCTTCTGGTTTTTGAGAAGAAGATTTTTAAAGTTTTTCCTTTCGGTTGCCATGGCAACCAGAGTTCTCCATCAGCGATTTTTTTCCTTCTTTATAAAGTACCCCTAAAAGGACCTTTTTCCAATTGAAAAATGCAATCTTTTTTCCCAATTATCATCCAAAAATTCCCCAAATGACCAAATTAAGTTGGCATTTTGATGAATGCAGAAGGAAAACTTAGTTACATTGACATTCACCATGAATTAACCATTTAAACAGTTTGTTTGATGCTATTTACATGGAATTAAAGGAAGAAGCATTCTAAATGATGTTATCAATTAACTATAAAAATTCCCAATCCGAGTAAAAACCCCGCTATTTTTCCCATTTTATCTGGTACCGGACCTTTTCCCAAAAGGGAAAAAAAACACTGTCCATGGAATTCAATTCTTTGAATAATTTTGAAAGGGGGCCACCCAAGGATCATTCCTGTAAAGTTTGGTGTAATTCTGCCCAGTGGTTTTCAAGAAGATTTTTTTACAAATTGTTGACGCATGACGGACATCAAGCGGTCACAATAGCTCACCTTGTCACTTCGTGACAGGTGAGCTAATAAGTATGTAAAGGTAATCAACTATTATTTACAGCAGTGTTACACTCCTTTCAAACCCTGAAATAGGATCTTTCTCTGCAAGGGCGCTTCAGTAGGCCAGCAGTTAAGGTCGCTAACTTGGAATCGTTTGCCCCTCACCAGTTTGGGTTTAAACCAATGCTTGGGTGTTTGACTTCTTAATGTGAGAAAGCCAGCCAACCTGCTCAACGATGGTCACTTGTACTGGCTGTGGTATGAAATGATACTCGGAGAGGCACCTGGGGTCTTCCTCCACAATCAAAAGCTGGAAAGCCACCAACATTTTATGACCTATACTTGTTTAAAAACACCTCTACAAAGAATGCTACCTGTATTTAATCAGTCATCAAGTTAACGCCTCCAGATGGTAACTTGCTGGTCTAGCAGATGAGAAACATGAAACAGCAATGCGTTACAAATGTTTAAGGGGTATATAATACCTGGAAGTACATAAATTCCCTGAGTTTAGACACGCCTGGATCTAGCACCTCCACTATCTTATGGTATATCTCCACTCTATTCTCCTGCTCATTGCTCTTCACCTGCAAACATAAATGCACTGTATGTGACACATGTAGCTGATGGTAAACAGAATTCGAAAAATAAATTGGTCTTCTTCAATCTTTAAGTTTAATCACTTTTTTAACATATTTAAAACCAAAGAAATACATAGCTGTCATCTGTCTTAAAACTGCTTACCAGCAAAATAAGTAAAAGTACATCCCTCTGACAGCTTGAAGTTTAATGTTTCAAAAATTCTAAGGAACATATTGCACGGTGTTAGGTCTGGACCTCAAATTTCAAAGGAATTACTGTAACTGTGATTGCCAATATATAACAATATAGTTTTATTTGTTATATAATTTTAAATAATAAGAACCTGTGGTAGGGCTCTGGAGCAGCACCTCCATGTATACATCATAACAGCATACTCCTGCCCTTCCTCTAACAACTTATTCTGAAAATATAGAAAATTAAAATAAATATCAATGTAAATATTACATTCCAGTGGTTATACATGTTTTTTTATTACTTAATTCTAGTGTCATTTCTTATATAATGGTCGTTAACAAACTAATCTGTTAGAGAAAACATGAGAATCAATTTTCTCTCAATAATGCAATCACTAAAATTGAAATGAGATGCAAAAACCTGCAATTTTGCCAGAACTTACTCTTCAAATTGTCGAGCTAAAAAACTGCTACACAAACTGGATAAAAATATAGAGAATTGAAGTAAAGATACATTTAACCCTTAGCCTGCTGGCTGCAAGTGATTCTGCCATTGCGACCAGTGCAGACCAAGATCAGCCTGCACATCCATGCAGTTTGATCTTGGTCTGCACTGTTCGCCATTCAGTCAGTTCCTTTTTTGGTGAAAACCCCTTTTTACAGTTAATGGTACTGTCCACCCTGGACAAGTTCATTATAGAAATCTAGCAGGGTAAGGATTAACAAGTCAATGCACACAGCAACTTAATTCACTTTTGTAGGGTACTTTTTGCAACAATTGCTGAGAACTTCACTTGTTGGAATGTAATTTTGTGGCTTTATGTAACCAAAACATACAGAAAAAACTGAATCCTAATGTCAAATAAAAATATGATAATTCCATTTTCATTCTTTTACTTTTAAAATTTGATATCCTGATACTCATTTCAAATAGCCATTTTGACCAAATTCTTGGGAGTTTTATGATATCAAAATTAAACAATTTATAGAATAAAAGGTTGTTACAAATTTAAGAAATACTAAACTTACAAGATCTGCATGAACTGTAGCCTCCTCGATGTACCTGGCAACACCAGTAACATAAGCTGCTCTGTCCTCAAAGTTGGTATCAAAGTTGGTTTGATAGTGTATCGAGAGTGAGAGGGCCTCAATACATGGCTGCTGATCAGGTAGAGGTAACTCATCTAGTACATCAACATTCTGCAGAGCATCTGTCAGAGTTATCTTCTCACCAGAGGCCATGATGGCCTCCTCCTATAACACAATAATACAACATAATTATTATGCCTGTTATGGAGGAAGGGTTGGCAAAAACCCGGGTTTTAAGCATATTGCCCGGCCCAGTGGGTAATACTGGGAAAACCCGGGTTTTACTGGGCAATAGTGGGCAATATCATATTTCAGTTCATACTTCAATACATATTTCAACACTTTACTCTTTAGTTGACTAACAACCCATATAGTGATAGCAGTGACACCTGCATGCCTAATGCTGTAATATCTATAACAAGAGCTGTCGGAGGACAGCAAGGCTCGACTATTCAACAGCCTTGTCAATTGAATGAATACAACAGTCGAAAAAGGGGCATAATTTTGTAAAAATGGAAAAAAGGGTTATGGAACCTTCACAGTGCTTATCAGCTCATAAAGTGAACAAGTGCGTGAAGTTTCAATCCTTTCCCATAAGTGGATACTGAGATACCAGCTTACATACAAAACCTTAACCAAAAACTGCTAAGTCGAAAAAGGGGCATAATTTTAAAAAAAATGGGACCTACACAGTGCATAATTTTGTAAAAAAGCAAAACAGAGTTATGGACCCTGTGCAATGTAGGTCAGTTTATCACAGTGAATAAGTGTGTGAAGTTTCAATCCATTCCAACGAGTGGTTACTGAGATACCAGCTTACATACAAAACCTTAACCAAATCGGGACGCCAACGCATGGGTGAGTCCAATAGCTCTACTATTCTTTGAATAGTCAAGCTAAAAAGCAAAGTAGAGTTATGGGACCTACACAGTGCATGTCAGATCATGACAGTGAACAAGTGTGTGAAGTTTCAATCCATTCCCATTATTGGGTACTGAGATACCAGCTTACATACAAAACCTTAACCAAGAATTTCGAAGTCAAAAAAGGGGCATAGTTTTGTAAAAAAGCAGAATAGAGTTATGGAACCTGTGCAATGTAGGTCAGTCTATCACAGTGAATAAGTGTGTGAAGTTTCAATCCATTCCCACAAGTGGTTACTGAGATACCAGCTTACATACAAAACCTTAACCAAGAATTTCTAAGTCGAAAAAGGGGCATAATTTTGTAAAAAAGCAAAATAGATGATTGACCAATTAATGAACAAGATTAGAGGATTAAAGTTAGAAGTGTGAACAACTTAAATCTGGCCATCTTACTCATGAAAATCAACTTTCCAATTTAGATCACATTGTCATATCTATCCTATTACCATGAAATCTACGGACCCTGTGTGGAATTGTTTTAATGTTACTGAGGATGATTAAAAAAAATTGCAAAATGTAAAGACTGTCGCACTGTGTTTAGTACCAAAATTGAGACTGAAAGCTCTTAGACTTGTTGCAGTGTGTTGGTATTAGATCAGCCTAAGACCACTGTGTAGGGTATTGCAGCCAAAAACCTTCTAGATAATATTATGCTGGCATCTTCTCTGTCAATTGAAAGTGTGTTTTCAAATTTTGGTATTATTCAGACAAAACTCAGAAACAGACTTGGGATTGAAAAGACTACAAAACTTGTGTTCAGTTACAGAATGCTTTGTGATAAAGAAGAACTAGACTGTTAGACTATCATATTTTAAGCAAAATCTAGTTTTGACCTAGAGAGATCGTTCAATATGTGATCAGCGGCAGTGTGTAGATTATATGTACAAAGTAATACTGTGTCATTTATAAATTCATATATCAGAATCTGTAACTATAAATGTTAAAGGGTGTTTACTTTCACATAAAAAATATTTTGTTGGGTAAATAAATGATAATTTTGTTAATAAAACTGTTCTGTCAGCTACTTATCACTTCACCAATGGTTTCAAAGTAAGTAAAACTTAATGTAAGAATTAGCTCACATTTTATAACATAGAAACTCAATTGTTTGGTAAAAAAAAAAAGAAAAACTTATCTTATTGCCCAGTAT
Organism: Mercenaria mercenaria; assembly: GCF_021730395.1. Classification (NCBI taxonomy): domain Eukaryota; kingdom Metazoa; phylum Mollusca; class Bivalvia; order Venerida; family Veneridae; genus Mercenaria; species Mercenaria mercenaria. Next base: position 30,581,966 of record NC_069365.1, on the reverse strand, counting down.
TGCCCACTTCATTCATTTTTAGGAGTATTGCCCAACACGGGAAAACCCGGGTGGGTTTACCCATCCTGGGCGGGTAGTCGCCAACCCTAAACCGTAAAACTGAATGAGAAAGGAGCATATAATTTTTTCAATTCAGGGGCAAGAAAGAAACAAGAGCTCCGCCAAGCGGGGCAATATACGCCCGAAGGGTTACATCAGTGGGTGGGAGCAAAATTTAAAGGACTTTGAATGTGAAGTTCAAAGGACAGGAACAACAAAGGGAAGAAATTCCAAAAAAATTCTAAGTCCACAAAAAAAAAAAAATCCTTTCAAAAGTTTCAAAATAAGCTATTTACAGTAACGTAAACTTAAAGGGAAGAAATTCAAAAAAAATTTATTGTATGTGAACAAAAGAGGGATCTGCAAAATAAAAACAAGAGCACTGCAATGCAGAGCAATAAAAACAAAGCAAAGTCATATATGACCTTTGACCCCTACGTGTGACCTTGTCCTTGAAGCAAGTCATCCGGAACATGCGCTCTGCACGTCGACTCAAGTGTGGTGAGCATTTGTGTCAAGTTTCTTTGAAATCCTTCAAGCAGTTCAAGAGTTACAAAGCGGACATGAAATTGCTAATGGACAGACACGAAACAAACTGATATGACCTTTGACTCCTAAGTGTGACCTTGACCTTGAAGCGAGACATCCAAAAAATGCGCTCTGCACGTCGTCTGTGGTGAACATTTGTGTCAAGTTTCCTTGAAATCCTTCAAGGGTTCAAGAGTTACAAAGCGGACATGAAATTGCTAACGGACAGACAGACGGACACCAGCGTCATAACATAATACGTCCCTTCAGGCGTATAAAAAATTGGTTAACAAGGAGTGAGAGGGTGCTTGGTGTTTGGAACAAATATTGGTCTACAATGTAGAATAATTTTACCGTTACTTAAATCTATTTTTCAAAGCATCAGTCAATATTCAGTCAGTAAAATCAATCTAGGGTCCCGTGTTTGATTGTTTCAAGGACAAGTTTGAAAACACTGGTCCTCAAGTCAGTTTTAACAATGGAGTTAGAGTTTCCTGCAGGACTTTTAAAATGGTTCAGCACCAAGCCACTTTTGAAGTACTGCATGCTGCCCTTCAAACTGCCCATTTGTGCCTCATGCCCTTTTATCAGCCTTGTGTATTTATCTTGATAAGTGCCTTTTCAAAACCAGCGAGGATATTTATGACCGCAGGGCATTTTCCATGTACATTTGTATTAATAATGTATTTTCCTCCGGAAACATGGACTCATGTCTGTACAGAAGGTCAGATGGATCAGCCACACGCCCCATCAAAGATGGAGCAGCACGAGTTTTCATTCTACTGGTACTGATGATAAACCCGAACAGAAAATGAGGTTTTTTACCTGTAACTTTTTTATTTCTGCAATTTGTAATCAATGGTTGATATCAAAATAAAGCTTAACATTTGCTGAAAACTTTGCATAATTTAAATTTATATTTAGTTAGCAAACTCACACAAAGTGAGGCCCTGAAAGGGGTTAGTAAAATGGGGACTGAAAGCAGGTTGACTGATGATAAATCCGAACACTTTGTCGTTTACAAAATTTTCTTTGTAGTATTATATTGAAACTTTCCCCAAAAAGCTGCAACAGTCATTCCTGATCAAGTAATGAAAAGTTACCCAATGTCAGGCCTTCATGTGGCGACAGTGAGCATGCGCAAAAAAAACACCCTCTTCCCCAGTAATTTTGGATAAATATTTTTTATAAAGATAAATGTAAGTCATTTATTTATACAGAATATTTACCAATTTTGTTTTTATTTACACCAGTTGGTGTTGTAAATGTAAACTATTAGAGATGGTGTGTTCAATTTTTTAAATAACCGATTGCAATAAAATATTTCCAAGGTGGTCGACTTTATCATCTGTCCGGGTTTATCATCAGTACCAGTATCCCAATCTGGCCAGAGAGAAACACTACAGGCAGCCACAGGAAAACACTGCAGCAATTACAAGGCAGATACTGAAGCACTCATGAAGGCCGTCCCAATGACTGAAGACTCGGCAGAAGAAAGCTCTTCAGTCGTCTTTCTCACAGATGCATTGTCTGTCATGGAAGCTCTGATCAACAATAAGAGGTTTGTCCCAGAAAACCTGGAACTTTTTTTTTATTATTTCAAAAATAAGCGACGCATGAAATAATTATTTTTAAATTTTTAACTGGTGATGGTATTTCAATGTATACTTGATAGGACTATACAGTTTAAAATAAAATCTCTCATATTATTAGAGTATTCTTTAAATTATGGACAACGTTTTAAGGAAGGTTGGGAGAGTGATTCAAAGAGGGGGCACATAATACTTTTAATACTTTCTGCGCCGCAAACTTATTTGATATCGTCATTTCTGAAAGTGCGTGCAACCGTTACTCTTAAAAACTACATCACTATTCTAACAGTGAGGTCAAAGACTTGAAACGCAACATCATTTACACTGGCGATACAGCCGGCGCATAATAAACCGACTTGGGTCCAATTTCCAAACGACAACTGTTGATTTCTCAGACTTCCAATCATAATTTCATTCCTTCCCAATGGGGAAAATTCTAATAGGCAGTGGCTAGAGAACGGGAATCGGTTCCCTAGAAAGCAAACTTGTTCATCCGGAACTGGTTCTCTAACCAAAATGCTGTACATAGGCTAGGGAACCGTAATTTTATTTCTATGCATAATGCTGCCGAAATCCCACTCCGTTTCTTGGCAAGTGTCGTGCATATTATTATCTTAGTTGATTTTACCATGCACTTATATTTATCTTAGACCACAAGACCACCATTTATGTGTTCAAAGGCAGAGATGAAACAAGAGTAAGTCACTTTACTAGTCTTTAGTGCAAGTTCCAATAATTTGTGAAGTATCGGGGATCTGGGGGGTCCTCCAATTTTAAGAACTTTACAGTTAGAGTAGCGTGACTTTAGACAATTATAGCGGGGAGATTCACACACCCAGGCCTTAATGAAACCGCTGATGAAGTTGTCAAATATCTTAAATTGGCAAACCTTTTTTAGCTTTTTATTTCGGAAAAATGGACGATTACTTCCTGTATCAATCAACCCAAAGATTAAATTTAAAGCTCAACAAAGCTTATAAAACCAAATAACAAAAACTACCAACAAGAAAACTCGCTTTATAACTAATTACAACCTGCATAGAGTTTCTTCTTTAGAAAGGGTTTGTTGTTATTTTTTATTGGTCAAGTTGTGGCTGTTTAGAGAAGGGATTTCAGACCTTTACTAATTACCTTGGTCCGGAATTCTGGTTATTAATAAAACCCGGCCCGGCCCGGCCCGGACCAAACCACGGAAATAGCCGATTCCGATTGTACGGAAACCACCGGAAACTTACGGACGGAAGGCTAATATAATTACGAATGATATCGTGTCGATATCAATTTACATATTTAGAATTTAGTAAAAAATACACTGAACTTTATGATGCCCGCGAGGAACTTCTTTGATGAATGGGTTAAAACTGCGTGTTCTTTCTGGTTGCAAAAACGTCTTAATATAATTTGTAAACTTGTACACAGGAAGTCGTTATACATAGCGTTGTTTAGACGAGCCTTCTAATTAGTACCCGATATTTTGTATCGTTATCATTATATACTATTTTATAATCACGTTTTGTCCAAAAAGTTGTTATATTTCGAAGAAAGGAATTCCTCTCGGGCCTCAAAGAGTTTTTGTTTCACCTGTGTATTCCCAAAGCCTAAATAATTCTTTGTGTCCGGTAACATGCCTAAAAAATAGGTAGTAAAAAGGCAGGATTTTTTATACTTTTTTGTTCAATGAGACTTTACGGAAATTATTTTTATGTAAAACAAATGAATACGAATAATTTCTAATATCACTGACAATTTTTAAAGAATAGAATGAGCAGTTTTTTAAAACTTTTTATTAAAAAGTTTTTAAAAAATCTCAAAGACTATAAAACATTTAGAGTCATGTAAAAAAAATAGGATAGGTCGGGATACCGATTACGCACGAAGAATGCAGCGTTGAATATTGAAAAGTTTTACACACGGTACCCCATATTTTTAAAATATTCCTGTATAAATATATAGAAACAAATACTGAGACAGGTTTGTTCACGCAGTATTGTGAGTATCTCTCGAACTTAGTCGACTGAATTGACGTACGATGAAAGTCACACATTGAATATATTGTGGTACATTGCAGTTTGTGGCATAGCCTTTGCACTTTCGATAATCGATTTCAAATTCGGCAGGTTGCTATAATGTTTTAACATTTTTTTTTTAAGTTTGCAAGTAATCTCTGAATAAACTGACTTACTTAAGTTATATTCAAATTAGTTCAAAACTATATAGAGTAGAATCGAGATACAAATTTTACCTTTTTTCATTTTTGTACAGAAGTCTCGTAAACCGGAGGTCGCGGGTTCGAATCCTGTCAGCGGATTTTGACCGTGACCCCAACAGTCCTTTCTTTCGGTGCGAGTACTGGTTACTTTCCAGGAAGCAGTCACCGAGTGTATTTCATATTAGTTGGTGAACCAAAACTCGACGCGAAAAAGAAATTTTTTTAAATGGAACAAAATTACCATTTAACTGCTCTCAATATACAAAAACGATTCACACTGTTTCGCGAAAAAAGACCAAGTAAAAACTTGTTAAGGTTCGTTTGGATATTTACCAATGCTCTACACTGTCAGATTATGAATTTAGATACTTCAAAATTAAACTTCAATGGTGAGACATATCTTGCAAAACTTTGCAATTTATTAGGTTGATTTGATATATTATTGTATACAGAATGCCTTTTCAGTCAGTTTGCTAGTGCTCGGCATTTTGATACATAACAACTGAAGAATCGTTTGACCCCGCTAATCATAATTTACAAATAAGTCTCGAAAAGCAAAATAAAACTTTGAACGGATGTTGTTTCTTCAAATCTCACAAATTTCTTCATTAAGATTTTTTTTGTAAATTTATAAATATCACAATGTACTGCAGACGATTTACTCTAACACTGCTTACTTTACTATGGCTACGTGACCACACCGGAAGTGAACTGTACTTGGATCTATATTGAGCAGCTTTAATGCTGTCGCATTCTGAGACCTTACGTTTTGTGAGTTTTTCATTAGTAGAACCAAACCTATTGTAATTATGCAAATAAAACCGTTGCTCTTCTTTTGTATACCGAGTAATTGTACGATAGTTTGCAGTTTTTTACGAAAGATCTGAGTGTAATTCTTCAGCTATAATTGGTTTGTTAAACTGCCCATGTGTGGCCAAATCCATAAAGCATCTCAGAAAAGTTTTAACCTTACAAATTTTTTTTCAACTTTACGGTAAAGAAAGTGTAATGAGCGGGATTTTCCAAAAACAAGTTGCATCCTTCATAACTTGTTTATTGATCTTCACCCGATATTACATTGTATTGAAAAGGAAAAATTCGTACTCCTTACGCAAATCGCGTCGAGAAATCACATTTTAGCTCAACCCTAAATATATATAGTTGTGACGTTTCTGTTTTATGGAGATTAATTTATCTTTTGGGTTTCCATTATATCCAAAAAGTAATTATGTTTCATTTGGTATAGCAGGCCCATTGAAACCTATATGTTTTCAAATGGAATGACTAAGTAGTGTGTTCTTTTTTCACAAATACAATTATGATAAAAAAAAAAATTTGAATTGTAATATGAGCGAAAAATAAACAGGGATCTCCTTCTTCGTTTTCGCGGTATTGTCTTAATTTTCTCCTACCCTATTTTCACGCGCAGCTATTGCACACTCAATTTTTACATACAAATGCTTGTATCTAAGGAAAAATAAGTTAATCACCACAAAAAGTTTACAACAGCATAAATTTCATTTAATTATATATCTATTTTGTTAGCCATTTTCGATTTCTTTCCGATCTTTATTGTTACGCGTGTATCCCTGAATACATGTTACACACAAAAGCGGCGTGATGTAAAACATAATATAGTACTTCTTACTAAACATTTTACTGATCGTTCGCCACTTAGTATGTATCTTTTATTTTCTGAAAATGTTCCTGAAATGTTTTTGAATGAAATAAAATTATAAAATGACTATCAGGTTCATTCTTATGCTGTGGTGCTAGGAAAATTTTGATTGTGCATATCAAAGTCCCGACCAACTTAAAAGTCAGAATTAGCCGGGAAGAATTATTTCCTGTTGTGGCCTTTTAGGATTTTAAGCCCATTTTCGTCAACATTTTATTATACATTTACATTTTAAATACTAAATTCTTTCTCTAAAGTAACTTACAATTGTCGCATTGAGAAATATTAGTCACGGATAGAGTTATTTTGAGGGACCACTCTCTCAGGAATACATTATTTATTTTATTATACCTAAAAAATAATGAAATGATTTATTTAACATTAAAAAAGTTATTACTTACCAAATAATGAAGACAGAATTAAGGAGGCTTTACTAGTAAGCACTTAGAAATTGTCACGACTTTGCTGTATAAAAATCATTACTTTTGATAGGTATCTATAGTCTTGAGGTACATAACGCTGTATTTATGGACATACTTCAACAAATCAGCAGCAGTAACATTCGAAAAGCGGCGATAACTACGGAACATATAATGAGAGCACTCATTTTCTTAGTAGTTAGTAGTTAGTTAATTTACAATCTAATGGTGATAGTTTCAGTTTGATATTTGATGAAAAATTGTTTTCAAAATGTTGCATGTAGAACAAATCATTCAAAAGCAGAAAAGAAAAAAAGGCCGGGTTCACACATGTATGAACACAAGATAAAGTAATTTAATCCTATGTATAAATAAAACGCATCGTCTTTTAATCAGTACGAAAGTATCGATCTCTCATAGGGAGACATGAAAATGTAATATCACATGCGCAGAAAAAACAAAATAGCGTTGTTGCGCATGTGATATGAAATTATTGCTTTTATCATTAATCTATATTTATAGTCCTTTCCATTGTTCTAGATGTAGTCACATGTTCAACGATAAAAAATCGTATTTTCTCGAAGGCGGAGCCAAACACACATATTGACCTCCAGCTGTGACGTCCACGCGTTATTACGTTAAAACAATGCGACGTCGTATACAATTAACCACGAAAGATGACCTAAGGCTGCAGACATTTGTATCTAATATTTATACTTATGAGTAGGCTGGATTTGATAATAAAACAATTGTCGTTTTTATGTGTGGTCGATATGTGGATTTATCGACCTGTTAAAGCGATATCAAGTCGATAAATTCGTTCGAGGTTGATATTGCTTTTATCAGGCCGATAAATCCACATATGAGCCAAGCCATGAGAAAACCAACATTGTCTATTGCGATTAGTTTTTAGTTTATACAAATTTGTTTCAGCTCGATTGTGATGAAAGCTTCAAGCTTATTGTAACCACTCTCGAGTCCGCTTCCTGGAAAAACCAGTACTGGCGTCATATGAGAAGTCATAGTCGTGACCCCAGTGGGGCTCGAACCCACGACCTCTGGATTGAGCGACCAACACCTTATCCACTAGACCATCGCTCCCTACTGCGATTAGAGAAACCGTTAGCAAACAGCATGGATCCTGACCAGACTGGGCGGATGTTGGTTTTCTCATGGCGCGGCTCATATCGACCTCACCAAAAGGCAATTATTGTATAATATCACATGCACAGAAATTGAAAATAACGATTTTGCGCACGAGATATGAAAACGCTTGTGATATATTATTCAAGTTAAACTAATGGGAAAAGTGTACTGGACATTGTGTGGGGTATAATAAATTAACATCTGAATTGCACACATTTGTAATCCATGCTTTAAAATGTTCATTTTAAAAACAAAATGTTAACATTGTGTGAATAGTTGTATAAGCATATAGCAAAAGCATAGTTCGTAGTCCGACCGGACCGGGTTTTTTTTAATTCTTTGTTAAAAAGATATGCTAGTATTATTTCAAATATAAAAGAAAGAGAAATCAAAAATTAAATAATCTAAAAACAAAAATAACGTTAGCAGTAAATTGTTAAAACATGAAAGTTCATTGCTATCACTATCCTCCCATTTATCCGTATTAGATATTTACCGTTTTTTATTGTTTTGTTTTAAACAGACTGAGCGGACATGTTTCGGTGTGTGTGTGTGTGCGTGTGTGTGTGGGGGGGGGGGGGGGAGGGTTCGAAACTTTGCGACCGATCTTACATATTTTATACTCCAGTCCATTCATTTCTACAGCTTACTGTAACTCCGGGTATCATCTCCATACAAAATCACCCGGTTTTGTTTAAAGCTAAATCATATGATTTATCATTTGAGCAACATTTTATGATATTTTTTTTTCAGTTTTCTTGTATTTCAGGAACAAAGACCTATTACATAGAGTTATACCTCTTCTGGAAATGTTAACTTTGATATTTTATGAAATTTTGTAATTGCCTCCCTTAATATGAAAAAAATGTAAAAAGTGGACTATGTTTTTAGATTTTGATATGATTTATTAGTTTATTTACTTTTATATTCAAATTTGAATACTTCAACAACCTGAAACAAATGGCAAGTATGAAAACAGCGCATAGCTTCGTAGTTCATCTATTTCGATCTATCTTGGTTGCGCAACAGAGATAGGCAGAAGGAGTATAATAAATAATTTCATAAACTTACATTTCTAGTTAATTTTCGCAAAATGTGTACTTATCAATGCAAATCTTTTACAACCTTAATGTAAGAGTGTTTATAATTCATATGTTCCCTAAGACAAGATATTTTCATTATACTTAATATGCTAAAACGCTATCTTGGTCGGGGAACCAAATTTTATAAATACTTCCAGTGCATGTGATAGACCCCTTCGCCTTACTTCAACAACCTAGTGTCACTTCGTTAGGTGTGAAATAAACGACGTACATTTAACTACCTGTCCAGTTCTGTTGAAAGTATCCTGCAAACTGCTATCTCGTGTCTGTCCGGTACACAAAATGACACATCGACTGCCGAACGTATTTCTTCTTTGATTGAGTGTGATTCAAATATCTTGTTATTTTAGGTCTTTGCTTATGTCAATGCAATACTTCATCAAACATACTATCATCAATATTAAATACTTTGCTTTACTTTTGTAATAATGAAATGAAATACACATAATTGCCTTGATAAAGATGACGATATCACCATTCGTAATTATATTAGCCTTCCGTCCGTAAGTTTCCGGTGGTTTCCGTACAATCGGAATCGGCTATTTCCGTGGTTTGGTCCGGGCCGGGTCGGGCCGGGTTTTATTAATAACCGGAATTCTTGAATGTGGTAGAAATATTATGATTACAATGTAATTGTACTCACTCTCCTCTAACTTTGTATAATTTTGTGTATTCCGGTTGTAACATGTTCAGATTTTATGTAATTTTGTATTTTATGTCACATCTTACTAACTATAACAGTATTAAAGTGAATCAATTATAAATCAATCTCCTTAAGTATCACAAACTTCCAATTGATAAGAGAAGATCAATTAACATAGAAGGGAGTTTGCATTTTTATATTTTATGTAATGTCAATGATTTGTTGATGAGTTTTATTATATTTTTATTCGTCAACATTTTTAAAGAGATACAGCAGATGTATATATTTATAGGTCACAACCAGAGGTTGTAGAAGGGACCACATCTGAAAGTATTAGTGACATATAGTGTTGAATCTGGCGTCCCCTAGGGCTCGGTGCTGGGCCCTAACTTATTTCTTTACTACATAACCGATATGCCCCAGAAAATAATATCTACAGTACGCTTGTTTGCTGATAAAACAATAGCATATTTGACAGTTTCATCAAAATCAGATTCCCATACTTTGCAGAAAATCTCGCCATCTGGGAAAATCGTTGGAAAATATCCAAAATATGGTCCTGAAAAATGCAATGTACATCAATTTCACGTTAACATCATCTAATTAAGCACAGCTACAAACTACATGGACACATCTTGGAATCGGTGCGTGTAGTTAAGTACCTCGGAGTTTACATATTGCAAAATTATGTGCTAAAGCAAACGGTACACTTGGCTTTTTGAAGAGAAATTTAAATATATCATTTACAAAAGTGAAGGAACAAGCATACAAAAGTCTGCATGGTCCGATCAAATATTGATTATGCTGCAACAGAATGGGACCCGTTCTTCCAGCAAGACATATATAAACTTGAACAAGTTCAAAAGAGGGCGACTAGCTATGTATTGCTTAGACGTGGTAATCGATCTAGTGTGACTGAAATTTTAGACCACCTTGAATGACAGTCGCTACAAGACCACTGGCGGGAGGCAAGGCTCTATATGATGTTCAAAGTTGTGAATGAACTCGTAGCCGTCGACAAAAGTGAACGCGTACTTCCACCAACTCGTCATACAAGTGTCCAGTCACTTTGCCTAATCTCTGTAAGTTATTCTTGTTTTTAACTACCCTTCTGTACATACTATCAAAACGCCAGTATAATCAATATGTTGATGACGGGTGCAAACTGGCAGAAGCAGCAGAAGAAGAAGTAAAGCCATATACTTAAGATCGAAGTACAAATGAACTTTTTTTTTTTAACAGCTTATGAACAGTAAAAACAATGCTTTTAAATAAAAATTGCCTTATTTTGTAATATTTTGACATGGAAGTAATCGGTTTAACACACCAGGCAATCTTCGTGCACTTGCAAATAGTTTATTGTATTGCATTGATAAATAGCTGATCTATATTACTCATCCTTTAACAATTCTAGTATCATGATCAAATTATTTAACAAATAATCCTTCGAGTGGTTTGTCGTCTTATTTATCACGGTTCAGAGTTCAGAACCACGAAAGAGTTTTTAAATGCAGAGATCTCCCACGTGAAAATAAATTGATTTAAGTCAAAATTGGAATAAATAATTCCTCCTGAAACGGGAATATAAACTGTGAAATACTGATGAGCATTTGATTTCATTTGATAACGCTTAAATGGGTAAAAATGACACTGTTTCACCAAGCGTATCACTAACAACAGCAACAACAAGTGAAACAGAAAAAAAAAGACTAAGAAAAGCACAAACATGTCTCAGAGTCTCCTTCAACAAGTATCTACTCTACTAAATACAGAAAATCAGTTGCATGAACAGACTTTCCAAACTCCACAGCATTTCGTTTTACCCCCAAATATAAACAATACAGGTATACAATTTTCTCCGTTTACTCCCATTGTCAATGGAACGATGAACCAGGGATCACCAATATTGTCACAACAAAATAACACATATCTTGACCCCTTCAATCAATTATGGAGAAATTAGTACATATTGAAACGAAGCTAGGTCACCTGGATAAAATACAACTTATAGTAAGTGACCTTACGGTATGGATTAACGATCTGGACAAAAAAGTGTGCGACCTTGAACAGGGGCAAAAATTTGTCAGCGATAAATATGAAACTATATCGAAATGCACGAACGCAATTAAAAACAGGTCGAAAGCGAGGTCAACCGGTTGCAATCCGAGAATGTTTCTATAAAATGTTCCACAGAGTCTTTGAATTAGGCGGTTAAAGACTTAAAATGCAGATCCACGAAGGACAACCTGTTGTTCTTTGGCATCCCGGAAGGACCAGTATCAACGTTTAAAAATGACGAGGCACATTTGGGAGCTATGTCTATGCCCAACAATCCACTCAGTTCATCTGTAGCATCAACGTCCACTGCGACAGTACCAGCACCGGAAACAGAAGACTCAGACAATAGACCACAGAGGAGATTCGACAGGCGTTAATAGCATAACGAATGATGACTGTGTGGCTAAAGTATAGTTATTTTGTACAAATTTTGAACATATATAAAGCAGCCTACAGATATTTTTGAAATTTGAAAGATCGCATAGAATTCGAGCGCAGAATCCAAATAAACCTCGTCCACTTTTAGTGAAATTTGATTCCAATTCAAAGGAAATAGTTAAAATGTCATTAAAATGTATACCTGCTTCAAACGCCTTACAATGTTGGTGACCAGTTTCCACAAGAGATTCAACAGCGAAGAAGAGACCTTGTGCCGAAAATGTTGGAGGCACGTTAAAGTACTGATAGAGATAAATGCTCTCTATCACCCGGAATCTGCGGACACAGCTAAGAAGCAGACAGGAATGTACAGAAAAGCGTGACATTAGTATACTGTCATGGAATATTGAGGGCTTATCAACGTGTTTTGACGACGAGGATTTCTTAAACTTTATTTACTTTCTTACCGAAACCTGGGAACCTAAAATGATAATTTTACATTAGAAGGATTTGAGTGTTTTTCACTTCCACGGACGGAATCGTTATCTGATAGAAATAAAAGGGGCAAAATGGTGTGTGTTTTATTTTAATAGTTTTTTAAAAGATTGTCTCTCGAAATTGTTGAAACGGACAATGATGGAATTATATGGGTTAAAGTACGTAAGGATTTTATAAATTAGGGCATTTTCTGATTAGGACATTTATATTTGCTCCAAGCAATGCGATTTACTTTAACAAGCATGAAGCAGGCTATTTCGAAGTACATTTGTATTAGAAAGCGGTATTCGTAAATACTCTTGTGAAGGTAAAATATCGGTGATTGGTTATTTAAACTAAAGATGCGGTCATAGGTCAGACGTCTTAGAACATGGTACAAAAACTTGTCCCGACAGTGAACTAGAGGGGAAAAACATGAACAATTTTGGTACATGTATTTGGTAGAATACGTCGCTCAAAAACATGCAGCATTCATCTTCATCTATCGAGGACATGCCAGTGTAAATTGATTGAGCATTATTTTTCTAAGAAAACGCTGTTAAGTTCTAACACGAATCATAAGTGCACCAATATCTTAAGTTTCTTATTGCGTAATATGATTCACCTTCTTATGGAAGGCCGATGTCCACGCTAATTGCCAATTACAAAATATTTAATGCTAAATACCAAATACTGAATATTAAATACCAATTACTTAACTATAAATGCTACACACCAAATGCTTTATGTCATATATTTAATGTTAAAGGTCTAATGCTAAATGCCAGATGCCAAATGCTAAATGTGAAACATCTAATGCTTACTGCTGAATGATAAATGCCAATTGTCAAATTCTTGAACTTTTTGAATTAATCATTATAATTTTTAACTTCATGAATGTAACTTTTAGTTATACAAGACATATAATATTCTACAAATCTGACTTGAAACGGGAAGATATGTTCTACCGACCATAAGAACATTGGAATAAAACTGTGTACTCTTAAAATGTTTAGAATTTTTTATGGAGAAAATTATGTGTGTCAATGACTAAAGGATGAATTCATACATCTCTTTCTTTTTAAAATAAGCACTTAGCAGTTAGCATTTGGCATTTCTCAGTTAACAATTAGTTAATACATCGTTTGACAATCACCGTTTGACTGTCATAATTTGACTTTCAGCATATGGCAATTAGCATTTTCATTAACTATTTGTTATGTAGCATTTGGCAGTTAGCATGGCGCACCGGCCTTCCATACTTTCAAATCTAAATTAGGCTTAATTGTTTTAAGTTTAGCGCTGTCATATCTTCCTGATCATATTACGACCTTTTACAGTTAGATAATATAAGAGGGCCATAGCGGTCCTAAGTCACTCACCTGAAACCGACTATCTGACCTTGAGCATATGTATGACGCACTGAAACATGAATGTTAACAGCTTTGTTTAGTACAGAAACATAAAACAGGTAAAGTGTTAAAAACAACTTTGATGAAAATGCGGATTTTTTTTTTTTTTTTTGATTTTTTGTCTTTTAAATTTTTTTTTTTTGGAAAAATTGAGTGAGGCCCTTATTAGATGCTACAACCAAGCTTGTGAAAACCGTAAAAGGCTTACGGGGAAGAATTTTTCGAAGGATTTTCTATTTTAGCTCCACGCCTAAAAGGGCCAAATCCCCGGAAAAGGGAAATTTTAAAACCCGGGTTTAATTTCACCAAGCTTTTCTGAGAAACGTTTTTCTTCTATTTTTTAACCCAAAGGGGTTTAGTGCCCCCCCTTTGGTAAATTGGAAAGAACCTTATCATATGGTATTGACTAATTTGGAGAAGACACAAGCGGTGCATGAGAAGAAATCGTGAAAAATTTTTATTTTTTTTTTTTTTTCGACTAAGTTTTGAGAAGATCCCCCCAAGCTTTCATAAAAAGAGGTTGATTAACTATTTTTTCTTTTTAAAATAACCAAGCAGCTCTTAAAGGACCAAAGTCCCAAATTAAACAAATTGGGAAGGGCTTTAAAATGCTACAAGTGTGATGACACTATCAAGTTATTCAGAGAGAAGTGGGTTTTTTTTAGCTCCTTTGAAATGGCCAAGTGCCCTATTTAACAAAATTAGAGAAAGCTTTACAATGATCAAGTTTAAATTCGTAAGATCCTAAGGGGGTTGATGAGTGAAATCTTTCAAGCTTTTCTATTTAAGCTCAGTGGCCCCAAATGACCAAGCACCCCATTTGAGCACACTGAGAGGGGGCCTTGCCAAGATGCTACAAAAACAAGCTCATGTAAATTTAAAAGGCCCCGTATTTTCAGAGGGGAAAATTTTATGAAATTTGGACATGGGGGGGGGGGGGGGGGGGGGGGGGCAAAGGGTGGGAAATACCGCCGGAACACCACCTAACCCTAACTAATAGCTTATCCTTACTTAAAACCACGTGCCATAAAAATTAGCATTTAAAAAAGCTCGTATGTGTAAGGAGGTTATATAATTGGGTGTTTGGAAAAACCAAAAAATTTATTTCTGACGAAAAAACATTGTAAATTTTATGACGATATATTTTTGTTGACGAAAATAACTTTCAAAAACTAAATTAAGATTTAAAAAAATTTTTTTGGGAAACGAAAAGCGAAAAAAATTTTTTAAATTCCTCTGTTAGCCAGGATTTTCTAATGTGAAGTTAAAAAAAAATTGTCTAGATATTTGCATAATCTAATTCAAAAAAAATGTTTATGGTGATTTAGGTTTTTTCAACTAGGTTGATCCTTTTTCAGCTTTTTTAAAATTTTAGATTGCAAAAATTTTAGAAAATTCGTTTTTTTATGTTCTTTCGTAAAGGGGGGTTTGTCCTATATAGAACTACACAGTATCAAAAAGTGAGTTAGGCAAAATTACACACTTTTATGAATAAGGGGTACTTTTTATATAGGTGGAAAATTATCACAGGCTTCGATGCAAAAATTTTTCCCAAAAACGCATATAAGTAGTTCTTTCTTGCTCTTTATACTTTGAAAAATCTTTTTACTCCCAATAAGCCCATAAAATTTTAAAAAAAACATTTTTCAAACCCAAAGCTGTGACAACTTTACCATTTTAACTTGCAGCCAAAAGCATGCAGTTTTTAGCAAAACCACACATGTACCCCCGGTTAATCTTTAAATCTGTTCAGCGCCCCAACTCAGTGCCAACATGGCGGATGTAAAGCCATACAAAACTTTGTTCTTGAATTTGATGTATAAAGGAATGTTCGGTTGTTATATCTGTCCCACTGGTTAAGTGAAATTTATTTTAAATGTATCAGTTAATATTCAAACCCTTGTTTTTCAGGTGGAAACCGACAACAAGGCAAACTTTTCAAAGAAAAATTTTACCAAAAAATCAAAAAATCTTATATCTTTTTTATGCCTCACTATTTTTGTTTTTGAAAGCAAAAAAATACTGCTTTATAGCCCTTTTTCAAATAGTTTTTAACCCCTCGTTTACACAACTTTCAAAGTACTGACAGCGAGAAAAGGGGAAAAAAACCAACTTCGAGTTATAAAAACCGAACTCAGTTTTACTGAGGAATGGAAAATTACATAGTCCCGAGTTCAAGTCGCAAGACCTAGCCCAAAAAACCAAACAATTGGAAAGTGATCTTTAAAAACACAGATGCATGTTTTTTTTTTTCTCTAAAACTGCAGCAATCGAGAGACTCTCAGCAAGTACATCACGGATTTCATACATTAAATTATCTTTATCACCTACATACCTTGAAGCAACACACAATCTAAATGAGTATTTTTTTGTTTTCTCATTTTATACCTGAAAAGTTCTGCTTGTCCGCGGACACACAGAATGAAAAATGCACTTGTCGGCAAAACATCATGAGTTGGACAAATTGGATATAGGAATCCCCTGCAGGGGTGGGTGGGTCAAAGAACTTCGAGCATTTATAATTCATACATAAAGCACAGACGAACAGCTATGTTTTCTTTTGGTTAGGTGTTTATCCATTCTAAGTTCGTATCCGCAAATCTAAATCCACGTCATAATCAATACAGTTTTTAAGCTATAAAAATGAATTTCAAACTTTGATACTGTTAAACATTGTCTAAGAGATGTTTATTGAACTAATACAGTTGATAAGTAAGGCCTAAATGCAATTTCTGGTACTTTAAAACAGTTAGAAACATAAAACATGTTCATTTTGAAGACTTCTTTGAGTACATTTTAATGAATTCCAGCCACATAATGTGACTTATCGATTGAAATATTTAGTACACAAAACATGTAATCAATACAGGATATTATGGCTATCAAAAGTTTTACGCTTACATTGCGTACTAACATAAAAACATGAAAAAAGACAAGGAAATTAACTACATACATCGTCTTTCTGTCATCCATGTTGGCACTGAGTTAGGGTCGCTGAACAGAGTTAGGATTGTCCGGGTACATAGTGTGAAAACCAAAACTTTCAGATATTGAAGTAATATCGCGCATAATACACTTATAAAATTCGTGAGTTTGTGGAACTTAACTGAAATAAAAGATTTGTATTACTAGTATTCTATTTTAAGTTTTCCTTTCGGAAGAAATATAAATACCATCATTTACCTTTTTAAGCTTTAATTTCAATAAGGTAAGTTTAGTGTCTTTATATCTTTCATCATTTCATGTAAAGCAAACAAATTTAATCATGTAGATTTACCCCATCCATCCCTACTCTATATTTAAAAAATCATAGCCCTTTACAATATGTGTGCTAAAATATTTTTTGAATGAGTTTGGGTTGAACTACACCGAAACCATTAATCTTTACTTGATTATAATATTTTGGCACGTTTCCGCTTTAATCTAAAAGAACCTTTCAGTTTCGTTCTGCAGTCTTACTTGAATAAAGATGCCTGTGGTAAAAGCTGAAAGACGGAGGCAAATTATGCTTCGTAATCATTTGACTCTCAACAATTAGTATGCTGAACATTTTCTTGAATGACGAGTACCTTGGAATGAGTTTTTCCCTTACTTTGTGTTTAGTTCAGATGATCCTGTATGATTCCGAAAATACATAAACCTATGTAGTTGTACAATCATTATATGTCATTCAAACGACACATTTCAGTTCGATTAAATTTAAAAGTAAGATAAGAAACCACACTCCTTATCTTGCCGTTCATCTAATACGAAATGAGACATTTATATTTCATTTCGCAAAAATGAACTGGATAACAAAGGTATTCGCTCTTATTTCTGTGTTCTTGGTTATTCCAACAAATGCGGAATTAACGTCAAATGAATTAAAAATGTTCGAAGATCTTGCCGCTTACGTTAAATCACTTGAGGGGAAACTGAATAAAGTTGAAAAGAAACTTGAAAACGTAGAAAATGAACTGGGAGTACAGAAAGAAATAAACCGTAAGCTGGAAAATGAACTAGATGCTCAAAGGATGATGTTAGATTCGCTACGGACAAACAATGACAAACTAAAGCAGAGTGTCGATATAATGGAAAAGCAAAATGAAGGCACAGAACATTTTCTGAAGCAGACCACGCGCCCTGGGGATGTCGAGGTGAACGAAAACACGAATAAGAATAATGTTAGAAAAAATATTAAGCAACGAGCTGGTATTCAGAATACAATGCGAGTTGGTAAGGGTTTTTTTTATTATTGTGGACACAGGTATCTTCCATGGCAAATTAGCAAAATAATTTAAACTGTAGCTTAACTCTATTTCGTACAAGTTTGAAATGCCCATTGTCTTCGATATTTAAAGTCATTGATGAATATTGTGCTGGTTTTTTTTTTAATCTAAGCTGTTTTCATTTCTGTACAAAGTCGAACATGACATGACCTATCACATTTGATATGAATGAAATATACGTCAATACAGTCTTTTGAAATATTGTAAGACTTAGCTCAAAATGGCCGTGTGTTAACGTGACTGTATACGGCCAATTTTCCAATTTATAAGGGATCATTTGTTTCATTTTTTTTTTTTTTGCTCGAACATATGCACGACTACGACTGATTTTTTGAAATATTGCAAAAAGTATGAAGATAAAAGCGATGCTCGTTTCAATATTTCAGCTCGACAGGAACGGGAGCAAGTGGCATTTTCGGCCTACCTAAAGCATGACTTGTCAAATCTAGGGCCTGGGCAAACAATACAATATGGAGCTACCGTCCTAAATGAGGGGAACGCTTTTAACGTCAACACCGGCATCTTCACCGTCCCAGTTAGCGGCGTCTACTTATTCTCTTTTGCTTGCGAGGACTGGCACAATCATCGTATATTTGCCGATCTCCTGGTAGATGGAACACGCAAGTCGCTAGTTTTAGAGGGACCCGCAAATGTCCATTCTATGGGAACGAACGTGGTCATCCTACGACTGACCAAAGGCCAAGCTGTCTGGGTCGCCATTGATGCTGGTGGTCACGATAACATACTCCAAACCACAGCAACAACATTTTCCGGAGCGTTTCTATATTATTAGCTCACAGCGACGTTTCGTATTTTTTGTTGTTCATGTATGTACAAAAATCGCTATAGCTAGGCACTTCCAGATAATAAAAAGAACAGAAATAAACAATTTTGACTTTTTTTCCGATGTTGCATCGCAATTTGTAAATACCTGTTTAGGCGGTGTGTGCCACACAGTGACATTGTGAACTGTAATCTAAAGTTAGCAGGTGGTATGTTTCCTGGGTTATTATTACATGACTGTATTCTATTGTTTCTCTGATTGGCTGAAAACGGTTCGAAAAGTAATGAGTACATATCATATCAACTTATCTTGGGTTATAAATAGTACGATAATAAAAATAGATCGAAGTAGGTGCTTGGAAAACCAGTATCAACCTGATTTGGTCTACATTTATTCCTTGTATCATAGCTCAGTGTTTTTTTCTTAACAAATTTGGTGCAGGTAATTCGTATACTCTTGAGTACAGGGTGCGGTAACTACAAGTGTGCAGGTATTTAATACCCGCACGCTAGTTACCGCACTGTTGGATAGGAAAGTATGCCAGCGTGTCTGGAACAGTAGACAACGAGGTGTATTTTATTGATTTTCTGCTCTAGCATTGGTTTATTTTACCTGGGCTTTACACATTTGTAAAGCAAGGATTTTAAGTACTCACTGAACTGCTGTATATGGCAGTGTGGAACGCCTACAACTACCATATATGGATGGCTATGATACAAAACAGAAAGAACATTAAAACTCTCGGGTAAACGATTTATACTCGGGGGCTACGCCCCCTCGTACAAATCGTTTACCCTCAAGTTTCAATGCTCTTTCTATTACTTATTTCTTTATTAAAGATACAATTGTAATAGCAAGACTGACTATACATTTATTCATGTAATAAAACAATTATTGATTTTTTCATAGGTTGATATCAGGATTTATCAACCCTCAAAAAGTTAT
This sequence comes from Mercenaria mercenaria, assembly GCF_021730395.1. NCBI lineage: Eukaryota > Metazoa > Mollusca > Bivalvia > Venerida > Veneridae > Mercenaria > Mercenaria mercenaria. Next base: position 30,562,287 of record NC_069365.1, on the reverse strand, counting down.
ATTCCACTCGCCTTCGGCTCGGTGAATATAACTCTTTTCGGGTTGATAAATCCTGATATCAACCTATGAAAAAGTCGATAATTGTATAATATCAATTTACTTCTATTTTCCCTGACTGTATGTTAGTAATCAAATATTCAAGGCTTTCGAGTGGTTTGTCGCCATATTTATCACGGTTCAGACGCACAGGAATTGGAGCCCGGGTTGTTAAGCATCTGAACGACGAACGGTGGTAATACACCATAAATTAGACGATAAACCACAAGAAAACCTTGATTGTTTTCATTCTTACGTGCTCATTGAAATGTTTTTGATAAAAAATAGAAATAAAATCGAACGTCATGTGGAAATCTGGGCCCAGTTTTCCGAATCTTTAACAGGCGATTAAGTAGTATTTTGAATCAAAGTTTAAAGGCCTAGATTTTGGCAGTGGGCCAAGGGATTTCTGTCTTCACCAGCACAGTTGGGGGCTAATGACCATCACAGTATGGTTCCAATAAACAAGGGTCAATGTTTATTGGAGAGTCAGTCTACCTTACAAGTGTATCAATTAGTGAGAAGGGGAAACAATGTAATTTATTTTAAATAGATATAATTGATAACTTTTAAAGTTATACTAGTTTTTTTTTTTTTTGCATTTCTGTGTAAAGAAAAATATTTGTTGATCAAACACAATAATAAGATAATCAGAAACTTATTTCCACAATAATGAAATAATGATAATTTAAACTTACTTAAAGAAATATCCAAGTTTTTGTTTTTTCAAAGTTTGTCTGGAGAATTGTGATATTTCAGAAAAATGTGACTTTCACTCATATAAAGCTTGCAGAATACTGTAAAAAACATTTGTCTAAAAATTGAAAACAGTATGTGCATTTCAAAGTTACAAAGCAAAGCATGAAAAAAGTCATTTTTGGCAACATACTGAAAATGAAAATTCAGTATAGATGGAACACAATAATTTGAAGTTCAAATAATGTTGATTACATGAATACAAGAAACCGAGTTTCCAATTAGAAAAATATTGTTTGTCAGCACAAAGAACTCATGAAGTTTTCACTAAACTTGTGTTTTATTATCATTATTATTTTCAATATTATTACTGTAAGTTTAATCATCCTTTATGTAATATAATAATAATAATAATTATTATTATTATTATTATTATTATTATTATTATTATCATTTTTATAACATTAAAGTGATAGTTATTATCATCTATATAATATCAAAATAATAATTAATATTATTATCATTCCACATTCACTGAAGAAAAATTAATTTCTTTCAACTCCACTGCACACATCTTCATGGTCTAGGGGTCCCTGCTGTGCTAATTGCCCTCTAATCAGTAACGGTTACATAATCGCTGATAAGCAGCAGATAAGATGGGAGCTGTATATTGGATTTGGGGGGGGGGGGGGGGGGGGGACACTTATATAGTAGTGAATCTAGGCCTTTAATAGGCAGTTAGTTTAACAGCCAGTTAAAGTTTCGAACAACTGGGCACTGACGTCATATTTGAACGTCATAAATTAAATGTTCTCCTACCGGTTCGCGCGTCAACCGTCGTTCAAATATACTTAGCATGGGCGTCTTCTTTGTTTAAATTGCTGGCAATATGACGCTTAGGGATGTCAGTCAAACGATGAACTGGTTTAGGCTTATTTTGCTATTTCTCATTTATTCATTTATTCAATGACAGGCCAAATACCACTGTATTATCAAAAATAAGTTAAATATTGAACAGAAATATCAATTCTGTTTATTTTTCGAAAACGGTAAATAACACAGAGATCGTCCTGAAAACCGTGACACTTTGCTCACAAGTCCGTTTACCAAGGCTCGTCCTAAACCATTTCTTCATGTGACCGGCATCCCTAAGCAAGAATACAGATTATTAGCCCCCCCCCCCCCCCCCCCCCCCCCGCGCGATAACTAAACTTTTTCGTACTTTTCGTGATACCACTTGAAGTTATACTTTATTAGAACTTGATGTTTCCGTTCCGAAAATAAAGTGTCGTGGGATTTGATAAATGCTTATCTTTTTATGCACTTGAAAGTGTAGAATTTCAGCCTGTCAAATTAACGTTTACATAGTATTATCTATACTATTTTTGTGTTAATTTTTTTGTTACACAAGATAAATCTTAAAAGAAAAAAAACTTTTGAAAAAGACAAAACTTGTCAAAGTTATTAATTGTATGTACGACATTTGGTTTACTTGTATCAATAGTGCTCTCCATAAAAACACTCATGTAGATTTGATTTAACTTTACAAAGAACTTAAAGTTCGCTAATTTGTTCTTGATTTGTGGTTTATGTTTACCAGAAGCTAATTTAGCGGTGAACTGGGCCGTTTCGTCATGAAAGCACTTTCAATGTCACATGTTTGCACTTTAACTGATATCAAGAAGCAAATCGCGTAGGCGTGAGATAGCTCTAAGTTATACAATTTATTTGGAAATAAAATTGGTACCGAAAATGGTTTGGTAGAAGAAATATTCACTTTTTATTGCGAGAGACAGTTCTGTCGTGAAGGAGATAGTCATGCCGCCTAGAAGATAGCTCTGTGTTACATTAACAGTTTTGAACAGTTGAACGTAACAGGAAAGTGGTTATGTCCAGTTACGAGATACAATTCAATTATCATATTTTTATATTTATACAACATCTGTGTAATACATGTAATACATCTAGCTTTATATTCTCTTATATTTATTTTGCTTGTTTTAGTTTTAAGCCGTTTTAACCTGTACTTCTGGATTCAGCACCAGTACTATCTTGTTCTCCGCAAGTAATTGTCAACTACTTCTCCATATAAATCATTGTGTCATAGATGGAAGACAAATTATTCAGACATACTGGTAGACTATACGCCTCATCCGGTGATCAGAATCAAAGCCAACCATCTATAGATCTGCACTCTCATTATTCAGCTATGCGGGCGGTCTATATTTTCTTAGAATCTACATTTGCAACTTTTTCGCTAATATAAATCAATCCAGTTAGAGAAAATGTACTACGTGAAATTAGCTTGTGAAAAGCGATATGCGAGTTGACATGATTACCTGTAATTGTTTTAAGACGCCAGCTTTAGTGGCAATAGCTCTGACACATGTTTACAATTACATATTTCACTTGTAAAATCAAATTTGAATATAATGATACCATAACTATTTTCGAGGAGGCACAGCCAGTTTATTTGTACGTTTTATTCCAAATGTATTGTATACCTTACAGCTATCTCACGCTTACTCGTTTTGCTTCTTGATATCAGTTAAAATGCCAACATGTGGCAATGAAAGTGCTTTCATGACGAAACGGTCCAGTTCACCGCTAAATCAGCTTGCTGGTTAGCATCGCCGCGACCACAAATCAAGACTAAACTGGTAAACTGTAAGTTCTCTGTAAAATTAAATCTACACCGCCTACCGTTCCCCGATATTCGAAACAATGCTTGTAAAAATACAAAACATATGATGACGCTTACCTTTTTTGACGTTCTTTTATCAGAGCGATTTACCGTATGTTGTTTACCAGGCGTGTATTAGGTAAACAGTATATAAGCCTTGTTGAAGGACAAGGTTTTTGTCCAACTTTTATTTTTGTGGACAGCGAAGCGTAACCACAGATTTACCATACCACAAATTTACGGTCAAAACGCTTATCCGAAACCGAAGAACAAGTAGTTCCATGTCCTCCATAAATTTTACGTAATTCAAGTCTGTTAAACTTTCAGAAAGCTTCTGAGATGAACTTTATCAAAAAATGCATTGCTTAAGAATATATTTGTCGTAATCTATATTTTATAAAAAAAAAAAAACGCGTATGAAAATGAGCATGCTTGCTTTAGTCACATGACCAAAACAATTTTTTCATCACGTGAACAAAGTAAACTATAAATAATCTACAAAAAATAGCACAGTATTTAACATCTCCTTCCCTCCGGAGCGTGCACGTCGCGGAAAAGGCACAGGGCATCGCCAAATGTGGAGCCAAGACAACTGTCGGTGTCCTGACTAATCCGGAGGGAGTGGCCCTGCAAAGGATTGGACGACGAGGATGGGCGATGCAGACTTCCAACAACTCTATCCGAGGGAGCCAACCTACTCAACTTCGGTTGTTTATCAACAAATAGGCTTCGGCCAACCGTCTCCATTCAACTCGGGTGGTAATGATGGAACCCCTGCATAGCGATAGACGGCAATGAACAAAGAACGCTGCGGCAGATCTTCGCGCGACACTTTTGAGCGGCACAGTCGTGTAGACCGGATAGAAGACCTGCCGGTACATCGACGGATCCACTGACAGCATGCAGAGAAGACCCCGAGCTGCTCAAACTTCACGCTCAGCGAGCGGGGAGGGGCATCAACACCACGGGAGACCAGCCGGCACATGCGGCATCAACCGCCCTTTTAAGGGCAACCCTTGCCACACCTTACCTTCTCATATTGTCTATTGGATACTATGGAGGAGCTGTCATTTAGGTCTCATTGGCCGCGACAGTGACCCACTTTTGGCTTCAAAATTACTTATCGTTGGCATATACTCTACGGAAATTGCGTAGAGGTAAATTTTCACCACTTTGGCTTCAAAAAGCATCTTTAACGGCATGCCTGGTGACATGCCGGGGGTCTATACTCTACATAGCGAAAGCTATACTGTGCCCAAAAGGGCGGGAGGACCCTTATTAAACTTAAATAGTCATGCAGTCAGTCAGTCAGCACAGTACTTAAGCACCATCCGCGTAGATCTATAATCGGTATTAAAACCAAGTTGCATCTTTTGTAAAGGTTTTGAATTAAAACCCAGTTCCTGCTAGAAAAGTTTATCGAAATTTTATTATTATACCAACACCAAAGAGCTTGTTTTGGTCACATGGTCAGAAAACATCTAACTAACACGGCGTGCGTTCTATTTCGGATAAAATTTCACCTGTCTAACTTTGTTGCATAGAAATGGGTTTATGGAAAGATATATTGCGTGAAATCAACAGAAGAGGTGTTATCTTATTTATTTTTCATAGAGAAAGATACGATCCTTTCATTATATTTACGTAAATAGTTTTTATTTGCACGACTTAGGAAAATAATTGCAGCCGTAACGGAGGGGGTGAAAAATTCGTACCTGTTTTCCGAAAATACGAACTTATAGACTTCAATTTGATTTCATATTACATTCGAGCTGGTGTTTGTGATTGACATATCATTACAGGGTATAATTAATTCGAAGGAAACATTATTTTTAACAAGTTCGCCTTTTAATCGCCGGTAGATTTGCGGGTTTTCGTCCTCATATGTAGACATTCTCGCGTACGATTTCTTCTCGGATAATTATACAGTAGCGGGATTCGGAAGACTGCAATGCAATGATTTGAGACAATTCAAACTAAGTTAGAAGAAATTCAATTTTCAATATTTGCATTTTTAACAATAAATTTCGGAAAAAGATCCTTTGGAAGCATAGAATGCAACCAAGAAGAATTCGGTTTGATTTAGTCTGTTCATGGGAGGTAATGAAATGTGCAACACCTCTTACGGCCCCTAGCACTGGCTTAAGCGAAACTCTATTACACATATGTTGAATGGACTCCATGATCCCAAAGGACCAGAAAATATATATATAAAAGCAACACTAAAACATGCATGTTGTCATGATTATGAGGCATATCATATTAATCTACAGCGGAAAAGTGACTGAATGCAACCCGAATATCATGATGTGTGCTGATATTGGAGACAGAAGTAGTTGTTTTAGTTGTTTTAAAATTGAATGAAACATTTAATTTCATTGTAAATATTCTTTTATGGTTGCTTTTAGTTTAAGAACTATTCTGAAGTGTCTTTTATCTATGTAATTTATGTATACTGTAATATATTCATAGCCTGCTTTTACCAAGATGAGACCTCATTTGAAAAAAATAATTCTAACACGATCCGCAGCAATTACTATATAAACATAATATAGTGAAATCGCCTGTACATGAATCTACGATAAAATATGGTTGGCTGTTACATTTCACTCCCTATTATTGTGACATAAGAGATTCTACTTCAGTTCCATTACATACGAATTATTTCAGGGCCAAACGGTTGAAAACAGCATTTCAAAAACATAAATATGATAAAAAGATTTAAGTCATACTGACTTATGTGTAGGACCGTAAAACACGTTCTGATCTCTACGAGCGAATTCTATTAGCTCAATTATGATTAAGCGGTGACGTCATAAATGTATGACATAAAATTTGACGTCATAATGATGTGACGTCATATAAAAGTTAAGCTCGTCACTCGCACCACAGGGTCAACTCGCCTAATTTGATGATTCTGTTCATAATTAGTTTGCGAGCTGTTAGATTACCAATTTATAAATACTTCTCAAAATTCTGATAAAAAAGAAGCAAATATCTAAACGTTCCATTTGCTATGCAACACTTTCTAACCATAGGGGGTAAATTGTTACCGCATATGACCCGAATGACGTATTACGCTGAAAATGTAGTACTCCAAAATGCGAATTATTTGCGTTGTTAGAATCGAAATAATAAATATGTTCCAATAATTTTATCAATTAATAAAACATGGGCAATCAATCAATTAGTCCATGACCTTTGCTCACATTGACTGTTATTCCCCTTGTTCCAGTAAAAGCAGACTGTTTCCCATTGATTTGTTAAAAAATGCTTATAATTCAAAAAAGATTTTGAGCAAAATTAACCAAACTTCACAAAAGTTTCAATAAGCACATGAGCTTTGCTCATATATTATTTTATCCCCTTTAACAAAGTAAAAGCAGAGTTTTACCCCTTGATTTGGTAAAAGAAAGGTCGAAAATGCTTATTAATCATAAGTAGTTTAACTAGAATCACCAAACTTAAGCTAACTGTTCATGCCCATTACCAGAAGCTGTTAACCGCTGCCCACATCAGTCCTCTCAGTGCTTTGATTACGTCTTTGGAACGCAGAGGATATTTGTAAATGTAAGACAAAGTTATACATTTGGTATAGTTATACATTTTGTATAACTGGAAAAACCTTGTAACCAGAATATTTCAGAAATGTGGCGTTTTTAATGTTTGAAAATACACTGTTCGTCTTCTTTTTTCCAGACATGATTAAAAACTTGATACATGTTATAACATTATTTTGTATGTTGCCTTGATTGAAACTTGTTATTTAATAAATTCATTTATTGTATATTATATTTTAGATACATTTAACTGTCCGACTGATCAGTTCGAAGTGACTTTTGCTTTTCTACACGTATAACGACCTTTTTAAACAGCACAACACTGCTCCTTTTCTGTTCAATTTTCAGTACGTACAGTAGTCGTAACTTGACCGGGCGATGGTTGACCTTAGGCTGATTATTCATATCGATTATTATAGAAATCAAGGGTGCCGAGTGTAGCAGTGTATATTTATATGGAATTAGTTTGTATACAGTGCAGTATCAAAGTACATATACTTACATTTGATCAGTTAAAACTTTCCAGTACACTAATTTATATTTACACAAATTTATATTTCCTTTTTCTCGTGCAGCTCGTGTTTTACCTAAACTCCTTTTCAATAATAGGTTGTGCCTCATTATGTATAATAATGCAAAGGTCAACCATCGGGGTCAAATTGCGTCCACTATATTTATCTTAATGCAGTTTTCATTTCCATAATAGGTTTTACAACACTTTTAAGTTCTCCAGAGGTGGTACTCGGAACTTTTTAATCCTGTCTTCAATAATGTCAATTTCATGGCCCAAACATATTTTCCATGTGTAAAAATCGGACCAATTACAATTTCGAAAAACAATGGTTTTAGAAATTCTACTTTTCTTACATAGAAATGTTGATTTAATACCGGTTAAGATATTCTGAAAGTGTTACAATTAACCACCAACCAATAAAAGGTAATAGGTACGGGTAGGTTTCTCGGAAGCACAGAGTACTTCAAGCACAGCCTCAGAGCCATGCATTTGCAAAGTAGGCCCGCAACAAAAAGAAGCCGTAACGGAAAAATATACTCATCGTCACTGAAAAGTTACCACTCTAATGACGTTATATTTTAAAAATCGCATCGGACTGTGTTAAGGAGGTAGGTTACCTTGTTACAAGGGTAAATTCAAATTAGTTGAACCGCAGCACATTTTTGTATTTCGTGTAATATGAAGTTTTAACTGCTATAATCTCAATTTCGTTTGTCTCTGTCCCTTCAAGTTCAATTTTTATCCAGGTTTGAAGAGCATGACCCTCCAAAGGTATTTCATATTGAAAGAAGAAGGAAAATACGGATATTTAACACTTTTCAGTGTATTTTAGTTTCATTGATATCCGTAGAAGTCTGCATAATTGATAATTTTACTAGTATGCACGTTATCTTTTTAATAAAAGCTTAAAATGTATATGTCGCGGGGCTCGTGTTTCCATGGTAACGCATTTTCTCTCATTTTTAAACAACTATGTATAAAAATAGGGGTTTTCGACGGCTTCAGTGCCATTCTGTTAATGACCAACATGGCATATTTGGGTAATATTATTAGCAAAATACCAAGAACTTTACATGGTACCTTATTTTTCATTAAGTTTAAAGTAACCATGGCAACAGATATGTTTAAAATAGCTTATATCTTGCTTTTTGTCGTAGTTTCTTATAAAAAATATTGAATAAGATTATCTTTCTAGTTAATGTAGCTATAAAACATATTATTTCTAACGTAAGTTATATTTTCGTGTTATTTGCATTTATTCAAACAAATTTCACAGCTTAGAATACTTACAGCAGTACCCCTTGTCTGGCATTTTTCATGGAAAAGTCGTTCAGCATGCTGCTATTATTCTCATGGATATTGTTGAAATGAAAATAAAAAGCCGAAGCTGTGTTTCTTAAATAGACCAGTGTCAAAGCTTTTGAATTTTACATTTAGATACATAGGTCACGGGCTTCGTTTCCATGGTAACATCAATTCAATTCAAGAAACCACATTTTTCTACCGAAATTTGAACAATTTTAGATGTTAGTTTTAGTATAAAAGTAACAAATTATCAACGGAACCTGAAAAATAGGTATTACAAATCAAACTGCTAGATTTTTATTTGAAAATGGCCGTAACAAGTAACTTTTCACCCAACTATATACCAAATAACATTGGTTACCATCATCCATGTTCTTACATTCCGCATAATATTTCAATATAACTACATAAAAGAAGCAAAATATTGATTTTTATTCAGCGCAAAAGACTCATAAAAATATTTCAGCAAATAATGGTTATTTGAAAATAGTTAAAATATAAAAAAATGCACAGAATTACGTACTTTCAAGACAAAAACTATTAATTTTGCGCGGTAACTGACACGTAACGTCATGACGTCAGTGACGTCATTTTAAGGCAACATTGTTTTGAAGCGTTTCTGAGGCAATTTATTCATTATTTCTGAATTATTAAACCATAAAGCATCAGATCGAAGACAGGTTCATGATTTGTTTTCAGAAGAATGAATATACAAACACATTTAGTTTGTCGTAAACGTCGTCGTAAATCGTCACGTTAGCTTCCGGTTGGACATGCGCACATACAAATATGAAGGTAACCTACCTCCTTAAAAGCATAACACGACTACATTTTTGACGCAGCTGAGACGTCACTGGTGTAAAGATTTGTCAAATTCGATTAACTCCATTTTAGGCACGGGCTGCACGTGCAAAATGACTTTTTCCAGCAATATCGACATGTACGAAAATTCTATCACAAATCATTCATCGCACTTGAAAGTTAGTCGACAGACTAAAAGGAATACGATAAAAAAAGCAGAATATCCTTGCTGAGAATGCCACGTTTAAGGCACGATCAACGCCATCAGGCCATTGGCATGGTTGACGCCGAAAATTGCACGTCGTATGTGCTGTTCTCACCTGACAGTTATGAAATGGGTTAGGAGACATGATCAGACAGGGTCTATGAGTAATAGACCGCGCACTGGTTATGAAAAAGTGACGTCGATATTGTATAAAAAAGTAAAGAGGTATATATTAAGTGGTAACTTTTCAATGACGCCCAGTATATTATAGACGGGTTAAACTTGAATTTAATGCATAGTGCATCAAGGGGGCATTCATTTTGTGTTCTACGAGCTCTTGTTTTAATTCTGGTATTGTAAATTTTTGGACGGTGATATAATAAACACCCTTTTAACATCTTTTATCTGATAGGATATATATTTCTCAATTATTATATATCATATATCATATGTCAGATTTCGTTTTAAAAATTTAATAGTTACATACAGACATTTCAATGACAAGGTGTATAAAATTTGACTTAAATGGGGATGTTATTGGTTACATTTCGTGCCTTCTGTTAAGCATTTTACGTATGCTAGGGGTCCACCTAGCGGGGATACCTGGCGGTCCTACAACTTTGGAACTTGACGTGGACTAAGAGCGAGGTTGGTGCGCACCGATAATCGGTTTAAACTTCCCAGTGGAAAGTTTGCCACTGACCGTTCCAAGGATGATACCTATTCTTACAAATTTTATTTTATACGTAAATGTTGGCTGAACTGCCCGTGTTTTAACCCATCTTCTTTTTCTGGAAATAATATCAAAAATATTATGATATTACTAATTTGAAAGTATAACGCTATTCATTGATATTAGATTGTTTATTTACTTAAGAACTTCCCAAAAAGTGATTTGTAATTGAATAAAATCGTTGTTTGGAGTTTAGATGCGAAGGAATTATATTACGAGGACACATCTAAACGACAAACAGTGATTTTTACTGTTTGAAATTTATTATTTCGATTCTAACACATTATCAAGGATTATTAAGTACATCCCTGATGGCATCCGTCATATATTTGCCTGTTTTCTGTTGATTTCTTTTCAAGCGCCGCTATGCCGTCTGACGCTACATATGACATAATAATTGCGACGTCAGAAAAATAAATTGTTGAATGATAACACACAATTTTCAGCCTTCTTTGTTTAATGGGAAAACAATCGGGTCGTGTTAAAATTGATCATGTATGATGGGACATACAGTCAAACCTGTGTTAAGTAGCCAGCCAAGTGAGCAGCATAATCTGGCTTCTAAAGGCATGTGGCTGCTTAAGAGAGGTTGGAATTAGAACAGAAAGTCAGTTTGTGAAGTAAGCTGACTGGTTGCTTAAGGCAAGTAGCTGTTTAATAGAGGTGACCTATGACCTGAAGGTTCAACTGTACATCGACGTTAATGACGTCTTTTACGTCCGCTCCACAAATTTGTGTATACTTTCTGAACTTCCTTGTCATATTATATTTATTTCGACGTCCATGTCTTTCGCAGTATTCCCAACCCAGTCTGCATTAATGGTCGACTGTAGTTAGTACTTCATTTGCTTCACAGCACTAAGTAATTTTCGCATGATGCTAATTCGATGGCACAGCAAGACGTACCTCGCGATTAATATTATTAATCCTTGCATGCTGTGACGTTATCTTCGATCTAGGGCGTATGTTTTTCATAATAAGCCACCGACCTCAGGTGGTCCTTAACATCCGGAGGCCGTTTGTATAAACGAAGGAGTAGGAATGGTAGGGATATCCTCTCTCGATACTGATAAGAAGTGTTATTAGTGGTACTATTTCCAGGCCTTTGGATACTTCTATTTTGCAAGATTTATTATACATATCTAAACTACCCTAACCCATTTTGGTATTTCAAATATATGACCATTTTGTGTCAGTTCGCGGTAAAACCCAACTCACCCATATTTTTCATTTTTATATGTATAACTATGCTAAAGTGTATACTTGAATTTGCTTGAATTGAACTATATCACAGTGGATCTTTGCCTGCTATTTTTCAGCACCTTACCACTATAAGCTATTAGAATTTATTGAAGATCTTCTCAGACCTAGTCTGTCTTAGATAAGAATAATAAAAGTCTGACATCTAAGGCGGAAGCGACAAATTTTATGCTTATATGCTGAAATATTTTTTAAAGTTTCTTTTGAATAAGTTTTTCCCGTAGTTCGTTTAATTATAGGTGACTCTGTCATAGAGTGAACCATGTCAAATTAAATTAAGATAAGAACTAGTAATCCTAGATTTTATCTATCATGAAATTAGACATATGTATAATTTATTTCGCAAAAATGAGCTGGAGAAGAAAGGTGTTCGCTCTTGTTTCCATATTCTTTGTTATTCCAACAAATGCGGAATTAACGTCAAATGAATTAAAAATGTTTGAAGATCTTGCCACTTATGTTAAATCACTGGAGTGGAAACTGAATAAAGTTGAAAAGAAACTTGCAAACGTAGAAAATGAACTGGAAGGACAGAAAGAAATAAACCGTAAGCTGGAAAATGAACTAGATGCTCAAAGGATGATTTTAGATTCGCTACGGACAAACAATGACAAACTAAAGCAGAGTGTCGATATAATGGAAAAGCAAAATGAAAGTATGGAACATTTTCTGAAGCAGATCACGCGCTTTGGGGATGTCGAGGTGAACGAAAACATGACCAAGAAAAATGTTAGGAAAAATATTCAACAACGAGCTGGTGATCAGAATACAATGCGAGTTGGTTAGTTTTTGTTATTACTGTGGACACAGTATCTTTCATAGGCGTTTAGCAAAGTAATGTAAACTGTAGATTTTACTTCTACTTCGCAAAAGTTTAAGATGTTCATTGACACCGATATTTAAACTCATAAATGGCTATTGTGATCTTTGTTAAAATTTCGCCAGTATTTCTCAGCTGTTTTCATATCTATACAAAATCAAACGTGACATATTTAAATCATTTATGTAAATAAACAATATCTAAATATCTCTTTCCGTTTATTCCAAAATTAATTTAAAAAATGTGGTAATACTGAGCTCAAAACGACCATGTGTTTCCAAGACTATGTACGGCCTATATTTCAATTGATAAGAGATTACTTGTTTCTTGAGCTTTTCTCGAACATTTGACGAATAAGAGTTTAAGAGGTTTTTTCAATATTTCAGCTCGGCAAGAACGTGAGCAAGTGGCATTTTCGGCCTACTTAAATCGAGACCTGTCAAATCTAGGGCCTGGGCACACAATACAATATGGAGCTACCGTCCTGAATGAGGGGAACGCTTTTAATGTCAACACCGGCATATTCACCGTCCCGGTTAGCGGCGTCTATTTATTCTCTTTTGCTTGCGAGGACCAGCACAATCATCGTATATATGCTGATATCCTAGTAGATGGGACACGCAAGTCGTTAGTTTTAGAAGGACCCGCACAGGCCCACTCTATGGGAACAAACGTGGTCATCCTGCGACTGACCAAAGGTCAAGCTGTCTGGGTCGCCATTGATGCTGGGGGCCACGATGAGCTACTCCAAAATAGCGCAACCACATTTTCCGGAGCGTTTCTATATTATTAGCTTACAGCGACTGTATATTTTCTGAATTATTCTGTTTTTCATATATGTACAAATATCGCTAGTTAGGCACTTGCAGATAATAAAAAGAACAGAAATAAACAATTTAGCTTTCTTTCCTAGGCATCATAACTTGAAAACTTATATTTTGAACTGTAATCTACAGTTAGAAGGGTGGTATATTTTCTGGTCCAATATCAACATACTTCCCTGATTGTATGTTAATTGCTTTCGATTGATTTGTTGCCTTATTTATCACGATTCATAAATGCGCAGGAACTAAAGCCGAGTTGTTAAATATCTAAGAATCTAAACGACGAACTGTGGTAAATTAGACGATAAACCACAAGAAGGCCTTGATTGTTTTCATTCTTACATGCTCATTGAAATGTTTTTGATAAAAACCAAACGTCATGCGAAAATCTGGGCGAAATCCGGGCTCAGGCCCAGTTGTTCGAATAATTAACAGTCGATTAAGCTAAATGTTTATTAACTTTTGGCGTTTTTGTTCGATATTAAAATAAATGTATGAGTTAAGAATTATGAACACTGAAAAATCTTTACAATAAAATCAAAACATCACACCAGTGTTTCCCACCAAGAAAAGTATTTTAAATTAAAATTTAACAGCGATTAGTTCAACAGCCGGTTAAAGTTTCGGACGTCATATTTGAACGTCATTATGTTCTACAACCGTTGTTTAAATATATTTAGCATGATCGTCTGCAGGCAATATGACGCTTAGGGATGTCAGTCAAACGAAGAACTGGTTTAAGTTTATTTTGCTATTTCTCATTTATTCAATTTATTTTATGACAGGCCAAAATAACACTGTATTATCACAAATAATTTAAATATTAAACAAACATATCAACTCTGTGGAAGACTTGACTACTTTCGTTTTCGAAAACGGTAAATGACACAGAAATCGTCCTGAAAACCATGACACTTTGCTCACAAGCCCGTTACCAAAGCTCGTCCTAAAGCATTTCTTCATGTGACCGACATCACAGTGTATAGACTCTCTGTACGCACAAACGGAAGTCGCCAAAAACTAGGCGTTCACTTTCGTTTTTCAAAGTTTTGGAAGCTGTCGGTAGTAAGTATTTTTTTTATGTTTTTCTCTGGCTATTTGAAATAAATATTCTTGTTGTATATATTTTGCAGTGTATAATAAATGTCTCTGCAACACAGGGTCATTAAATAGACAATAACGTTTAAAATTAAAACGTATTTTCTCCAAAAACGCAGTTGATCAAAGCAAAAGACGAAGCATTCAGGCTAATAACGCCCGTTATTTTGGAATTGCGAAGGAAATTCGTGTCAGAACCGCTTCTGAATGTTTCATTATCAGTCTATGCACATGAGTTTATACCTACAAATATGCATTTACAATCCCGAATATTTGAAATATTGTTTAATCCAACATGCATCTGAATTATGCTCTAGTCGCAAAACTTGATATAAAACTGTTCCACTATTCGCCAAAACACTGTACGCCTATTCAATAAAGAAATGATGAAGTGTTTGGGCTTAAAAGCTCCATACACTGTACTCATTGAATTAATAAATATAAGTTTTGCGACAGTCAAACAGTATTTATTGGTCTATTCCACCATCAAGAAATAGAATCTGTATGCGTGTTTCCGCTAACATACGAGAAAAATATTTATTTCAGTTTGACAGGACACTTTGTTTCTTCATTTTTTCTTTGTATTTTATCTCCACTATTCGGGGGTGCTGTTCTAATCGCCCCGGCTTCGGCGTTGGCTTTCTTGGTTAAAAGTGTTTTGGCAAACTTGTTTTTCTGTCACATCTTTTTTACTTTTGCTTATATCTTACTGTAACTTCACATAAACATTGTGCAGCCTACAAACAAAGCCTTTTTTATGCAGGGACTGTGTCCATTATGCCCAAGGTCAAGGTTATAGGTACTTAGTGTTTGAAATTATTTTTTGTTTACAAATTTAAGCTCCGCCTACTGACACACGCGCTGTCCACCTTATTACCTGGTAAAGTCAAAGTGTCCAATTAAACCTATCTTCCAGGGCAATGGTAGCTTTATTCAAATTAGTTATACATGTAGAACAGCTGATATAATCACTAGGAGCCCGGTCATTTTCACTTTGTTCTGTAGTGAATACTGCAATAATTATGAATGAAAACGAGAAAGAGCTGGATGTTAGCTTCGATCTGCTTGATTTTGAATGATATTGATCAGCGGTGCTCTGGAGCCGGATATTAAAATAAACTGAAATTACCAGTTTCCGCGCCGACGGCAACTTTTTTTCTGAGAATAATGATAAAGTCTCCATCGTAAAGTCCGAACAAGTCTCTGAGATGCCGGAAATGGACCAAACACTGAGTTGTGCCACGTAACGATTATATGAATGATGTGTTAGTGATTAATGTTCCTAACTGTGTAAAGAATCTAGCCGTTGTTACAAAAAATAATTTCAAACACTATGTAGGTTAGTGTTTATTAATTAGTACGCATTTATCAATTTATATTGGTCATGCGGCTGCGCCGCGCTAGACCAATTTAATTTGATAAATGCTTACAAATAAACACTAACCTACGCAAAAAGTGGAATTAAAACTGCAGTAATAACATCTAAACTGGTCCATGACTGTTCTGAAACGAAAGAAATTATAACTATTATTTTTTAACTGTTGGTTATCATAAAACAAAGTCAAAACATTGAAATAAAAAAATGAAAAGAAGTTTTGAATAGGCGTATAGTATTTCGACTAAGCGTACAATCCGGATTTTAAAAATTGCGATTAATGGGCCAGAAATATATCGGATAGTGGGACAGTGTCATCGGCATACATGTCTCGGAAAAACACATTTTCCTGAAAACGTATTCGTTATCATAGAGCCATGCTAGTATTTATCGATGCGTAAGATATTTATCATCGAAGTAGCAAAGGTTTCAATTCTTTGCAAAAGCTCAAGATACAGGTATTTCAAAGAATTGATAGTTTCATTACAAAATCGAAAATATATCAACACGTGACTTGACTTGAAATTAAGCATATAATGTATTTTATCAGACATGTTTGGTATCTACGTAAACAGTAGCTCTTAGACAATACGTAAATTAAAAAAAAATACACTTACTTTATGCGATATTAACGAAATAAACAAAGAAAATCCAAGCCATCCGCGACAGCAAAAATTTGTGTCTTGATTTTTGAACGCCTAGTTTTTGGCGACTTCCGTTTGGGCGTGCAGAGAGTCTATACACTGTGGACATCCCTAAGCATGTAATATAGGTTATTGTCCCCTCGCGATAACTAAAATTATTACATACTCGTTTCTATTCCCCGTTAAGTTACACTGGAACCGGAAACGTCAATATTTTACCATACACTGACGCGCCTGACCCATATCGAGTGAGTGACGTAATTCAGAGTGTGTTATTGCACTATTTTTTTCTATTTTGTTCAGTATTGTCAATCCTATTCAGGCTATTGAACAAATTTATGATATTTACATTATATTTATACGTGTAGATGCGCATGTAATAAAAAGGTTATTACCTTTGCATCGGAAAATATGCACTCGTTCTTCAGCGGAAGAATATTGCGCTCCTAAAGTCGCGCAATATTTCCGCTGAAAAACTCGTGCATATTTCCCGATACAAAGCTAATAACCTATAACTAATTTGTACTTACCGTGATACCACTTGAAGTTATAGTTTTTTTTCCGTTCCAAAAGTCAAGTTTCTTGGAATTTCTTAAATCATTATCTTTTAATGCAACTTAAAAGTTGTTAAATTAATTATTGTTTTAAAAAATCTTTGAAAAAGACAAAACTCGTCAAAACTATTGTATGTACGACATTTGGTTTACTTGTATCAATAGTGCTCTCCATAAAACGCTCTATATTTTGTGCCATAAAAGGGTTATGTTAACTGTTAAGTGACAAGTTATATTGGTAATCTAGTTCTTCTTGCGCATATTTAAAAAGAAATTACTCTACGTTAACCACAAGATCAAAGGTATGAATTGTGTATGCAAGTCGGATTTTACAAATGTACTTAATCACACTGGCCATAGCTTTATCAGATCAAGTGGTTCCAACGTTGTTTGAGCGGTGAATTTTACGCAGAACAGATGGAGAAGTATGGATTGTATAAATTTCGGATTTAAAGGAATTTCTACCCGAACAAGAATATGTCCAAATTAATCTTATTCCTAAAATACCATAAAAAGTATTGATACGAATGTTCAAACTACAACACAATAGACGTGTATCTGGTTCGTTGCCACTTTAAGCTCAGACAATGTTTTCCAGACTCGGCCCTCCGAGTCATATTTTAGTTGAGACATGAATGCACGTATGCACTTTGAGCAATGTTTCATAATTATTTGTTTTCTAACATTTGGTATGCTGAAATATTTTCTTGAATTTACTTGTATTTACGCTACTGCGTTTACTTTAAATAAATATATATGGCTCCGAAAAATATATGAACGTGTACACCTGTACATGTATTGTTCACTTTTGTATATATGTCATAGAATTGACCCTTTTCATTTTAAATAAGATAAGAAATTGCACTTGATTATCCTACTGTTTACATCTCACTAAATTAGAAATACATTTTATATATGATTTCATTTCGCTAAAATGAACTGGATAAGAAAGGTATTCGCTCTTATTTCTGTGTTTTTTGTTATTCCAGCAAATACAGAATTAACGTCAAATGAATTAAAAATGTTTGAAGATCTTGCCACTTATGTTAAATCACTGGAGTGGAAACTGAATAAAGTTGAAAAGAAACTTCAAAACGTAGAAAATGAACTGGAAGGACAAAAAGAATTAAACCGTAAGCTGGAAAATGAACTACATGCTCAAAGGATGATCTTAGATTTGCTACAGACAAACAATGACAAACTAAAACAGAAAGGTGATATAATGGAACAGCAAAATGAAAGTATAAAACATTTTCTGGAACATATCACGCGCTCTGGGGATGTCGATGTGAACGAAAACATGACTAAAAGTAGTGTTAGACAAACTGCTCAACGACACGTTGGTGACATAAATGAAATACGAGTTGGTAAGTTTTTTTTTTATTTCCGTGAACACAGGTATATTTCATAGCCGTTTAGCAAAATGATGAAAGCTGTAGCTTTTACTTCTATTTCGTAAAAGTTTAGCTCGTAAATGAATATTGTGCTGCTTCTCAAAGTATCGCTTGTGTTTCTCAACTCTTTTCATAGCTATAAAAAGTTGAACATGACATATTTAAATTAAGACAACCTCTCATATTTGATGTAAATGAAATATACGTCAATACATTATTTCTGTAATTTCAAAATTAGATAAAAACAAATATGGTAGCACTGACTTCAAAATGACCGTTTTTTCCATAACTATACATGGCCAATATTTCAATTGATATAAGAGATCATTTTGTTTCTCAAGTTTTTCTCCAACATATGTACGAATAAAGTTTTTCTTTTTAATATTGCAGCTTCAACAGTATGAGGAATTAAGCGATGTTCGTTTTAATATTTCAGCTCGCCAAGAACGTGAGCAAGTGGCATTTTCGGCCTACCTAAAGCATGACTTGTCAAATCTAGGGCCTGGGCACACAATACAATATGGAGCTACTGTCCTGAATGAGGGGAACGCTCTCAACGTCCATACCGGCATCTTCACCGTCCCGGTTAGCGGCGTCTACTTTTTCTCTTTTGCCTGCGAGGACGACCACAATCATCGCATATATGCCGATATCCTAGTCGATGGAACACGCAAGTCGTTAATTTTAGAAGGACCCGTCGCAAATGCCCATTCTATGGGAACGAACGTAGTCATCCTACGACTGACCAAAGGTCAAGCTGTCTGGGTCGCCATTGATTCTTGGGGTCACGATGGCCTACTCCAAAACATCGCCACCACATTTTCCGGAGCGTTTCTATATCATTAGCTTACAGCGATTTTCTATATATATTTTTTTTCATTTATGTACAAATATCGCTAGTTAGGCACTTCCAGATAATAAAAAGAACAGAAATAAACAATATGATTTTCTTTGCAATGATGTATCATAACTTGTAAATACCTGTGTAGGCGGTGTGTGTCACACAGTTATACATGTATTCTGAACTGTAATCTACAGTTAGCAGGGTGGTTTGTCGCCTAATTTATCACGGTTCAGACACGCAGGAATTGAATCACGAGTTGTTCAATATCTAAGAATGTGAACACGACGAACCGTGGTAAATCAGACGATATCTCACAAGACGGACTTGGTTGTTTTCATTCTTACATGCTCATTGAAATGTTTTAATAAAAACAGACATAGAATTGGACGTCATGTGGGAGTCTGGCGTCATATTTGAACGTCATAATGTTCTCTTACTAGTTCATATAACACAGAAATCGTCCTGAAAACCGTAACACTTTGTTCACAAATCCGACAGGCTCGTTCTAAATCATTTCTTCACTTGACCGACATCCCAAAGCGCGAATATAGGTTATAGCCCCGAGCGATAAGAGAAACTATAACGTATTTGTTGTGATTTAGGACTTGACGTTCCGTTCCAGAAGTAATGTGTCTTATGGGTTTTTATTATCTTTTTATGCACTTAAAGATGTCGAACTTCAACATGTCAAATCCTTAATATATTTTTATCTTTACTGTCTTAAAAGAAAACAAAATCTTTGGGAAAGATATAACTCCTTAAAGTTGTTATATGCACGACATTTGTACATCAATGTTCCGGACTGTATTAGGCATGGGGCCTCCGTGACAGAGTGCTATATGACCTATAATTGTGTCGGTGCGACGTTAAACCCAGCAAAAACAAAAACAAATGTATGAGTCATTTCTTACTGCTGTTGACAAGCCTGATCCAATTAATTGTTTTACTTGTATCAATAGAGCTCTGTTGAAAAACAAAACTCTATATTTTCTGACATAAAAGGGACAGGCTTACTGCAAAGTAACAAGTTATATTGGTAACTTTATATATTTTCTTCTTACGCGTATTTAAAAAGACAATTCTCTACTGTTACAACAACATCAAACGCATTCATTTTATTATCATTATACCACATTCATACAGCACACTTTTCATGCACAAACGTGCTTTACAGAACACAAACAAAAAATGCCGTTTTACTTCAACAAAACAGGTTTATATAGATAAAACCAAAGAAAACAAACATATATACATATTTTAAAAAAGTGACCTTAGGATGAAAACTGTTCTATGCTTTGATATGGAAAAAAATATCAGTCAGTCTGTGAAATGTTGTACAAAGAAAGGGGTTGAAGCATACAGCGTGTCAGCTTCCCAAATATTGACGGGAAGGGAGTTCCAAAGCTTGGGAGCAATGAAGGAAAAGCTCCTATTACCATACATCACGGTTTTAGTCTCTGGCACAACCATTGACAGCGTGTCTTATGATCTTAGCTTTCTAAGCGGTTTATAGACTTATATCATATCCCTTATATAGGGAGGAGACTAATTGTGACTCAACGGTGTGAGTCAAAACCTTACACTGTACCCTGTATTTCACTGGTAACCAATATGATTCTGACGGGATGTCCTAGCGGATATCCTGGGGAAAAAACGCTCGCACATCCTTAACAAGGCATTGTGCAGTAGTATAACCTAGAGGTAATCAGGAAATTTGACAAGGGTTTTTGTGGCATCACGGGTAAGAATCTGTCAAATGTAACCTATTCTGTATAGTTGTGCTTATCCAGCCTGACACAAAGAGTTAATTTAATGTTCCATATTGCTGTCTAATACTGCATCAAGATTCCATTCATCTTTTGATAACGTTTTAAATGTACTTGGAGTAACGCTTTGCTGTGAATAACATTACGTATGTTTTGTCAGCATCTAGCGTCAGCATGTTGCAATGCATTCACGAAAGAAATTTCAGCCAGACAACCTTGAATGTTTCACTTCTAGCTACCACTTCTGTTGGCTTAAAGGACATGTATAATCGCATAATCGAAAAGTCATCGGCTTAGAAATGATGGAGCTGTCCTTACGTCTGCATATGGCACAAATGAGCGGGTTTATTGTAGGGTAAAATGGGGTAACTGGGACAATGGGGAAACTGGGACACTTTACACTTTTCAGTAAATTGGGG
This sequence comes from Mercenaria mercenaria, assembly GCF_021730395.1. Classification (NCBI taxonomy): domain Eukaryota; kingdom Metazoa; phylum Mollusca; class Bivalvia; order Venerida; family Veneridae; genus Mercenaria; species Mercenaria mercenaria. The sequence continues at coordinate 30,540,756 of NC_069365.1, read as the reverse complement.
TAAATATTGGTTACGTTCCCTAAATCAGATCATATGTTGAAAAAGGACATTCAGTGTTAAAGCCTAATATGACAAAACTTTTCTGCCGATGGATTGGAAAATATTTTAAGAATCGATTTTCTTAGACTTATGTTGAGAGTATTACTAATTAAATAAAAATAAGAAAACATAAAACTACACACTGTAAATAATTATGCCTATTTTTTCAGATGGTGCATTAAAATATTCTCGTTATGTTCCTGTCTAGTGAAACGCACAGTAGAAATAGTCGTCTGACTTTATAGATGTATTTGCTTATATGTTGTCGGTATATCAATAAAATCTTAAAGATATTTAATTTCGGTACCATAACGGCTTGATCATAAATGTGACGTCAATTTTGACGCAAGAAGCTGGTTCTCGTATACACAAAATATCGCATTTAACTTGTTTGAAATACTGAAGCGTATTATGTATCATTGCAAATCAAGGACATGGCATTATTTTTTTTTAATTCTATAAAAAAGTATTATGATTTTGTTTTATTGACTTTCATTTTGAATAATAAAGTGGCCTGTCATGAACCGTTGCGTTGACGTCAGACAACGACGTTATAAAACAGGTGCTTGTTAGTGAAATATGGCATGTCCAAAATATTTATAATATTATGTGTTGATACCTTCAGTTATGGGTAGAGTTGCAAAACTGTAGGTATCACATTACTATTTCATACAATGGGATTTGTTTTTGAGAAATTACAACATACTTTATTTTTGAACGTTCCTTTTCAAAAGTGTCCCACTTATCCTAATGTATTGGGGCAAGTTGGACACTGTCGTTAAGAACAAAGTTCTCCATGATTTTATTTTTGAACGAACTGGATGCTGGAAGAAAATGGGGATATGCTCCAATGGACAGTACATAAAATGTTGTACATAACTGGACATAACCACTATAAATTGTTAACTTTTAATCTTTTTCCACAAATGAAATGAAAATAGGAAAGAAAGTCTAGTAATGACGAAACTCTGATATTTTGTAAGTATACCACTAGTTCACAGGCGTGGTCATAATATATATTAGCTTAACTCTGGTGCAACTACTGAATTTTCTACCCGATACCAAGTTTACATGATCTAAGTCACTGTTTATTCACATACGTTTATTTAAAGGGAGATCGTTCCGTGAACCCCTCCCACTCATTCCGCGTAAAATCTGGTGAGTTTAGAATTTTTGATAGTCTAATGGGCTAATACTGATATTTCTTTCATGTTTAAAGAAACTGTCGGCAAATCTTATATTAATAAGTAGTATTTATACTAGGTGAAGCGCAGGAACCAACTGACAGTCAAGCCAACATAGTAGTTCTTTTAGTTAATTACTCCTTTAAAAGATGACGTTGTGTCAAATATTCAGGCTAAAGCAAACACCAAATATTGGCCAGACAACACATTTTAGGTACAGTTGCCAATAGTTTCCGAGAGCGTATGCCCATGTGTCCGTCTAGATCTCCTTAACCCTGCCTTCTTTCCCCTCAAATTTCATCCCCTCCTCCCCGCGTCTTCTTGTATGCAAAAAGTTAGTTAATGTCCTTATTTCTTTGTGAAAAAAGACACACATTTTAATTGTCCCGTTAATATTTGATAAAATCTATGTTTTAAGACTGTTTAAAATTTTGATCAGTTTCAAGTGTAAAAATCACATATATAAGTACATAATGGATTATGTCAAGTTTATGTTTAATTCATACATAGTTATTTACACTTATAACATTTTTCTATTTTAAACGATTTATATAATAAGCATATATTGAAACAAATAATGACATAATTTAGGCAAAACTTGGACATATTGATTTCTTTATGCATCCTTGTTTTACAAAACAGTCATAAATTGTAATTAATACGGAGCTATATTTTCAGTTTAGAATTCGTTTTTGATCTGTGGACATGAATGGTTTCATTTGTCATAAATGCGACTGTAATATACATAAATTCTAATAAAACTAAAATGTCCCAAGTTACCCCAACTGGGTGGGGTAACTTGGGACACTTGACCAATGTTTAATTAATTTATAGTTAATCACAGGTTATCAGGTATTTGTAAAAGTTTATATTCGTCATATATCATATAGGTTGCGCATACTGAAATATCAATAAATCAAGTATATATTTTGTCTTTCTAAAATATTACTCAACAGTGATTCTTTAAGTGTCCCAGTTACCCCATTTTACCCTACACGATATAGTTGTTTTGACTCAATTCTGATCCCTGGGTCACACTGTACTTCATCGACACATGCGTCAACAACTCAACATCAACGCACAATGTTAGATAGCGGTCACTTAAGAAATGAAATGATTTTTCTCGGTGTTCATGCGAAATGAACAACAGAATAGGATCGGCAAATCCATGAATCTCGATTCATGTTTAATTTGCCGATCCTATTCTGTCGTTCATTTCGCATGAACACCGAAAAAAATAGTTTCATTTCTTATATTTACGTTATATTTCCTTTCCATTTGTGAACACGATAATATTATAAATTGCACATATTTTGTGGCATTTAACATTAAAATCAGCTTCCCGGCCATTCTGTTCACCACATGGAACAACTGCGACGTCATCTAAGGAACGTTCTCCCTGACTATACGCGGACGTCGTCAAAACAGCGGTCGGTTATCACTAAGCAGCGATGACGTAAATTTCGCGCCTTTCCTTTGCTGTTCATACGAAATGGCGAATGTAAATATTTAGATATGACGACATCCATGCATGTGTTTTGTCTTTGACTCCAAAATGACGTTCGAAGCAATGTCACAATGTTTGGTGGTCAATCGTGTGGAAAGCTGCAGACAGATCGAGTAGGATGAGGACTGTAAAAGAATTCTGGTCGAGAGCTTTGAGGAAGTCATTCTGTACCTTTATCAAAGCTGACTCAGTTGAATGAAACTTTCTGTAATTTTTAATCTTTTTCAACGAAAGGGAGATTGGACACAGGTCTGTAGTTTTTGAGAATATTTGGTTCAAGACCTGGTTACTTATGCAGAGGTCTTGCAAGTTTAAACTCCTGCAATACATTATATCCTAATTTCATTGATGTTTTTTTTTTTAATGTTTGTTATCAGCGGCAAGAATTCATCAAAACGAAAAGATGGAAAACCACAGGTCGTCCAACACTACATAAACGAAAATGTTGCAGGCTCGGTTTGATTTAGCCTGTTCATGGACAGTAGTGGGGATGCAAGCTACCGTCCAAGCCCTCCAGCCCCGGGTTGAGCTGAACTCAACATTTACGCATGTTATAAAATCCATGCTAGCGATTCATGTTTAATTTGCCGATCCTATTCTGTCGTTCATTTCGCACGAACACCGAAAAAATAGTTCCATTTTTTTATATTTACATTATATTTCCTTTCCATTTCTAAACAAGATTATATTATAACTTGCACATATTTTGTGACACTTAACATTAAAATCAGCTTCCCGGCCATTCTGTTCACCAGACGGAACAACTGCGACGTCATCTAAGGAACGGTCTCTCCCTGACTATACGCGGACGTCGTCAAAACAGCGGTCAGTTATCACTAAGCAGCGATGACGTAACTTTCGCGCCTTTCCTTTTGTTGTTCATATGAAAAGAACGTCATAATTTTTAATGGAAAAGAATAGGGCGAATGTAAATATTTAAGGTATTAGACCTCTAATAGTAATGTTTAAGAAATGGTATTTGCTTGGTATTTTCTTACTGTTGACCGTGCTTTACACTGTGTTGCAAATTTTTAAAAACTTTAACAGTGCCGTTTTTTATAAATTTTGTATAATTAATGGTATTTCCTCAAGCTCAAGTGGTGACAAATTTCAAAGTGATGGCCTTTATCTAAAACGTTTACAGACAATTCATTTTACCATTATTATTTTATGAAAGAAATATCAAACTATTGGTAAACATATATAAAACTTAAAATAAAACTGTCAATATTAGGGTGCCTCAAGTAAATAGGTTTAATGTTACAGAACTCTAACTCCGACATTGAAAAATTAAGGTCGAATGCTGCGAGTCTGTTTTGAATTTTGCTTGCTTCATTCAAAAACAACTTTGGGGCAGAAGTAAAACCTACCTACATTTCTTCCACAATATGTAATCTAAAGATTGAAGGCAAAATAAAGAACTTTCACCATATGTAACTCAGTATTTTTAAAGATGTCTAACTCTACCCCTTCTGTCGCAGAGGTAAATTCACTTTGAACACCAAGAAATCGCTTATCAAATGATTTTTTTCCCTATTTTTATGCAATAAATCATTAACATGTCTTGAAAGAAGTGAAAACTTACTAGAAAAAAATGGAAAATAAGGAAAAAAATTTTGGTCCCAGTGGGTTTTGAACCTACGCCCCCCTGAAAATTGCAGTCAAAGTAGGTTTATGGTAAGAATTGAATACTCTTCAAAAAGAAGGTACTGTATTATGGGCCTAATCCATGAATCGCGCTAGGGATTCATGTTTAATTTGCAGATCCTATTCTGTCGTTCATTTCGCATGAACACCGAAAAAAAAATAGTTTCATTTCTTATATTTACAATATATTTATTTTCCATTTGTAAACAAGATAATATTATAAATTGTACATAGTTTGTGGTATTTAACATTAAAATCAGCTTCCTGGCCAGTCTGTTCATCAGACGGAACAACTTCGACGTCATCTAAGGAACGTTCTCCCTGACTATACGCGGACGTAGTCAAACAGCGGTCGGTTATCACTAAGCAGCGATGACGTAATTTTCGCGCCTTTCCTTTTGCTGGTCATACGAAAAAGAATTGGGCGAATGTAAATATATGATATGGAAACTTAGTAAGATATATTAAGCTTATACAACAGTCTTCTCTACTATTCCAGAACGCATCAAATTTGATGATCTAAATTTCTCTATGAATTTTGGTAAAGAGTTTGTAATACAGCCGCCACAAGGAAGGACACAATGGGTTGTGCTAAAATCAGATACTAAAAGATTATTTTTGCCAATAAAGAAACGCCCCTGGTACTAATAGCTTTTTAGGAAAGAAAAACGTTTGTTTTCTGTCAGGAGAAAGGCACTCACTAGCATTATGTTATCAAAGAGACCAATGCTCTGTGGGTGAAAACAATCTAAATATGTCAAATACGTCTACATCCGGCGGCGGCAGATACAAAATATACCAATGCAAATGATATCGATATCACAAAACTATTGGGGGGAAACATGTTACAAACTACAAAGCTTGACAAATACAAAACAATCACACAAACTTCAAAAATAGAGTTTCTATCGACAAAACATATACATAGCAATTCAGGTTTCTGACGGAACGTTTCCTCTGCAGCTAGCTAAAGTCTTTAGTGAGAAATGATACTCAGCTCTTGTATTTGCAGTCAATCAAGTTCTTCTTGGAAAATCCATACCTATTTCATTGCACGTTTTTTATGTTGGTTGATTCTTGGTCCTTCCGCAGAAAGCGAGAATAATAATTTGAACTTGTCATGGACAGTCGCGTTCTCAGCTCGTCACAAAATCTTATGAACTCGACCCCTACGCGTACGCAATCATCCACAACTCTACTGCAAATATTTGTGGTCATAACTCCGAATAGCATTTACAAGTTGAAGCCGGTTTCCTATTCAACATTAAGAGATACAGAACTTTTTACTAGTAGTTCTGTTATAAATTTAAGTAGACTACTCAAGGGTTTTAGCCATTCAGATTCGGATAGATAATATACATACAATAACCGTTCCCTAATAAGGGTCTCTCTATATATTCCAAGACGTTGCCAAACGTTCTTTGCTGTTGACAAATCTTATGAAAGTTCTTTAAAAATGTTATAAAGTTTGCCAGCTCTTGGCCATAGATGAAAATATCTCAGAACTTTTAAGAGTTAAATCAGAATGCCAAATATTTTGGCAAATGTTTCATCACCCAGTCGTGACACCCATCATGAAACGTTTCCTTCTAGCAAATTGCTTAGCGCAGCCAAGGTTAAAATGACGGCTATAATGGAAAACATGAATTCTGCAAAAAGTGCATGCTTCAAAGCCTCCAATAGTTTTAACTAAATTTTGAGATCCTCTGAAATTTATTAACCATTACTTTTGAAGGCTTCTATCAAAAATAAAACGTATCTATTAGGACGAAACATTTGAGTTAAAGAAAGGTAGGGGCTTGTTTGCAAGAATGCTAATTATCACAGTTAATTAAGTGCGACTGCTTAAAATCATTGTACAGTTCAACGCGATATGAATACTGCGCCAGCAAATGGTACAGAATAATACTCATGTGGAGCAGAGAATGAGCTTTGTTCAATTCCAAGCTACATATATATCGATATTGACATGAATACATCACTTTGTGATAGTTTAAAAGCTACAACACTATTGAAATATTATGTTTTTCGTTTAATAAATGTTGTAGCACATGCAGTACACGAAACAAATATATTAAACAAGACATTTTCAACATGATTGCTGAAATACACTGGGTGGTATTAGATTTATTTTGATTATTTCATATCATTTAATTATCTGTTTACTTCAATATTGATATTACATTGACAAACAAATATTCTAGAATGAAAATTACAACGGCAATGATATTAAATTTTGCTGTGTAGTTTAACTTAGTTTTAAGATACGCAGAGTTATATTTTAAACTTGGCCACCATTTTGATGACGCCAGTCCAAGTTCCGAGACTGTCCAGTCTCGGAACTTGGACTAGCGACATCTCTTTTTGTGACCTTTACACATTGTTTAACAGTTTTGTATATGTCGCAATTAACCTTTTTTTCCGATCGCACGGGATTCCCGTTCTGAATACACTATTTCAACTTTTCGTCTTTGGTAGACAGAAGTGTTTAGTAAATGTATGACAAAATGTATAACTAAAAAACCTAGTAACATGACTATGGTTTTTTTTTTTGTTGTTGTTTTTTGTTCAAAACTTGATACAATTTTTGCAAATTATGGATTTTTGAGAGAAATTATTTTTCGCTTAAAATGTGTGGGTTAGTCCCCTTAACTTCATGAAAAATTGTTGATACGAATGTTCAAACTACAACACAATAGAAATTTATCTGTTTCTTCATTGCCACTAAAAGCCCAGACTCGGCCTCCCCAGCCATAGTCAGTGATGTTATTTAATTTTAGTTGAGAAAAGGATGCACGTGAAAAACGCTGAACATGCACTGTAAATACTATGAATAATGTTTCTTCATTATTTGTCTTCTAACAATAATTATGCTAAAACATTTTCTTGAATTTGCTTGTTTTTCTCTCTACTGTATTTACTTTAAATCAACATGTATGGCTTCGAAAATATATAAAAATGTGCACCTAAACATGTACTGTTCATTTTTTGTGTATATGTCATAGAATTGGTCCTTTTAGTTAAAATAAGATAAGAAATTGCACTTGGTTAACCTATTGTTATCTTTCACTAAATTAGAAATACATTTTATATATGATTTCATTTCGCAAAAATGAACTGGATAAGAAAGGTATTCGCTCTTATTTCTGTGTTCTTTGTTATTCCAGCAAATGCAGAATTAACGTCAAATGAATTAAAAATGTTTGAAGATCTTGCCACTTATGTTAAATCACTGGAGTGGAAACTGAATAAAGTTGAAAACAAACTTGCAAACGTAGAAACTGAACTGGAAGGACAAAAAGAAATCAACCGTAATAGATGCTCAACGGATGATTTTAGATTCGCTACGGACAAACAATGACAAGCTTAAGCAGAGTGTCGATATAATGGAACAGCAAAATAAAAGTAAAGAGCATTTTCTAAAGCAGATCGTGCACGCTGGGGAAGTCGAGGTGAACGAAAACATGACTAAGAATAATGTTAGGAAAAATATTCAACAACAAACTGGTGATCAGAATACAATGCGAGTTGGTTAGTTTTTTTATTACTGTGACACAGGTATCTTACATAGGCGTTTAGCAAAATAATGAAAGCTGTAGCTTTTACTTCTATTTCGTAAAAGTTTGACTTCAATATTTTAACTTGTAAATGAATATTGTGCTGCTTCTCAAATTTCTCAACTGTTTTCATAGCTATAAAAAGTCGAACATGACATATTTAAATTAAGACAACCTTTCATATTTGATGTAAATGAAATATACGTAAATACATTATTTCGGTTAATTTCAAAATTAGATTTAAAAAAGAATATGGTAGCACTGACTTCAAAATGACTTTTGCCGTGACTATATACGGCCAATATTTCAATTGATAAGAAATTTGTTTCTCAAATTTTTCTCCAACATCTGCACGAATAAGCTTGTTCTTTTTTAATATTGCAGCTTTAACATTATAAAGAATAAAGCGATGTTCGTTTCAATATTTCAGCTCGCCAAGAACGGGAGCAAGTGGCATTTTCGGCCTACCTAAAGCATGACTTGTCAAATCTAGGGCCTGGGCACACAATACAATATGGAGCTACCGTCCTGAATGAGGGGAACGCTTTCAACGTCAACACCGGCATCTTCACCGTCCCGGTAAGCGGCGTCTACTTATTCTCTTTTGCTTGCGAGGACTACCGCAATCATCGCATATATGCCGATATCCTGGTAGATGGAACACGCAAGTCGTTAGTTTTAGAAGGACCCGTCGCAAATGCCCATTCTATGGGAACGAACGTGGTCATCCTACGACTGACCAAAGGTCAAGCTGTCTGGGTCGCCATTGATGCTGGGGGTAACGATGACCTACTCCAAAACAGCGCCACCACATTTTCCGGAGCGTTTCTATATCATTAGCTTACAGCGATTTTCTATATTTTCTGATTTTTTTTTCATATATGTACAAATATCGCTAGTTAGGCACTTTCAGAGAATAAGAACAGAAATAAACAATTTGACTTTCTTTGCAATGTTGCAACATAATTTATAAATACCTGCTTTGGCGGTGTGTGCCACACAATTATATTCTGAACTGTAATCTACAGTTAGCAGGGTGGTTTGTCGCCTAATTTATCACGGTTCGGACGCGCAGGAATTGAAGCACGAGTTGTTAAATATCTAAGAATGTGAACACGACGAACCGTGGTAAATCAGACGATAAATCACAAGGCGGCCTTGATTGTTTTCATTCTTACATGCTCAATGAAATGTTTTGATAAATATAGATATAGAATAGGACTTCATGTGGGAATCTGACGTCATATTTGAACGTCATAATGTTCTCTTACCAGTTCGCGCGTGAACCCTTATTTAAATATACTTAGTTTGAACGTCTTCTTTGTTTAAACTGCAGGCAATATTACGCTTAGGGATATCAGTCATACGAAAAAATGTTTTAGGTTTATTTTGCTATTTTGCATAATTTGTTAAGTGACAATCACTTTTCCAGGTCAAATAACACTATTATCAAAAATAAGTTAGATGTTGAACAGACATGGAATCTATCAATTCTGTGAAATACCAACCTACATTCGTTTTCAATATCGGTAAATAACACAGAAATCGTCCTGAAAACCGTAACACTTTGTTCACAAATCCGTTTCCAAGGCTCGTCCTAAACCATTTCTTCATTTGACCGACATCCCTAAGCGTGAATATAGGTTATAGCCCCGCGCGATAAAAGAAACTATAACGTACTTGTTGTGATAACACTAATTAAGACTTGACGTTTCTGTTCCAAAAGTAATGTTTCTTGGGGTTCCTTATTATCTTTTTAATCTTTTTATGTAATTGAAGGTGTCGAACTTCAACCTCTCAAATCCACCTTCATATATTTTTATCTATAGGCCTACTGTCTTAAAAGAAATCGAGTGCGGGAGGTCGTGGGTTCGATTCCCGGCCGCGTCATACCAAAGACGTAAAAAATGGTACTAGCAGCTTCCTCGCTTGGCGCTCAGCATTAAGGGGATAGTGCTAGGACTGGTCAGCCCGGTGTCAGTATAATGTGACTGGGTGGGGTATCATGTCACGTGTCTACGGCGTGATATTCCAGTGAGGCAGCACTATAAAGTTGGGCATTGTGCTCACTGCTCAAGTAGACACCGTCGTTTATATGACTGAAAAATTGTTGGAAAAGACATTAAACCCGAACACACACACACACTTAAAAGAAAACAAAATCTTTGGGAAAGATATAACTCTTTAAAGTTATTATATGCACGACATTTGTACACCAATGTTCCGGACTGTATTAGGCATTTCTTACTGCCGATGACTCTCCAGGTCAAATAACACTGTAGTATCAATTATCCATTAAGCCAACAGAAGTTGTAGCTAGAAGTGAAACATTCAGGGTTGTCTGGCTGAAATTGTTTCGTGAATGCATTGCAACAAATGCTGACAAAACAGACGTAATGTTATTCACACGATGACGTACGATAAGCATAGCGACCATATTTTCCGGGATGTTTTTATACTATGAGTTTGCTGTGTCTATATGTATTCTGGTTTAGATATTTTCTTGTCATATACTAATGCCGTTAGGTGTTAATGGGATGTCTTTGATACTTATATCTTATAAAAAGAGCAGAATACGCAGTTTGATTTTCTGTACAAAAGTGGACATAATTTGTAAATAAGGCAGTGTGTGCTGAATAGTACGGTGCCCCTAAAGTGACATGTTACGCACTTTTTTCCACTTAGGTAATGTGAGACTTTTTTTAAACGAAATAACTAACGAAATCATTTCGTTTTAACGAATTAGTTATTTCGTTTAAACGAAATGTTATTATTTCGTTTTAACCTTTAAAAAAAAAGGTTTTCGTAATTAAAACGGTGAGGGACAAGTGATTTGAAGTCAGCCACTGACACCGTTTGACTGTATATGCCTGGTGTGTTATTTATTCTTTCCCCAAAGATAAACCGTTTTGCAAAATAGTGGCATCCACACGTTTGCACACAGGCAGCAAAATGTGACTACACGTGTATGCGAAATGGTTGTGAAAACATTACAAAAATACCAACAAACTTTGGACACTGGCATTCTCAACGTCAATGAACACCTCGATAGTGTAGTTGTACATGTGAAGCGCGACGAGAGATACCTTAGAACCTTTTGTGTTAGAAGTAGGATGTTTACAGGAGATAACCCCGTCAGATGTGTAGATACGCGGCCGTTCTTCTTGCAGTCGGATATTAGGTTTTTGGTAAATTCAGGTGCTTAACAATGCAGCGCACAATAAACGTAACTTAATTAAACTATGGTGCTCAAAAGGAGGCACAAGGAATCAGCAGTGAGGCGTTGATACTGCCAATTAACACTAATTAGCGCAAATTTAGTGAGATCTTTATGCATAGATACACATGTATGAGGTATAATTTCGTCTGACAAAACACGAATTATCAACGTAGAAACCTACAGGTCGCCCAAACTGACAAATGTTGCATGCTCGCTTTGACTAAGTGGTACTACTGTCTCACAACTTTATCAACTTGTAAGCTCGTGAAAATGGGCCGTATATGAACCTGCAGAGATTATATTAATACTTACCTTTTTGAAACGGTAAATTAATCTGTAGCAAGTCGTCGGATTACAGATTTGATCAAATTAAAAATTAAGATCTTGAGATCCAACTAAATTTTAAACTTAATTTCCCGTGAAAAACTGGCGATGATAAACAAATAACTGTTTCGTTCTCACATTATTCACAAATAACTGATTTTTGTTGGATGAAAACCTGTATTATTTAACGGGGGTGTGGTGGGGGGGGGGGGGGGGGTGAGGGGCGTAGGTGGGGAGTAATGTGGACCTTTCACCAAGAATTTGTTTCAGTCACAAAATGCAAATAACAGATTTAAACTCAATTTGTAACCTTAACATTGACCTACCGACCAAGTTCATTTGCTCTGCACACCGTCTCATTGCCACTTATCTACATGCCAAGTTCAAAGTTAATACCTTAAATGATTATAAAGTTATGCTCTGGACACAAAATGTGACAGAAAGATTTCCATTGCTGTAACCTCGACCTACTAACCTAGTTCATGTGCTCGAATAGTAATTTAAGGCACAAAAATAAAAAAAAGGAATTTTTGTGGGGGAAGAGGTGTAGGTTGGGAGTGTAGGTATGAGAGTAATGCCAAGTTTACAAAGGACAGCTTGTGGCATTGACCTCTGACCTACAGATCAAGATCATGTGCTTTGCACATCGTCCCACCGCCACCAATCTATATGCCAAGTTTGAACTCAATAGCTTGAATGGTTATTCAGTTATACTCTGGACACGAAGTAAGGACAAATTTGACCTTTGAGTTCCATTTGTGACCTTGACCTACAGACCTGGTATATTTGCTCTGCACATCGTCTGATCTCCACCTACCTGTATGCCAAGTTTAAGTCAAATAAGTTGCGCTCCAGACACGTTTGACCTACCTACCTTGTTCATGAGGTTCAATGCCATCTACCAATATGCCAAGTTTAAAGTCAATACCTTGAACTGTTATGCTCTGGTCACAAAATATGACGGACAGACAAATGCACCTAATATGTTCCTTTTTTAAAAATGGGCGTAAAACAAGGTTTGGCATTGGAACATATCTCTATGCCTGTACATAAATGCAATGAAGATCATCTTTAATGCTTGAATTCTTTAAAATATTCTTGGGTGTCAATCAATGGTCTTTACATTCCCATCCGTATTTTACTCTCTTCATCTCTACCTGTTTTAATTCGTTTGGGTTTAAAACTGTTTTCAAGAGCATTTCAATTTTTTTCTTAATATAAAGAAATTTATTATAAACAAAATTCCTGAATATAAGAACACAATAATAAATACAGGACCAGGGCCAAATTCGACTCTAAATTGGGTATAATTCAGTGAAACAGAAACAAACGTGAAAAATAAATCTAAGATCACTTTATTCAAATACTATAAGCTGACAGCAACACACAGTGACCTAATGAAAAACAACACATGACAAAATACCTCACAAAAAAAATCTAATACATATATAAGTAAAAAAAAAAAATTAAATATGTATACCTAAAATTCATGAAATTCTAAAACAACAGACTGTTTAATCCCTATCAAGATATTTAATCCCAAAAAATATTATTATAAACAGAATGCTTGCTAGAAAATAGATAAAAACTTCAATTGTTTAATCATCATGCAATTTCTATTCATGCTGTACTTTAAGATTAACATGTCAATTCAAATCTGAGGCAACTTAGTGAAATAAAAGAAAAGCAAGAGAAAGAAATAAATATTTAGCATTGTGAGCTAACCATCAAATCTCTCTTAGTATTTCTGAACAGTTTATGCTGATATGTTTTAGTAAATAAAACATGCATCGCAGATGGAAACAGAAATACATTAATTTTCATCAGGAAACAGACAATTGGTGAATGTTGGTTAGGGTTTAGCTAACACCTTTCATGTAAGTTATTCAGTCAAGTAATTTTTCAGAATGTTTTCTGCACTTCAGTCTGTCAACAGAAACCATTCCTTGCTTACCACCATGGCTGTATTTAGGACCCGACATGCTTACTGTAAAATGATGATGGCTTGCGATGACTCCTAATTTCATTGTCAATCAACATTATACAGCAAATTGTTGAACATTTCATTATTATTTACTAAATTATCAAAAGAAAAGAATCTGTCTAAAGCATAAGTAAATTTATAAAACGTATAACAATGAAATGAGCCATACCATGAGAAAACCAACGTAGTGGGTTTGCGACCAGCATGGATCCAGACCAGCCTGCGCATCCGCGCAGTCTGGTCAGGATCCATGCTGTTCGCTTTCAAAGCCTATTGCAATTAGAGAAACCTTTAGCAACCAGCATGGATCCTGACCAGACTGCGCGGATGCGCAGGCTGGTCTGGATCTATGCTGGTCGCAAACCCACTATGTTGGTTTTCTCATGGCATGGCTCATTAATTAATCCTATAGAAGAACACTAATTAACACATGCACAAGTACATAAAAACTTTCATTATGAATTGTAAAGCATCAGCTTTTCCGGTTTTTTTTTCAGGAGTAAGCAAAACTTATGTTAAAAGTATTCAAAATTAAAGCTCACTTAGAAAAAAAATTAATTTATTTCTCCAAGATGTTAATTAACATTTACTAACATCAACAAATATAAACAGTATACCAGCTACCTATAATATAAACAGGAATACTAAACTACTTTAAATATTTTAAACTGGATTTAGAAGTAAATAATTGAGCAAAAAAACAAAATTCTGCAAGAAGGATAACATTCTAAAGTAGAAATAAAACCTTTTGCTGTGTAAAATTTATTTCTACTTGAAGCCTAGGAAATAGATAAGCTAAATATAGCTTTCTCAACAATAACTAAATTTAATTTTCTATGCTAAACACATAATTGATTGACTCACAATGTTTGTTATACAGGAGTTCAGACCTAAATCTAAACACACAAACATCTGAGCTGAATTTTCCCATATGGCATTGATATAAAACTTACTGTAAAGTCAGGGACGAAACAAGAGTAAAGGACAATATCTCATCTAACATATGACCTTATCTCACTATGATATAGTCTTACAGCATCAGAACTTTATGACCACAACCCTATATATCAATACAATATGGCCGACACTGCAACTGAAAAATTATTCCTAACACTTCTAAAGAATGAAAAAAATCAACAAAAAAACAACTGTGAGTCTATAAAATTCTAACATGAGTGATAAAAAATCAGGCAACAGATAACGTAACATATATAAAAAGATCAAAATGGCTGTCCTCATAGCTTGCTGAATACCTAAAAATAGAAAATGGTTTAGTAAAGAAAGATATGAAGTGAATAAAAGGCCATGTACACTTCCTAATGCCCATAACATTCTCCACTCACTTAAAAAACAAACAAGAATAATACCCCTTAAGGAAAGAAAAACTTAACGTGCAAAATGTGCTTTTTACAAGTGTGTCACATATAAAATGGGTAAAATTCTTTGTATTATTTCAATGCCTTTAAACAAAACAGTATTCTGCAAAAATTACAACACATTTGTAATCCCGATCTAAACATTACTGCATCTGAATGATCAAAGATATAAATGAATGATCGGAAATCAAATGTAAACGGTCTTATTAAATACTGTATAAAAAGACTCATAATTTAACTTTTTGTACAAAAGTAAAGGACTAAATAAAACAGGCATATAAATATATATATTTTACAAGTTATGTTAAAACAACAGCTTAAAAGGTTATAAATATTTGCTTTCTTAACAACAACATCTCCATGAAATATGTATATAATACAGATTCCTAATTCATAAAATGGTAACTAAAATGTTGTTAGAATCCTTATTAATTTAATGTATTACAATCTAAGTGTATAAGTAAAATACATCAACCTACATGTGATATACTGAAGTATAAATGACATATAATGTAACATAAACAACTATATATATATATATATATATATAAATCTTTTACATAAATATACCTAAAATACATATATCAATAACAACAGCTCTAACACTTAAACA
Source organism: Mercenaria mercenaria (assembly GCF_021730395.1). Taxonomy (NCBI): domain Eukaryota; kingdom Metazoa; phylum Mollusca; class Bivalvia; order Venerida; family Veneridae; genus Mercenaria; species Mercenaria mercenaria. Next base: position 30,525,305 of record NC_069365.1, on the reverse strand, counting down.
AGAAAGTCATGATGACCCTATATCGCTCACCTGTTAAACCTGGCCTTGGAATCATCAAGACATTCATTCTGACCAAGTTTCATGAAGATAGGTTTATAAATTTGGCCTCTACAGTGTTAACATGCTTTTCCTTTGATTTGTGTGGTGACCTAGTTTTTGACCTCATATGTCCCAGTTTGGAATTTGGCCTAGGAATCATCAAGTTAAACACTCTTACCCAGTTTCATGACCATTACCAATTTTTTGACCCCACATGACCCAGTTTCTAACTTGGCCTAGGAATCATCAAGATAAACATTCTTACCAAGTTTCATTAAGATGGATCATAAATGTGGCCTCAAGAGTGTAAACAAGCTTTTCCTTTGATTTGAGCAGGTGATCTAGTTTTTGAAACCACATAACCCAGTTTCGAACTTGGCCTAGGAATCATCAAGATAAACATTCTGACGAAGTTTCATGAAGATAAGGTCATTAACGTGGTCTCAATAGTGTTAATAAGCTTTTCCTTTGATCTGACGTGGTGACCTAGTTTTTGACCACACATGACCCAGTTTCGAACTTGGCCTAGAGATCTTCAAGACAAACATTCTGTGCAAGTTTGTATTAAATCAAAGTATAAATGAATCCTCCACATCCTTTCAGGGGCAGTAACTCTAGAACCTATGATGGGATATAGCCGGTTTTCAAAAGGAGCCGAGATCCTATTGTGACTTAAGTGGGGTGTAAGAGTGGTTAAAATCGAATGTAAAATGTCACTTCCATCGTGTTCACAAGGTAAAAATTAACAAATTTTGTCTCTCTGAGGGGTCAATCAGGAGCCATAATTCCAGGAACCTACAACTGGATCTGACAGATTCATCATGGAATCCAAGATCTATTGTTGTTAAAGATACTTTGCAAGTTTACATCAAATCAAACCATAAAAAAAGTCTCTATATGGGTGCAAAAGCCAAAACAGCAAATGTTTGCCCTTTAAGGGACCATAACTCTGGAACCCATGACGGGATCTGGCCAGTTTTCAAAAGGAACCAAAGATATTATGCCAATACAAGTTGTGTGCAGATCTGATTAAAACTGATTGCAAAATGTGGTCTCTATCATGTTTACAAGAAATTGTGGACGGACGGACGATCACAAAAGCCCACCTTGTCATTACATGACAGGTGAGCTAAAAATCCATACATGCAATCAGTCAAGAAAGATACATGTGCTAAAAATTCACAAAACAATATGGTTGTAATTATGTAGTCAGTGATATAAAATAAAAAGAAAAGTGAGTCAAAATATTACTGTAAAAATCCTCTATTTTAGAATGGGTTGTTGCTAAGTTATACAGGATATTTGTTTGTTTCAGTGTAAGATCGAAATATCTTTTACGAGTGAACAAAAAATGCATTATTTCCACCAGCGGCATAGCCATAAATGAAACAGTAAATATGGTATTCATAAGTGAAAGATATTTTGATTTTTCATATGTAAAACAAACAAATTTTCTTTTTATTTCATGTTTTGACTAAATTTACCCATTTTATAGTTTCTTACCAGTGAAAAATACATTCGTTAATTTTCACTGTGAAAATAACAGATTGTCACTCTAATATAATTCAATGAAAAACATGCAATAAAAACAGTTCTATGAGTGCAACTTTTAGCAGGTTATACAACTATTTCCTATAGAAACCTCACCGTGAGACCTGCATTACCCCGACAAGTTTTGGACAGGTCTCGTAGAAGATAAGACTTGTAAAATATATAAAATGTCAAAATGTTAGCATTGTACTAGAAATCAAATCTTTCCTCCAAAGTTAATCTTACTTTGCATTTAACTAATTATATATTTTCTAGTGGTCTAGAATGAAGGGCTATTTGCAAGGGTATCTACATGGAAACTAAATAATGTATTTCAGAAAATCTTAAACAACATCCATTAAGAAATCAAATTAAAATTTCAGCATCACACTTTCTTGTAGAATGACATGTAGACACGTTCTTAAAATTAATTTTAGAATTCAAAGTGTTTGGTATTATTCCAACAAAAGATCAAACTATAAGTATCAGTTTTTGCTCTATATGATTATTGAAGAACATATAACCTTGACTCCTTCTCTCATACAGTTTGCTTTTTCAACTAGTGTGTTCTAAGCAGCAGCTGAACTAGTGTGTTCTTAAAGCAGCAGCTGAACTTGAGTGTTCTAAGCAGCAGCTGAACTTGAGTGTTCTAAGCAGCAGCTGTTTTCTCATTTAAGGTAGTGGGCTCGTAATGACACTAGGCATTTTCCGTATGATTACGTACCCTCATTACGCAAGTCAGCATTCTTCCGATGTAAATGTAGCTGAATGCCCATATGGCTTTCCGTATAGAAACGAAAAACAAGAGGACCATGATGGTCCTGAATCGCTCACCTTTTCCCACATGACCAAGTTTTGAGAATGACGTCGTTTTTTCTATTATTTGACATAGTGACCTAGTTTTTGAGCTCATGTGACCCAGTTTTGAACTTGACCTAGATATTATCAAGATAAAAATTCTGACCAATTTTCATGAAGATCCATTGAAAATCAATTGAAAAATATGGTCTCTAGAGAAGTCACAAGGTTTTTCTATTATTTGACCTATTGACCTAGTTTTCGAAGGTACGTGACCCTGTTTTGAACTTTAACTAGATATCATCAAGGTGAACATTCTCACTAATTTTCATGAAGATCTCATGAAAAATATGGCCTCTAGAGAGGTCACAAGGTTTTTCTATTTTTATACCTACTGGCCTAGTTTTTGACCGCATGTGACCCAGTTTCAAAATTGACCTAGATATCATCAAGGTGAACATTCAGATCAATTTCCATGAAGATCAATTGAAAAATATGGCCTCTAGAGAGGTCAAAAGATTTTAATAATTTTAGACCTACTGACCTAGTTTTTGACCGCACATGACCCAGTTTCGAACTTGACCTAGATATCATCAAGATGAACATTCAGACCAACTTTCATACAGATCCCATGAAAAGTATGGCCTCTAGAGAGGTCACAAGGTTTTTTTATTATTTTACCTACTGACCTACTTTTTGAAGACACGTGACCCACTTTCGAACTTGACCTAGATATCATCAAGATGAACATTCTGACCAATTTTCATGAAGATCCATTCACAAGTATGGCCTCTAGAGAGGTCACAAGGTTTTTCTATTTTTAGACCTAATGACCTAGTTTTTGACCGCACATGACCCTGTTTCGAATCTGACCTAGATATCATCAAGATGAACACTCAGACCAACTTTCATATAGATCCCATGAAAAATATGGCCTTTAAGAGAGGTCACAAGGTTTTTCTATTATTTGACCTACTGACCTAGTTTTTGAGGGCACGTGACCCACTTTCGAAGTTAACCTAGATATCATCAAGATGAACATTCAGACCAACTTTCATACAGATCCCATGAAAAATATGGCCTCTAGAGAGGTCACAAGGTTTTTCTATTATTTGACCTACTGACCTAGTTTTTGATGGCACCTGACCCACTTTCGAACTTGACCTAGATATTATCAAGGTGAATATTCTGACCAATTTTCACGAAGATCTCATGAAATATATGGCCTCTAGAGAGGTCACAAGGTTTTTCTATTTTTAGACCTACTGACCTAGTTTTTGACCACATGTGACCCAGTTTCGAACTTGACCTAGATATCATCAAGATGAACATTCAGACCAACTTTCATACAGATCCCATGAAAAATATGGCCTCTAGAGAGGTCACAAGGTTTTTCTATTATTTGACCTACTGACCTAGTTTTTGATGGCACGTGACCCAGTTTCAAACTTGACCTAGATATCATCAAGGTGAACGTTCTGACCACTTTTCATGAAGACCTTTTGAAATATATGGCCTCTAGAGAGGTCACAAGGTTTTTCTATTTTTAGACCTACTGACCTAGTGTTTGATGGCAAGTGACCCAGTTTCGAACCTGACCTAGATATCATCAAGATGAACATTCTGACCAATTTTCATGAAGATCTTGTGAAATATATGGCCTCTAGAGAGGTCACAAGGTTTTTCTATTTTCAGACCTACTGACCTAGTTTTTGATGCTACGCGACCCAGTTCAGAACTTGACCTAGACATCATCAAGATGAACATTCTGACCAACTTTCATAAAGATCCCACAAAAAATGTGACCTCTAGAGTGGTCACAAGCAAAAGTTTACGGACGGACGCACGGACAGATGCACGGACGACGGACGCTGTGTGATCACAAAAGCTCACCTTGTCACTATGTGACAGGTGAGCTAAAAAACGAAACTCAGTATGCATAGAAAATTCATCGATTTTCACTACGCATCCATTACCTTAAAGAAATAGTTCCTGCTTGGAGATATAATTTCATGCTGGCTGAAATTCAGATTTTGAAAAGTTCACATATCAGGATTCAATTCATTGGTTGCCAGTTTAAAGAAGTATACCTAGAAATTTGTCTTGATAGAAAGGTTCCACTATATTTGAATGGTTAATTAACATATTTCATTGTATTATTATTTCAAATGTAAAATATAACATGTGCATTAAAATTATGTACATAATATCACATCTAAAATGTCTTTTCTTTTTAAAATGCTAAATACTAAAGAAAACTTTAACAGTAAATCAAATTTATGACAATCCCCAACTGGTAATCAAATAACTAAGCCTGGTCAGGACCAAGGTTTGTCAGCCCTGGTTACAAGATGAACACCTAAGAGACATAATTTTGCTTTCATTTAGACATATTTCCTTGATTTTTTTCTAAATAAGTAACTTTATCCAAAAAGGATAAGAAACAAATTGCTGTTACAAACATTAACATGGACACTGTTATACTGCAGGAACTTAAATCTGTTTTTCACTTAATATAGGGATATAAAAGTTTCTTGTGCATTAATTAATGTGTGCACATGCATGAGGAATTGTTGGTAACCAAGACCAAAGGTCAAGGTCACAAAGATATCTCAAAGGATTGTCTTGACATACATAGACAAATGTTGTATTTCTTGCTCAAAGACATATCATAAACACTAAATATATCCTTTTATTCCCAATGACTTTTATAATTCTGGGGCAAATTTTATGTACCTTTCTGGTTATTCTTGGAAACGGTCAACATGTTTTAAATATCCAGGGGGCACATTAATCAACCATGCTGCCCAAATCAATAAACAATATTTTTGCATATCTTTTAAATTTGGTAAATGAGATAAATTTTTGTATGAATTAATTTGAATACAATATCAAACTGACCTGCCCGAAAATTTGTTTGCATTTTGTGAGTAATTATTTAAAAATAAATATTCAATACTTCCAAGCATCACTGATATGATTTCTAAAATTAAACAACATTGCTCATTTTACCTGCAATTCAATACATTCAAGGTTGATGAAGTCAGCTGTCTTCTTTTCCCAACACTGAATTCAAAAGATAGTAAATGCAGAGTAAGCAAAGGGGTGGTTCTCTATAGGGTGATGAAAGTGCACTGGGGTTGGTAGCTAATGTAGAAAAACATATTATGGATTGCAATGCAACTTTTATGCTACAAAAAGAGATTTTTATGGGAAAAAAACAAGACTATACACGACGGACGCTGTGTGATCACAAAAGCTCACCTTGTCACTATGTGACAGGTGAGCTAAAAAACGAAACTCAGTATGCATAGAAAATTCATCGATTTTCACTACGCATCCATTACCTTAAGGAAATAGTTCCTGCTTGGAGATATAATTTCATGCTGGCTGAAATTCAGATTTTGAAAAGTTCACATATCAGGATTCAATTCATTGGTTGCCAGCTGGATGGCTTCCTCACACCACAGCCTTTGCAGAACTTGGGACCTATATAGGTGAGGGACAAATGAGTTTTAGTATGAATCTTACCACTCAGCCACAGAGGCCTTCACGGTCCTGTATGCAGGTCCATACTAGCATGAATCTTACCACTCAGCCACAGAGGCCTTCACGGTCCTGTATGCAGGTCCATACTAGCATGAATCTTACCACTCAGCCACAGAGGCCTTCACGGTCCTGTATGCAGGTCCATACTAGCATGAACCTTACCACTCAGCCACAGAGGCCTTCACAGTCCTATCACTCAGCCACAGAGGCCTTCACAGTCCTGTATGCAGGTCCATACTAGCATGAACCTTATCACTCCGCCACAGAGGCCTTCACGGTCCTGTATGCAGGTCCATACTAGCATGAACCTTATCACTCAGCCACAGAGGCCTTCACAGTCCTATCACTCAGCCACAGAGGCCTTCACGGTCCTGTATGCAGGTCCATACTAGCATGAACTTTATCACTCAGCCACAGAGGCCTTCACGGTCCTGTATGCAGGTCCATACTAGCATGAACCTTATCACTCAGCCACAGAGGCCTTCACGGTCCTGTATGCAGGTCCATACTAGCATGAACCTTATCACTCAGCCACAGAGGCCTTCACGGTCCTGTATGCAGGTCCATACTAGCATGAACCTTATCACTCAGCCACAGAGGCCTTCACAGTCCTGTATGCAGGTCCATACTAGCATGAACCTTATCACTCCGCCACAGAGGCCTTCACAGTCCTGTATGCAGGTCCATACTAGCATGAACCGAGAGAGAAAAATTTATCACAGTTATTCCAATGTTTTCAACAACAAATCATGTTGCTTTCCATACAACATTTCTACTGTTTAAATTAGAATCAAAAACACAATACACAGACACAACTGACATAATCTCTACATAACAGCTTGAAACAAATATCACACAACCTTCTTGGTGCAAATAGGGCATTTATTACTTCCTTCATCTGGCACACACCTAAAAGGATCCACTGGTTATAAATAGCCTATTTCATAAATGGTCTATTTAATATCATGTCTAAGTTTCTCCCAGCAACAACAGTTTTCTAAGGCATTTCTACAGCATTTAAGATTTTAAAGAGGTGAACTAAATTGATGTATATAACTAAATAGTGCCAACCACACATAAAAGGAGGACAAAAAGATTTGGGATGTAATTCTTTAACAATAAAATGAATGACCCATCAGACTGGTTGTCTTGCACATTCTTTACTGAGCCATCCCAGCAAACTTTGTTTGGAGACCAGTCTAACTAAGCAACCATGCTACTGGAAAGTTTCAAAGTTCTGCCTAGACACAACCCATCAGATGCCAGATTCTTTCACTGATTTCTAAACTTTGCTTTGTAAGCACACAGGCCATACTAAATATGTGAAGAAATCAGGATTCAAGAGCTGCAGAGGGCAGGTAACTTTAGTATTTTACAGGGCTTCTGGCCATCTTCAGAAAATATTAATTTTCTGTAATGATACCTATAAAATTAATTCTGACAAAAAATGAAGTATGAAAGTTTTAGTCAATGTCTCCTTGCCCTATACAGAGAGTCTACAAAATTAGAACTTTTGTAAAACTATTGTTATTATGATGTTGACTTGATCGGACGACTATAACTTTGAAAAATAATAATTTTTGTTTATATATGTCAATGGTTAAAAAATAGTACACGACATGGTGACAAATTTTCTTTGTTAAGTTGAATATATGTATGCAGGTTAGAGCTTGCCAGTCATGCTGACATTTTGACAATACACTGGTTCAAAAATACATCAGCCTGACTTGACATACACCCTGTGCATCAATGATGTCTATTAAACAAAGAGATAACTTGTTTAACCATATCTACCTGAAAGAAACACCTCACACTGAAACACACAGACATTATTTGTATGTGTACCTATCAACTATAAAATTTCAATGTACAGGACTATTTGCTTAAATAAATATATCCTGTTTTATGTCTAGTATAAACTATTTCAGAGAGACCTTTCTGGCAAAAGTTACAGTTTTTTCTTCCAGTTTATATCAGTAAAGACAGCGGGACCTTTAGATAATGCACAAAGTTTCTCAAGTACAAAATGTATAGACAATAATGAAGTACCTGTCGAGTCAAACATTAATATCGGCATCTATCACACTGATAATTTAGCTATTGTGCTTATTCTATATGCCTTTTCAGATATATTTCACTCATTTATATGCACCTTTTTTCCTTAATTATAATTTATATGCAGGCTAAACTGACCTTCTGGTCTATTTTCAATTGAACCTCGAATTATTAAGCATGCAGATAACCTCTACCAGAAAGGTCAATATGATTTGGTCAATACTCAAATACTGGCTAATACTAAAACAAATTTCTAACATTGAAATGTCTACTCCCAGTGTGCACCCTCCTTGATGTTTTGCAAAAGGAATGTTTTCATCATACCCTTGCCTTTAACACTGATCTCTCCACGATACACAAACTCCATCTGGTCTCCTAGCAATTTGGCTGTCGCCTCAGGCACTTGGATTCTCTCAGGGACACCTGTCGAGTACATGCGACTGGAGATATTGACAGTGTCTCCCCAAATATCGTATAAAAGTTTGGTGGTACCGATAACACCGGCAGTAACCTCCCCGTAGTTATACCCTATATTCAATATGAAGTCAAAATTGAATATACTGTCATTAAACCTCTTTATAGATTTATGTAGCTCTGTACAGAATTCCATCAGTGAATACAAGTGTGCATATGGATGCTTATTCTGGGCTCGTGATGTCTCATTCAGTCCTGATGCTGCCATAAAGGTGCTACTTATTGTCTTAATTTTCTCTACGTCTTTAAAACGTATATCATCTAGAAGTTCTTCATAGTCACTAACCAATTCGTTTAGGACCCTAAGAAATTCTCTACCCCCTTCAAAAGACTCATCATAAATTTCATTGAAATTAACAATGGCTGCAAATATAACACCAACGTCTTTGTGGTTTTTGGAGTATTTTGAGGTTGTTCGTACAACTTCTGAGATGTGAGCAGGAATAATATTGTGCAATAGCCAGTCAGCTTGATCTTTATTTTCCTGCATTATCTGTTTATACTGCCAAGCTTGTGCATCTCCGTGATAATTCAAACGGTAACTGATTTCAGATTCACGATTTAAAAATCCTATCAACACAACCAATAACAACATGTCTAGTATGATTTCAAATTGTAAAATGTGCACATTTGAAAACAATGGAATATACTCCTTGTCAATTACAGTGTCGTTTGACATTACGGTAATGTCTTGTATAGAACTGTTAGAGTACATCAGTGTTGTAACATTTGCGGGTGAAGTTGTCGTCATGTCTGCCACATTGTCGATACATTTGACGACGGCGATCAGAATGATGAGCACCACGCTTGCCAGGAACACGAGCAATGACTTCAGCCACGAGCTCAATGTTGTGAAGTTTGTGTAGTGCAACAATGAGACAACGATGCAAAAACAAAAGAACCTGTCATTCCAGTCTACAGAATTCATCAAGAAGCAAGAGAAGTTGCTGAATACTCCAAGTAAGGGTAAACTTGCCACTAACGCTCCAATAAAATTCCTAAAATACCAACCAGAAGTGATGTGGATCATTTTCAACCAGGCACCGCCATCTTTGTTCTCCGAATACTTGATTGTCAGGGCGCCACGTATAAGATTCAGTATCTCCAGGACGAATGAGACAGCAAAGAAAATAAGCCACGGGAGTTGACGGTCAAATACGACAAAGCAGAAAATTGAAACGATGGCAAACACAAGAAATGAAACTAAAATCTCAAGGAATGAGTGATATTTCGGTGCAGACAGTGTATGCTGATTATGTTGATCCTCCATATAGTGGTCACGATAATTCTCCTCAATGTTGCTCTCCGTGAACGTAAGTGTACATGGGTTTATCGGGGGCCTGAAGAAGTACTCCTTGTTTTCAACACCTTCTTGAATGCTCTTCACAATGTGCATATCTGTGTGATAGTTGATGTTACGGATCTTTGTCCAAGTTTTGTTGATTGGTTCCAATGTCGGATCAAAATCCTCATCTGTAAATACACGTGAAAAATTAGCATTCTATGTGCGCATGATACAAAATACTTTATTATACAAAACAGAAAACATATTTTTGTAAATCTAAATTTAACATAACAAGAATATTATACAGAAAGCTACTATAAAATATACATAAATTATATTGATTTTTAATTGCAACTAAATGTAAAATAGGTGTCTAAAAAAACGAAGTTACTTGTTCAAATATTCTTCGAAACAATTCAAAATAAGACTACTGCCTAGTAACAGAATTCCCCTACCAGAAGGTTCATAATTATGTATTACTTGCTGCCACATGTACTATATTTTCTATATTGAAACTTACTCTATAGACCAGCATATTCTCCAAATAACCAACAATCTACTAACTAGATTCCATGGAAAAACTCTTGTGCTTTTAAAGTAAATGCAGGGTCTGTATTTTGATGGAAACAGACAAATGAACAGACAAACAGACTAAAATAAAATGATGTGAATATTTTCATATTTATCTCAGGCTTCATGAAAAACTTACTTGTAAAGTTATGACTGAATCTACCATTTGAGACTGATGGATAGACAAATGAACAAATTGAGTATATAAAATAAGAAGTATACTGTCATCTATCTATGTTCCAAGTTTCATGAAAAAAAAAGCTCTTGTACTTTTTACGTAATTGCAGGAGCCACTCTTTTGGTCATATGTTGGAAATATGTTATGCCACAGCAAATTTGTTACCATAGAAACAAAATAAAAGGCTGTGCATATTTCCATCTATCCACATATCAAGTTTTAGGAAAAAGTATTTAGTACATTTTAAACAAGAGGACCATGATGGTCCAGAATCGCTCACCTGTCCCCACATGACCCAGTTTTGAGTATGACGTCGTTTTTTCTATTATTTGACATAGTGACCTAGTTTTTGAGCTCATGTGACCCAGTTTTGAACTTGACCTAGATATCATCAAGATAAAAATTCTGACCAATTTTCATGAAGATCCACTGAAAAATATGGCCTCTAGAGAGGTCACAAGGTTTTTCTATTATTTGACCTAATGACCTAGTTTTTAAAGGTACGTGACTCAGTTTTGAACATGACTTAGATATCATCAAGGTGAACATTCTGACCAATTTTCATGAAGATCTCATGAAAAATATAGCCTCTAGAGAGGTCACAAGGTTTTTCTATTTTTAGACTTACTGACCTAGTTTTTGACCGCACATGACCCAGTTTTGAACTTCATCTAGATATCATCAAGGTGAACATTCTCAACAATTTTCATGAAGATCTCATGAAAAATATGGCCTCTAGAGAGGTCACAAGGTTTTTCTATTTTTAGACCTACTGACCTAGTTTTCGACGCTCGTGACCCAGTTTCAAACTTGACCCAGGTATCATCAAGGTGAACATTCTGGCCAATTTTCATGAAGATCCATTGACAAATATGGCCTCTTGAGAGGTCACAAGGTTTTTCTATTTTTAGACCTACTGACCTAGTTTTTGACCAAACATGACCCAGTTTCGAACTTGACCTAGATATCATCAAGATGAATATTCAGACCCATGAAAAATATGGCCTCTAGAGAGGTCACAAGGTTTTTCTATTATTTGACCTACTGACCTAGTTTTTGACCGCACGTGACCCAGTTTCGAACTTGACCTAAATATTACCAAGGTGAACATTCTGACCAATTTTCATGAAGATCCATTGAAAAATATGGCCTCTAGGGAGGTTACAAGGATTTTCTATTTTTAGACCTACTGACCTTGTTTTTGAAGGCGCGTGACCCAGTTTTGAACCTGACCTAGATATCATCAAGATAAACATTCTGACCAATTTTCCCATGAAAAATGTGACCTCTAGAGTGGTCACAAGCAAAAGTTTACGCATGCACGCACGGACGACGGACGCCGCACAATCACAAAAGCTCACCTTGTCACTTTGTGACTGGTGAGCTAAAAATATTGCAGGATCTCACATTGTGTGATGGATGGACAGACAGGAGGCAAACTATGAATCCTCTCCGGAGAAACACCGGTTGGGAATTGATAAACACAAAACTACCTTTAAAACTAAGCCATGCAACAACATCTGACTACATATATAGGGTATTAGCATAAATGTAGGCATGCTCCCTAAGAAAGGAATGTTTCTGTTTCGTGACAGACTTTCAGAAAAAGAATACCTTTCTCATTAAATTTTGTGACCTACAGGGTCCTAATGTTTTTTTTTTAATAGTTCATGTCTCTCATTTCAACCTATCTTTTCAAGATTATAATTCTCTATTCAGAAAAGAAACACAACCACAGGTGCTGAATGACCCTAATTAACAAGATGGATGTCATTAACTAGAAGTGCAAAAGGATGATACCAGGGTTTTTTTATGTGAAGTAATGGTTTGCTTGTTTCAAGTATAACAGACAGATATAGCCAAATGCATGTAGCAATTTATTTTCTGATATCACGCTAAGATATGTTATTAAGCCTAAAGTATATATTTAACCAATCTTTCTCAAACCGACTAAAGACAGTCTTTGGTTCAATGCCATTTATAACATTATAAAGTAACTCAATATATCTTTCCGGATTTCTTACCATACTTAGAGTTTTTTTGTTTTATTTCACTCAAGAACTATAAGTCACTGACTAATATTTGTGGTCAAAGTGTTAAGCTGTTGCCCTATCAGCAAGCCTTGCATGCAATACTAGAAGCATAGCACTACTGTATACGAGTATACAAGATGAAGTGCAGCTGATCTACGGTAGTCTGAGCATTAAAAAGGTATGATTTATTGAAAGTTTTAACATAGTTATGTTCAAGAACCATGATTATCCTTAATTTTTCTCTACTATCACAACAGATAATAACATTGTAACACATGACACACCAATAGACAGAGAGGAGAAAAGGAAATTTCTTGCATATTATAACTGTCTAGCCACACTTGAGTCCCTAAAGCTAGAAATGTATGAAGAATGGAAGGGTAGGATAATAGCAGAGAGGTAGTGTAATCAAGCCACAAGGCGCACATTTCACACAACAGCCATGTAACCTGGTACAAATGGGAGTTCTCCAGACTTCAGCGGAGACACTCCCATAGCTGACAGTGCAGACATGGCTGACATATGACGCATCAGTCGCGCGTGGAGCTGAACAGGTGATGCTGATGGAGACAGTTTAACTTCGGTAGTATTAGGCGGGCAGGTCGTATCAACATAAATAGGCTTGCGTTTTGACTGCCCTGGTGAGGCGGGAGCAGAATTATAGAACAGAAAATTTTGCTGGCGCAGTCTTAGTGATGGGGACGTAGCTGCTGACTGAAGCGGAGTTTGTGGTGGTGTTTGTGGCGGCGTTGTCTGGCGGGAACTACATGGAGAAGCATTGTTGGAAACTACTGGGGTATTACTTTTTGAAATTTGTGCGGACTTTATTTGGGCTTTTCGTAAAAGCGGGGAGGGTAGGGATGACTTTCTACCAAATGGTGGCAGACTGTGACTTGAAGTAAAAGCTGGTCGTGAACTTTTCCCTGTTACAGAAAAAAGGGTATAAAAGTGTTAGTAAAGTCATATTCATAAAGAAATGAAAAAAACATTGTATACAGAGATCTTTACACTGACTTTATTAAATAAAACAAATACTTTTAATTAACTATTAAACTTACAAACATTTAGACAGTAAAAAGTAGTATGGGTATAAAGAAATAAGTGAAAGTCCTGCATCTAAAAGTATATTCTACAGTTAAAAACTACTAAATTGTCAACTCAAGAACAATGAACAACAAAGCTAGACATCTTGCTATACTGCTATCAAATGCTTAAAATGTATGAATAAGTACAGCAGTCAAACACCACACTATCATTTTTTATATATATTCTTAAGTTTTGAAAAAAAATCATAGTTTAATCAAATTCTACATTGTAGAAAAATTTTTGATCCGAACATTCAGAACTACCTTAAGCCATATAAACACTATTTGAGCCATGCCATGAGAAAATCAACATAGTGGCTTTGCGACCAGCATGGATCCAGACCAGCCTGCGCATCTGCGCAGTCTGGTCAGGATCCATGCTGTTCGCTAACGGTTTCTCTAAATTGCAATAGGCTTTGAAAGCGAACAGCATGGATCCTGACCAGACTGCGCGGACGCGCAGGCTGGTCTGGATCCATGCTGGTCGCAAAGCCACTATGTTGGTTTTCTCATGGCGTGGCTCATTTTACGTTTTTTGGAAATATTTTAGCATTTGATGGTGCTGCCCATTCGGGCATTATCTCAGGCATGGGCAGCGTGTAACCACTGACCTTCCATATGCCAGCTGGAAGGCTTCCTCACATGAAAGAGTTAAAACTTCAAGCAGTAAGTGAATTGAAGTCAGCAACCTTAACCACTTGACCTCAGAAGCCCTCATTAATCACTCAGCCATAGCGGCACCATTAACTACTTGGCCAGAAAGGCCCCACTCCCCTATTAATCACATGACCATAGAGACTCCATTAACTTCTTGGCCACAGAGGCCCCCACTTTAAATCATTTGATCATCGAGGGCTTCATTAACAAGGACTGCAACTGCTCATGCTCTTGAATTACATTAACCTAAAAATTAGCCTGCTAAATTTCTATAATGGTCTGGTCCATCATTCAATTTGGGCAGTACCACTTATTATTCAAAGGGGTGTTAACTGAAAATTTACTGACTGGATAGCGAACAGTGCAGACCATGATCAGACTGCACGGATGTGCAGGCTGATCTTGGTCTGCACAGGTCGCAAAGGCAGAGTCAATTGCCGCCAGCAGGCTAAGGGTTAAGACAATATCATAAAGAAATACGAAGCATCTACAAGCTTGTAGAAAAATTGAAAAAATTGTTAAAAACCATAATGTAAGCATTATACATTAAATTCATTTGTCAATAAAAATAGCTGCACAACTCTACCAGATAACAAACATTTAAATGCACAACTAATTCAATACAAAGCTAAAATATTTAAAGCACATTCATACAACAGATGTATTTATTCCTTTGCTTTCACTTGAAATTTAATAAGTTCAATAGTAAGTGTAAGTCAAGTTAAACTGACAGCATAAAAATGGATAAAATCTATCTGCCTAAATATAAGAAAGGACAATATCTTGTTTTGTCATAAGACTGATAAAATTTGTATGCCTAAATATAAAGAAGGGACAAACCTTTTCTACATAAATAGAAACGAGGATATAGCTCACCTGATTTAATTCTTATCCCAGACAACCTAATCTAATTTGACCTAGATTTCATTAAAACAAGCATTCTGATCATGTTTAATGTAAATTAGGTAGATAATTAATAATGTTTTTTCAATGATTTAACCCAAGAACCTAGTTTTCTTACCGTAAGTGACACAGTTAAAGTTTATCTTAGATTTTAAACTGACAAACATTCTGATTCTCAAGAATATCAAGTAGAATATGTGACCTCTTGGTGTCAGTAAGGTTTTTCTATGGATTGAAGTAGTCACCTTGTTTTTGATCTTTGATAATCCAGTTTCACTCTTAATTTAGATTTCACAGAGACAAACATTCTGACAAATATCTATGATAATAAAATTCTAAATATGGTTTCCAGAGAGTTTAAAAAAGTTTTTTTTTTCTCTATGATTTGACCTAATGACCTATTTTAAGACACCAAGTAACAGTTTTGAAGTTGATCTAATTTCAAAGAGACAAACATTCTGACAAAGTTTTATAAGATCAAGCAGAAAATATGGCCTCTAGAGCTTAACAAAGTATTTCTATGATTTGACCTAGTGACCTGGTTTTTAACCTCAGGTAACCTAGTTTTGTACTTTACCCAGAATTTATACAGAAAAATATGCTGACAATATTTTGAGAAGGTAAGGCAGAAAATGTGGCCTCTACTGTGTTAACAAAGCTTTTCCATGATTTAACCTAGTGACCTAGTTTTTGACCCCAAGTGAATTATCCGAGATTATTCTGTGGGCAATATTCTGACCAAGTTTCAATCAAAGTGGTAACAAACTAAGACTTCTACAGTATTAACAGTAAAACTGTTAAAAATGCACAACAAATTATGAAGGCAGACACATGGTTATCACAACAGCTCATCTTGAGCACTTTGCACTCTCATGAGCTAAGCTCAGATGAGCTAAAAATGGATAAAACCTATCTGTCTTAATAAAAAAAAGTAAAAAATTGTGCTTTTTTCTATAGCTGGGCACGACTCCTGTTACGATGTTTGGAAGCTCAAGTTAGAGATAACTCATCAAATTCTTTATAATTTTCATGAACAAAATACCATAGGAACAATAAATCCAGTAAAAAGTGCTAAAATTAATTTGATGAAAAACTATATGAGCCATGCCATGAGAAAACCAATATATTGCATTTGCAACCAGCATGGATCCAGACCAGTCTGCGCATCCACGCAGTCAGGTCAGGATCCATGCTGTTTGCTTTCAAAGCCTATTGCAATTAAAGAAACCGTTAGCAAACAGTATGGATCCTGACCTGGTCTGGATCCATGCTGGTCACAAATGCACTATGTTGGTTTTCTCATGGCGCAGCTCATAATATGTGTCTTTTTTGTTTTCTAATATAAGATTTTTGAAATTTTTATCAATATCACCTAAAACAACTGTATAAGATTTTTTTTACTTAAATCACAGAGTGTTGTCGCATCTTCAAAAAACCTGAGATTTTGTTTCACTGACAAACAAGTGAATATTGTATAGGTATGCAAAATGGTGCTGGTTGAATCTTAAATGTGTAGACACTTTAAATTTTCCAAATTCATTATACCTCTTCAACTCTTTTACTTTCTCATATATTAGTATAAATTATGTTTCATTTATTAGTATACTTTTATTTCGTTTATTAGCATAAGGGTAAAGGACTTGTGTTATATTTTAGAAGAAATCTAAAGCAGTTTTGCCTTCTAACTGTTATATAATATAGAAAATAATTAGATTTTAAAACTTTACCTTTTTCATCAAGTTTAGCGAGAGAGTTGTTGAGATGAGAGCTCACTAACATGGCTGTCGTTGGTCCGCCATTCGCATCAGTTCCCTGAAACCATACAATTCAGCCTTGATACAGTTATGTCGTAGAATGGCAGACTTAGAATCAAAGAAGGATTTTTTCAAATAACACTCAAAATTACAGATTTGAAACAAAGACCTGCATAGTAATGGTTTTTGTT
Source organism: Mercenaria mercenaria (assembly GCF_021730395.1). NCBI lineage: Eukaryota > Metazoa > Mollusca > Bivalvia > Venerida > Veneridae > Mercenaria > Mercenaria mercenaria. The sequence continues at coordinate 30,508,204 of NC_069365.1, read as the reverse complement.
TTTACTGGGTTTAGAGTCACATAGATACAATTTAGGTCATATGGCGACTTTTCTGCTTTTGATAAAAGGGAAAGACCCAAGATGCCCCTCCCAGAATTATTTCATCACAGACAGGTACCTCAGTAGAACTTTCAGCCTTCATGGAAGAATTGTCAGTCTTCAATAAACCAGCTGGATGGCTTTCTCACATTAAACATTCTACATCCAGAGTGCAGTTCCGAACCCTCATGGTAGAATGGCAAGTGATTTGAAGTCTGTGACCTTAACTCCTAAGCCACTGGACAGTGATGGTGGAGAAAGGCTTTATCCTTATTGATGCTGGAGAAAAGCTTGATCCTAGGGCAAGGAGAAATGTGTCAAGGGTAGGATAAGGTGTAATATCATAAAATTGTTGATATTTATTACTATATTATTGTGTTGTGGATAATTTATTTCTTAATAAATGACAACAGAATACATACAAAATACTGACAAAATTTAGAAAAAATATATCAAAAGAAACCCCTTCAAAATGTCTAGGCTTGCAAAGTCCAAAACGAGCTGTCTAATGACAACAGGCTCAACTATTTCGGACTAGCTTGCATATAAAGTACTATCCAAAATGTTCTAAGCTGAACAAAGGGGCATAATTTTGTTACCTGTAAGAGACAAACAGCTTTGTTCAGAATGGTCACTTCATGATGCCAAAGACTTATGAAGTGTTTGAAAGCATTTAGTACATTTGTTCCAGAGAAACCTGCTCACATGCAAAACTTTCACCAAATTGAGAAACGGGTATAATTCGGCATAAATGTAAGCCAGAATTAAGAAACCTGCCACATATGGACATCTAGTGATGTGATTTGATTGAGCAGTTTCTGAAAAAACAGGCTTACATGCAAAACCTCCATGAAATTTCAATATTAGCAAGAGTTGTCTGTAAGACAGTGCGCTCCACTATAAGGCGATTTGTCAAGAACACAAATTAGAGTTATTGGGATTGTTACCACACATGCTGATGATGATGATAAAGATAAATTTTAGTTTCAAGTCATTATCTTATATAGTACCAAAGTTGTCCAGAAAAATGAAGTTTGTCAAAAAATTAAAGTATGAAAGGGGCATAATTTGGTCAAAAATATAAATCAGAGTTATGAGGATTGTTACCACACATGCAGATGATGATAATAAAGATACGTTTTAAGTTTCAAGTCATTATCTTATATTGTACTAAAGTTATATCCAGAAACCACCGAAGATTACCAAAAAACTTTGAGTATGCAAGGGACATAATTCTGTCAAAAATACAATTAGAGTTATGGGTATTGTAACCACACATGCAGATGATGATTATAAAGAAATAGTTTTAATTTCAAGTCATTTTCTTTTAAAGTACCAAATATATGTCTATAAACGAAGCTTTCGAAAAAATTTAACATGAAAATAATTCCAAGTATAACAACTTGGTGACCTTGACCTTGGGTATAATGGGCCCAGCCCTTGCTCATAATTTGTTTGTATGCTGGACAATGTTTATGTGAAGTTACAGTAAGATATAAGCAATAGTAACAAAGATGTGACAGAAAAACAAAGGTTGCCGAAAAACTTTAAGAAAGTGACACGCCGACGCCGGGGCGAGTAGAATAGCACCCCTATTCTCTGAAAAGTGGAGCTAAAAAGTGGCAGAACTGACAAAATGTAACCAGAGTTATGAAACTTGCTCTCTGTGAGATCAACTCATGATTCCCAAGACTTGTGGTGGGACTGAAAGCATTCAGTCAAGTAGTTTCTGAGAAACCTGCTTACATGCAATACTTTCACAAAATTTCTATGTTAAATGGGACAGAACTAAGACAAAATATAAGCCAGGGTGATGTAATAAGTTGTCCTCTTAGGTCCAGTTATGATGCAGAACATGTGTTTGAAAGCACTTGGCCTGGTAGCTTTTGAGAAACCTGCTCACATGCATAACTTTAATCAAAATTTCTCTAAGTTAACAAAGAATATTTTTGAAAACAAGAGCTGTCCGTAAGACAGCCAAGCTCAACTATTCGAAATATTGTCCCAGAAGCAGGAAAATATTACCCAAAAAGGTTAAATATCAAAAGAGTTTTAAGTTCAAAAGGGGGAATAACTTGACCAAAATGCATATCAGTTATGGGACTTGCTGCTATCAACTAGTTTTATAACCCCGAAGGCACATGTGAAGTTTCAATTCAATATCTGCATTAGTTTTGGAGATAGAAACTTGCATGTAAAACTTTAACCAGAATTTTCAAAGTCCAAAAGAGGGCATAATTTGCCCAAAATACATGCAAGAGTTATGGGACTTGATCCAGTGAGGTTAGTAATTGATCTAGAAAAAGAAAAAATAAGTTTCAAATCTATATGCCTTTTAGAAATAGCTGTATGTACTTGCACGCAAAACTTTAACCAGAATTTGCTAAGTCCAAAAGGGGGCATAATTTGGCCAAAATGAAGGTCAGAGTTATGGGACTTGTTGCTATCAACTAGTTTTATAACCCCAAAGACACATGTGAAGTTTCAAATCAATATCTGCATTAGTTTTGGAGATAATAACTTGCATGTAAAACTTCAACCAAAATTTTCTAAGTCTAAAAAGGGGCATAATTTGCTCAAAAAACATGTCAGAGTTATGGGTCTTGACCCAGTGAGGTTGGTAATTGATCTAGAACAAGATTGCCAGAATGTCACAATATACGCCCTTCACAGCAAATTTCTTTACTCTAGCACCTGTATTTGCAGATGTTATTTTAATTTTGTGGTTGTTTAGTAATCATTGTAATTCTTTTGTTTTTCTAAGTCCACAAAAAAACTCCTTACCAGGTAGAGATACCTTAAAATACACCTAAAATTAGAAAGTAACAACTATGTTGTACCACAGAAAAGTGGTCTTGGTTTTTCCCTACGGTCAATTATAAAAAAGTTACAATATAAGTTATTTATAGTAACAACTAAGGGAAGTTAATCTTAAAAAAAAAAAATTCCAAAAAAAAAAAAATTGTAAGTCCACACAAAATCCTTACCAGGTAGAGATTGGTCAAAATACACCTCAAAATTGGATGTAACATGCATGTTGTACTACAGAAAAGTGGTCTCGATTTTTCCCTACGTCCAGTAATGAAAAAGTTACAATATAAGCTATTTATAGTAACAACAAAGGGAAGTAATTCTAAAGAAGGGAACTGTGCATGACACTTCGTCTCATGATGGTGTATAATTGTGCCAAGTTACATCAAAATCCCTCCATGCATGAAGAAGAAATGCTTCGGACAGTCATTCTTGTATCTGACCTTTGGCCTCTAAGTGTGACCTTGACCTTAGACCTAGGGACCTGGTTCTTGCGCATGACACTCCGTCTTGTGGTGGTGAATATTTGTGCCAAGTTATATCAAACTCCCTCCATGCATGAAGAAGAAATGCTCCGGACAAAGTTTTCATTCTTGTATCCTTTGACCTCTAAGTGTGACCTTGACCTTAGACCTAGGGACCTGGTTCTTGCGCATGACACTCCGTCTCATGATGATGAACAATTGTGCCAACTTTCATCAAAATCCCTCTATGCATGAAGAAGATATGCTCCTGACAAAGTTTTCATTCTTGTATCCTTTGACCTCTAAGTGTGACCTTGACCTTAGACCTAGGGACCTGGTTCTTGCGCATGACACTCCGTCTCATGATGATAAACAATTGTGCCAACTTTCATCAAAATCCCTCTATGCATGAAGAAGATATGCTCCGGACAAAGTCATACTTGAATTTGACATTTGACCTCTAAGTGTGACCTTGACCTTAGACCTAGGGACCTGGTTCTTGCGCATGACACTCCGTCTCATGATGGTGAACAACTGTGCCAAGTTTCATCAAAATCCCTCCATGCATTTAGAAGATATGCTCCGGACAAGGTCTGTGGACGCCGCCCGCCCACCCGCCCGCCCGCCAGGGGCGTTCCCATAATACGTCCCATTTTTCAAACGGGCGTATAAAAAGAAAAAGTAAGTTTCAAATCTATATGCCTTTTAGAAATAGCTGTATGTACTTGCACGCAAAACTTTAACCAGAATTTTCTAAGTCCAAAAGGGGGCATAATTTGGCCAAAATGAAAGTCAGAGTTATGGGACTTGCTGCTATCAACTAGTTTTATAACCCGGCAGACACAGTTGAAGTTTCAAATCAATATCTGCATTAGTTTTGGAGATAGTAACTTGCATGTAAAACTTTAACCAGAATTTTCAAAGTCCAAAAGGGGGCATAATTTGCTCAAAATACATGTCAGAGTTATGGGACTTGACCCAGAGAGGTTGGTAATTGACCTAGAAAAAGAAAAAATAAGTTTCAAAGCTTTATGCCTTTAATTGATGGCTGTATGTACTTGCAGGCAAAAACTTAACCAAGGTGTGACGCCGACGCCGACGCCAGGGTGAGTAGAATAGCTAGACTATTCTTCGAATAGTCGAGCTAAAAATAACAAATAGAGTTATGTAACTTGTCTCGGGAAGTCAACTTATGACACTGAATACATATGTGAAGTTTGAAGACATTTGGTCCAGTAGTTTCTGAGAAACCTGCTTACACGCAAAACTTTAACAAAATTTTCCGAAGTAAGAAGAGGCATAATTTTGACAAAATATAAGCTAGAGTTATGTAACTTGTCCTGTTAGGTTGCCCAATGATGCTGAAGATATATGTGAAGTTTTAAAGAATTTGGCCTTGTAGTTTTTAAGAAACCTGCTTACATGCAAATCTTTTGTGAAACGGATGCCAATGCAAATGAAAGGTCTACTATTTGAAAATTACGAATAGCCTAGCTGAAACCTAATTTTCAGGTGATGACAAAACTGTATGTATATAAAACAGAGAGCTGTACAAGTTTTGCTGATAGCAGGGGCAATTTACAAGGACCCTATTTCTGCTTCTAGAAAGACAGTTGCATAGCCAATGCTTAAGAATTTCTTTCACTGTGTTACTTATAAAGACCTTAAAAATGATGATTTTTAGGAGAGATCTCTTTTTGCGTATATTTATTTTCTACTATGGAAGTTGGCTGTTAGAATGACTCGCTTTCTTCAGAGTTGTGTTGCAAAGCTTTGAAAGGAAAACTAGCTGCTATATATGCATATCACTCTATTACTTACTTGTTTACGCTTCTGAAAAATATTGAATTATATATAGATTACCCTACTGGTTAATGCATTAACAAAATATTATAAAAACTCCCTTCTACAATATCCTGACAATTCATATGTCAAAGGAGTCCATTTTAGGCAAAGTCATTTTGTCACCAACAGCTCTATGACTTCTCTCGTAATTCTCTTCATGCTTTCCTCCATTTTGTTTTATAAATATCTCCAACATCTTTACTCCTGTATTCCCTTTAGCAGTTTCCACTGTTTTCAAATTCATCTTATTTTATATCAGATCACTTCATACTTTATTAAATCTCACTGTCTACCTCCCCTTTCTCACTTCATCTGCCCCATTCTCACCCCCCCCACCCCCCACCACGCTCCACACAAGTTTGAAATGGGTCTTAGTGCCTCCTTTCACCTTTCTTACAACCTCTCTCTTTCCTCTTAACCATCAAAACTGACGTGACATACATTTTCACGGACCATATATCCCAAAAGACTGTTTCTTGCCACCTCAAATTATTTATCATCTGCTCAAATATATACTGTAAAAGCAGAAATTTTCGCAAGGGTTTAATTTTCACTACATTCGTGAGGCCCTACATCTCGGGAAAATTTATCCTCGTGTACATATTTACCATTAGTATAATTCAAATTCAAGTAGGATACCATTTTTACAATTTCATGAATATTAAACCTCGCAAAATTTTGACCCAGCGAAATTATGTGCTTTTACAGTATATATATACAATACCTCTGGTGCAGTATCATTCATCAGTGTATCTGATTCTGTTGCAAGACCGGAAGCATCACCATCCATCGTCACGGCAGCAGTTTCTGACTTTGGTGATAAATCAGCATCATTTTCTGCCCCCTCTTTCTTCTTCTTGCCAGTGATGAAATATGTCTTAATCACTGAAATTATCATTTCAACTTCATTTTTCAAAGTCCTTTTTATGAATTAAAGCATGTAAAAAGCACCAGTACAAACTAAAAATTTAAAAAGCAAAAATCTAAATAAGCTTAAATCGACCATTAATCAAAAGACTTTGAAATTCCAAGAAAACATGACTTAATACAAAACAGGGCTTGACAAATTCTTTGAAAAAAGCTCATCCTGCAGGAAGACCTGTCCACAATTTTCACTCATCCTGCTACAAGTTTTACTCATCCTTGATCCCATGTAGCATGTCTGACTGCATACTGTATCACTTACTTTGATCCCATGTAGCATGTCTGACTGCATACTGTATCACTTACTTTGATCCCATGTAGCATGTCTGACTGCATACTGTATCACTTACTTTGATCCCATGTAGCATGTCTGACTGCATACTGTATCACTTACTTTGATCCCATGTATCATGTCTGACTGCATACTGTATCACTTACTTTGATCCCATGTATCATGTCTGACTGCATACTGTGGCACTTACTATAATCCAATGTAGCATGTTTGACTGCATAATTAAACACTTACTTTTATCCCATGTCGCATGTTTCACAGCATACTGTGAGGTTTTTGTATCATAAGCTTCAACAAGCTTCTTCTCTGAACGGTTGTCTGAAAATAAATATAACGTAACAACTTAGTCAAGAAACATAACCATAACCAATGCAACCCAAGAATAAATATGAGATAATTACTTCCCTTATATACCAAAAATCACAACCCCATGTACCATATTTCTTCAAAAGAAAATAATTAAGACATTTCTTGCACCTTGCTGATTTGTTACATACAGAGATTCAAAAGTGTACTTCAATATAAGGATATTAATATTCAATTTGTCATCATGGGATTTTAGTCAAAATTCATCTCTGGAACTAATAATTACATTCACCTGTATAAAAGATTACTAATAATGTAATGATTCCAAAACAACCTTAATACTGTTTTATTCTAATTTTTCTGATACATTCTAAGGACTTGAATGTTTTTATATGGCCTTATAATATTCATCAAATGATTTTCCGCTACTAAAGCATGCTTTTTTTCTGCCTTAAGCAATTTTATGCAAATTAACAGCAGATTAATTATTCAGTTCTGAAGAGCAACTCCACAGTTCCAAAATTTGCATTTCACCATAGTGGAGTTAACAAGAGAGTTTTATATGTTCTGTGTTATATTCCACACTATTTTCCTAGAAAACACTTCACTTCAGTGGGATTATTTCACCAATTAACAGCTTCCACGCTAATTATTGTGTCTCATTATCTCAGTATTCCTTGTAGATTAAACTCTTATCATTTGCAAAACAACACATCTTTAGCTGTCATGGACTATTCAACATCCTTGTCAACTGAATGAATATTAAAGTTGAATCTTTTTGTGTGAACAACAGACAACCTGACATTATTATGAACATCAAAGGATCTTAAAAGCTCATGTGACCATGAGCAGTCTTCAGGTGAGCTAAAAAAAAAAAAAACCCTAAAAAAACAGAGAAAATAGTATAAAAGACCTGAAATAATTCTCACAGAATGTCAGAGCTAAATCCTCAAATCAAATGGTTTGGTCATAGGAGAGTCAAAACACAATGACGTCCTAACAAAAGTAAGAAAATTCAATTCAGTAGAACTAATGTGATGTAAAGTGGAATAAATTGATCATAATTCTTGTATAATGCCTTGTCTGTTCCACTTTCCATACAATTGTATCAAGAAATACATCAGTTTGTTCAGTCTTCCAGAATAGTCTCTGACTTCGAGACAACCAGATCTGAACACATAACAAAATAACAGCTAAATATACTTGTCCTGAACTCTATTTGATAAAGCATTCTTCAATGAAACCAAAGTTTGAAGCATGATTAGACTCTAATTTACTACTCAGATCCCATACAGACAAGGTCTTTCTTAATACAATCTTGAACAGGAATGGATGGAAGCAATCCATTTATATTTCACCAAATTGTAAAGAGTGGGAATCAAAGCTTAAGGGGTATGGCATGAAAGTTTAAGAGATGTGGCTTTAAAGATAATGGGGTGTGGCATGAGAGCTTAAGGAATGTAGCCATCTCATGGATATGGTGTCTGTCCTCCACTACCTGGAGGTTCAAGTATTCCACACTTGTTTCTATAAAAGTTACGAAATTTCAGATTTGATCCACATAGCCGTTCGGGCTACCAGATGAAAATTTTCAATCCCGGACACAAAATTCAAAACACTAGCCCGAACTTTAATATACATTTAAAAAATACATAATTTTTGCACTCATATATACATTTTTTTTACAGACATCTCTATGCATGTTTGAAGTAATAAAAAAGAATACAGTACATGTTGCCATGTTTTTGAAAAAATTTTAACTCTAAATACTTTCCATTTTCTATTCAGCAATCGTCAATCCAAAAGCATCGGACATGAACTCCTTGCCAAAACATAATCTAAAATGTTACCGATTTTTCTGGATCCGCATCACAATTACTGCAACTCGGACTGTTGACAATTTGCAAGTGTATAACGAGTGCATGATTTCATCATTAACACACGCTGATAGCATACATAAAGCTCGCTATGAGGTACTTGTGAGATTAGTCGCGAGAAGTATTTGAATAGCTAATGAAAATAATCCAGTTACTAGAGGTGATTGTATTAAGCAATTAAGCTGGGTTAGTCTTTGAACTTTGTGTTTGTATTGTCGAACACATGAGAGGCAAACCCATCAATAATCACTAATTTGTTTCTCAGTATGATGATACTCGTTTAATTAGCATGATTTTTTTAAACAAATTAGGAAATTCAGTAGCCTGGTGGCTTTGTACCATGCGGAAAATCGGTAGCCGGACTGAAATTGGTAGCCACGGGCTGTCGGACTACGGAATTTCGAACACTGCTATAAGAATTTCTTTTACAAGGAATTCATGATGCAGACACTTAATTGGTATTCACAACAAAATTCATTTTGTTCATTTAAATGATAAATATTATTAAATTCTATCCAAGAGAAAAACTTTTTAATACGGCAAAAAAGAAAAAAAAGTTATATGCCTCAAAATTACATGATTTCACCAGTATTAAACAAGGAGCTGATTATGCAGTGTATCATTTATCTTGCAGATATAAAAATTACCTGAGGATTTCTGCCATAAATTTCACTGAGAGACAATAACCATCATAAAAGTTAATTATTCAGAATTTTCTGTATATATGAAACACTAAATCAATACCAGTTGATTGAGGTGTATTATAATAGGTTTCTAACCTATTTGCGAAAGTCTTTGCCATTTTTTCTTTTCTTTTTTTTAAACGATAATCCAGCTGCATCTTTAACTTTCAAACAAAAATTAAACTAAAATGTTTTTTACCATGGTCACATGCAAATAAATACCAATTTTTCTGGATTTTAAGCAATTAAGTTAGATTATTTTTCTCAAATCCTTGTGCATACAAAAATGGATACTCTTTTGAAATGTACATGTGAAACTGACATAGCTGAAAGTTTCATTCTGCACATTATCTTATTATGCGAAACAATAATGCCAAGTTATACTGATCTTGATTTTTAAAGAAGTTAAAACATGGAGTATATACTGCTTGTTTAACCTTTGTTTTCATTGTACATTCTTGAACCAATGCATCATGATGGCCAAATTCTCTGCATGTCCTCTCAATACGTACATCTCACTGTGCTAAATGATTTGAAAATCCTCAATAGCTTAGCAATATAGTGTTGGCTTTAAGAGCTGGAGGTCAGGGTTTCAATCCCTGGTCTTTCACACCAATGACGTGAAAAATGGTACTGGTTACTTAAAGCTCCCTTGCTTGGCACATAGTGATTAAAGGGTTTTACCAGGAGGTAAAATACCGGTAAGTCCAGAAGAGTATCTGTTACTGCATACTGGAAAATTAGTTTTTGTCGACTAGAGCTTTGGCTATTCAATTGTCATTAATATAAAACCTTACCTTTACTTTTAGTTTATACTAATTTATTTTAGCTTGATTGTGATGAAAGCTTTAAGCTTATTTGAACCATTCTCGAGTCCTGGAAATCCCTTTACCTTTTTAACCTTACAAGGGAATAAAAAGTAAAAAAAGTTAATATGTGATGCAGACAAACCACTGAGTTTCAGACGGACAGGATGGGATAGACAGATGGATGTATGAATGGATGGACAGACAGAATGCATGAAAATTGATACATATGACCATACAAAACAACCCCAGTGAAAATTTCACACAAATCTCAGTGAAATTTCACTAATTTCATTGAAATTTCACTGAAATGGGGGTGAAATTTACCAAAATGATAAACATTTGGTGAAATTTCCTAAATTTCGAAAAATTCAATGAAATTTGTTGTGTGTGATTCATTTTCACCCCAAAATTTATTTTTCAGTGAATTTTTGATTGTCAAATTTTGGTGAACAAAATTTTGGTGAAAAATTGTAAAGTTTTATGGGATCTTATTTAGAAGGAAAGCCTCACTATTTTACACTCATGTGCCATATTAATGTCCTGAAAATGGCCACCAGGTTATTAATTAACAGGGGACAGCAAATTGCAAAGGTGTTTTTTTCCATTGAATGCAATTAAGGGTTTGGATAATTTTTCAGGGTTACAATCTATATTAGCACCAAGGGAAGTAACTGGTGTTTACATTTTCGTCTGCAAAGTCCCCATGGATAGAAAATTTGACTCCATCTGTGAAAAATTACCATATTATCATTACATGGGAAAATGGTTATAGTGGAAGAGAAATTGCAGAATAATTGAAAATAGATAGTTCTAATTAACAGTAAATAAATTAAAGCTTTTCAAACAATGCTGAAAATTTAGAAAACATTGATGTAAACAAGTGGGTGGGGAAAATGTTTGAAAAAAAGAAACCCAAATTTTGAGACTAACATAAAACATCACAGGAATGATCCTTTAAAGGAAGCCACCTTTCAAAAATTTTTCAAAGAATTGAAATTCAAGGAGAACTCTGGTTGCTATGGCAACCAAAAGGAAAACTTTAAAAATCTTCTTGTCTGAAAACCTCTGTTCATAGGGCTTTTATATTTGGCATGTAGCATCATCTAGTGGTCCTCTACAAAGATAGTTTAATTTATTCCCTAAGGGTGAAATATGGCCCCGCCCTGGGGGTCACATAGACATATATACAAGTCATATTTCCCTATATCTCCTTGAAGTTCTTGACAAAAACCAAAGGTCCTAGGGCTTTGATATTTTTTATGTAGCATCATCTAGTGGTTCTTTACCAAAACTACTCAAATTATTCCCCTAGGGTCAAATATGGCCCCACCCTGGGTTCACCTGGTTTATATAGACTTATACAGGGAAAACTTTAAAAATCTTCTTTCCTGAAACCACAAGACTTAGGGCCTTTATATTTGGTATGTAATATTGCCAAAATCTTTCACTGTTATTTCACTGATATTTTATTGAAATTTCATTGAAATATCAGTGAAATTTTACTGATCCTTTTCACTGGAGAATACAGCTTCACAGAATCAGGGTATTTTAGGGACAAAAAATAATTAAGTGTAAATCAACAATAAATCAAAGAACATAAAAAATCATTGTATTCTATGGTAAGTCTTGTAACTGCTCTTGTTGCAAAAGTCCTTGCCAGTCTTGAAGATAAAAATAATTCTGTAAGGCTCAACTTTGCTGACATTACAGTGCACTATGATAAAAATACAAAAAAATCAAACATTAAAGGATAACAGAATTCATTACCAACATGTTTTCCCCACACTAATAAGCATAGTTTGTGAAGAATATTGAACTTTCTTCTTCTGCTTTTGAAAAAAAACACCATTAGACTTATTATACTGCATGCTATTTACTTCATTAAATTTCCATTTATAGAAACAGAAACCATGTTCCTTAAATAAAGCATGAAAAAATCTCCAATGCATAACTTTTTAGTAGAAAAAAAAAGTGGAAAAGGTCTTAGAGCTAATGGATATTTCTTGTACAATAAAACTTGTAACTTGCAATCTAAAATGCATTAGAACAACATTCTAATAGAAGGAAACATTCCTAAATCAATACTTAGTTTCCATGTTAATCCCAACAAGACTGAAAAACAGATGTTTTGCAAAGATCTTTCATGTTTTACTTGAAATCAATCATGAAACTGCTAAAATATGAGCCATTTTAGGACAGAAAAATAGGCACAAACCAAGGCAACAGAAGACAATACTATGATTAGAGAAAATTGATTGTCATTAAATTAAAAGGTTTTCTAAACCTATGCTCAGGGCTGGAATTTAAATGTTTTGCAGTTTATATTGATCCAGACAAAAGATAAGAGCATCAATTCACCAAGATGAAAGGCAGTTACATAACATTTAAATTCATCAAAGATCTGAACTGACAAAAAATATTCATATTTTCTTTAAATAATATTATGCAGTTTGAATGAAACACTGCTAATTCAAGCACTGATTACTTGGGCACCTAGGTTAAGTCAAGCAATTTTTGTGGTCCTGGTTATTTTCTTTACAGCTTAAAAGTATATCATCAAAATACAGAAATATTTGGTAAACATACAACATCTTTAACAACAATCTACCTGTCCATAACATGTCCCATACAAATATTCTCAAAAAATTGTCCACCAAAAACAAAAACTGTCTACCTTTAAAATGAACGCCATTTATAAAGAAACAAGAGCTGTCTCCATAGGATGACACATGCCCCCGATGGCTCTTTGAATGAATAGTTATGGCCGATGTTAGAGTTTAGGACCTTTGACCTACGGACCTGGGTTTTGCGAGCGACACGTCGTCTTACTGTGGTACACATTCATGCCCAATGATTTTAAAATCCATGCATGCATGACAAAGATATGGACCGGACACGCACATCAATGCACTATCATGAAATATGACCTTTAACGTCTAAGTGTGACCTTGACCTTTGAGCTACGGACCTGGGTCTTGCGCGCGACACGTCATCTTACTGTGGTACACATTCATGCCAAGTTATTTGAAAATCCATCCATGGATGACAAAGATATGGACCGGACACGAATGCACTATCATGAAAAATGACCTTTAACGTCTAAGTGTGACCTTGACCTTTGAGCTACGGACCTGGGTCTTGCGCGCGACATGTCGTCTTACTGTGGTACACATTCATGCCAAGTTATTTGAAAATCCATCCATGGATGACAAAGACATGGACCGGACACGAATGCACTATCATGAAAAATGACCTTTAACGTCTAAGTGTGACCTTGACCTTTGAGCTACGGACCTGGGTCTTGCGTGCGACACGTCGTCTTACTGTGGTACACATTCATGCCAAATTATTTGAAAATCCATCCATGGATGACAAAGATATGGACCGGACACGAAAATTGCGGACAGACTGACAGACCGACAGACAGACGGTTCAAAAACTATATGCCTCCCTTTGGGGGCATGTTAAAAATAAACAATTGCTGAAAACTAATAATTGTTTTTGAGTTATATAATCTTCGTGACCAGTCCTGTCAGAAGTTCATGAACAGTTATAATATGAACAAGAATGAATTGTTTACAAAATTCATAAAACTCAGGTTCACATCTCATTTGCATGAACTAGCTGTTCATGCATGTATACTTTGTGCATAGTGAACTTCAAGATCTATTCACAAATCCATTCATGAATAGTTTATAAAGAACTGTCAAGAATATAATTCCTGTTGTTTTTGACAGAGCTAATATATTATAGCAGCATACTGAAGCCTCTTTAAGAAACAAAATGTTCTGAAAATGTTAAAAGCAGAGATTAAGTATTTACATAAAAAATACTTGAGACAGAACTATATTCTTTCATTTCAAAGAGAATGAATTCTTCTTTGAGCATGCAATACTCAAAATTCTAATATGCTTTTCTCTGTTAAAACACTCTTACGCTAGAATGACATCACGTTAACATGCAGTAACGTCAATGTTTTTGTTGTGTCCAAGAAAGAGTGCTATTGTATTTTATCTACTGTTTTAGAGTAAGGGCATATTAGAATCGAAATAATTTAAAGCAAATTAAACCATGTTTTAACACTATTTATACACTCGGGCAGTAATACGTCGTACAAATAATTTCACGAGAGCTGCACCCTTGTGAAATTATTGAGCCCGATGTATAACCACCCATCGTGCATAAGTGTTAAAACACTCGTTTGCTATAAATCATTTCTTAAACAAAAACATAGCTGTTTTATTTGCTTATAAATACAAAGCCACCGTCAGAAAGTGTCCCGCCCAAGGGCAATTGGACTCAAGCTAGGGGTTTTTATATTCGCATTATATTTCTAACACTATTGCAAAAATTAAAATTTTAATAACTGGAGTAAAATGTTTTTGAATCCTCCTACAATTAAGGTTTCAAAGCAATGTATGTTACGGTTTTTGAGAAATTGTCATTTTGTGAATATTCAAGGGCTTCAAAAAAATCTAAAAAATGCTCATTTCTTCAGGGTCAAGGTCGCTAGAGTGCCCGGACTCACTATATGGAGGTGTAAAATTAGTTTCTAAATCATCCTATGTTTAAAAGAAATATATGTAACGCTTTTTTAGTTATTCCCAGTTGTTGACGCTGTTGCCGCCTCCGAAATTTGGACTGCTTAAATTATTCTCGCTTCCAATAAAAGTGGGCGAGACAGAAACTGTCTCCAAACTTTCTAAGTTGGTTTTATGCAAATCAATACAATTGTAATATCTCTGGCAATATTTTATGATTTATTTAATATGCACAAAGACAGCAGTACAATGACAGATATAGATTTTCCCTGGATTCCCTAGATATGGCATATCTCTAGACATTTACATATCTCTACCAGGACAAAATGTAAACAACCTGTGTATCCAAGGTGACACTGGGGTCACTTTACTTCAATTTGTCAAACTTAGCATCTCTCCTCATCAACTTCAATTTACAAACAATCACATCATTAATAAGCCATTATTCCATTTCTGGATTAACAATTTTTCCCCAGTGAAAATGATCAGTGAAATTTCACTGATATTTCAATGAAATTTCAATAAAATATCAGTGAAATAACAGTGAAAGATTTTGGCAAATTATCAGTAAAATTTTGTTGAAATTTCATTAAAATTTCGCCAAAATAACAGTAAAATTTTGGTGAAATTTCACCAAATTTCAGAAATATTTTGCCAAATTCTTTCGGTGAATTTTGATGAAATTTCATTGATATTTCTGTGAAATTTCACCAAATTTCATAAATATTTTGCCAATTCTTTCTGTGAATTTTGGTGAAATTTCATTGATATTTCTGTGAAATTTCACCAAATTTCATCATTATTTTGCCAAATTCTTTCGGTGAATTTTGGTAAAGTTTTATTGATATTTCTGTGAAATTTCACCAAATTTCATCAATATTTTGCCAAATTCTTTCAGAGAAATTTCAGAGACATTTTATCAAAATTTCGTTAAAATTTTACAGAAATATCACTGAAATTTCATGTAAAGAATTTGGCAAAATTTCAAAGCAAAAAAGTTACTAAGGTCAAGGTCAAAGTCAAATTACTTGGGGTCATCAGTTAATTGTACTTGAATAGTCTAGGAAAAAAAAATCAGAAATTTTTTGAAGTATTTTTTCCTATATAAGTCATATAACAAGTGACACCAAGGCTGGGGCCTCTTTTCATTCCAGAGGCATAATTTGACCAAATTTGTTAGAGAACCACTAGACAATGCTACATACCAAGAATCAAAGGCCTTGCACTTACAGACATGAACATTTTTAAAAACAAATGCCTATGTAAGTCAGTGTAAAACTTGGGACCCCCGTGGTGGGTCCTCTTTTCACCCCTGGGTAATTATTTGAACAATCTAGGTAGAGGACCATACGGCAATATTACATACTAAATATCAAAGGCCTAAGTCTTGTGGTTTCAGGAAAGAAAATTTTTAAAGTCTTTTTCTTTATAAGTCTATGTAAAACTTGGGACCCCGTGGATGAGCCTCTTCTCACTCAAGCGACATAATTTGAAAAGTCTTGGTAGTAGACCTGAAGATAATGTTGCATATGGTACCAAATATCAAAGCCCTTAGGCCCTGTGGTTTTTGACAAGAAGATTTTTAAAGTTTTTCCCTTATATAAGTATATAAACCAAGTGACCCCAGGGCGGGGCCATATTTGACCCTAGGGGAAAAATTTGAACTATCATGGTAGAGGACCACTAGATGATGCTACATGCCAAATATAAAAGCCCTACTGGTACTGATGATAAACCCGAACAGAAAATGAGGTTTTTTACCTGTAACTTTTTTATTTCTGCAATTTGTAATCAATGCTTGATATCAAAATAAAGCTTAACATTTGCTGAAAACTTTACATAATTCAAATTTATATTTAGTTAGCAAACTCACACGAAGTGAGGCCCTGAAAGGGATTAGTAAAATGGGGACTGTAAGCAGGTTGACTGATGATAAATTCGAATACTTTGTCATTTACAAAATTTTCTTCGTAGTATTCAGGGTTAGACACTAACTTATTTGAACAAGGTTCCCAAAGGAATCTCTACTTTTTAAATCTGGGGGTCCTCCTCAGGCTTTGGGATCCGTCATAATATGATATATAAAAACAATCACAACAGGTGTCTTATGAGAAGTTACGGTCGTGACCCCAGTGGGATTCGAACCCGCAACCTCTGTATTGAGTGGCTGACACCTTAACTCCTACAGAAGAATGTATCCAAACTGATATCAATTTACATGTTTGCCAATGTCAAGACAAGGTCTTGACTTTGGAGACACTTGTATCTTATAGATATAATCATTGTCAAGTCTGTTGTGACAAGTTGTCACTGACAACCACTAAAAATTATATAAAAAAAAAATTCTTGAAATTCTTGACTTCTCTTCATATATTTTTTTAAAATATAAAATCTTAATCTTACCTGGCATTAAATTTTATATTTCCGATGATACAAAATTAATTGTAGTTTCTCTTTGAGGTTTGATGATATAAAAGTAAGGGAATTATATTTTTAGGCATAAAATTCTGTTTTGGATTACTTTCACATTGAAATTCATATACAATTTCATTTTGATGTTTGAAAGTTTGATTTATAGTTAATAGACTTATCTTCAGAATCGGAATCGGTAAGTATTTATATATAAAAAAAAAAAACAACCATCAAACTGAGTAACACTACAAAAATAACGGATCGTAAAATTTCTGAAAGTGCAAAAAGATCGCTGAGATCGAGACTCGTAACCGACTACAGTATTCTTGTGCTAAAAATTAAAATATTTTTAGATAATATTAAGTAGTATTTTCATGATCAAACGTCGGTACATCACGGGTGACTTCCGCTGCAATTAACTCTTGGGGTGTCATAAAATATTTGGAAGCCACGGTCCTTCTGTTTTGATTAACACTTCCCGTTATGTAAGGCAAAGAGCTATAAAAATAAATATATTTTATACTTCTTTGTGTAAGGCCATAAATTCCAAGCCATCATAAACACAAATTGTTGTTCAGGGGAAATCTGCGTGTATCACGTGTGACCTTCATGACCTAACACATTTAAAAATACTTAGATGTTAAATGGTTGTTATTTTTAGAACGAGGAAAGTCCCGCGAACCGGCCAGTTGCAAGCAGTTTTCTCAGTAATTTTCCATGACGTAGCGTCGTGCACATGTAGGAAAAAACCCCGGTGTCTTTCTTTGAAAAGTACCCGATATATTTAAATAGTAACCACATGATCTTGTACGTAAATAATGATGACGAAATCCCATATTTTGAGTTAGTAAACATCCAGAATTTGTTTCTTTAGGAAAAGAACGAAAATAAAGCGATTGATTATGAGACACGGGATAAAACGATTCTGTTCAAATGGCCGTTAATCGGTATTATACGTTTCTATCGGGTAACCGATAGACACGGGTCAATACGTTTCTGTTTGGTAATCGATAGATACGGTGATAAACGTATCGATGTGGGAAAGGGTTAAAATATTTTTCAAACAGGTATTTATCTTTTACTTTTTGGATATCATTGACAAAAAAAATAGGTATCCAGCCAGAATCCCAGCTTTTAGAAGTTGGTGTTCCTCCTCAAAATTTGGGATCCTCGGGCCCCCAGGACACCGTTAGTGTCGAACCCTGGTATTATATTGAAACTTTCTCCAAAAAGCTGCAACAGTCATTCCTGATCAAGTAATGAAAAGTGACCCAATGTCAGGTCTCCATGTGGCGACAGTGAGCATGCGCAAAAAACACCCTCTTCCCCAGTAATTTTGGATAAATATTTTTTATACAGATAAATATAAGCCATTTATTTATACAGAATATTTACCAATTTTGTTTTTATTTACACCAGTTGGTGTTGTAAATGGAAACTATTAGATGGTGTGTTCAATTTTATAAATAACCCCTTGCAATCAAATATTTCCAAGGTGGTCGACTTTATCATCTGTCCGGGTTTATCATCAGTACCAGTATGAACTGAGATTTTGGACAAGAAGATTTTTAAAGTTTTTCCTTTTGGTTGCCATGACAACCAGAGCTCTCCTTGAATTTCAATTCTTTGAATAATTTTGAAGGAGGCTACCTAAGGATCATTCCTGTGATGTTTATGTTAGTCTCACACCTATCTTCTTTTTTTCTACATTTCCCCACCCACTTGTTTACATCAATGTTTTCTAAATTTTCAGCATTGTTTGAAAAGCTTTAAACACTTATTTACTGTAAAACTATCAATTTTCAATTATTCTGCAATTTTTCTTCCACTATAACCATGTTCATGTAATGAAAATATGGTATTTTTCACAGATGGAATCAAATCTTCTAGGTTAAAGGTCAGTAATTCAAATCCTTCTTTGTTTCATATAAAAAACGACAACTTCAGGTCGTTTTTATGTGTCTTTAGAGAACATCACTTTTTCCTACACCTATTTTTCATGGAAGTTCTATCACAAATTAACGAAAAAATGAAAAGAAAATAGGGGGTTATGTAGTTCCTAGTGAAATGCCAGTCAGTTGTGGTCTGCTACCCTAAAAATGGCGCATATTTGCTCTCGTCCGCGCAATAAACACCTACTTCCGGTTTCGATCTGCAAAACTTGCCATGTGGGTTGTATGAACATGAAAACCGTCTTATTTCATGCAGAATGTATTCTAGTAGTGAAAAATGGTGATTAAAGCACTCGTTCTACACGAATTTGCGCAAAAAATGGGAAAATTAGGATCTATTTATTATGGACTTCTTTCGACTACACCACGGAAGCACATTTTCGACCGAATTACTGACCTTATTCCTATAAGAAATGTTTCTTATCAAATATCACACAATTTTCATTTCTATTTTCAAGAAAGATGTAATACCAAACATATTGCCAAGTTTCATTGTGAAATTTCGAGATTTTAGAGAAATATAGACACATAATAAAAGCCACCCCCTACCAATTTACTGGGCTAAATTTTGGCCCTATGGTCCTTTTATTGTATATTTTGGTAAAAGTTTCACTCGTTTGCATTATTTTTCACTTGCATTCTGAAATATCATTCATTCCGTCATGAATAAGACCCAGAAGGATGCATTTTGTGCATTTTCTGACATTCTGGAGACAAAATATTGGCTTTTTAATCCCAGAAATCGCTGCTGAATAGGCGCATCTACTCTAAATATGGTCAAAATTCAAAAATTTTCAAATTTCACTATTATTTTGCATTGGAAACACCCTTTTATATCATATACAACCGATCTATGACTATTAAGACTATTTGCAACGTGTTTCAAGAAAGTCTTATTTCAGCTCTTATAGGTTAAAGGTCAGTAATTCAAATCCTTCTTTGTTTCATATAAAAAACGACAACTTCAGGTCGTTTTTATGTGTCTTTAGAGAACATCACTTTTTCCTACACCTATTTTTCATGGAAGTTCTATCACAAATTAACGAAAAAATGAAAAGAAAATAGGGGGTTATGTAGTTCCTAGTGAAATGCCAGTCAGTTGTGGTCTGCTACCCTAAAAATGGCGCATATTTGCTCTCGTCCGCGCAATAAACACCTACTTCCGGTTTCGATCTGCAAAACTTGCCATGTGGGTTGTATGAACATGAAAACCGTCTTATTTCATGCAGAATGTATTCTAGTAGTGAAAAATGGTGATTAAAGCACTCGTTCTACACGAATTTGCGCAAAAAATGGGAAAATTAGGATCTATTTATCAGGGCCTCCTCTGGGTTTTTCATACTTGTCGCCAACCTTTTCGCCAATTTGAAAAAGTTGGAGCCACTTTAGAGCCATTTTTGAGCCAAAGTTCTGAGCCACTTTTATTTCTTTTAGTTGGCTGTCATAGTGTGCATAGAGAAATAAAATATTGTAAATAATTTCATTAGGAATAATAATAACTTTTGAAGGTGTATTAGTTTATTATAGAAGTAAATTCAATTTGTAGTTGGATAAAAAATGATACAAATCATTCTCTAATTTAAAAATCATATTTATCCATGTCAGAATTACCAATATTTCAGGACTCATTTATTTTCGGAAAGGAAAATTCGGATTTTTTTCTATTCTAAAAGGTCGAGTTGAACACTCTTCTAATGATTTTTAAGAAGCCACGGTAGCAAGTGATATCTTCCAGTTTCTGAACATTTCAATTTCAAAGAAATTAACCAGGTCCAGGATGCAAATTGAGGCCGATGTGTTTTAATTTTCGGATTCATCGTTAAAATCTTTTATGAAAACTGAGGAATCAAAAATTATCTTGCTAAAAAGTAACAAATTAAATGTATCTTTCGTACTTATTTAAAATTCGTCAGTCATACAACTGCATGCCACAAACATGACAATCTTTTTTTTGTAAAAAATCGCAACACATAAAGTACACCGTAATCGGCGTTAATTTTGGTGAATTCTCGGCAGAGGTCAAACAATACAAGCTGGCAGATGTTTTGATTACTGATTAATCTTCAATTCACACATTATTACGCAATTATCTTCTCAAAGTGTCAACCAGCTTGAATAGTAGAATTGCCAAATACACCGCCTACACTGGTTATCGATTTTATTCACTACCAGCGTCTAGGTAAACACGTGTATCGGGAACCAATTCTTGGGCCGCTTATATCACAACGGAAAAAACAAATGCCGAGGAAAAAAACTATGCGCCACTTATTTTCGCCAGTTCGCAAAATTTAGCGCCAAATTCTTAAAATTATCGCAAATGGCGGCATTGGCGATCGGCAGCGGAGGCCCTGATTTATTATGGACTTCTTTCGACTACACCACGGAAGCACATTTTCGACCGAATTACTGACCTTATTCCTTCTATCAATGTGACTTTGCAGACGAAATATGTAATCACCAGTTACTTCCCTTGGTGCTAATATAGATTGTAACCCTGAAAAATTATCCTACCCTTAATTGCATTTCAATTGGAAGAAAACATGCTTTGAATTTGCTGTCCCCTGTTAATTAATAACTTGATGGCCATTAGGACATTAATTTGGCATATGAGTGTACATAGTAAGGCTTTACTTCTGTTAATAATGATGTATCACTTCATCAGATTTTCTCACAAAAATTTTGCACACAAATATTCGACAATCAAAATTTCACTGAAAAATAAATTTTGGTGAGAAATGAATTGCACCAAATTTCATTGAAATTTCAGTGAAATTTTAGTGAAATTCCACCAAATTTTTATCATTTTGTTAAATTTCACCCGTTTCAATGAAATTTCAATGAAATTTGGTGAAATTTCACTGAGATTTTGGTGACATTTTCACTGGGGTTGTTCATCAGAAAATAGTAGAACCACTCCTCTCCAACCCGGGGCCTCCACACATTGAACACTAAAATAATTCACTCAGTAGAACAACAATTATTATATTACAAAATCACATTTAATATTTTCTGCTAAGAATTCATCACAGCAAATAAATTTTAAAAAGCCTTAAATCTAGTGATTGTGTAAATTTTCCAAATGGAACACAAAAATGCTTAATACTTTCAACACCTGTAACATAACAAGGTAGTCTGAAAGACAGCTAAATCCCCGGCCACTGCTATGGATAGTGAAAGGGTAAACCTTTGATTTTAGCTGTGACCTTGACCTTGAACTGACATGGCTGACTCATTAATTTTGCACAACATCTTGATGAGGTGATCATTTGACCCAAGTTTCATGAAAATCCTTCAAGGGGTTTAGGAGATACAGAGCTGAAACCTTTGACCTTCAGTTGTGACCTTGACCTTGAGTTGACATGGCTGACTCATGAGTTCTTGATGAGGTGATCATTTGACCCAAGTTTGATGAAAATCCTTCAAGGGGTTTAGGAGATACAGAGTGGACACAAAATGGAAGGCTCAAACCTTCGACCCTTAGTTGTGACCTTGACCTTGAGCTGGCATGGTCGACTCATAATTTCTGTACATCGTTTTGATGAGGTAATCATTTGACCCAATTTTATAAAATTCCTTCAAGGGGTTTAGGAGATATTGAGCGGACACGAAATGGAAGGCTCAAACCTTTGACATTCAGTTGTGACCTTGACCTTGAGCCGACATGGCTGACTCATAAGTTCTGCACATCGCCTTGATGAGGTGATCATTTGACCCAAGTTTGATGCAATCCTTCAAGGGGTTTAGGAGATATAGAGCGGACACAAAATGGAAGGCTCAAACATTTGACCCTAAGTTGTGACCTTGAAATATCTGACTCCTGAGATATAATTATACTGACACTTTTAGACAACATCAAAAAGGGCCTTAAGAACCACTTGACAATTTTCTAACATTGTATTCTAACTTTGTTCCATCATGTCCATACTTTTAGACAGGGTGACCCCTACACTTGAACACTGAATGTAGACCAATACAAATACATTTTTACTGTTTCCAGGGTTTAGCTGTACGATATATACACTGGATTATAAAACTGTGCCCTTTGTCCTAAGATTATGAGCCATCATTCTGTGAAGGGACAGTTTTCAGACTGCTGGTTTTTGCAATGAGTTTATCAAGCTGACCTAGATATTACAGTGAAACAATTTACTGTGTAAATATTGTTCAGTTCCAAGAAAAACTTCTGTAGTTGTTGAGCAGACACTGTCAATTTAGTTATAAGGGACATAACTCTGGAAACACTGGTACAAGCTGTCAAATCTTGTCGGATTAAAAGAGAAGACAGACTATCTATTGAGAGGACACTGTCAATATTTTCATAACTTAACCAAATCAATGCCCATAACTTACTGACTTTCACTGAAGATGTCTATTAGTTCAATTTGCAAAGACATTGACAGGAAAAGAGAAAAGCATTGTCGGAAAGGGAGAGAGTTACTATAAATGAACTTCACCTAAATTTTATAGAGATGTACAATCCGTAATACAGACTAAGTCATACACAACACCAGTTTGGGCTCTACCCCACAATGCCTTTCTCTCTTCCTTTCCGGCAATGCTTTTCTCTTTTCCTGTCACTTAATGTCTTTGCAAATTGAACTGATAGACATCTTCAGTGAAAGTCAATCAAAATCATTGAACTAATAGTGATTAATGTCTGAATGTTTGTCAGAGACAATACAGGAATCCCTCTTCATCTTCCCTCATTACACATCTCTCTATCATTCATTTTTTCATGTGACTGATCACCTTTCTAGATCAAAGTCTGCAAGAAACTAAAATCTAACACAGTTTGCAAAATTCTGTTTCAGCTATTATGGAGAAGGTTAGATGTCAGGATTACCTGTAACAATTACAGATAATTGAGCCGTGCCACGGGATAACCAACATAGTGGGTTTGCGACCAGCATGGATCCAGACCAGCCTGCGCATCCGCGCAGTCTGGTCAGGCTCCATGCTGTTCGCTAACAGTTTCTCCAATTCCAATAGGCTTTAAAAGCGAACAGCATGGAGCCTGACCAGACTGCGCGGATGCGCAGGCTGGTCTGGCTCCATGCTGGTCGCAAACCCACTATGTTGGTTTTCTCATGGCACGGCTCATATGCTCTGTAAATAATCACAAAATTCTCTGTAATTCAGACTGAACAAAAATCATGTTCCATGTTGGTACTGTGATCAGCAAGCAAGATAAGCTGAATGCTTGATAGAATTTGCATTCTGCCAGGTCTGCAAACTTTATTACTGGCATTTACAATGGCAGGCCTTGTCAAATGATGTATATCACATGTAAATTATACTGTTTCCTATTATTATGCGGATATAAATGTATATGTATTCCTTCTACAGTATAACCTAGAATTTCTGTCAACAACATCTCTCTGTGAACATTATACCTCTCTTAGGATATATGCTGACAAAAACACCTCTCTAAGGTATAACCACTGTGAACAAAACCTCTCTAAGGTATAACCTCTATAAACAAAACCTTTCTAAGGTATAACCTCTGTGAACAATAACTCTCTATGGTATAACCTCTATGAACAATACCTCTCTAAGGTATAACCTCTGTGAACAATACCTCTCTACAGTATAAATTCTGGCAACAATACCTCTCTAAGGTATAACCACTGTAACAATACCTCTCTAAGGTATAACCCCTGTGAACAACACCTCACTAAGGTATACTCTCTGTGAACAACACCTCTCTAAGGATAACCTATGTGAACAATACCTCTCTAAGGTATAACCTCTCAGAACAATACTTCTCTACAGCATAAACTCTGACAACAATACCTCTCTAAGGTATAACCTCTGTGAACAATATTTCTCTACAGCATAAACTCTGACAACAATACCTCTCTAAGGTATAACCTCTGTGAACAATAACTTTCTAAGGTATAACCTCTGTGAACATACCTCTCTACAGTATAAACCCTGACAACAACACATCTCTAAGATATAACCTCTGTGAACAACACCTCTCTAAGGATAACCACTGTGAACAACACCAACTCTAAGGATAACCACTGTGAACAACAACTCTCTAAGATAACCACTGTGAACAACACCTCTCTAAGGATAACCACTGTGAACAACACCTCTCTAAGTATAACCACTGTAAACAATACCTCTCTAAGGATAACCACTGTGAACAACACCAGGTCTCTAAGAATAACCACTGTGAACAACACCTCTCTAAGAATAACCATTGTGAAAAACACCTCTCTAAGGATAACCACTGTGAACAATACCTCTCTACAGTATAAACTCTGACAATAATACATCTCTAAGGTATAACCTATGTGAACAATAACTCTCTAAGGTATAACCTCTGAACAATAACTCTCTAAGGTATAACCTCTGTGAACAATACCTCTCTACAGTATAGCCTGTGTTAACAACACCTCTCTACAGTAGAACCAGTGCTAACAGCGATAACTTGTGTTAACAACACCCCTCTACAGTAGAACCAGTGCTAACAGCTATAACCTGTGTTACCTACACCTCTCTACAGTTGAACCAGTGCTAGCAAGTATAACCTGTGTTAACAACACCCCTCTACAGTAGAACCAGTGCTAACAGCTATAACCTGGGTTGACAACACCCTTCTACAGTAGAACCAGTGTTAACAACTATAACCTGGGTTGACAACACCGCTCTACAGTAAAACCAGTGCTAACAGCTATAACCTGGGTTGACAACACCTCTGTACAGTAAACCCAGTGCTAACAGCTATAACCTGGGTTGACAACAACTATAACCTGGGTTAACAACACCTCTCTACAGTAAACCAGTGCTAACAACTATAACCTAGGTTAACAACACCTCTCTACAGCAGAACGAGTGCTAACAACTATAACCTAGGTTAATTAACAACACCTCTCTACAGCAGAACCAGTGCTAACAACTATAATCTAGGTTAACAACACCTCTCTACAGTAGAACCAGTGCTAAAAACTATAACCTAGGTTAACAACACCTCTCTACAGCAGAACCAGTGCTAAAAACTATAACCTAGGTTAACAACACCTCTCTACAGTAGAACCAGTGCTAACAACTATAACCTAGGTTAACAACACCCTCTACAGTAAACCAGTGCTAACACTATAACCTAGGTTAACAACACCCTCTACAGTAGAACCATGTTACAACTATAACCTAGGTTAACAACACCCTCTACAGTAAAACCATGTGTACACAACTATAACCTAGGTAACAACACCCTCTACAGTAAAACCAGTGCTAACAACTATAACCTAGGTAAACAACACCTTCTACAGTAAAACCAGTGCTAACAACTATAACCTAGGTTAACAACACCTCTCTACAGTAAAACCAGTGCTACAACTATAACCTAGGTTAACAACACCCTAGTTAACAACACTTCTACAGTAAACCAGTACTACAAACTATAACCTAGGTTAACAACACCCTCTACAGTAAAACCAGTGCTAACAACTATAACCTAGGTTAACAACACCCCTCTACAGTAAAACCAGTGCTAACAACTATAACCTAGGTTAACAACACCCCTCTACAGTAAAACCAGTGCTAACAACTATAACCTAGGTTAACAACACCCCTCTACAGTAAAACCAGTGCTAAAACTATAACCTAGGTTAACAACACCCCTCTTCAGTTTAACCAGTGCTAACAACTATAACCTAGGTTAACAACACCCCTCTACAGTAAAACCAGTGCTAACAACTATAACCTAGGTTAACAACACCTCTCTACAGTAAAACCAGTGCTAACAACTATAACCTAGGTTAACAACACCTCTCTACAGTAAAACCAGTGCTAACAACTATAACCTAGGTTAACAACACCTCTCTACAGTAAAACCAGTGCTAACAACTATAACCTAGGTTAACAACACCCTTATTGAGCTAAATTGGTATAACTCTTTGAGTAATCTGTATAACACTATTTGAGTACAAAATGGTCAAGTACCCATGGAGGTCTTGAACCTTTGACCTCCAGACACTATAAACAGCCAAATGAAAACTACCATAATGCAATTATATTCTTCTACCTTTTCTATAAATGAACATAGACTGCATTTTTCTACTTCCAAAGAAGGTTGGGCCATATGTAATTGTTTGTAAACAAAAGCAATATTTCACAATTTTACCAAAAAAGAACAATTTGCAGCACCACACTTTTAGTAGACGTCACAGCATCCTACTTTACCTGGACATTGTGTGTTACAATAATTGCCTGGCTGTAATGTAAAACATTAGAGCACCATCACAAAATGGGAACAATTTGCATAATTACAGAAACACTGTCTCCCAGCCCTGAAAGGAAAAATAATTGATGTTTACCGACTGTTTAAGAAAGTCAACTGTGTGTCACCAGACTAGAGACGGCACAAAAGCTTTAATGTGACATAGAAAACTTGTATTAAACACTTTTCAATAGCTCTTACACTTACCCACTGTTTATGTACACTTTATGTACACTTCGGCTTTATAGTCATTATATTTACTTTCTTTGATTAATATGAATTTTATAGCAGTTTTCTTAAAGAAGGTCAATACAAATGTTAAAGAAATCGTATTAATTTTGGTAAAAGGTTAATATGACAGAATATGTTTATCAATAAATTAAATCAAGATTTACTGCTTACAGGACAATAGCCACATACAGCTGTGACAGGTTCTAGCTTAACATATGAAATTTAATTACAATACACTATTTCATATTCTATACAACATTATATCCTCCAACTGATTCTCACAATCATGGCATTAAGATTTATTTCAAATGAGTTCAAAAGTCTGCAGTGCATGCATAAATTCTACAAAGTCGCCTGATTTTAATCATTTCTCCTATCCATTTGCACTATTTTCATCATGGCAAACATGTAATTACCAGTACTGGAAATGCAAATTATACAAACAGTTTATGTAACTCATCCTATGTTTGTTACAGAATAATTATAATACATTTCTCACAATTATGCAAAAAATATAAAGTTTTCACTTTGGTAACAACAACAACAACAACTACAAATAATTTAGTCTAAAAATTGTTGTAAGTTTTTGCTAGCATTTAAATTCTAAAATAAATTTAGCATTCATCAAGGACAAAATAACTGGCGAAACAATGAAACATTTTCAAATGAATTCATAACAGGAGAGGTTATTGGCAATTACTGTCGGAGAGGGTGGGGGGAATAAATGATATTTTCAAAAACACAAACAACTGATTCAATTCCTTCTGAAACAGGGACAACAGATTTTTCTCAAACAGGTTCTGAGCTAATTAAATAGTAATGGCAGCTCAAATAAGCTAAACAGAGTTCAATAAGCTATAGAAATGGCCAGTTTTTCAACTCTAGCACTAAGAAAGGCTCAAACCAGTGTTAGTTCAGCCATCGCTCAACCTTGTTTTCTAACGGATTTTTATTAATACTCGGCAGGCATATTTGCGATGTATTAGCTAAGCCTTGGTCACACACTATGAACATGTAGATACAGTCATCGGACCGTTTCGCTGTATTTTTACATATATAAAACGTGTTACTTTGGTGATTTACTACTTTCGAAAAAGAAATTCTCATAGAAATCATAGAAAAATACAAAGACACATTAAAACATAAAAGCACTAGCGCCTGTCTAATGAATGAAAAAAAAATATTTGCTGGGAAAGGGTGAATTTAATTCCAGGTAAGACTACAAGCATTCCTATGTTTGCTCACTGTCTTATTGTTTTCATTATTCTTAAACGTCCCACCTTCCATGTACAAAACATGTGCAATATGCACTTGTAATTAGGAATGCATTTGTAAATTTAAATTAATAGTATAGGTAGTCAAACTCCACTGAATTTCAAAATCTACATGTGATTGAAAGGAGACGTATATATGTAGACGTGCGTATCGATATATATATGTTCAACTACATATTTTTGCGTTACATGTAATTATAATTAATTACATGCACTTATATATTTATGCTTGCATGTATATTTTGAAACGTGTACAAACGTAGCGAATTTAGCAAAGTTAAAATTGAAGAGTTGAATCTGTTACATTTTTAGCTCGACTTTTCGAATAAAAATAGAGCTTTTGCACTTGCCCCATCATCCGCGTCGGCGTCGGGTTCGCCGCTGGTTTAAGTTATTTTATAAAGTAAATCTTCTCTAATACTAGCTTTACTGAAACGAAATCTATCCAAAAGTCCAAATCGTCGTACATAACGAAAGGGTTTGCTCAGTCCCGTATCATTCCCTCCCTCCTCAACATTTCTGCTTTAACTTCATGCTGGAAATTTAAATCCATGACTAAATATTCTGCCTTCATCTTTTCTTAAACCACCTATGCCCCAGGTTTAAAATAACAATAGAAAGATAAGCCATTGCTGACACCGCTCAAAGTAGAAAAATCCAATCGAAGGTTTAACTTTTGCCAAGCCCCGTTATTCACGTGCTGACTTAAGCGTTGTAAATATATCCGACACGGCTTAAGCCGGAGCTTAAGTCTTTACTTAATAGTTGAAAAACTGGCCAAAAGAGTTCAACAATCTTGACCAGCAAGAACTGACATAGAAGTCAGATAATGATAGGCAAACTGGATAGTGATAAGTTCTCTTCTAAAATGGAGTATAAGGATTTTATTATAATGGGTGCTTGTGTAAGACAGTCGGTTTTTCAAGACCCATGGGATAGTGTGGGATGAAAAACCAAGTACTAGTGAGGGTTTTTATCCATGTTGTCCCGAGGGTTGGTAAAGCACCTGTCTTACTCGGACAGACATGTTAGATCAATTTTCTTGCCAACTGTAATATTACTGCAACATTTTCAAAGATTTCAGTAAATTTAAAATCATTCATACATATGCTGTCATAATATGACATCAAATTATGGTGTCAATACGCACACAAGTGGGTTATCCATTCCCTTCGGAAAAGTAAAGGTGATATACTACCCTGACAACCTTATCTCTTCCCTCAACCTCCACCCCCACTCCCCTAGGTAGGCAAGAAACAGAGCTTCTTCCGCCACAAGCAGACAAAATGACACAAGTCCCTGGCTGATCAAACAGAAAAGATGATTGCAATGAACAGAGGTACATACAAACTTATATTATTATAAAGAATCATACAGCTCTATTTTCAAATGAAAGCTGACATATAAGCTGTATCTTCCATAAGACTTTATCTTGAATGATTGGGGCTTATAAGTAATCAGCTTTTTTGATTCAGCCATTCGTAATACCCACTGGAATTTTCATCTGTTGTCTAATTAAATACCTCATGCAATGCTGTCTGTCAGACTTAGAGTTTGGGTTATCCTATACATTTAAGAAATAATGGTTCAGGTTGCATATTACATTATGTTGCATTGGTGTGCAAGTGTTTTATGTAGCACATCCTGGTGCATAATAATGTCAACCTACTACATAGCGCAATACGTTAACAGGACATTATAACGTCATTTCCGTAATATATATTGTTATTGCAGCTATTAATTTCCACGGCCGCTGTGTGATTATTCTTTACGTTGTTGTCAAGAACACTTATGCACAAAATGACGTCTGCAAAGAATGACACTGAAATGCGGGCAATAGTGAAATTCTGTGTTGGCTTAAACAAGACACCGAAACAAACTCTACAACTGATGGGGGGAGGGGGGGGGGGGGGGGAGTAAAATACTTCGTACAAATGCAGTCAATTGTTTGTATACAAGTGGAATGAACGTTTTAGGAAGGGAAGAATCTCTTTAAAAGATGATCCGAGAGAAGGAAGGCGGCACAGACACCACCAACTGTCACGTCATCCATTCGAGATAAAGTTCAAGAGATCATCAAAGAAGATAGACAGTCAACGGTCAGATCTATTGCTGTCAAACTTGATGTTTCGTGTTCAACTGTTCATAAAGTTCTTACTGAAGACTTTGGTATGTCCAAACTAAATGCCTGATGGGTGCCGAGACTATTGAAGGAAGGGGAGAAGCAAAGGCATGTTAAGTGTTTGCTTGACATGTAAAAATGACGTTACGTCAGTGTGCTGACGTCCAGCAGTAAGGAAGAGTTAACTGTTCGTATTTTCATGTAACAGAGTCATTATTCACACTGTATTCAGTGATTTCGCAAGCATATTTCATCTTTTATCAAAAAAATCCACGAATTCATCGAACAACCCTCTTATATGTATAAATTTCACTATAAACATATAGATTATTACATACTAATATATATATGCAAAAAATATCCTGTGTCTACAGTTTAGGCTAACATGGCCTGACTGCACTGGCAACCAGTGTAATAATCTGTAGATGAATGGTAGCTCGGCTGATCAATCAATGTAATTAATTTTCTAGATACCAGCCATTATCAGCATACAGCATCCACATTTCCAATCAATTAGGGAAAGATAGGAGACACACACAACTCTGTTCTGATGACAATTTCTTTTTAGTACAATTAATTGCCTAAAGTTCTTCTATCCATCAATGCAGAGTTGTAGAAAAAACTTGCATAAATTTGTATTTTTTAGCAAACTGTCTAAATCAAGTTTTAATTTGTGAATTGTTACTCTGATAAGAAACAAACAAAAAGGTTCTAACATTAGTTTACTATGAAACACTAATATTTCACGAGCACAAGATTTGCACCGAGTTGTGCAAAATTTGCAAGACAACATATAAGCGAATCTTTCATGTTATCTAAAATACACATGGCACAAAATTTGCAAAAGATATATTTTTTGCACATAATTTATGCAAATATTGTTTTGGTGTTTTTTTACATACACCCCCTGGTGTGAACTATTCCTAATGTGAACTGAACATAACCTTTGTTTGGCATGCCGGGGCAGAGTGAAACTAAAAATACAAACTTCAAGTAGGAGTGACTACCTTAATAACTTCAGAAATATGTGTAGTTAACTGCACCAAAGTACAAACTGAAAAAATAATTAAAATATCATTTTCTGAAAAAAGAGTTATTTGAGCTGAAAAAAAATGATCCTGGGTAAAATATTTGGAAAGAATGGAGTCAACTCTGTTAAGACTTTACTGTAGGCTTAGGTGACTATTGACCTAGTACTTCGTGCAAAACCATGCACTTTTACCTCTAGTCATAGAAAAAGCATGCATAATTACTACAACAGTCAGCAGTCTGAAAAGAAAACTATGTAAAGATCAAGTCAGTCAATGCCCTGGAGAAAGTGTTACATTTTTTGTGGTGAAAAGTCTGTCAACAAACGGACAATTTTTTTAGAAAAAATCAAAACCCACAGAATTTGACAAGGTAAAATATGTTGAAAAGCTGAAAAGAGAACAATCTCTGCTACCCTTATATATGCATCAGAAGTATGGGAAAAATATCTAGAAACATGAGAAAATCAAAGAAAACAATTTCAGGACTATTAGATGCCTGCTAGATAACTTACTTTTCCGTTGCACTGATATAACATGGACAGGATAAGAATTTACTACACTGATCATTTCCTGTGTATAAAGCAGGCTTAGGGTAGACTCTAGCTGGCGGCAGGTGATTTTACCTTTGCGACCAGTGCAGACCAAGATCAGCCTGCACTGTTTGCTTTCAGTCCGTAAATTTTCACTCACCCCTTTGAATAATAAGTCATATTGCCCAAATTGAATGATGGACCAGTCCATTTTAGAAATACAGCACGGTAAAAGTTAAAATCACAGATCAGACAATTCCAGCTAACCTGCACGTCAATATATACATCCCGAGACACAAAACTAGATAATTAGTCAACTAACAACTGTGTGTTTTCTAGACAAATATCACACAGCTGCTACCTTAGATGTCTCCTAGTCTCATTACAATTTTCTTTTTTTTGCACTGGGTAATTAAATGTAACATACTGGAATCTTCAGTCGCTAGACAATTAATCAGAGTGAATTTCTCACAACTGAGGAGTCCTCATTATCAGACAAAAGTCCCAGTGGATTCTCAAGTGAGAACCATTCTCAGAATTTTCAACTATTTCTCTGCCTATTACCATTTATGAAGTGACAAAACAAGGTCCAAAAATGGAGATCTCAATATTTTGCAAGTAGGAATGAGATAACATCATGGATTTTCTACACAAAGTTGTTTTAAACCAGAAGCAGAACTTACTTCATGCTCTTAGTTAATATATGGTACTTAGACACATCCCTTTATTGCCAATTACAATTGCAGTCACATATATCAGTCTTTATTTCCAGCTGAAAGAACATCTGTATCAATTTGACTTAAATCACAATATTTTAACTCTATAATATTTTATATTTTTGCAAAGCATCTGCTTCACACCAGAAGCAGACACTAAGTCTTGCTTCACTTGGCTATAGCAGACATTTGTTTTGCATGGCTAGCAGACACTTTTTTACATGGCTCTAAGCAGGCACTTGCTTTATATGGCTAGAAGATGCCTGCTTCACTTGGCTAGAAGAAACTTGCTTCACATGGCTAGCAGAAACTTGCTTTGCATGGCTAGCTTGACTGGCAGACATCTGCTTCACTTGGCTAGAATTGCTTTGCAATGTTTGCATCGCTAGCTGAAACCTTGTTCACTTGACTAGCAGAAACCTGCTTTACTTGGCTAGAATTGCTTTGCAATGTTTGCATCGCTAGCTGAAACCTTGTTCACTTGACTAGCAGAAACCTGCTTTACTTGCATGGCTAGCTGACACATGTTTCACTTGCCTTTACATGACTAGCAGACACTTGCTTCATTTGCCTAGCAGACACTCACTTCACTTGGCTAGAATTGCTTTGCAATGTTTGCATCGCTAGCTGAAACCTTGTTCACTTGACTAGCAGAAACCTGCTTTACTTGCATGGCTAGATGACACATGTTTCACTTGCCTTTACATGACTAGCAGACACTTGCTTCACTTGCCTAGCAGACACTCACTTCACTTGGCTAGAATTGCTTTGCAATGTTTGCATCGCTAGCTGAAACCTTGTTCACTTGACTAGCAGAAACCTGCTTTACTAGCATGGCTAGCTGACACATGTTTCACTTGCCTTTACATGACTAGCAGACACTTGCTTCACTTGCCTAGCAGACACTCACTTCACTTGGCTAGAATTGCTTTGCAATGTTTGCATCGCTAGCTGAAACCTTGTTCACTTGACTAGCAGAAACCTGCTTTACTTGGCTAGAATTGCTTTGCAATGTTTGCATCGCTAGCTGAAACCTTGTTCACTTGACTAGCAGAAACCTGCTTTACTTGGCTAGAATTGCTTTGCAATGTTTGCATCGCTAGCTGAAACCTTGTTCACTTGACTAGCAGAAACCTGCTTTACTTGCATGGCTAGCTGACACATGTTTCACTTGCCTTTACATGACTAGCAGACACTTGCTTCACTTGCCTAGCAGACACTCACTTCACTTAGCTAGCAGACACCTGCTTCACCTGGCTAGTGACTGCCAGCTTCACTTGGCTAGCAGACACTTGCTTCACTTCGCTTGCAATCACCTGCTGGGAATAAGACACCAGTCCAGCTTAATATTTGCTTCTGTTTAATAGAAAACACTTGCTTTGTTCCCACACACAAAATTAATGATGTACTTGGAAAGGGGGCATTTTAATTCTTTACTTGGATACAAAAGACATAATATTATGCTCAACTTTGACAGAAGATCATCATGCTTGATTTAGCTATACAGTAGATCCTTGTTAAATCCACTGGAAAGGAGAAACTTGCTACAATTGTCAAGCAGTTGTTATTGCTTTATTTGGATACCAGGTATTTCTTCCACTGGGCAGAAAACACTAAGCTTTATCAGTCCTGCAGGCACATCCTTTACTTAAAAAGAGGGCACTTGCTTAACTTGAAATTGCAGCCAATACATGCTTTCACTGGATACAGCAGACAGTCAGGCTTTACTTTCACAGAGTGCACATCTTGGATGCAAGATACTTGCTTTCCATGGACAGAATCTTAAGACATTATATGCTTTACCTGACAGAAACAAACAAAAAAACTTGCTTTACTTGGACATCAGATACCTGATTCCCTTCTTGTTCTAACTTGCCCCCTAAAGTAGCTAGAGTAGAAATGTTTAATGAAAAGCAAATATTACAGATCATTGAATCTAATAAGGTTAATACACCTGAATATGTTTGAACTGGAGTTCAATTCAAACTTTATTATGCCCCAGCACATCCATTTCCATTAAACATTTTACTTCTGTTTAATTGACAGAATTTAACACTATTATCCAATAATAGCATGATAACTGCTTTAAGATCTGGCATATAACTATTGAACTCTATGAAACATCTAGTTTATTTTTCATAAAGTTTTTAAACAGTTTTTTTTCTTCATTTCTTTCTAAAACTTTCTGCAATGAAAAAAGAAGTAAATTGCACTCAGTCAAGGAAAAGTTGAACCACCTGATAATGTCTGGACAGATCTGTGGTAGACAGTAGTCATTATACCATCAGCAACAGATCCTCTATAGACAATAAATCTAAAAAAACAAAAACACAGAAACGTTGACCCCCACTTAATAAATGTCCATATTTAGGCATTTGTTATTGCTTAGTTTCATAGAGATATAATTTCTAAAGTATTTCACAGAACAATATTGTCAGTCACTTTTAAATGTATGAAACTGTGTTGGTTCTGTTCAATTCCTTTGTAGTCTCAGTTGAAATTGATAGACTAACAAAACCTTTAATCAACTTGTACTGCTAATGATCATGTGATGGTATTTATTTTTAACTGATCACTGGCACACACTGTCTCTCCCTATCAATTAGTTCTTTATTTATCTACTGATTAGCCCTTCCTACCTGAAACCTATACTTGGCTTCCTATATTTCACCAGTCCTGATTAGAATGTAACATGCCATGGTCTTGACCTTTTTAAAATTTTGTACCATTAAAAGCTTTCCTTTAGAACATACAAATCCTATTGCCCTAAAAAGATCAATATTAAATTATGTTGCCCAGGAAACGAAAAGTATAAATACATGTTACACTGACAGATGAACAGACCTATATGTACAAAAAAAAAAATATATTATTTTATAATATCAAGATCGAGGCAGTGCGCATGTTAAAATTCATAATATACAGAAGTCTATACTTAATGTTATCTCTTAAAAGAACACTGCTAAAATTAAAGGGAATAATGCAACAACAACGTTTTGTGTTACAATCATTATATTACACCTCAATATGTGGTGTTGGTGTTAGTATAGACTTACAAAGTCTGTTGAGATCAAGTTATCTGTATTAAAGTTTATTCTTTCTTCATACTGACACTAATATTTTCCAAGAAAAAACATTTTCTCTCTAGGCTCATCTCAACAGAGTCAGAGGTTAGAGATATTGTAAAAAAATTTAGAAAGTGCTATCAAAGAGGATTGATTTTATGGCCAAGTGCTTTACATTTAATGACTCTAACGACTGATGCCAGTCTAGTGTTAGTATTGCATATGTATATTTTCACTCTGTGATACTAGAATGAAAGATGCTTGTCTCTATAGCAACAGCATGACAGACAGTGTGTCATTTGCTAGGTTGACAGAGGTGGTTCACCTAAGGAAATGGTCCTAAGAAACAATAATTAGACTTCTTGAGGTAGTGTGTTTTTAGATTTGGTACCAGTTAGTTCAGATACTAATTCCATACAGAGTCTTGGAATCACCTTTAGTGTTCTCTATCTTTTCAGTGAGTGTGTTTCTCTTTCGAAGTTTATTTCAAAATTGTATTCGTTTCATACTGCTTTATAGAACTCAAACTGATCTGTTTTACCTAATGCCTCCATGTATGCTCAGAACTCGTTGTTTTATATGTTGCAAATTTTCATTGAACCAAGGTTGATGATTATAGATGTAACACATGTTATCAGACTGCTTGTCTATTATAGAACCTGTCAAACACAGCTGCTGCTGTCCAGTGTAACATTACTGTTCAACAGGTAACACAGATTTACCAATGTGTGATAACCAAAACAAATCAAATCAATCAGAAGATCTCTTCATCTAAGGATGCTCAGGTCACATGATGATTGAATTCAGACTGGCCTTAATTTTGGTAATGGATTTCTGAGCAATTGTTAAGACTTAACAGGAATTGATAAAATACCTATACCAACACTAACTGAAAAAAACATAATTAATCTGGGACATTCAAGAAACAAAACAGCATTAGATTTATTTTGCTATTTACATAATCTGTTCAATTTAGGCAAAGTTAAAGACAGTCTTTTAAAAAAAAATAAGTTAAATACTAAAATAGACATATCAATTTTGTGAGACGCTAACCTAGCTACTTTCATATTCAGTAACAGTAAAAACCCAAAGCAAAAAATCTGTGACACTTTGCTCAGAAATATGTTATCAAGTCTTGCCTAAAACCATTTTTAGACATGATAGAAGGCAACAAAGGAAAATATGTCACAGACTGGGTTTGATTTAATCTTATTAACTCAGACAGAGAAATAATAAAACATGCAAAACCACTAATGCCCCTATATGATGATGGATGGGGAAGACCATGAAACAATGGGCTAGCAGAATAAGTATTTCCTGGAAAAGTCATCAGTAACTGTTGGTGTTCTTTATGCAGTTAATACCTTCATTGCTGACAAATCACAAAGCTGCATTCTTTTTTAATTTGTTCAACACCTGTAAAGTGCAATATTTCTAACAATGTTGTTTCATTTACTTCTTCCACTAATCAGCATTACCATTGCAAATTGGTTCTGTCAGATGGTAGTATTCTTGATAGTTGCATCTAAATTGAACTGTTTGTACTTCACAACATAGTGTTCCTGCCAAGTGTGTTAAATGATCATCATACCAACTGCAGTATTGTTGTTAACTACATTAAGATTCTCTGGCAGGGTCAAGGCACCATCTACAGTCTGACACAGTGTATTTTCACATGTAGTAAGAATAAAATCAAATTCTTGTGGAATACTTGTTCTCATTCCTTGCACAATTAACATAAACAGATGAAAGTGCTAATGCAGTTAAAAATAATACATTTATTTTTAGCTACCTTTTTAAATTTAATGGTTAAGACAGCATTATGCCCCAGGTTCTGATAAAGCCACTGCCCAATATGTAACATTTCTGAACAAGCCATGATGCCCAGTATCTTACAGTTTAGGTTTCTGATCAGGCCATTGCCCTATTTTACACCGTAGATATTTAATACAATTGCCTTATCTATAACAGCTGATATTTCTGATCAAGCAAATGTTAACTGGTACTGTCCTACTTTTGGAATTTAAAAGCAGTCTTATAATGCACTACTTATTGTACAGCTCTGTTAGCATGAGGTTTTGCATAAGTTCTTAAGCTTCTGTTTACACAGATTTATAGCAGTAATTTTGCATAAGTCCTTGCCCCATTTTTGGACATATCAGATAGCTGGTTTTGCAGTTCTTGCTCTTCTTTTGCTCAGATTTATTATATAGCAGTGATTTTGCATAATTCTTCTTTTACCCTACCTGTCACACATTTCTAAGCTGAAATTTAGTGTAACTCCTAGCTGTACTTTTTCACAAATTTAAAGCTCAAATTTTACTGAAGTCGGTGTCCTTCTTTGCCCTGCTTTGAAATGATTTATTAGCCAATATTTTTGCAAAAGTCCTTGCCTTATTTTTGAACAGAGTTTTTTTTCATAAATCTCTCCCTACTTATGCACAGATATTAAAATCAGATTTAATAAATTTCTTAGTCTCACTGTTGCAAAGATTACTGAAAGATTTTTCATTTTTCTTAGCCACTAATCGTAGTCCTACTTTTTGGTACAGATTTATGCCAAAACAATTCCTGATCTCTAAATTCTATGCAAATTATTTATTTCATATAAGATTCAGGACTATCATTCTTAAAAATTCCAAGCTTCAGAGTAAGAAAATTTAAAAGGTTACTTTTTTACATTAATCTAATGTAGAGAATATCACTTTCCACAGGATACACTTGTGTTGATCATATACCTTTGACTCTGGATATTTTTCTTAGACAGCTACTAACAAAATTTAGGGATAGGGATAGCATACTTTGAAACATGTTGAACTGGGTATGACCTCATAATGTATTGAAAAGAAGATTCAATAGAAACACTGAACAATAGACAAAGAATAAAATACAAGGAATAAAATATTAGTTTTCGTTATTGAAATGATTAATGATTCCAAGTTTCTATCCATTACGACAGATAAAAGCAAGAATGAGTGATGGTGTGGTAGACATCCTGACAATGGGAACACAGTGAGTAGAATGTAATCAATGTTCTAACTTTCACAAAAGAGAAAGGAAACCAGCTAGTTCAATTTGCCAAATGCATTAACTCAGATTCTGTTTTTGGATATT
Source organism: Mercenaria mercenaria (assembly GCF_021730395.1). Taxonomy (NCBI): domain Eukaryota; kingdom Metazoa; phylum Mollusca; class Bivalvia; order Venerida; family Veneridae; genus Mercenaria; species Mercenaria mercenaria. The sequence goes on along the minus strand of NC_069365.1, from coordinate 30,468,936 downwards.
ATCTCTGCTGCTGTTGTCCCAGAAGGATAATCTCGATGTAATTACGTGTTTTTTTTACTTGAAGTCACATAAATGCCCTTTTCTTTACAATAAAACAATGTGTCCATACAAATACAAGGGAAGATAATTATGTAGGGACGTCATTTAAAGCAAAACTGAAATACAATAAAAACAATAACTTTTCTACCATTTTCAAATATATTTGATTGCCTTATTTACGAAAACACTCCCAAACCAATATGGCAAGCTTAATTAAGCTTGCACTATAAGGCCGCAGCAAGATTAACAAATGTGTGGCAATCTTGTTTTAGCATGCAGCAAGATTGTGATTGTCACCATCGCAACCATTATTCAAGCTTGCGCAAACTAATTTGCGTGCTTCCTGCAACCAAATCTTGCAAGCTTGCGCACGCTTGCGATTGGAACCCTAGCGATCTTAATTGTGACCTTGAAAGATTGCACAATCATTCTTGCGCAATCTTGCAAGCTTACGCACACTTATGTGAGTGTGGACAAAAAGACACTTGTGAGTCTCTCGCAATCTTGTTATGATCGCGCAAGCTTGCAACTTGCATATCAAGGAATATCTTTGTCAACCTAGTATTCAGGGTTTGTGAGATAGTTTAGATAACCTGTGAGTCTATCTATTTAAGTTTAATTACGGTCCATCTGCCCTTTCAGACACAATGAAGCATATAAATGCCACGTAGAGTATAGACCGCTATAACCTGTGAGTCTAAAGATTATATATTATGTACTTCCTTTAATTTGACAAACTGCAAAGTTTATAAAAACTTTCGCACTTTCGAAGAAACAATATTTGTAGTGATCAGTAGATAAAGACTTAAAAATCAGAGAAAATATTTTTTAAAACAACGTATTTTGACATAAAAAAATCTAATAATTGGTTAAATGTATAACCTCCCTTTTATAGGTACCAAAATGAACTAAAAGAGTTTTAAAAAGGTTACAGCATCGCAAGCTAGTCGCAATCTTATAAACAGTATATAAGATCACAGGATGCCTGCTGCAAGCTTGCAAAGCAAGACTTATCCGCAAACTTACTTTCTTTAATTATATTACATGACTGCAATCTTTTAAAGATTCCAGTAAGCTTGGGCAAGCCTATGGCAAACTTCTTACAAGCTTGCCGCATGCTTGTATTTTGGTTTGGGAGCTTCTTGGTACAATTAGCATTCTTTTTCTTGCATACCAGACGGGGATTTCCGATAATTTTACCGGTGCTGGAAAAATCCATCTTACACCAGGGTGTAAGATGACTCTCGGGCTGTAAATGACGTATAACAAACTACATATATGTAGAAGATTTATGTAGTAACTTATATTTTATTTAAAAAATGGAATAAAAATTCAATACCTTGACAGTTCCTACTGGTTCCTCATAGTATATTTCACGATTCAAATTACGGTATTTTATCAAAAATTCATAACATTACACTGCAATTGATAAAAACAAAACCGGAACTAAACATTGTTATTTGTTTTGAACAGTCATGACGTCTTTCCTGTTTAAGAGCGTTGGTTTCCCGCGCTTTGTTTAGATACACTGCTATAAGAAGTAGTTCTAAAAAGAAAGCCGTTCAATTGATTTTATTTTTATTATTATTTCTTGAAATCGGTATGCAAGAAAAAGATTCTGTCACTGGTTAATTATAGGTGCAGATGGTAATATCCGGCTCTCGGGTAACTGTTTAGCCGGTGACCCGGCAGGGAACCTCGTAACCGCCTAAACAACAGTTACCCTCGAGGCCAGATATTCCCATCTGCACCTACAACCAGTGAAAGAATCTTATATTCCATATCTTTATACTATTTCCTTGCTCTGAGCAAACCATATTTATAGTATTTATAAGGACTTTTCCAGCAATCGTATTGTTTACCTTTCAAAGTCAAGCAGTCCCTCATCTTTCAATATAAAGTCAGACATATAGGTTAGTAGAAAATAGGTGAACACTAGAACAAGAACTATATATTTTCAGTTACGACACTGTATGACTATAAATAATTTCTCTATAATGGGAAATAAAACATCCCAGTCACATTGATTCAGTAGAGTAGGTCCCTTGTTTAACTTGAGATATACAGACGCAATTATCTGTACCTATCTTTACCAGACAGATCTTTTAATGATAAAAAAAATGATTCAAAGTTATCATTTTCACTTTTTCCACAGCTGAGCTAAAAGCCATGGAGATACATTTAAGAAAGCTGCTTCCAAAATAAACATTATAATGCTGATATACAGGAAAACTAGGAGAGCAATTTTCCCATTAATCACTTCTCTTTCCGCTATTTTTTTTTACTACCAGTCAAAGAGAGCTCAGAATGATTGCTTTGATTACTTTCTAAAAATAGTAACATGGATCTATTTTTGTCCGGAAGCCAAATGATAGAGAAGTGAGTAAACTGTTTGCAGACTCCAGTGAGAAAATGTAACACATACTTTAAATAAAACCATGCACATGAATAATTTGTGAAGGTTTTACAGTTGAACAGAAACTAATTGTCTTAATGGATCAGGCCAAAAAAATAACTGAGTATGAATTTTGTACGAAAACCAGCTTGAAAAATAAATTCTTAACACATTCGATCTGAAACTGCTCTGCTCTGCAGCATTTTATTGCAAACAGAAAAAGAACCACGCCCTTTCTACTGAAAGACTGAAACTGCCAAAAGTGTTAATATTCCCTACAAATAAACCCATAATTCTTTATCCCTACATTTGTACCTAGAAAGTTTCAACATGTTTCACATATATCAGTTATATAGTACTAAATACTGACGGGAGAGCGTAGATCTACGGATCGCCTGGTCATGAGTTCCCTATATCCCTTGGCGAGGCATAATTGTTCTCAGTGAGTATTTGATAAAGGGCATTGTGTCTGAACTCATTCGTCCTCCACCTATGATTCTGATGTGAGGAAGTTGGCAGTTACTTGCAGAGAACAGGTTTGTACTCACCTGGTGAGGTACAGAATCCAGGAACACCCAGGTTAGGTTTACTGCCTACCATTACAGTACTGAAATACTCTTCAAAAATGGTGTTTAACCCAAAACAAACAAACAAACAAACAAAAATACTGAAAAATAATGCATTTTAGTAGAATCTCCCTCTGGCCATTAAAATGATGTTTATCTACATCACACATAGGGTTTGTTCAATAATAAGTGTGATCTGGATAAAAATTACATTAAAATGCTTGTGAGAGGGTGAAACCTTCTGCACTGAAAATATGGATATAATGTTATACTTTAGTCAGTCTTTGTAGTAACAGTTTAGACACCAGTATACTGCTGATTCACTGCCAACATCATTTGGAACATTTCAACATTTGTTTTGAAATGATAGTAACATCTTGGCTGGAGGCCTGTAATGAGTATTTCATCTGGGGAAAGTTTTGATTTTCTGCTATATTTCTCACATTAAACCCAGTTTATTTTTTGACCTTCCAAAAGCACATTCCCCTAGCCTTTAGGTTCTATAGACTACACCATGGATCTTTTTACATTGCATTGAACTCGTTATCCAAGTTTGAAAACTATGGTAGCTGATTTCTGCCATTTCGTGTCGGCGGGGCGAAAACTCAACAAAAACCTAATTTGTCAAGTTTTTAAGTTGGTGGAGCAAAAACACGACACATTTTACGCGAAAACTCGACATTTAGAGGGCACCGACACGACAAATTTATCTGTCGAGTTTTTGTGTTGGCGGATATAAATATGTTGTGTTGGCGCCCTTTATCTGTTGTGTTTTCATGTTTTCTCCCCACCAACACGAACACACGACAAATACATTACTTGTCGAGTTTTCGTTTTTTCGCCCCACCGACACGGAAACACGAAAACTCGACAAATTAGGTATCTGTCGAGTTTTTGTGTTGTCGTGTTTTCGTCCCATCTACACGACAACACGAAAACGCGTCAAATACGAAAACACAACAAACAAAGGATGCCAATATGACATATTCATACACGCCAACACGAAAACTCGACGAATAAATATGTCGTGTCGGCACCCTCTAAATGTCGTGTTTTCGTGTAAATTTTGTCATATTTTCATGTTTTCGCCCCGCCAACACGAAATGGCAGAAATCAGCCACCATATAAAACTGAGACTGAAAACAAGTTTGAAATTCACAGGTTGTCACAGCAAGATAGCTTAGTCATACGGTAATATTTATATTCGCCCTATTCTTTTCCATTGAAAATTATAATGTTCATTTTGTATGAACAGCAAAAGAAATGGTGCAAAAAGATGACAAAGCGGGCCGCTGTTTTGACGACATCTACGTACAGTCAGGGAAAATGTTCCTTCGATGACGTTGTAGTTGTTCCGTTTGGTGAACAGAATGGCCGGGAAGCTGATTTTAATGTGAAAATGCAACAAAACAGGCATATAAAGATTAATAACATAAAGGTAACATACATCACTAAATAAATGCCCCAGATGCCCGATATCTATATTGGGACCCAGTTTTAAAAGAATAAAAAATCTTTTAATTTTGGAACTGAATAAAGTTATAAATCTAACTTCCAAGGAATGATTTTTACCAGTTTTTCTAACACAACACAGAAATTCACTTAAGTTATGACATTATTTTAGGAAAGGGAGCATTTATAAGGAGATATACTGTAAAAACAAAAAACACCAGTGATATCAACCTGAAATTATTCATTATTCTCTCACTAATTTCAGATTTCTGAAATAAATTGCTCCAAGAGATTACATTATACCTGAAGAATAAATGTTTCAAGGTTGAATATTAAAACACTTTACAGGTGTGCAGTAATATACATGTAATACAAAGCAACCTCACTTTATACAAACCTACAATGCTCATAAGTTATCTAGCTCGCCTGCTCTAAGTGCAATAGAGAGAACACAGGTCTACGGATATCGGGGTTGTGAGTTCAACCCCTGGGCAGGGCTATGTTCTCCATGACGATTTGATGAAAGACACCGTGTCTGAAATCATTCGTCCTCCATCTCTGATTCATGTGGGGAAGTTGGCAGTTACTTGTGGAGAACAGGTTTGTACTGGTACAGAATTCAGGAACACTGGTTAGGTTAACTGCCCGCTGTTACATAACTGAAATTACTGTTGAAAAACAGTGTTAAACCCAAAACAAACAAACAAATCATAAGTAATCTAGTTCATTGTATATTAAAATCACGAATATGTAAATTTGACATCACTGAAACCTGAAACTCCTCAATTAAGAATAAGTTCTTAAGTGATTCAGCTTTTAAAAATAATACATTTTAAGCTAAGCCGGAAAAGAAGTAAGACTGATTAACAAGATAAAGAGTGGTATTGCCTGTGGTAAGTAGTAGATAAATACGTAGATAATTTTAGTAACAAACTCTAAATTTAGAAACACATCAAGATACAGAAGATAAAATTACACTGATAGGCATAAATATATACTGTGACCCACATTACCCTTTATAATTACATACATAAATCTAGGTAACACTCTACTTGTAGTGAACAGCCAACAATAGTGGCAAATACATTACAACTGTCTGCCTATATTCAAATACAAGTCACTATGAACAACAGGCATCCTATACTTGGTATTAGACGAAGATGACGAAGATGACGAGTGGTTCAGGCAGGTGACAAGGAAAGTGAGTGTAACATATGAAGCCACTGACAGTATTCATGTCTAAAAAGCATCTTTTTCTGTAGAAAACAAATTAGAGTTCCTGGTTAACTTTATCTGTGATCTTTGCTAATTAATTTAATTTAACAAAGACTGCAACAGCCCTGTTCATGCTTATTCTAGGATAAAACATTAATGTATTTATAAAAAAAAAATATTTAATTTCTTTGAAAACAGGATTAACTGTCTAATAATTAAAATGAAAAAATGGTGTTTTTTCCCCTCAGAAAACGAACATTAAACTTGAACTTAGAACATCTAAATAATTTATCAGACTTCAACCAGGAGAATAATTGGACAATATCTAGAACAGCTTATATAAAACATCTTGTCTGGCATTTATTCTTAGAGGTTTTATGGCCATAGATCATAATGTAGCATAAACATCAATTGAATGATACATAATTTCTGCTAGATGGAATATTGATCTATAAAATATAATAACCCTAATTTGTTTTGAACTGATACATACATCTGTCTCATATTAAAATAACAAACAATAATTCTCCTAGGAGATACAAGAGGCACCGAGATTCCACAAGTCGATAACATGAACAACTAATGGTCAGACATTTTACAAGAGGTCACATAAAAGCAACAGTCAGACAACGACATGTTGAAAAATGATCAAGTTCCTATTCTCCCATAATACATTTTTTGTATTATGTAATACCCTTTTATGCAATTTGGTTTGTGGAAATTTGATTAACTTTAATTCAGACTGCTGGGACACGATCCTTAATCCCAATATTTTTCATTAAATTTTGTCAACGGACAAGTAAGACATAAAAATCCACTTGCCTGCAGTCAAAATTCACTCGTCCGGATATTCAACATTAAAACCTGCATTAAACTGCCAATAATTCTTTATTTCTGGCAAGTAATTTTTAACACTTGCCCGTATACAAGGCTGAAGTCGCATCCGTGAGGCTTCCGAGTCTTCAACAGATTAAGTATAACAATAATGCCATGCCGAAATATTGTCCGTGCAAAGCCAGCTGAATTCAGAAAATCAAAACTCTTGAAATGATCTGTCTCGTTTTGAATCATACTCACGATCTCTCTGTGCTTTTGGTTTTTGTTTTTACCTGAGTACTTGACTCCCGTTTTTGTCTGCGACCAAAATTCTAATAATAAATTTATCCAAATGTTTGCGAGAATTGTTTACTTTCTGGTTTCTATTCACAGAGTTACTGTGTACAAAATCCCGCGAGACCGAGAGCCAATCAGAACGCGGAAAAAGATGCTAAATTTAGACGCTCGGTGAGAAAAACATGGATTTCAGAGATAAGATTATTTTTTCACTTCCATAAACTTTGAGGAACAGCATTATTATTCTTGCTTTTTACTTAGTTTATACATGAAAATGAATGCTTGTCTGAGGACAAACGGGGTGAAAAAAGCACTTGTCTGCCGGTAAAATGTCCCGAGTCAGACTAGTTGGACATAGGAATTCCACACCCCTGGACTATCCAATTAGATATGTGTAACCAGGCTATAAAATTAGCCAAATTCTTTCTTAAAATTTTAATGATAAATTAAAATTTTAATTTCATAGTTTGTGAATTAAGTAAGAATTATTCAAAAATTGATTTTTCTATTTTGTAACATTATTTGCTTGGACATGTGTTACTTAACTTATTATTTTTCCTGCTTACACATGTCTATCACTTTCATGTGAAGTTTCAAATCAATATCTGCATTAGTTTTGGAGATAATAACTTGCATGTAAAACTTTAACCAAAATTTTCTAAGTCTAAAAGGGGGCATAATTTGCTCAAAAAACATGTCAGAGTTATGGAACTTGACCCAGTGAGGTTGGTAATTGATCTAGAAAAAGAAAAAATAAGTTTCAAATCTATATGCCTTTTAGAAATAGCTGTATGTACTTGCACACAAAACTTTAACCAGAATTTTCTAAGTCCAAAAGGGGGCATAATTTGGCCAAAATGAAGGTCACAGTTATGGGACTTGCTGCTATCAACTAGTTTTATAACCCCGAAGACACATGTGAAGTTTCAAATCAATATCTGCATTAGTTTTGGAGATAATAACTTGCATGTAAAACTTTAACCAAAATTTTCTAAGTCTAAAAGGGGGCATAATTTGCTAAAAATACATGTCAGAGTTATGGGTCTTAACCAAGTGAGGTTGGTAATTGATCTAGAAAAAGAAAAAATAAGTTTCAAATCTATATGCCTTTTAGAAATAGCTGTATGTACTTGCACGCAAAACTTTAACCAGAATTTTCTAAGTCCAAAAGGGGGCATAATTTGGCCAAAATGAAAGTCAGAGTTATGGGACTTGCTACTATCAACTAGTTTTATAACCCCGAAGACACATGTGAAGTTTCAAATCAATATTTGCATTAGTTTTGGAGATAGTAACTTGCATGTAAAACTTTAACCAAAATTTTCTAAGTCCAAAAGGGGGCATAATTTGCTCAAAATACATGTCAGAGTTATGGGACTTGACCCAGAGAGGTTGGTAATTGACCTAGAAAAAGAAAAAATAAGTTTCAAAGCTATATGCCTTTAATTGATGGCTGTATGTACTTGCATGCAAAAACTTAACTAAGGTGTGACGCCGACACCGACGCCGACGCCAGGTTGAGTAGAATAGCTAGACTATTCTTCAAACAGTCGAGCTAAAAATGCTGTTAAGAGCTTTCAACCCTGATTGTGACCTTGACCTTTGGGCTAGGGGTTAGGCTTTCATGCATGCAATGTCATCTCTTTGAGCCCTTTAATACAATGTATTGAAATCCAAGGATGACAGCGGCTGTATACAGTCTTGAGTCTTCCCCATGAGACAAAGGCTACATTAAGGCAGCTGCTAAATCAAAGCAATATGCCTTTCCCATGAGTCTGTGACTTTAAAAATACAATGTCTTCCCCATGAGACAAAGGCTTCATTAAAGCTGCATCTTTCCAATGAGGCAACTGCTACATGTACATTAAAGCAATGTCTTCCCCCATGAGACGAGGGGTACATTAACACAGTCTTTCCCATGAGTCTTAGCTTCTTCAACACACTGTCTTCCCCATGAGATAGAGGCTTCATTTACAGTGTTTTTAATAACTATGAGATAAAGGCTACAATAATGCTAAGTCTTTCCAATGAAGCAACTGCTACATTAAACAAAAATGCTTCCCCATGAGACAGTGCCTTCATTTACACAGTTGTCCCCATGAGACAGCAGCTATATTAATGCAGCATCATCAGTGTCAACAAAATAATATAGGAGCTAGAAAAATCTATATCTACTTCAGCAGACATGTCTTATAACCATAACAATTTCCTCTCTTTTATCATCAGGGCTTCCTCTAAGCCTAACAATAGCATTTAGAGTCAGGAACTCTTATTAACTTGGAGCAATATACACCCACAAATGAAACATGATAGTTTTCTTCTGTATCAAATTGGGGTACATTTATGATAGACTTCACTGCAGGCAAGAACTGTTGTGATTGGGTTAAAGTCACATCAATGCAATTTGGATTATATTAATGGAGAAGGAAAACCACCTGGCATAACTGTAGTCATTGCTGCAGATATAAACCCTTCTCGCAGACATCTGGATAACTTCTTTCTATTATTAAAAATTCTACATCAAGCCCCTCCAACCCTCTGCATAGTTTGAGGAACAAGGAATTCAAAATAAGTGTCACACAAACTTCTTTGAAAATGCAAATTTTCGTATTAATCATTCTAATCACTGCATCTTGAAAGTATATAAATCCATTCTACACTAAATTTAAACTATTCAACTTAAATCCTAGCTTTCAAAACTTTGACCTCTATTTAATAAGATGCTTTAAATGAAAAAGTCTTAAATGAGGGCCTTAGTGCTGTGATGATTATGCCTTATATTATCAGTATTGATTGTGAAGTCATACAGGCGACAAATCTCCTCATGTTTCTATTCATGACTTGATCTACTGTATTATCTTCCCTCTCGCAGTTACATCAAAATACATTGATTTCTGTTCCCACATAGTATACATGTATAGCCGACAGATAATAACGTAGCAAATCTAGCAGAAACAATATTAACCTTAATATGGTCATTGACAGCAAAAGGATCTCTATAAAATGTTGCAAAAACATGTTCCAAATGATGCTCATTCTTTGCAGTTTACCTTCAAGGATCTCTATAAAATGTTCAATGCAAAAACATGTTCCAAATTTCCAAATGATGTTCATTCCTTGCAGTTTACCTTTAAGGATCTCTATAAAATGTTCAGTGCAAAAACATGTTCCAAATTTCCAAATGATGCTCATTCCTTGCAGTTTACCTTCAAGGTAAAGCAATGGAAAAGTAAAATGTAGCTGTCCCTGTATGGAACATCCATTCTGTACTGTAAGTATTTTTTTCTGTGTTATCGAAGTTTCTTTTTTAATGAAACAAAACAAAATTACAGAGATGGTCTGCACTGGTTGCAAAGGCAGAATCACTTGCTGCCAGCAGGTTAAATGTTAACTGAGAAAGCAGTTGCAGAATTACTTAAGTGAAACACACGGCAAAGTTTTTTGACAACTCATACCATGACATAGTCATTTCCACAAGTTTCATGCAAAAAATTTCAAAACTTTCATGAAAATCTAGATGCAATTTAAGCTGCTTTCAAATAAATAAAGATTTTGATATGACAGTGAGCGTTTCAGCTCTGTTTTGTATATTTTGAATATACATCGTTGTTACACAGTGCCTCTATTCTTACTGATATTGCTGCTGCTGTCTGAAGGGTACAGGAATGATATCACTGATGTCTGACACTTCACTTGCTCTCATGTTAAAATAAGAAAATCTTTGGCAAGAATACCAGTAACATTGAAGATTACATAATATTCAAGAACGATTATTGAGAATTTAACCGATGCCTTATCATTGCAGTCCGACCTATGCATACAACCTTATCTTACAAGAATTTTACAAACAAGAAGATTAGTTGTTTTTTGTTATAAAAGAAAAAAGAATCAGATGGGGTTCACAGTCACAAGTGAAGGAAGTATTCGGTATTATTTACCAAGCTGACAAGATATTATCAACTTTGTAATGAATAAACACTACCTACAGTGAGATATAGTTTACAGTGTGAGCCTTCCTCTGACCTGTAACATAGATTTAGTTTTAAACATTTCCGATATGAAACTTCAGTACCCTTCTTCAATTACAGCCTCCATCTTTAAAAAAGATCGCTACTGCTCTAAACGAAAACAGAAAATCACCTCAACAGCTTAACCTTATAAATATCAATTTTGAAAAGATTTGGAACAAGAAAAGAGCTTTATAGACATCTTATATCACATGCATATATACATTTTGTATATGTATGAAACGGTGTGGGACTAGGTAAAGTATGAAAACAGCAATCTGCATTACGAATTCAGCCATTTATCTAAGGAATGCTAAAAGAACAATGAATCTTTCAGGAAATAACATTTAAATTTTGACTACCAAGACATTTTGTTCGGTTACAAAACAGCTGACATTTAAATAGTAAACTCTCAAGATTGTTTACTGAATGAGTAAGGAGAAGTTTGAATGCGATATGGTTTATATTATGTTTTAAAAATAGCTACCAAAGTTGACATTTAAGAAATGTTAAATGTTTAATCTGAGACCTTCGGCTAATTATAAAACATCGAGATTAATTAGCTTTCATATGCTTAATTACATCCCACAGGTACATATGAAACTCTTTCCATTTTGCCTCTCAAATAGTCAAGAAACTACTTGTTTGTAAAATAATCTCATTTTGATTACAGTTATTATCATACACATAATTTCATTTTTTATATCTTTTCCATAATGAGAAATAGTGCAAAAACCTTTTTTTATGGCACTGTTTGCAACTGAACGTTTTCATAAAAATTACTGCAAGTATGGTAAATAAGCAAATATATGTATATTGATACTTATTGAATGGTGTAAAATAAATAAGCTTAGCTTTAAGTCTGTTTTAAAGGGAAGGTTCACAAATATTTTTACAAATTTCTTATGCAGCTATGAAATTTTCATGCTTAATTTCTACACATTGAAAGTGATCACTGGCTAATATCCCATTCATTGGTAGTGCAATTTAATGGATGAAAATCTGACCCATTTATTGATTCAACACAAAGACTGAGTTTTACTATCTGCTCAAAAATCAAAAACAGATGAAGAAATAAAATTCATGTACAATAAGTAAAATATACAATACTATAAATTTTAAAGTGAACTTTTTTTGGATTCTCCATCCAAATATACAATACCCCTAAGGCCCTTTATTTAGATTTTATATTTTCTTCAGTGATTTTCCCACCTGCAAAAGTGATAAAAATAGCAAAAAAAAACAAAACAAAGTGCAAAAAGTGTCTTCTATTATAAATATTTTGTTCATATAAATTCATAACAAGAAATTAAACAATAGAACTTCTGTAATATTTTAAATTTTTGACGAAAGTTGAACAATTTATTATTCAAATGATGCTTTATTTAGACACTGCACTCTGTTTGGTAATTAACTTCTATTTTTGCATATTATATATAATTAAGCATTTTAAGCAAAAAACATCTAGAAATGGGATTTATTACAACGCTTGACATCCCAGTTAACCATTTGTAAGTTAAATCAGATTCTACTTAACTGTGACAGTTTTCATGTTCACTAATTACTATGCACATCATGCTATTCCCTAATGTATAGGACAAGTTTTTGCAGAAGTATCATGGCTTAGTAACAGTACTTCATATTTATTTCTGCACTTGTTTCAGAAATTCCTACTTACAAAATATCGACTTTACCAGTGATTTTGATTAACCAATTTTTACAGATTTTTTTTCTGCATATCCGAATACTTGAGTTTTTTCTTTGCCGACAATCTGCTGCGTCACAATAAATTGATTTGTGGGTTAAAAAAAAAGAAAAAGCGCTGTTATGCTATTTTAAATCAGCAAATCAGTCTAATATCGAGTATGCAAACTCACTTCGGTTTTTTGAGCTCACAAAAATCTGTGAACGTATGGGAACACAACTCGCATCTTTCATTACCCATCAGATGGCATTCTGAGAGAAAGCGAATGTTAAATTCAAGCCTTGCATATGACATAACTATAGTATACACCTAAACTATGAGCATCATATGCTTCTGTGGCATAGAACAAAATACTCACTCTAAATGTGATTGACATGGACGCGGAAGCAAAAAAAGAAAACTAAATACAAAAATCCTACCTTCAACATCTTCTCCCTCTTCCACTTCATAGACATCTTTGAGGAAATGATAGGATGTTTCTGATATATGAACTCGTCCTGGCTGCCCACTAGACTCCATAATATTGGCCAGTAACACATCATTTGACCATACATCAAACTTGAATCTACGGGTGCCTACAATACCGCAAAGTACAGTGCCAGTGTGAACCCCTACTCTCATATCAACTTGTTCATTGTTATCCTCATCAAACTTAATAATTGCTTCAATCATACCAAGTCCCATTTCCACACAACACTTGGCATGATCAGGCCTTGGTTCAGGACAACCAGACACGCAGTAGTAACAATCTCCGAGGGTACTAATTTTCTCACAGCCTGACTTCGCACAAAGATCATCAAATCTTCCAAACAAATCATTCAGCTGACCTACAAGAACTTCAGCAGTTTTGTTGGAACTCATCTTTGTGAAGCCAACTATATCAGCAAACAGAATGCTGACATTTTCCATTCTATTCATATTAAATGTTCGGAAAATAATTTCTCCCTTTTTCAAAGCCTTTGTTTTAGAGCCTCGTTTTTTTGGAACGTCTTCGTCATCCTTATCTGCTCTGCTTGCCATTACTTCTTGGGCAACTTTCGGCGGCATCAAAGAATGAATCATCTTCTCCTTGATTTGTTTCTCAACTTGTAGATCTTTCCGAGCAATGGTTGACTGTCCTATCTTCCAGAATGTACTCCTTTGACGAACCTGTCTCATTGTGAAGATGTGGATACCCATCAAGTGAATGCATAAATGTAGGAGGACCTTCCCTGCTATAAAAAGTGGCCCTTGCATATAATGGTTTTGTAGAGCCGTCAAAACTTCAAACAAAATAGAATAAATGCCCCCAATCATCACGGTCATATACAGAGGCATTGGAATGACACTGTACATCATTAGGAGAACTTCTACTGTGGATGTGAACGCTCCAATGGTTGACAAGTCAGACTCCATGTATATCAATGTTAAAAGTATTCCACCACATATCAATACAGAAACAAACACTGATGAGAGAAGATAAAATCTTTTATAATGTCTTGTATATGTAAATCCTATAATAGCCCCAATAAGGCATAACAGAACTAGAGTACCAGCTAAAAAGTATGGCCAGTGACGTGCATACTGTTTAGTTGCTCCAAAATAAACAGTCCATGCAATACATGCAGCTAAGATGTAAAATAGTGCATACTGAAATCGTCTCCTTGTCTGTGGAAAGTAATTCTTCCATTGTTCCTTTTCCAAAATTTCTGAATCAAACTTTGGATTTGGCCACCAGCTTCCAGCTCGTTCAAACAGTATAGGAAGGTCAAGGAAACCATTCTGCGAGTAACGTCTGGATGGCGAGCTGGATGGGGCTGAATCTACCGTAACCTGTACTGCCTCAGGATCCGAAGGCTTGTAGTGAACGCCTGGCTCTTTTCCACTAGTTCCATTATTTTCCTTAACCATTTTGTATTTATTTTATTTTATTCCAACTAATGAATGGGAGTTTCCCTAATTCTTTTTTCTTGTTGCTGCCATTCTGAACTCTGACAACTGAAAAAGTAAATACAATATAGCGTACATTTATTTAATTTATTTGCATGCTATGAACTTCCACCATTTAGCTTCATAATGTTTAACTTATATTTTCTAATTTTAATTCCGTTTATTCCCACTTTATATCCAATAGCTCTTTTGATATTTGCCTTGAATAGACCTGCATAGTGTGTTTTGTCATACTAAAAGCAGTGAACTACACACACCACTGCCTCTTGTAGAACTGATTCGGTACGCAGTAACTGTTATTGGTTTTAGACCAATACTTTCACCACTCATAACTGCTAACTCAGAAAATACCAGTTTTCTCTCAACTGATAATAAACATAAATTGCTTGCTCATGCAAGTGTTTGAAAACGAGCTAGGAATGCATAAATAAACATCATTATATCCTGATTATTGCTCTATAAATAATTGTTTGTTTATAAAAATATCACCTGACATTTCGAACATTTTTATGAGAATTTTTTGCATACACTTCATTAGCATAAATTGGTGTTAATACTATAAGGTCAAAAAATGCATCCTAAATTTTTGCAGAAAATTACATACTTTGCCCATTTTTGTAAAGATTAGCTCATTATTTATCTAAATGTGTTAATGTCAATAAATTAATCGAAATTCTTACCCGTATCCACTACCGAGTCCAAATCGCCGGCGTATCGTTTTTTCAATCTTGTTGTGCAAACCGCTCTTCCCAGCAGCTACCGTACTTCCTCGAATAGATGATTTTCTATCGCATACTGTTCTGTAAAAAAAAACTGAAAGCTAGTTCTTTCATTGGAAGAGAGAAATTGAAAAAAGACAACGTTGTTAAAATGGTGTAAAATATAAGAAGGATTAAAACATAATTAAAACAACTGCCATTTATTAACAACTGTGTAGAGGGAATTAAAAGTAGTAGGTCTAATATCAATTAACAATAGGGGAATGCATATGTTGGAGATGGTAGATCTTGTAGGACATAACAAGACTGGAATGTGAATGTCTGAATCTCAAGAGTACGGCTATTCAAGAATGTTCACTGGTGTTTTTAGGGAGTAGAATCTAGTCGTTTTTGACGCTGAAGGATCATTTCCAGCTCATGTATAATGTTGACATGTATGGGTGTGGTAACCACGCAGACGAGGCATATTCTATTTGAGGTCTGACTAATGTTTTGTAACACAGTGATTTAACATTAGCAACACCATCTAAATTTTCATAATCCAAATATTGCAAATTAATTAGATAAACCTTAAAGGGCTATGTTTTCCTAACTCAGAACAGATTAAATTTTTGAAAAATCTTAAAAATTAAAAAAAGTTATGCAGAATTGAAGTTTGGACTTAATCGCGTTTTTCTGGAATATTTTACCAGTGTATTATATAAGAAATCGACTTGTGTATAGCAAACAGGCACTACCATAATACAGGAAAACTAAAAAAAATAAGTAAAAAAAAATACATTTTATTTTTCTTTTGTAAGTTTCAGCATAATATGGAAATTTTCAACATACAATATGATAAAACAATGTTGTGAATGTTCATCAATCATAGTATAATGTTTTTAGTAGCAATATATTGCATATATTCTGTATAAAACATATGATATAGTTTAAAACTTTACTATAATTTACACTAAAATGATTGAAATAAATGTTGATTCAAAAAAAAAAATATATCATCTATATACATATGGAAATGCTTTAATACAAGACCTATTGCATTACAGCATCACAGCATCACAGTTATTTCACGTATATTGCACTTATTGACTTTATTAAAAGTACATGGAATGAAACTTGCTGTAAACTTTGTCAATGTTTTCACGTTCCTTCACAAACCATTGTCGTCCAGAACTGACACAATCTAGTTCAAAATTCTGACAAAGGATAAACTGCCTTTCTACACATTGTTTATCTTTGTGCATGGGCCATTGATAAAACCCTCTTTTCCCGCATGACGCCATGAATCGTACCGCAGCTTTATTTTCACTTACAATGTTTTCAACATAGCCTGGGTACCATGCAGCTGAATTAGTAGGCTACAGCAACATACACATTTGCATTTAATGTCTCTACGCATTTAATTTTATCTTCTGTTCTTTATTTTTTCGCAGACCCATTTTCAGCTGTTTTAGCTTTTCTTTCCTTCCCTTTGATAAGCTTTTCTTCTTGCATTTTTTCTTGAATAGCTTTCAACACTTTTTGCTCACTTTCGCTATGCTTAACACGCAACTTGATTCCTTCTTGACGTGATGATTTTAGGAGTTTTTTCTCGTTCGATAGTGTCCTTTTTTTCGATCCAGTCCATAACATGTTAGTGATTTCGTTTCAAGAGCTGTACAGATGTGTGATGATGGTAGGATGCGTGGGGACGTCTTCCTTGGCTTGAATCAAGGTCACCAAAGTGGTGTTCACAGGCCAGATTTGTGACAAGCGCAAACGGTTTGTATGTTTTGTCCGGGAAGATTTTACCACAACCAGGTAGAAAGTCGACAAGTTTTTTTTCTTAATACACTTCAACATCGCACTGGCTACAACAGGTATAACTTTCATCAACAATTTGTGTGTTTCTTCATGCACAGTGAAAAGCGAACTGACAAGGCGACTGTAGTGAGGGACATGACCCAAATCAAGGGAATCGGACGAAGACCAATGCTCATTTTCCTTCAAAAGAACCTCTGAAGTTTGTATGCAGTCACTTAGAAATTGTTCTATATCACAGACATGTTTATGAAGTTCATAATAAGCCACTTTTCCACATTTAACTAAATTCCAGTAGGGACCGGGTCAGTTTGAGGTAAGACAGGCCGAAGCACTGTCGTAGGGCGCTTACTTCCGGAGACTCTAAGTCAGACCTTACAGCAGTTGGTTTCAGGTTCGGCTTCGATACTGTATCAAGCACTTTTACAAAGTCTGATCGATGAAGGAGCACCTCAGCTGATGTTTTAAAGAGCGCATTGAACCGGTTGTCCCGGTAATTCCCAATTAGTGATTTTATTCCATGTTCGGTACAGTACGCCTCCCACCTGTCACGAACACCCAGATGATCCCCGATCTGATGTTGTAGTAACCTTTTCATGCGATGTTTTGATGTGTTTGAAGAAACAAAGTAGTATCTTTGCATTTGTTGTGATTCTTCCAGCACATGTCATGACTGATGCTGACACCAAAGTATTTTGAATTTTTAACTAGGACTAATGTTTGACAATTGCATTACCAACTTTTAGTAACATCTCGAAACCGATAAAGCGGGACAGATCTACCTATCATAAAAATCAATAAAACCAATAATCCGATATCATCGCTATCGGACGGATTCGTTGATTTCCGTACTAATTGTTGTTGTTGTAGTAACACGGGGGAAAAATCGATAATTAACATCTTTGGTCATTATCTGATGCATTTACAGGCGGGCGGTTTGCTAAACGATGTACTTGAATTGAATGAAGTTTTGGTAATTATTAAAGTGGAAATCAGATCAGATTCTGCAATACCCTTGCTAGAATTTAAGCAATTATAATATTTTTTGTTTCAAAATGAAGTTGATTAAGCTTTGTATTATAAATACGGAAGTCGAAAAATTATATAATACTTTATAAATTGTCAAATAAAAGTAATATTTAAGAATATGAATATGTTATCTAAAATATTTAGAAATCGTTACATTTTATACATCGAACACATAGATTTACTTTCTTTATAATACATGAAACATCATGCTAACGTATATCTATGTACAGAAAAGAAATATTTACGCACAAGAAACTGTCTGTAAATAAAATAAATATTCAAGAATATGAATATGTTATCTAAACATCGTATATACTTCCTCTATACAAAGAAGTATAAAATACAATTTATTTTTATAGCTCTTTGCTCTATACGCGCTTTCTTTCACATATTATGAACATTAGAATATGAGCTTTTGATTCTAAAATATTTTCAAAATTCTAAACCACTAACGTTTTTCGATTTTCATCGCAAAAGGTAGTAAAAGCAGCAAATTCTCATGTATTTCTATAACATAAAGTTTGTCAGTAATTAAGTTTTGAAGCCTTTATAAGAAATATAGCATTTTTTTTCAAGACATCTAAAAAGTATTTTATTGTCGAACGATCTGGAAGCCGGTCGCTTTAAAGAAAAAGAAATATAGAAATAAAACTAAATACTTTACCCTTACCATGCTGAACACGATTGGTTCTTCCTTTGAAATCAGTGTAGACCATGATCAGCATGCACATCCGTGCAGACTGATCATGATCTGCACTGTCTGCCATTCAGCCAGTAACTTTTTGGTATGCACCCTTTTCATAATTAATAGTAATGTCCAAATTGAAAGATAGACAAGTTCATTATTGTAATTTAGCATGGTAAGGATTTAGTTTCTTATTTCGTGCCTAAATAGAAATATCATATTTGCGTGACATGAATAAGTACTGCTGAAAATACTACTACCATAGTATACTTTAACTATAAATATATTGTTACAGAAAAAAAAACAACAACATTTAATAACAATAACTTCATCAATATCTCAATTTTAGAATAGCAGACTTAACTAATTAATAACTTAAGATTTTTCGTGAAATTTGGGCCAGGTTCTTTACTCAGTAAATATTCACATCTTAAATTAATGCATGTTTTTGGTACATTCTTTAATCATTCGTTTTAAAAAATTGCGATATCTATTATTTGATTTAATTGTAACAAATATCTTAAAATTACCCTTTGACTTTTATTGTGTATTACTTAAGGGTAAACAATATCCGGTCAGTGTTGTTTCAAGGCGGGTCATAAAAGATATGTTACCCCACTTATTATAAGTGAGAGGTATTTTTATTGTTTTATGGTTTTTGCGTTGTAATATATGTTTTTCACTTTCTTCTGTCTTTATATAGTCTTTTCCCTTTCTTTCATGAATTTTGTTTTTACGATTTTTACCCTTATTTCATAAATCGTATGACAGTAGGAAGAATCAGTACAAATTAAGAAGCAGAATTATCAGTTCATCAAGGCCATCTTTCAAATTAAAGTTTGGTCATATTATGAATAATAGAAATTAATAAATTAATCATCGTTATATATTTCTTAAGAATGCTTTGAAACTCAATTACTGACAGACTATATTGTACGGAAACACATGAGAATTAGTTGCTTTAAGTATATTTTGCGATGAAAATTAAAAGCATTTGTATATTTATAATTGCGAATTAAAGACTAAATCCTCCATAGTGTTATTTTAAACGACAGCGGATCTAGGTTTCGGCGTTTCTGAGTTCAACAATTAATTTGTTTTAAATTCTCTAATTACAATCTTCTTTTTTTTGTCAATGTGAAGTTGCCTACAATCTATAACAATTTGTACCGCCAAAGTCAGACTAACAGACGACAGTATTTTCCGTAACAGCTTCCGAGTACTTACGGATAACGGCGGAAAATGCCGGAATTTTTTAAGAAATATTCACTGTACACACTAAAATGCAAAAAGGACCAAACAAACCATTATAAAATTTAAAACAAATTACACATAACGAAAATTTAATAATTTTTCTACATTTTTAGGGGTATCGAATTTTTGATTTTTTGCGGAAAATATCTCATTTTATCTGTTATATTTGAAAAAGTCAGTTTTTTTTATCCGTTTCCTACAGAGTCTATATGAACTGAGGTGGGTCTATTTAAAGGCAAAAAGGACCAACCAAATATTATAATATTTTTTTAAAAAGACATTCACAATATCCGGAATAAATTAAACTTTAATTTGTGGGGTATCGAATTTTTGATTTCCAAATAGAACTTTTTCTATTGAAGTTTAAGTGATTTTTTCCTTCTTTGGTTATATAGGCAAATTTATCGATTTTCCAATAGATCGATGTTACTAAAAGTTGGTAATGTGAATTCAGTCAGCTTCGTGAAGGATCTGATATTTACTTGAAATAAATTCCATGTCCCTCAACTTTTCCCATTTTTCTAACCTTGTGTTATCTGAGTGGGAAGGGATAAGTAAATTTTCATTACATTTGTATTTGAAGGACATATTTACTCGTTATCAGACTATTAAGCCTAGCAATTGTCTTACAAGAGACTGTATGCACATATCCTATGCAGTTATGTTCAGCATCCACAGCATACAGAACAGGTTTGCGAGCCACCCTTATTTCTTTTTTTAAATACTTTATTTCATGAAACCATAAAATATCATTCTAGAAGTTCTGTAATGAGTCACATGGTTACTCAAGCACGATTTTTTTATAGTAACAACAATACCCAGTCTTTAAATTTATATTACGGGATACGGCGATGGAAAATGTGTTTTAGTTATTAGTATTAAAATGTAGAAGTTAAAATTTTCTTTTCTTTAAAGTGCTTCTGCACGTTTGATAAGCTGGAAGTCATGTTCACGCCATCATTATCTGAGTAACACAGAATAAATCTGGACACCGCATACAGAAAGAAAACTTATCCTACGCATAAATGTCACCCAATGTGTACATTGATAACTAAAGCAAAATTTCTTTCTTTCTTAAGACAGAAAGATAATGATAAAAATGATGACACGTGAAATAATTCTAAGCAATGTCCTCCAATCCGCTTGAAATTTGGAGATCTCTTGAATCTTATCTGCACGCATATGGACCTATACATTTTATTTACAAATGTGAAAATTTTCAAAAAAATCTACAGTAGAAAAATTCTATCTGCGAAAATGTCATCCGATGAAATTGTGCTCTGTAGGACCACATTCGTAACAGATCGCATTTGTAACAGATTTCGTACGTATGCGATCGCATTCGTTACAGGTAAAATGTGTTACGAATGTGTTTGTCCAACATGGGGGTTGACATGAGAAGCACATATGTATCATGTTGAGTTTTATACTGCAAATGTTCAATCAGTTGGTTGTCATCGCAACATCATTAAAAGACTACCATAAGCACCATTACAAGTTAGCGTCGTCGTCAACGACGTCAGAAACGTCACAAAATTATTTGAGCCGCATCATGAGAAAATGGGCATTCGAGAATCTTCGAGGCTTTGCAACCAGTATCTGTCGAGATCAGCCTTTGCATCCGCGCAGTCTGATCATAGCCCACACCGTTCGCTGTTATTTCAAAGAAGGCTTATTCTACCTGAATATGAAGTTTTCTGACCCTTATTCAGATGCACAAATGCAAGGTCGGCCTTAATATACAGTTTCCGGAAATTCACAAAAATGTCCGAATGCCAATTTTCCAGTGACTTGGCTCAATTTTTATTATCATTTCTGCATCCACTGCCACTACCACTATAATATGATTACAACTTCAGCTACTTCTACTGTTACCTCGACTAGCTGAAATGTAGACCCATATGCTCAGGTCACTGGTTTGAACCCGGTGGCGACATACATTTGTAGCTATCTTTCGTTATCCAGAGCTGTCTCAAGTTGGGTGACAAACAGGAAGTTGCTATGTCCTGGGACAAATTATATACAATTTGTCATGGACGGAGTCGTTAGCCTTAAGTCTAGGAGGGCCCGACCTTGTGCATGCTGCGAACTAATGTCTATGAGATTTTAAGAAAATACACCTTAGTTTTTCATTACCATCACCCCCACTGAGCTCGCTTGTAAGGAAATTGGCCTTCGTTTATTATAATCCCGCCGTGAAATAGCGGAGTTTGTGCGTTCGTGCAGTTATATATAGGTTCTTGTCCTTGATATAACATGCCCATGCATTGTCAGATTTTCAATACACGTTCTGTGCAAGTTTTGTCAAAATCAAATAATAAATTTTGTCTCTACGTATTCACAGAAAAATGTGAACGGACGGACGGTCGGACGACGGACGACGTACAAAGGATGATCACAATAGCTCACTTTGTCACTTCGTACAAGTGAGCTAAAACATGTTACAAATGTGTTTCAGATGTAAAAATGCACTTTTTTTGTTCCTTTTTCCGATTGAAAATGACATGTGACAAATGTGATCAGATGTCACATCAAAAGTCGGCATCGATCACATTTGTCTCAAAAATTGTTACAAATGTGCTTGATTTCTGTTACATGTGCGATCTCATTTGTAATACCTATTACATATGCGATCGCATTTGTAACACCTGTTACAAATGCGATCTGTTACGAATGTGGTACAGTGCTCCATTATGAAAAATTGCGAGGGGTCCACGTTTTTTTCAAATCAATCTGGTAAAAAAGTCAAGTAAACGACCGAATATTTTTATGGTTTTAAAGTTTTGAAAAATTAAAGTTTTATCAAATTCTACATTGTAGGAAAAAATGGAACTGAGTGTATTCAAATATATAGTACATAGCAGTTATACAGTAATGACTTAAATCATGAAGCGTGTTCTTTTTAGAATTCTGATATACCGTTATGGTATCTTTTGATCTAGACATAATTTCTTTCATATATATCACCTATATTTTTGTATAGAATTGCATAGGTTTAAGGACGTTTCATGTGTGCATGTTAAAAAGTTGCCGACCTCGATGGTACTTGAACGCACATGTATATGCCGCCTTTAAAATAAATTTCGTCCGAATATACACACATCCATTTTTTAAATTATTCTTGGGTATATGAATTTATCATATGACAACGCATTATTTACTGAGAATGCTGAGTGGGTCTCAATGGATATGATGCGACGTGTTTAACACGTAGGTCGCCGAGAAAACAGTAATAAATTGGTTGTAAATGTTGTAATGACAAGTTGCTATGTCTTAGTTTTAGTTCGTCACATATTCGTCAGCGCCTGTGCATAGGATTTTTTTGTTTTGTTAAGGTTCTCCCTTTTTAAAGCTTGGAAGCTAAAGTTTTGAAACTTTAAACAATTATTTATCTGCATATGACAAGTATGTAAACCAAGAACCATAACTCTCACTTGCATTTTGTCAGAATTATGGCCCTCTCTTTACTTAAAAACTTAATTTCTTGTTTAATTGTTTTTGTTTAAGTTCACTTTTAATGAATACTATAATAGTTAAAGTTTTGAAACTTTGTACCCTGCTTAATTATGATTAGATAAGTAAGTATGTCAAGAGCCATAATTCTCTTTTACATAAAGTCGGATTTATAACCCTTTGCAACTTAGAAAATATGTATTTCATTTTGCTTAGGTCAACTTATCTTGAATACTTATAGCTTTGAAACTTTATACATTTCTTCATCATAAGTAGATAAATAAGAATGCCAAGTGCCATAACTCTTTTCTTGCATATTACCTAATTTCAAGAACTTGCGCTGGCAAGCGGTATACTTGTTATACTTCTTTCTCAAATCATGCAGCACGGTGAATGATGCGTTCTTTTGTCTGAAAAAAAAAACAACAACAACTTTGATCACACAGTTATAAACATTAAAAGTTTTCATGAAAGTGTTAACACTAGATAATTTTACCCACATTCTCACTGACTTCATACGACATTTTTGTGAAACAGGCTCTACGAACTTCGTAAAACTTCCGTTTTGTTTAGGAACCATCTTGCGAACTTCGTACGCAAAAGTTTTGTAAAATATGTACCTAGTCTTTATCAGAATTATGGCCATGACTAATAGAGAAACAAAATACACAGATAGTAATAAATTTATGGTATTTGTTATTTTTGAAAATTTGGGACTTTAATTTTAAGTCTAGATATTAAGTTTATTAAGTCTGTGCTATGTGTTGGTAATGGCAAAACTATAAATATTTTCAACAGCGCGATCTTAACATAATAAAGGAAACACTTTTACATACTGGTACATGCATATTTTCAATTTTACCCTCTAAACAAAATACAAGCTTTTATCACATTCGGACTATAAAACTAAATAAAATTAATAAAAGCGGTATGTGCAAACCCTACCCGCCTGTCTCGCGATGTTTTGGTTAGTATCACATATAGATATACTTCTAAACCGTTTTCAAATGCTCACTAATTAATACAAAAATAGTTACGACCTTTTCGCCTACTAAAGTTAAAATTGGTTTAATTGTTGAAGCTCACGAAGTTATAGGTTACATTCTACCAATTCAATTCCTTATTTATTTCATATTAATAACAAAACATTCAGACCTCATTTTCAGCACTTTAGAGCATTTCAATGATATGAAAACCATATATGGTCATTTAGTATAACATGTCTTCTTATCAAAAATAGAAAAATATTGACATGTTATGTTGTATATAAGAAAAATAATCTGTTCTGAGAAACATCACCCTCTAAAAATGCCCTCATGAAAACAGCCGTTTAGCAATTACGCGTAGGTAGACATTTTTCGCAAAGAATAAAACTTATTCCAGGAAATTTACAATGAAAATTGTCTCGATTTATTCTCAATACAATATGCAATAAACATAAGCCAAAAATTTAACTGTCACCTCCTCATGTCACTCATTATACCAGACTTCATCCATAGCATGGAACTACATTTTTGACTACTTCACACGTAACACTGAGTAGTCACTTCCGGTTTGGTGTAATCCGTCCTTAAAAGAAAATTTTTCATATTCAAAATGTGTTATTTTCACTTAAATTGTACCAGTAACCTAAATGCATGGAAAAAATACCAGTTTCAGTTTGATAAATCAATTTTCAAGTTTTTATGGCTTTTTCAGTAACGTATGCTAGCGCGCCAAATTTCCTGGAAAAAAGCTGTCGTGACATCATTTTTGACCACTTTTCCTAGCTTGGGCTTATTTTTGCCATATTTTATCAAGTTTTACCATAAACTGCACTCAAATCACACACTGTTACTGTAAAATATACCCAAACTCACCCCTGACACCTAAAATTTACCAATATTTAGTCAATAAATATGCAGTTTTTGAAAAAAATACACACAAAACAGTGATATTGAAATATCTTTAGTTTTTCTTCTTTTTCTCTGCTAAATTGCACTGAAATTGTCATTTTCTATCATAATCTTGCCAAACTAGCCTATTTACAGCCGCATCTAAACAAGTTTCAATTTTTACCCCTGCACAACTTATAGGTTATATTCTACCAATTCAATTCCTTATTTATTTCATATTAATAACAAAACATTCAGACCTCATTTTCAGCACATTAGAACATTTCAATGATATGAAAACCATATATGGTCATTTAGTATAACATGTCTTCTTATCAAAAATAGAAAAATATTGACATGTTATGTTGTATATAAGAAAAATAATCTGTTCTGAGAAACATCACCCTCTAAAAATGCCCCCATGAAAGCAGCCGTTTAGCTGAATTACGCGTAGGTAGACATTTTTTCGCAAAGAATAAAACTTATTCCAGGAAATTTACAATGAAAATTGTCTAGATTTATTCTCAATACAATAAGCAATAAACATAAGCCTAAAATTTAACTGTCATCTCCTCATGTCACTCATTATACCAGACTTCATCCATAGCATGGAACTACATTTTGGACTACTTCACACGTAACACTGAATAGTCACTTCCGGTTGGTGTAACCCGTCCTTTGAACGGTAATTCCAAACCAGTGTATTTCACGAAGTGCGACTGTCATACGAACAAATTTATCTGCAAACTGACGGCTGTAAAATGCTTCTCTTCGGCGCTCACATTTAAGGCAAAGTACACCAGAGACGTACACGTGTAAAAAATTTTCAAATTAAGGAGTGGGACACCGCTTCACCCTCTTCGCGACCCCAATGCAATTTCCAGCTCCTTTATAAGCCTTGCAACTTATATATGTGGCTATATTTTGCTGGGTCACTATAGTACCACTTTTCTTGAACTGAGACATTTTCCTTCGTCCATTTGGATGGGAGTGTAGATCTAAATTTAGGGACTTTTGGAATATCTGTAATACTAGGTCGAGGATCACATGACGGAGCTCCTTTAGGACGATGGAATTTGATTTATCTGGGCCTGCAGCCATATTCATTATGAAATTTTGTGGAATTTCAGGATACCTTTGGGGTCAGTTTCTGTTTGGCATCATGGGGCATTCTGAGGTCTTTTGAGCAAATCTGCATAGCTGTGATAGTTAGGGAACGAACCACCTGAGAAAACAGACTTCAGTCATCGTTGTTTTTTCCGGCTCACCTCTTAGTGGAGAAATACTTTACTTTTACATTTACATCTCAAATCAATTAGGCCAAATTCCTACACATGTTTACATTCCCTCATCGGTACAATATCTATTGCTCGCGGAGGTTTACTACAGGCATCTGTGTAAAAAAATAAGAATAAATTATATTTTTAGAACATCCAATTTGTCTTCATCAGTGTCTGGTTAATTATGATAAATCATAAATGACTGCCAGCGCAAGATTGTCAAGTGTCTCGTAGAAAAAAAAAACAGAAAGTATTTGTCATTTGGAAATTGGGCCTCCTTTGTAATACTGACAAGCAAAAGTTTAGAAACATTAAACATTTACACAAATATTCAAAAACAGAGTGAAACAATTAGACAAAAAAGACAAAACAAACAAATAAACACAGTGGGAAAACCACATTAGAACGGCCAGCGGAAAAGTTAAATGCTGAGGAATCTAACCCGGTCAACCTCACTCTTAACACAAACCATGCTCCAAGTTAACTAGTTTTTTCTCGGTAGGAGAATACCCTACACACGCAATGGTAACAAAATGTAGGATATGTAAAATACAAAAGATAAATAACTTTTCTAAAAAAATAAACTTTTTTTTTGCAGAAGGCAGAGAAAAAGGTCAGAAGACAAAAATCAAAGCAGACTTGAAAAAACCATCTGTGAAATCTCCAACCTGTTCTGTTAGATACAATCAAAGAAGAAAGAGCAGCGTCCAAATGTAAAAGTGTCGAACATCAAATATGCGGTGTTTCAAAACAGTTCGAAGGTAATGGAAACTCACTTTGATTGATTCTGTATTGAAAGGTGTTAAAACTCTTAACGGATTCATGATCCCAAAAGATAACAAAAGCATTGGGTCCAAGCACGGAGAGACATTTTACTAGATCTACCTCTTCTGGGTAGTTCAAGGTAGGCAAGTAATTTTAGCGTCATTTCATGACATTTTTCAGTTTTTGTATATTCTGTAGGAGACCATGGCATCGCTGTCAGAAATTTATGTATATTTTTTAATTCCTTATTACACCGCCACATTTAATATGAATAATTTAAAAACACTGCAGTATTTCTCTGATTTCAATATAATGTGGAGAAAATATAAAACGCAAAAAGTCACTAATTCAACTTTAACAATTACTAGTACTTATACACGGCAGATGGATAAAGGCCACACACTTGTTGATTCTTTCTAATTCATCGGTGAGCTGCATCTGCATCGCATTGTGATGTCTAATCTATATTTTGTAGCACTGGAAATAACCCATGAGGAAAACTATGTCCTGCTAGATAATAAGAGGTTAAATGGAAACTGGTGTATTTGCTTGGAAAAAGAAAGTGAGAAAAAGATGAAAAAATAAAAAGATTATGCAACCGATAGCCCGGCTATCTGTACAAATGCGGAAACACTAGTAAAGTTGTTAGAATCGTTACTGACAGGTCGACAAAAGTTTGGTTGGTGGTCCCGACTGAAATTATTTTAAACTACATTCAATAAGGTGGACCATGATAAAGCTTTTTTTTCAATCCTGTATTAGTGGAAAACATCTTTTAGGTGCTATAGGTTGTGATGTGTCTGTTTTTCTGTCACTCCGCCACATTACTTTGCCGTACAAGTACGTTTGTGACATAAATAAAATGATCATTCTGACTGCACCTCACAGGTCAAGGTCAAATTTAGTGATACATTATTTTGTGTGTCAGACATGGATGGATACCTTTATTTACTCCATCGGCAAATTGCTCTGCTCCATTAGTTCACTAATCATTTGCTGAGAAACGTCCATATATATCAGGGTTTTCCATATCTGACTTCTTTTACGAAAACGTTTAGTCATGACATTTTTCTTGTTGTATCTGGTAATTATTGAAATAGGTTAAGACCCGACTGTCTTGAGGCACGCTGTATATTGATGCTCAACCCTTTTAAAGTTTGATTGTATGTGACGTAACATATTTGGAACTCCATGGCAGACAGTTTTGAAGCCCACTGGGACTTAGCTGTTTTCATATCTGTCTTCTGGCTTATTTTCTCAGGCCCACATTGTTGTTTCTCTTGCTTTTTCTTTCGCAAAGGCACTTGGTACATGCATTTATGGCGTATAGATATTTTTCTATAAATTTACAAGACCATTTTCGTAATACATACCTGCCTTCTGATACCATTCCGTGACTTTTGGTAAATGATGGTGGTTAAGAGTGAGGTAGATGTGCACCATAAATCTATTTAAGTTCCCCAGATTGGCTATAATGGTTTACTTGGTATATATTTTTGTGTGTATTATTTCATATATGTAGACACACACATACATACGCACACACGCACACACGCACGCGACTGCTGTGTAGCCATTTGAGTGAGATGCGTTCTTGGAACGTTGGATATTCATTCTTGTTTTTTTTCTACCCAGAGGACTTGATAAAGACAACTCCTTAATAAGCCCTTGACCTTGAAGAATGGGCTTATTCGGCAGAGGACAATCACATGGCTATGTTAATATAGGAGGAAGAATAGCAGATATGCATGTACTGCGTGGTTGCTGTAGGAATAGGTCTAGTATTTAGTGTATTAAGAAACTAGACACGCGTATAATGTTAGGTTTGATAAGGTTATCCCGATTTTCAGACTTTGCTAGCCCTTTTGGCCGACAAGCAAACAATATTGACATTTTTAAATACCATTACCACAGGTAAGGTATCGGCACATATTTTGGATTCATTATTAAAATGCATGTTTATATGTTTATAAATTTACAGCTTTTGCCTGTTACTTTTAGACCATTTCTCCCACCATTAGGAATTTGTATATTCCGTGAACAATTAATATGTATTATACATACAATGCAAAAAGGCAAGCAAAAGAGAAAATGACAGAAAAAAGAAACATTAACCTTAAACAGATGTCTGGGAGAGGTTTCATTTACCAGTTTATAGCATTTAATATAACATCTGCTAACATTTATATGAACAAATTAGATTAAAGTAACTTTAAACATTTAAAGTTAATTTGACATTTTAATTATAGAGTAGGACTGGCAATTTACAGTTTAAAATTTTTCACTGCAATTTTGGTGTATGTAGTGGCATTAGCATGCGTTTGCAATTAAATTATTGATGAAAAGAATGTGAATAATCAAATGAATATTAAATTTTTATCTTAAATACTCACTTAATAACTAAGGATGGATTTGTTTAATTCAACAGCGAAATGTTTAATATGATATGTTATATTGAAATGTATAAAAGCTCCAAAAATTGCAAACATTTCTGTTTTTTGTTGTTGTTTTTTGTTTTTGTTTTGTTTTTTGCTATTGTTTCGAGAAAATTGCATGCTCTCTTTATCTGTAATCTTGTGACTGAATACCATCTTGACGTTGACAACCTTTATAAAATTGTATTTAGATAATATAATAAGTCATATATTCAGTCGTAACTAATCCGGACGTCAGCATATGACTAAATTGTCTAAATGAGCCGTGCCATGGGAAAACCAACATAGTGGGTGTGCGACCAGCATGGATCCAGACCAGCCTGCGCATCCGCGCAGTCTGGTCAGGCTCCATGCTGTTCGCTTTTAAAGCCTATTGGAATTGGAGAAACTGATAGCGAACAGCATGGATCCTGACCAGACTGCGCGGATGCGCAGGCTGGTCTGGATCCATGCTGGTCGCACACCCACTATGTTGGTTTTCCCATGGCACGGCTCAAATTGTGAGGATTTAACTACTTTTGTATCTCTATTTATGTATGATATAAAATAGTAACAGCACGGGTGGTAAACGCGCAACCCAATTCCCGCCGGGAATACGCTTAAAATGGGTTGCGCGACTTCCGGTGCTGGTGTTGCGCGTAAAAATAGACGAAATTGAGATATGTGAAGTCATGATTTTGCTTCGTATGAGACAAGAATATTTTTTCTCGAAAAAAGGAAAATGCTATTCGACACAAATATGATGATACATCGTATATATAAAATATCTGGTTTGTAATTTATGATTCGGCTCTATTATCACAAAAACTCTGGCGACACGAAGTGTGAAAAAAGTATGAAATCAACAAAAATGGAAGTTTCTGACCTCATATACCTAATCTGAGGACATCTGATGCTTTTTAT
The DNA here is from genome assembly GCF_021730395.1 of Mercenaria mercenaria. Classification (NCBI taxonomy): domain Eukaryota; kingdom Metazoa; phylum Mollusca; class Bivalvia; order Venerida; family Veneridae; genus Mercenaria; species Mercenaria mercenaria. The sequence continues at coordinate 30,438,318 of NC_069365.1, read as the reverse complement.
GATGACTCAACTGTTATATAGTAACGAATATCAAAATTATTTGCTTCAAATCCTGCTTACAGGGACATAATTGACAAAAAATCATCGGGAATGGGGTTGCGCACCGGGAATGGAGTTGCTCGTATACATCATAATGTATATAATGTATACGCGCAACTCCATTCCCAGGGCGCAACCCCATTCCCGATTGTTTTTTTGCCAATCTTTCCCCCTAAAGCAACATTTCGTTCAAGTGTATGTAATATTCATGACTGTTATACACGTGTTTGATCATTAGAAGCGTCACATTTCCAGAAAGAAGGCACAAGAGTTAGAAAATTTGCATTTTTATGATTCCAAACTTTTCTGACAGACCGAGCCAGCAGAGTTTTCATGATATCAGGGCTGATTCTTAAATTAATAATTTCGCATTTCAAACATATGATCTTTATTCATTTTTGTGTCGAATAGCATTTTGCTTTTTTCGAAAACACTCATAAATGTGTCATTATTTACAAAAACAAAAACTCACCTACCTCGATTTTGTATATATTGATGCGCAACACCAGCACCGGAAGTCGCGCAACCCATTTTAAGCGTATTCCCAATGGGAATAGGATTGCGCGTTTACCACCCGTGAACAGACATATGATAAAAAAGGAAACATTTGAAACATAAGTGTTACATTTCAGTCATGTCTGTAAACTAAACAGCAACGTCCCTTCATTTACTTAAAATAGTTTGTTCTGTTTGCTACATCCAGAAATATGTAAAACTATTTTCTGAAAATTGTTCAGATCACAAGTGCTCATAAAGACACACTAGCAGCGATATATTTAGCTCCATGAATAAGTTTGTATCGTATAAAATACAACACACACTTGTTTTGTTCAAGAAGATTATGTGTCTGTGAGCTCTGTGGGCTTAATCACTATATTGTACAGATCCGTCAAGTTATGAAACCACGTTGAAAGTAATTTGGTTTGTACTTTACAGGAGCAGAAATAACTCCTGCTTATTCAGGTATCTATAAAATTATACCCCATGCTAGATAATCAGAGTAAAATAAGAAGATAATTGATACAGTATGAAAACAACATTAAACAATAAAGAATTATTCTGCCGGTAGCCTTACTGCCTTATATAGCAGTAACTCGAAAAAGGAAAATAAACACTATGTCCAGGCGTTGCCGCCACGTCAACGTCAGTTCGATTCTGAGCTCAGGTTGAAATTATATTTAAACAACAATGAGAAAAGGTGACCAAAGTTGCCTGATATATTGTGTCAGTTTTTGAGTAATTCCCTACTGCCGGAAAACCGGTTTGGATTCTATAGGTTTGAGCCGTGTCTGTCTCCTATTACTTTCCATGCACGGATGGACTTGAAAATAAATGGCCACAGCAAGACTGGCCGTTTTGCAAGAAAAACTCAAAATATAAAACGTCAAGGCCACATTTAAAATCAAAGATATGTCATTCGTGTTCAGTCTATAACGTTTCATGCCTGGATGAAAAGAATACTTTCTTACACTTGTAGCATAAAAAAAGTTGAACACGACATAGATGAAAATGTTGCAGGCTCGGTTTGATTAAGCCTGTTCATGGACGGTAGTGGAAATGCAAGCTATCATCCACGCCATCAAACTCCGAGTTGAGCAGGAGTCAACATTTATATGTTAAAAGTACATAATTCAATTCAGAGACATCTGCAGATGTTGAACCTTCAATGATACACATAGTGAAATTCCATGAAAAGCGGAGTATGGTCCTCTGTTAAAATAATGGGTTTGCCATAAACAAGAGAACAGTGGACAGAACTAAACAAACTGAAATTTAGAGAGGGGATCCGAGGTTATGGAGCCTGCATATCGCAAAAACTACCAAAAGACGAAATTAAAAATTAGGCACCATATCCAAGGGGTGATTAAACAATATCCAAAGCTAATAAAGTGGAGCTGGAGTATTTGAACCACACGAGCTGAAGAATTAAAGACATAAATGTCGTGCTGAACGATCTGAAGAGATCGAAATAAAGCAAATCTGATTGAATTTTTATGGCTGCAACAGCTTGTAACTTACCTTAATCTCATATTACACCAACCGTTTCCTAAATTACTCCCAAGGCTTGTCACAAATTAAAAAAAAAACAGAAAAAGACAGAAGATTAGACGTAGAAAATGCCATATATACCGTTGACCTTCTGGTGTTACATTGCTGGTGCTGGAGCCTGGTGAGCCTATTCGTTATCTAAGATTCATGAAGTAAACGTAGAAGATAGCTGAGTCTATTAAGTTCCAAAATGCCATACTAGTAGTTACATATAGGATATACAAACACTGAAACGTGGTTGCTTATTGAAATTGTGAAATTGGTTTAGTACATCACGAATAAGTACCGCAAATATTTTAAAATCTTTATACAAATAACATGTTTTAATTACAGGTAGGTTTTATCATTTATAGTCTGTGCAATTTTACCATATCAAAGTTCCGCTTGTTGTGTTCTATGTTTCCAAAGAATCTACTTGTAGAGTTATAAAGTAGTCACGATTATGACTCTTTCAGCTTTTTCCGAAAGAAAGCAGAATCAAACTTTGACATTTAAATGCTATGATCTTGGGGTAAGAAAACCTTATGAGGATGACCGGGGAAATGTTTTACATCCCGGTATATAGCAATAATACATATCTGCTCACAGACATTCATGTCAACAAATAAAATAAAGTTACTTAATATCTTGAAGGTTAACTAAGTATTGAGTATAACTGACAATTAACAATTTCCAAATTTAGTATAAAAAGGAAAATGTCAAGTTCCTTCTGTTCATTGAAGTCCTCTGCCAAGTTGCCACCTCGGCTTATAGCTTAACCTTAGCAGTAATTATATATTATTATTGCAAATTGATCGTCTTTATAATAGAAGTGAAACACCGACGTAGGTCGGCAAAGCAAAGAAAAAATGTTTTAGCTTTTTTATAACATTTATCTTAAATTCAAAAGAAAATTACCCACAGCTGAAGGGATCTTTCAACGTACAAAAGAGAGAAGAAATTACACATAGGCACTCTTCTTCATGAATAAATCTTGCATAATTCGCATTCCATTATAGCTTTTACAGGGAAACAGGAAATTATGATGCGGTTTTATTTTGTAATGTTGTAATTTTTCAAATATAAAATTTCAGTAATTCCCGGTTTGCATTTAAACTTTGATGCAGGTTTTTGTCGATTCACAGGCCCAGGAACGATTTGATATTCATGAACAGAATGGTTCCAAGGGTTCAATGATGAAATCTGTCTTTAGCGGTGAAGCATCGACGACGCCTCAGCCAAGAGATACAGAAAATCAACTGACGGAGAGAGGAAGGGGTTACGAATTGTGAGGAAGCATCCTCGAGAATATGTGGCTCCACTCAAGAGCGGGAACAAAATCATAGAAAGCCATGGGCGAGACCAAGGAAAGGGCGAGCTTCATATCTAACCCATTCCAGTTCACTGAGAAACTCGCTTGGTGGCAAACGGTCAGACAAACTGGACTGTCAAAGACAGGAAGTAGATTGTTACCTGATGAACACTCATTATGACCAAAAGAGGGCGGAATAACTCGGCGATCAATACAAGCAAAGATCAGCAAAGCAAAGAAAAAAATGTCTTAGCTTTTTTATCAGTATCTACCAATTACTGACTTTGACTATGCTTAACCTGGGTTGCTATACGCGAAGCGTACTATATGGAAGGCAATGGCTGTGGTAGCACCATGTTCAAACGGCATATGTTACCTTATCTGCACAATATGTGTGATACTTCTGGCAAGTCTTTGGAAGTCCCTGGTTTATGGTTTTAGACGTTTTATTTCCTCTTTAAATTTACAAGAGCATTTTGTTGTATTTACATACCATGCCTTCTGTTATCAATGCTTGTGTTAGGAATTTATCTGGCGCGGATAACTTCTTTTTTCAGTGTCCTGTGACTTTGGTGTGAGGGTAGATGCACACCATAAACCAGTTTAAGCTCCCCAGTGCTGTTTTACCATAGAACATTCCGGTAGGTGGTACCCTCTTTATGTTGTTATCTATAATGTGTTATGTTTTTCTTGTATGATATGTTTTTTAATCATGTATATACGTAGACAGTAATTTGAGAGGAGGCTGCGTTCTTGGACCGTGGTTTTTTCTTACTGGACATTTATCCTTGTTTTCTTACAACTAGTAACGAAGAGAAGAATAGAAATATGAGCCGCACCATATGAAAACCAACATAGTGCATTTGCGACCAGCATGGATCCAGGCTGGTCTGGATCCATGCTAGTCGCAAACGCACTATGTTGGTTCTCTCATGGCGCGCCTCATATGTCCTACATACCTTGACATTCAGACGTTATCTTGAATCTCACACTTGATATGCTTATTCGTATTATGAGAAACGTCAACGGACAATGATGTGAAGCGTACAGTTTGGAAGGTGTGGTCCTTGTAAAGCGTACCATGCGGAAGACGTGGTTCTTGTAAAAGCATATCATACGGAAGGCATGTACCCTGTTAATCGTACCACTAGAATTTAATGAATTTTGACATACATACAAAGTGACAAAAAAGAGAACCATACCTTTCCCCTAAATTATAATCAATTTATATTCTCTTTTGTAATTTCTCAATTGTGTGTACTTTTTTCAATGAATGAAAGTTTACACGGTGTTAGGTGAAAACGAGAAACATTATGCTATAAACTTCAATATAATATAATCTTGTTTACAAATGGAAAGGAAATATAATGTAAATATAAGAAATTAATTAAGTTTTTTTCGGAGTTCTTGCGAAATGAACGCCAGAATAGGATCGGCGAATTAAACATGAATCGCTAGCGGGCTCGGACTCCAACCAATCCCTTGGGATTCTGCAAACGTTATAACACGAAAAAGCATACGTTATCCCTACAGTATTACTCTTCGGACACAGATCCACATATTGGAAGGTCCTAAACTTTCAAAAGAACGGGACTGCAAATCGGCCCCGTAAGAAATTTTAGTAAGAAATAGGAAAATAAATGACCTGCTTCTCAGAGATTGTGTGTATGTCTGTAGATGAAATCCTTATGCGGTTGAAATAACTGATTTGAAAACAACCTCTCATAAAGGTACGAAGTGTCTCTAAAGCCTCAAGTAGGCAGACATAACAATTTAAACTATTTCAGAATGCATTGACAGTAAAAATACCATTTCCTGGTTCAAAATGAGTTAGGTACACGGTTTGCAAATTAGTTATTTGTAAATAAAAGCGGGTTCAGATACATTTAATGTTTCAGTCGTATAGATAATAAAGAATATGCATACATGTTTCTTTTGTCATGTATTTACAGCTCGGCTCGACTAATTAGTAGTGCAATCATATGGTGAGAAAAGGCGTACCTATCTTTGGAAAAACATCAAGCTCGGCAGAAAGTGAGAACACGGTGTCTTAAAATAAAAAATGAAAGGAAGGCCGAAAAGATGCAGAAAGTGATGATCAAACACCCTCAATAAATATTTTTTTCTGGTAAATCTGTGATTTTCTTCGTCATTTTTATGCAAATATTGATTAAACATACTTATCTGAATAGACTCCATTTTCATTTACTATATGATTATAGAAATTGAGTTGTTTTTATTGCAGTTTCGTTATTTGTATTGCAGACAACATGGTCTGTTCAGTCCTTGTAGACTGTTACGAATATCGTTACAAATAGCTCAGAATAAAAGCTATGGATTTAAATGATAAAACGAGTTGAAATAAACATGACATGCGAATAATTTGTATAACTTACCATGCGTTCGTAATAATTTCATTGAAATATATTTATTTAAAGTTTTAAAGATGTAAGGAATCAAAGTGGTATTTATCTCACATCTTATCAACACACGCGTCATTCAGCATTTGTAAAATCTATAGCAGATAATTTTATAAAATAGATATAGGTAGATACTAATGCATTTCGGAAGAATTAGTAAAATTTCAAACTTAGTTAAAATCACTCAAGATGAACCTGTTGTCGTCAATAAAGAACGACAAAAGTCCAACAGGGAAAGCCACATTCAAATTACGAAGCTATATACACAGCATTTCAAACACATTTTACATCTACTGTTGATTGTGTTGGGGTGGGGGATGTATTATATACAATGAACCGGTATAAGCACCTCCACAGTGCACAAGGAACTTCAAGAAAACCAAAATTAATTCCGAAAGAAAAACATAAATCTTTTTTCAATGACATCAAGATGGTTTCTCCGGTTGTCATACACAAAAGGTCAAGACTTTGGCAGAGCTAATGAATGTGTCTTTTGATATTAGGTCCATATTCTGCCAAAAAACTTATATAATTTTATTGAATGATCGAGAAGAACCCTTTAGGTGCGACTTTACTCTGTATTTGGCGGGTAGCCAAATGGGTTTCATCCGATACTGGGATACTCTATTATCTGTTATAAATATAAAACACCTGTAAGGAATGTTATATTCAATTACAATAAAATTGTTTCCGACTTAGATGTTCAAACAAATACCCCTTCTTACTGCGAATGTAAAACTCAAAATTTTGCTATTCAGATGCCGGTCATGTCATCACTGGTAATTTTGATATTATTAAAGACAAACGTATTCGTAATTTATTCTTTAAAGGACCTAAATATAGAATTTCTTCAACTATTGATTTTGATGCTTGTCGTGGTCAGATTGCGGAATCTATCGAATCTTTTTGTGTTAAATGGTGTCGTCGTGAGAATGCTGATCCCAATGCTTTAACGTCTTGGAAACGAAATATTTTTAACATTGTTGATTCTCGAATAAAATTTTATCAAACTAATGAACACCTACTTCCACCAAAACCCAAGTTTACTTTAAGACATTTGAAAAAGGAAATCCAAGAATTTCATTCTAAGTATGTCTTAGTTCCAGCAGACAAGGCGGCCAACAATATTATCATCATTTGACGTCTACATTATATTAATGTTTTACAAAACGAACTAAATAGCACTAAAACTTAATGATTGAGTCCTTCTGTTGAAAATAGTTTGGTCACTGATCACATCACTGAAGTTTCTAATTTAAAAGTTCGTATAGACGATCAACAAATTAAACTACCAACCATGTACTGGATTCCTAAATTTCATAAACAACCATATAAAGCCCGCTTCATCGCTAATTCAAGCTCTTGTACAACTACAAATATTTCAAAACTGTTAACATCATGTCTAACTTCTGTGAAAACCCACGTGGAAAGATACTTCGATAAAGTATACGAAAACTCTGGTAAACATTTATTTTGGTCGATTAAAAATTCTGGCGAAATCCTGGATAAGTTTAAAATTAATAATTACAAGGTATCTACAGTCAGAACATACGATTTTTTTACTTTGTATACCACTTTACCACATAACTTAATAAATGACGAACTAACTGCCCTAATTCAAAAGACTTTTGCCAGAGAGAATGCTACATTTCTCGCTTGCAGTTTTGATAAAGCTTTTTTTACTAGCAATATTATTAAACATTATACAATGTGGATCTGTGATGAAGTTTGTAAAGCCCTTTCCTTTTTATTGAACAACATTTATATCAGGTTTGGGAATGCAGTTTTTAGACAAGTAGTTGGTATCCCCATGGGAACAAATTGTGCACCCCTTGTCGCAGATTTGTTTTTATATTGTTATGAAAGAGACTTTATGTTGAGCCTTTCTCCAGATACGCAGGCAGATATTATAACTGCATTTAATAATACATCACGCTATCTGGATGATATTTTTAATATGGATAATCCGTTTTTTTTGGTCAATTGGTGGGCACTATTTATCCTAGGGATTCGGATACTGATGCTTCGTTTTTAGATTTACATCTCTCTATTTATGACAATATTATACATACCAAATTTACGACAAGAGGGATGATTTTAACTTTAGTATTGTAAATTTTCCCCATTTGGATGGGGATGTACCTCAGGCTACATCTTATGGGGTATATATTTCTCAATTAATTCGGTTTGCCAGAGCGTGTAGTCATGTCAAGCATTTCAATGAACGTAATCTATATATTACAAGTAAACTTCTTCAGCAAGGCTACCGTTATTACAAATTGCGTAAATATTTTGCTAAATTTTACTATCGTAATTCTGATTTAGTTTTAAAATTCAATAGTAATTTAAAGACTCTTATGCGAGAAGGTATTTCTAAACCCGTTTTTTTATGGGGATGTGGTTAACAAACTTCGTAAGATCTTGGGTCATGGTAATTTTCCAAATGTATTTGGTAAAATTATAAAACGTTTTATTAAAAGAGGTTACGACCCAACTGTTTTGAGACATACCGCATGTTTAGTGTTCAACCCGTTTACAGTTGGACACTACGCTTCCCTCTTTGATTGTGTCTGACGGAAGAGGGGGAGGACTCTATGATAAGCAGTTTTTAAATCCTACCAGGATTGAACTGTTTTGATATCTGTCTTCTGGCCTGTTTCGTCGGGCCCTTAAGGGTGTTTCTCTTGTTGCTCTGTCTTCTGAAAAGGCATTGAGTACATACGTTTTTGGTTCTAAATGTTTGCTTTTTATATTTTTATACACGAGCATTTTTGTGTTTTACATGCCATGCCTTTTTGTTTCCATTACGTGTGTTAGAGATTCACCTGGAGGGGATTACTTTTATTTACACTGTCCCGTGTCTTTGGAACATGGTGGGGGTAAGAGGGAGGTTGGATGCGCACCATAAACCGGTTTAAGCTTCCCAGTGGTGTTTTTGCCACTGACCGCTCCAAGGCGTTGCCCCATTGTGTTCCTTTGTCCTCTTGTGTAGGCTTTGTGTATGTGTGTATGTTCCTTTGTTTGTTCGTTTTGTCCTCGTGTGTTGGCTTTGTGTGTGTGCACGTGTATGTGTGTGTGTGTGTTTGTGATGTGCACGTCTGCGTGCTGTAGGTTTCGTTTTGGGGAGGCTGCGATTTTGGTACGTGGCATTCCCTGTTTGATATTTGTCTTTGTTTTTTACATTCAAGTTATGATAAGAGCTACCGGGCATGTTTTACTTGTCCAGTATGATGCTATGAATATCATTAACTCATGTATTATAATAGTCTAATTGAGAGGTAAGCAGGCAATTCCGAAAGGAGTTGATTGCATCACTAGCTGGTTAGGTATCATTTGGTCTGACCTATTTTGCATAGTTTTGGATATCAAGAACTTTTGTTACATGTCCATGTAGAAGTCTAACACTAACCCAGATTCCTCACATACTGTGTTGAATTATACCGAGTCATTGCCTTCCTCGACATGTGCTCAGAATTACTATTTTGATGTGAACAACATTGCTTGTGCAAGTCGCCATATATCCACGATACGAGAGTGTTAATTTTGGGACCCAGTATTCACCCTTAGGTACACTGTATTTCATCAGCACAGGTGGCGATAAATCCGCACCAAAACGTCACTGAAATTCTAAACCGGTCTCTTGGTGGTTAATTCAAAGAGAAATGCAAAGTCCTTATTGTATTTTGCATAATTTTGATTCTTGGAAAAGCCCAATCCAGAGTAATAAGGCATTGACTTTTTACAATGCTTACTCTCTGATTAACATTTTAGGTGTTTAGCCATAAAACAGGGCAGTGAAGTAAGACTGATTTTTTATGACAGGAGAATGCTTATCGACCAACGTAAACATGATTCATGAAAATATGTACTCAATAGATAGGTTATCCTTGTCTTTGCAGAAGACATGTACTTGTGATGCAGATCTATCCTTTTTGAAAGAAATTTTGTCAACAGAACGTTATTTTCTAAACGGTCATGTGACTCAAACAGAAATGTAAGATCTTTACTGTCTCCAACATGTGCCATGGGAAAAGCCCTATTTATAGTAATAATCAATTCAAGCATGCTATCTCTGCATATTTGATAATTGATTGTGCCTGTAGGCCGAAGTATTATTATGTTAATGCGATTAGGAGAATGCTTCTACATCAGAGAACATGATTCGTTTAAATATATATTCACTAGTTTATCCATGTTTGTGCATGTCTCATGTACGCGTGACGCAGAAATGTCCTGTTTGAAAGAATTCGCGTTAATAGAGCATAGTATTGTAAATGATCATGTGACAGTATGATAGCAGATACGAGGATGATTAGCTGTTTAAACGCTGGAAAATACCTGCAATTGTTTAAGCATGCGATTAGCCCTATGTACTTGCCTAGATAATAAAAAATGGTTTGGTTAGATATTCGTGATGAAGATATCATTGTGTGATGTTTGGTGTCCTTTACATTAATATTGCAACCCTTAAGACTATTTGTGACTTACGTGAGAAATGCGGTTTGACACATGCTATTGCCCAGTCTGCAATGGATGCAATACTGATGTGGCAATTGTGACAAAGGCTGAATTACCGCAAATTCCTTTGGTTTTTTATATTCAATAAACCTATTGCTATTTGTACTGCTTGTATTGCTTTTCCCACAAATTGGGGCTGCAAAATTATAGCTGTACAAGGGCGTAAAGTTGAATGTTTGTTTTATTTGATGTCATCAAAACATCATTTTTACTTTGCTCTTAAATTTGAAAGAAAGAAAGGAAAAACCTTGTCTTGGACTAGTTTAATCAAATACCTAAAAACTGATGTTTAATTATAATAATTCGTTTGTTCCTTATTCATATTAAGAAGTAGAAGGGAAGTCATAATATTGAGAATGTACTAGAACGCATCGTTAGAGCGTATACTCTTATTATCACAGATATTGGGTATACCAAAACATTTTAAAGAATACTATAAATATAATTCAAAATTAGATGAAGCTGTATACCGCTGCACTAGATGAAGCTGTATACCGCTGCACTAGATGAAGCTGTATACCGCTGCACTAGATGAAGCTGTATACAGCTGCACCAGATAAAGCTGTATACCGCTGCACTAGATAAAGCTGTATACCGCTGCACCAGATAAAGCTATATACCGCTGCACCAGATAAAGCTGTATACCGCTGCACTAGATAAAGCTGTATACCGCTGTATCAGCTAGGAATATGACAAAGCATTGCAGTGTATAAATCTCTTTATTTGTCTAACAATGTATCTTCAGGATTACTGATCATAGGCAGTATGATTTGCTGTACATTTTTGTTTCTTGGTCGCCTGATACATGTTCTGCAACTAAAGGTGTAAGCGGAAACTTTTTTATTTTTCATCAATATCCACTTAGCGTCCGATGCTTGAATCTGCTTGTTGTATATGAATGTCTCCAAGTCAAATATTCTTTCTCTGACTATATTTCCCTCAAGAATTTGTCTAAATATGTAACATTGAAATTATAAGGCGATTAGACTGGTAAATGAGTCTCCAAAGTGATCTAAAATCTGACTTCTGACAAGATTGCGTGAGCTCGAGCAATCAGAAAAATTTATACCGCAATATTTAATGATGTTGTTCAGATATGAATATTCATTGCTTCAAAAAGCAGTCAATTTTAGTGTGGCATATTTCTGCCATGAGATATCTAGGTAGCTTTCGCGTTACTTAAAAAGTTATCTTGATAAAGCGAAGTGTTCTGAAAAAGATTATAGCAATCGTCGGAAGTTTCCTGAAAATAGTATTGCGATAATTTACATTATCGATACGTTTTGCGTAAGTGCCCACAGCTGCCATTCATTAGTTAGAAAATTATCTAGATACTTTCAGACATATTCTTTATATATTGAACTTTTCTTAAAAGTTTATCTCAATAGCCTAAAGTTTCCTGAAAATAAAAAGCATATCTAGAAAAAATAACTGAAAAGAACAGAACAGAACAGAACAGAACAGAGATTCTGTTAAAAAAAACAACTCAGAGTGATAATGTTTTCAGATAACATGCACAACTTTGCTGGAAAGTTAAGAATATTATCGTGATAGCTACCAAGCATCTTGTGGCAGTTTCAATCATTAGCGCGAAATTTTGCGCTATTTGTTTTTCAGGAAATAAATAAAAGATTTAGAAAACATAATTTAGTGCTGATGTGTTTTCAGAAAAGTGCATTTTCTGGAAAATTTACAATATTATCGTTATAGCTACCTAGCCATCTCGTGGCAGGAATATGCCAACATACAATTCTTTGTGAATATATTTTAGCATATTTTCTTTAGTGTTCCTAATGTCGTTATTCTAAAAAGATTAATATCACTTTTTTTCAAGTCTGAAATTGTCCTAACCTGTTATTGTTAGACATAAAACATTTTGATATTTCGGACTGTACTTTTTACATTTTACATCTGATTAAATTTGCTATCGGATATACAACCGTTATTATATACTTATTTTCCTCTGTACTTATTTGAATCTCAGTTATATTCTGTCATGCCAATTCACCAATCAAGATGCCTTTTTTAAAGTAAAAAATGGATTTAAACATTTATTACAACTACAGATATATTGTTATTTTAGACAGGACCTCTAATGATTTTGAATGAACTTTGCTAAGTTCTTGTATGTGACATTGTGTTTGAAATAAATAATATATTTAAAGGCTTCTTTGACAGATCCTGTTAAACAGCTGTAACAAGTAATTTACTTTTTACTGTTAGAATTTAATCTTTGGATATCTTACTAAATAAGAAATGCACTAAAAAGGAAGAATAGAATCCTGTAAAGTATTTATCACAGGAAACTCATCCAGAGCCTAACAACGCCAAACAGCGCACCCACATATAGAAATTGATGTAGAAATATAGCAATCAATATACTAAGAAGCTACTAATTAACGGCGGCACTGACATAAAAGACGACAGAGATGAAGAAATATACGATACGATCAACATCAAGGTGAAAACAGAGACATAACTATGGAACGGATGGTAACTTTTGTAAACGGAAATAGGGTGGAGATGGACACGTTTATTGCTAGCCAGCCTTAGACTTACGCGAAAAACTTGAGTCCTTAAAATTAGTCATAAATGAAAGATATTTTATGCCATTTTTCATATATTCCGGAGGAGATTCATTAAAAGAAATACATTACATATCTGAAAATTCCGTATTAGAAATGTATGTTTGTTTGTTTGGATAGCATAACTTTCAAGGGCACGACTAGGCAAGTTGTAAGACACAATCCACTCACCCCGCGTTTTTGTAGGATTTAGGAGAAAAGCATCTTAGAGACTAACAGTTTAGTTAAATATGTAGCGACAAACATGCACCATACTTTACTATTTTTTATTGTATGTCTTTTAATAAGTTTTCCAACAGATTTTATAAATATTTGATTAAAATAACCTTTGTGTTTAAGTTTCCGTAGTTAATAAACTACATTTCCTATAATATAAATGGTGTGTGAGACAAAGTTATAGAAGAGGATTAAGGTTTTAGAAGTTCTGACTATATGTGGTAAATTTTGTGTAAGCCTTTTGTAAATTGGAATAGCGGTAACCTGTTGTAACAACTTTAGAGGATATACAATAGATTTTAATAATTAAAATCCTCTTACTTCAAGCAAGTTCGTGCACGACGAATAACTTGTGATATATGAAACACTGTATGATGTTGCTCGACGAACATCCCCGTCCAGATGGGAGAAAGTTTCAATTTTAAAATTTAAATTTAAATCGTCTCTTTTTACATATTGTTTTGTTTCTAAAATACAGTGAAGTTGTTAAATGTAAGTCCAGAAATGATGCTTCTAGTACGAAGGTACATGTATTAGTTTGATAAATACGTTGTACTATTTCTGAAAAATATAGGTTGCCTATATTTAAGGTATCATCAAGATACCTTGAGGTTTCATTAAAAGGTTCAACAATATGAAACTGTGTCTCAACGAACAAACTAAGCATTAAATTTGTTCTTCTCTGGAAAATGTCTCAAGAAGAACTAAGTAAAATTATTTTAAAATGTAGTTAGTACTAAAAAGAGATAAAATTGACGTAGATAACTGACTGAAGACCGCCTACTTTTCAGACAAAATTACCCAAATTGCAGACAATGGAACCGTTCTGCTAATGATAACTTTTAAAGTCTGGAAGATGAAAGCGGGATTGCTTTGTAGCTGTTTCATAAATTGCTCCAGATCGAAGCATTAAACTGAAAAGAAATGCAGAATTATTTTCACCGAAATGCAAAGAGATTGAGATCCTACAGCATTCGTAGTCGTACTGGATACGGCTTTACTGGTTATGTAAATATGGTGCACTGAATTCCAATCAACCTTGTACATTCAAAAATAAATTAATTAGCCAGTCAGACAGCGGCCCAGTCCATCAGGACTATTTTCATTATATCTTTGTCAAGCTTTTCCTATTGACAAATATAAGATAAGCATCTTGAAATTTGTTAACCAGGAGAAATTGTGCGAAGAAAATACGAATAGAGCCAGACATACATCAATTTGAATTGTTAACTTATCGTTAAGATCAGAAATATAAATTTTAAATTCAGTTTTGCAAACAGTTTTTTTCCGCGAACCGTTGGTTGGTTAATTCATGCGATATGACGCTCGACAACGCGGAGTGACATCGCGATATATCGTGCTTTTGAAAGGCGACGTTTCAAAGTGGATATCGCGACATTGTCGTTTGGGATTGTCGCCGTCGTTTGCGATTGTCGGTTGTCACTTCGTAATTTCGTTATGTCACTTCGCGTTGACGTGTGTCGACCCCACAAACGTGACGGCGACATTATAAATGGTCCCAACGGGATTCCGTAGTTCTCCCATTCGTAACATAATTGAGAAGACCCTTTGTTAAGCGAAATCACTATATTTAATTTTATTAGCTGTTTCAAATAATGTTTACGATCAAACTAAAAAATATTATTACTCCAACTCTGTAAGAGAATATTCTGACGAAAAGGAAGCTTGTTCAAAGTATTTCCGATTTCTAAAAATGACGTAGTATGGGCAATTCTTTGGCATGTTCAGTCATTACAAACACTAAAGCATGATTTTATGTTGAATATATAATGAAAATAAATTTCTCGCTGGCATTTTGGACACTATAAATTTGTACTTTCAAAACTTGTACCGATTTACAGAACATAACGTTAATTACAACATCTCTGTATCTCTTTGTTCCATCACCTGGCATCAAGCACCTGAACAGTCCACAGCAAATTGTGGAATATGGTAAATTCTCATAAGTATTTTAATTATCAGTGTATTTATTAATTGTAAATCTTTTAACATGAGATCTTGTGTTTGATCTAACATGCATCAAATGATAGAACAGCTATTTCATAGCATTAGTATTTACTCAATAATTGATGTTGAATATACAGGTATACTTCATATAAGTGTGAAGTTATTCAAATTCTGAGTCTTTATTTCATTGTAAA
The DNA here is from genome assembly GCF_021730395.1 of Mercenaria mercenaria. Lineage (NCBI taxonomy): Eukaryota > Metazoa > Mollusca > Bivalvia > Venerida > Veneridae > Mercenaria > Mercenaria mercenaria. The sequence continues at coordinate 30,423,038 of NC_069365.1, read as the reverse complement.
AAGACTCTGTAATATGTGACCTTTTTTCAAAGTTCCATAAGGAAGTTCACATATGACAGTCTCAACTGTATTTACATTTAGTTTATTGACTGTAGCTTTCAAATTACCATGTAATGATGATACAAACCATATCAGGACAGTCAAGCCAAAATGCCGAAAGCAAGTAATATTGCGACTTATGTAATGTACACTTATTATGTATTTCATTTTAAATACGTGTCTGAATACGTTCTTTTAAATAAATTAAATATGTGTTTGAGTTTTAGAATTATTTTATATCAAGACATAATCTGCAATAAAAAATAAATACATAATTTTATTATTGATGCTAAAGCAACATTCTTTTGGCCAAACTGACCACGTCGTACATTTCCTATTATAACATTCATTTTATTTTTGTATACTTGCTTCGTTCATTTTCTGGCTATAAGAACGTAAACACTTATGAGTGGGAATAAGTTGATTGAGTATAAACAACGCTGAGAAAGCATTTATATATTTAACTCTTAGAGAAGGAGCACGTGATCGTGCAGTCATTCCATAAACTGAATAAACTTATGAGATTATATGGACTGCAACAAAGATTCGACCCGAAACAACAATCCCAAAAAAGTGTAAAAAAACGCTTTGAAAAAACGTGAGTTAAAAATTAGGTTTCCTTATTGCTTCATGCATTAAACATCTTGCATGTTTAAATGACTAAGGCCAATTTATCCTGGATCCCTTCGATCGATTTTCATTATCTCTAAAAATGTAAAGATTAGTCTGCTACTAACATGTCCATTACATATACCTTCAGTCAATAGCTACTGCCGTATTCAATATTGTCCGAAACTCATTTTGACAGAGACATTTCTGTTATTAGAATAGAAATGAGTGTTCTGATTTCATAGATTTATCTGCATTCCAAAACAAAATATATGATACCATTTTTGAATGCTATAGCAACATCCCTTTGTCCAAAGTAAACCCACTTATACAAGTTTTCTACTCAACATTTTTAAATTTCTTTTGATACGCGTCATTCATTTTATTAACAGAATACATTAACACCATATGAGTGGGAAAAACTACAGACAAGTACAAACAACAAAATAGTGTAATTCATTACTTTCTTTAACTACATTCTATAAGAGCATGTATCAGTGAACACATTTCATAAACAGAGTAAGCTTGTAAACATAGGAATCTGTATGGAAAGCTTAAACATAATTAGCTAATTACAGTATATTCTAAAACATGAATCCCCGAAAAATGCTAGAACAACGTTCCAAACTGAGATTTCCCTCCCACATTCGTGAAGCAAATATCATATTATTTTGTTCAGACAATCCATGTCACTTTTCATCTTGTTATAATTTTTGTGCAATACACAATAGACTAAGGCAAATTTACTCGGGGCCCAATTCAGCTAGGATTCGATATTTCTAAAGGAGCAAAGCAATGTGGCCGGACAACTAAGTTTTACAAAACTGCAAACAATCATTACTATTTTATTTTATTTTATTTTATCTAAAAATCTTGCAGTAGGGTTGATAATTGGGCTATGCATGTCTTTGGTAGACATCTAATCTTGGGTCATATATTTGTCTGTTTTCTGTATTTATACCTAAGGCCAACATTAACAAAATTTTACAGGATTTTGACAGGTTTAGTTTGTAAAGACTTTTCTTTAAATATCGTCTCAATTTTATTATAAATGCATCTTACTTTATGTAATTTTGTGCGTTTTAATCGGCCTGGCGGGGCGGGGTTTCGCGACGGTCCACTGCATTATTATGCAGGATATGTTGTATATTCGGCAACCTGATTTCTTATTCAGTGACCATCTACCTTACAGTGTAACCAATATAGCGTTGAAATTTAGTCGTTGAATACGGAATTAAACATTATTTTGCTCTACCTTTTTTGCTCGTTTTTTTGAGATTACCATTATTTGCATAAGTCAGAGATTAACTCCGCCTCGCCAGGTCGAATAAAACGCACAATGCCTTGAAGAGAAAACCATTTAAGCACTTTAAGTTTTATGAATAATTATCCTTCGAGTATTTTGATTGTTATTTAAGAGATGTGATGCATTTTACATATAAAACATTACCACTTTTGTGTGTCGCTAGACAAAATGTTATATACTGATGTTAAAAAATCTAAAGAAAGAATTGCTAGAGTAAAATGCTAAGCAGTCAAATTCTTGAGTAGAAAAAAAGATGACCTGTTTATAACAATTTCTTATAAAACTTTAAAGACTGCTAAACAGTTTTGAAAAACGAAAAGGTAGTTTTTGTAACAATATTCCCATTCTTTCTATAATTTGCATAATCGTTATACCATATGAAAACGTTTGCCTGTTGTTTTGTTGTTGTTTTTTTATTTCTGTGTATGAGCTCTGTCTAATTAGACACTGTCTTGAAATTGGGAGGATAATATTTAGAAGAGAAGATATCTACATGCAAAAGACAACATATTTATTTTCTGTGTTATATATCTACCTTTACACAAACTTCCCCAGATCTGGCATACTGAGTGAGCTATTTATTTGTGTGGTTGCATTCTATATTTCTAAAGGACAGGATCTTCTTACTGGTTTCATTGTCAGAACACATTTTTTCTTCTTCCCTATTTTTTCTGGATTTAAAACATCCTATTGGGAATGAATAAACAACAGTCTACATAAATGCAATTATTCCTTTTAACTCCACTGTGAAAACTGTGAAAGTCATTTGTCCAAACATACAATTCATTAAATACATTAAATGAATTTACACTGTGCCCTACCAGAGCTTAGTGTGAGGTAAAACTCCCTAAAAACAACAAGATGACTTAAAAAAGATATGTTTGCCAAGACGGAGGTTCCTTATAGCTTTAAGAAATACAAGAAATACATGTTATGCTTTTTTATACAAACATTTCAGATCAGTATTCATTCCGTTATGAAATCTCTTGTATGGCACACGAGACTGGAACAAACGTATCCTATATTGCTCAGACATTACACGTCTGTTTTCATTATGTGATACAATCACCTGTATGACATACGAGACTACTGCAAATCTATCCCTCTGTCGTGCAGACATCTCATGTATGTTTTCATTCTACGATAAATTGTTTGACACACGAGACTAAAATAAATGAATCTGAGACCCCTTATGTAACGATTCGTTATCATAAAAGGTCTAGGAACTAAAATGTCAGTTTCATAGAGTTGCAGATCTTATTTAATTTTGTCTGAAACTCCTGTAGTTCGACACAGACATTTCTGATAATAGAACAGAATTAAGACTTCAGCTGATCATTGGCTAGCACCTATGTTTGAGTGACAATTATTCCTGGCTTGGGGAGTTATTGTCCATTAAAAAGATACAACAATATCATTATTGTATTGATACATATTTCTACATGTATATGTATTAGGATTGATATACACGCCGAATGCGTATTGACAACACATTTAAACGCAATATGAATGGACATCTCTAAAATTAGATAAATGTCTTTTTTGATAAAAAAAAAAACATGTAAAGAAACTAAGAAACTGAATTTTGCGTTGTCAGATCTTGCAGAAGATTCAGCATCTTAGAGGCTGAATGCTTTGTCGTCTGCTTTCGAAAAAGCTACAATCCAAACAAAATATATATTATTACTTCTTACATTAAGGGGTTCTTAACTCACTATTTCAATATGCTTATGTTAAACACTGAATTATAATTTGACATTTTCACGGAGCTGATAATAAAAGGGTGTGGATGTTGCAATATGTGATTGCAATACGCGTCATGTGATTTTGAGTATTAAGTTGTCTCCATTTTTTTATATTTGAGCATATGAATAAGCAATCACGTGTCATTAATTAAGGACTAATACAACATACCATATATTTCCACATTTGTATTATACATACCTTTCACGGAATGAAGGTGCGGATAGAAACATCAAGGCCGAGGTAACGAGTCTCTGTGGAGCTACCGCAAAAACAGTTATTCAAGATCCGGATATTTTCATCCATAAAATATCGTTTTAACACATCAGATATAAGTTGTGGTTCACGAACATACAATAAATCGTGTGATTATGAAAAACGTGATTAAAAAATGGTTTACAGTTTACATGTACCCAGTTTTAATTAATCGTTTGCTTGTTTTGGGTTAAACGCCGTTTTTCAACAGTATTTCAGTTACTAGAATGTAACGGCGGGCAGTTACCCTAACCAGTGTTCCTGGATTCTGTACCAGTTCAAACCTGTTCTCCGCAAATAACTGCCAACTTCTCAGCATGAATCAGAGGTGGAGGACGAACTATTTCACAATGATCTTTTATCAAATCTTCACGGAGAGGAATGCTTAAGCATGTTTTCATGGAGGAAAACGTCCATTTCACAAAACCCACTTATTTTTAGAAATCCTAATCGTAAGATTAGCTAACATATGTAACGGATTTTTCTCGTAAATAGGATACTGCTTTCTGAACTTCTTTACAGAACATGGCTAAACTTGATAGAACAAAACAATACTCAATGGCATTATTTTCTAAACGAAAATAGATTGTACCATACAATACCTTACAATACTAACACATGAAGATAAGTTTTGTCTGTCACCGGCAAACCACCTGGTTCGTGAAACATCTACTATGCTAGAAACATTAGTGTTAGGTAACGTGTAAGTTCTTTCAAGTTGCAGCACTAAAACGACACGAAACGAACATTTCGGGCGTGTTCAATTAACACCTTTGCAATACAGAAACTCGGATACTTTTACATCATAAAATTTGTATGTGTTTTTAGATTTTAATGCTAACTATGACAATAAGTTTTTTTTTTAAAGTATGGTACACTTTTGTAATAAGAACAAGCACCATTTAAAACATGGATGCCTTCAGATTCAATTTACGTCTAACTCTCATATCTAATGCTTGCTGGTATGGAGACAGTCAACAAAACAAAGTGTCATAAAGACACGAACATTTAAAGCGCAGCCCCTTCCATGTTAAAATTGTATTTTAAGACTTCAGACTTTTTCTGTTTCCAATTTTTCCGCACGATGTGTATGCAATTGTATATTTGCGTACAGATAACTGCGCCCCTGTGAAACATAAAAAAGGGTTTCTTTATTTCTAATAAACTGTGCTCTTTGCAAAGAAAAACTTGTTTTATGAGAACTGTTATTATCAATATCTTTAACTGTTACATTTTATCCAATGTTAAATTGACCAAAGTAAAGCAACCAGAAGACAAAAGTAATAGTTGTACATCACATGCAACTTTTCAGTTCCAAAGTTTGAAATTCGCCGTTAACGTTGAGTTTACTATGTCGCTAAAACAGGCTAACATGAGAAATCATGTTTTCGCCAACACGAACCTGGCAGAAGTCAGTCATTATAGTTATCATCCTTAAACGAATATTTAGTTATGATATCATATTAAAACACTAAAACTGTATGCAATTTTGGATGGGAAAGACAACAGAAAATGAAATGAAAAAAGTGTCTTAAATAAAGTATTTAATGTGGAGATAAAACTTTAAACAATCATTGAAATATGTTTTTTTCTATGCCATTCAATAGAAACAAATATACATCTATGAGGACTCTGTTTCCATAAGTGATTGTCTTCCTGTTATCTGTACAAAATTCAAAACATTGAGTCATTTTGATGTGTCAGTTGCCGGGAGGGATCAATACTAAGTGTTGTCTCATAACAATTGACAATCTTTCTTCATTTGCTTTTCAAAGATTATGACCACATTATGCTTACCATACAGAGGGAAAAACTTGTTTTCTGGATAGTAAATAATTGATAAAACAAGAAGTGTACTAAATGACAACAAAACTTACTTTGCACAGATAATTTTGAATCTGTGATTAACTGGATGTATGATTTTAATTTTAAATCAATACCTATTTTGTCGCTACATCCTCTTTGTAACTCTTATCTTAGTTACGGCTATTTCGGTCCAATGGTTTTAGTGATCATTGTTTCATAGCGGTGTTTTCTGCTGTAAATAAACAGAACATAATAAGGTAAAGGACACAAATGTTTATACATGCAAGCAAATGTAGGAAAATACATAAAACGTGTTATGTACCGCTGGTTAATCTCATGACAAGATGTAAGTCAATATCTCAAGTTGTTCCAGTGGTCTAAATTAGATCAAATTGATGGTTTTTGTCATTGAGGTTTAGGATAAAAATTGTCAAACAAGCAGATATTCTCTCATAAATGACCAGCAATAACGGCAAATTGTATCAGGGATAATGATGTGATCTTAATGAAATCTGAATTAACTGACCTTACTCAGCTGGAAAGCGTTTTGTATTTATCCAAAACGGGAAAATGTCACGTTGCAAGTATGTAACCCCTTAGACCGCAGCCTCATAACAGTGTACACATAGATGTGTACAAGATACAAGATATACATACACAAAAACACATAGAAAAAGTAAAATTCATAGACAACCAAGACAAAACGAACGCATAATTAATTCATAATTAAGTCGTACTGACTTCGCCAACCTTTGTTGTTAGTAGTCATACTGATTATGCCAATATGTTGCACTGGAGACCACACGTGTACATACATAAATGAATAAACAAGCGATTTATACCCTGGTCACAAGAACGCTTCGAGCTCCGTAAGAGTAGGTTTTCAGTCGAATTTTGGCAAATTCATGCGGCGGCCGTGCGGACATCGGTGACTATTACGAGCGTCGTATAGATTTTTTGAACTCGTAGAGGACTCGGGAAGTCGGTGAAAATGTTTCACCGAGCTCCCGAGTTGTCTATGAGCTCATAGAGATTTTCGAAGTCGGTAGCAGCTCGCAAGAGCTCCGTACGAGAACCGCACGGGTCCTGGAAGAGCTCATACGAGCATCGCAAGATGTTCTTGCGGATATGGAAAACTTCGAGGCTTGCCAATGCACACACGACTATCGCAGGGGACTCGCACGGTCATCGCACGATGTCCGTACGATATTAAGGACACCGTGCGGAGAACGTGCGATGTTCGCAAGAGACTCGCAGGGCCTTGCTTCAGATGAGAAGCAACAAATGGACAATTTTCCGACGCCGCCAAACTGGTTTATTCCTCTCGCATATATACCATACGGGCAACGTACAAACGCTGTACGAGCCAAAGGATATCGTACTCGGTACGGCCGGGCTCCTTGCGAGCTCCGCACGACTTGTCTGCGATGTCCGTACGGATAGCCTATGGTTGCATTCTCTAAAGATCGTGCGGGGCCCGTACAGACTGTGACCACACGCTACCATTGTACAGAGATCGTAAAGGATTCTAAAGCTGGTGGACATCGTACAGTCTTACCAAGGTATTAGATGGCAATTTAATTCATCAGAACAATGTCTATGACATCTGTGTCAAAAAGAAAAAAAATGGAAACTAAATAGGTTTTCAATACGACAAAAATATTGTCGGGTTTAATTGATTGGTTTCATAGACGGTAGTGGAATTTCATGCCGACGATCTCGCCATTAAGCCTTTTCAGGCTAAACATGAAGATAGAATTCTGGAATTCGTTAATCAAAGGACTTGTGGCCAAAACATCTATTAGTTTAGCTTCCTTACTTATCGTTTATTTCAGAAATATTTATTTAGAAATACACACCCATTTTCCAAAACCTGTAGAGAACTTTGTTCCTTTTTTCATTTTAATGTCCTAGTGGGTATTCTAAATTCGTAAATTCGCTGTTTTAACTTTTGTATTGTTAACATGCCAATAGCAGTATAGAAGTGGTGGAAATGCAGTATTATAAAGTAGTCTTAACTAGACAAACCTTTGAAAAACATGGACTGTTGCCGAATGTAGAAGAGCGAATGGATTATGTTATGATTATTTGAAAACTGCTTTTATTATACATTCATAATACCACATAAACATAGTCATAGCCAAATGATATTAGTTCATATTATCCCTTGATATTTGAGACTCATTTATTTGTACATCATGTTATTAGACCTATAATGACAGTTCAGTATACTAATCAAAGCTGTCATGATTGGCATTTACCAAATTACCTTATACGGTAATACCATAGCAGAAAACTCGTAAAGGCAGAATCGATGAGTTTAAAGTTGAACAGTTGAAAGTTGAACAGCACGAGTTTAGATAATATGGCGATTAAATTAGAACATTTATGGCGCACTATATATGAAGCAATTGTATTTCTATATTTGAGAAAGCTCTGTCAAAATGTTTAATATTTAAAAAATTACTTCAAGGAAATACATTCATTAAAAACAAACACTTCATGTCACTTTGAATATCATTTCAATATCCATTTGTCCAAACTTCACGATTCGTTTTAAATTTGTTTTAATGTGCTTTACTCGTTTTGCTGGCAGACTGAGAGATTTGTTTTTATGTGCTTTACTCGTTTTGCTGGCAGACTGAAAGTAAAACAAAACATGCTGCTTAGGGAAAATGAATTACGACTGAGTATGAACATGCTTTACGCTTTTAAGTCTGTTACTGCAGATGTTTTACTAACTGAGTAAGCTAAAAACAAACAAAAACTGTAATAACACTAAAGTCAAAATAAGGACCGTGTCCTGGCCAGACGCACGTTCCAAAATTAGGGTTCCATTCTGCTTCCTGAATAAATAGCCTGTGTTTTGCGCATGTTTCATTCTATGATAGTTTTATTTGCATGTTACAAGATATGAATCCAGTTTATCCGAGGTCCCTTCAACCAAGATTCGTTATATTTAAAGGGAATTCCTATAGTTTTTATGCGCATCTTTCTGCGCAGCCCAACACTATCTATGGAAAATTGAATTGAAGTCAACATTTGTTGCAACATGTGACAGACAACCTTAAAAATGAGGAATCTTGAATAAAATAACAGTTTCAATATTTATCAGTCGCTTTAACCTTAATGATAAGATTGGTACAAGGCATTACGCCTGGTCTGTAAAAATGAGTTTTTCTTTAACGTTGACCAAAACATTAAAAATAAATTCCTCTGTGATAGCAAACATTAAGAACATGTGACTGGCGCACGATGGAAGACAAATTGTAGGATGTCAATATGTATATTTCATAATTGCGCGTTTTAGGTGAGAAATGCCCAATCGAAATGGGCCAAAATAATTTCACGTTGATGACCACAGTTATCATAATATACATAGGGGTATATTATGTAAACTGGCATCAAAATCTTTTTGTTTTGGTGCCACAAACTTTGGTTTGATAATAAGACTACAAACAAAGTATCAAAAATTATTGAGAAGCTCATATGACACAATGTATATGTATAGGACCACTGGCACCAGATCAGAAAGAAAATGCCTCCGTACGTGTTATACCCTACCCCTAGTTATTCTATAAGAACCATGGTCATGAACGAGAAAATATACTAAACCATTTCAATCGCGTATTTCATACCTAAAACACGCAGTTCAGTAAATGTGTACTATTGATATTAAACAAGCGATAATTTATCTTCCATCGTGCACCAGTCACATTGTCTCAATATTCCATATTGCAGAGATGCTCCATATATTTTATGCTTTAGTCAACGTTACAGAAAAAACTTGCGTGAACTCCCCTAATGAACATCCGGTCTAGAGGTCACGGCAGTGTGCACATGTTAAACGAAATGTAAACAAACTAAAACAGAATGCAATATATTCACAGTTTTACGATAAGACTCGAAATGATGAATGGAATTCATCTTGTATATGATTTTGAACTTGAAATCATACATTGGTATACATCTATTCTGTTTATTTAATTCATTTTGCACATTTATGCTGCGTATAAACATTTTAGCGTACACATGTAGTAAAATGACGACTGACATACATCTTCACATCAGCCAATCAGAGTGTGTCTGTAATCTAGAACGGAACTTCACCAGGGAAGTTCAAGCAAGTTTTTTGTGTACTTTGAAAAAACTGTAAACTACACGTTGTTTTTCTAAGATAAGAAGTATTGAAGAAATGTGACCGGTACACAACGGAAGATAAATTACCGCTTGTTTAATATCAATAGTACACATTTACTGAACTGCGTGTTCTAGGTATGAAATACGCGATTGAAATGGGTTAGTATATTTTCCCGTTCACGACCATGGTTCTTATAGAATACCTAGGGGTAGGGTATAACACGTACGGAGGCATTTTCTTTCTGATCTGGTGCCAGTGTATAGGACCAGGGAATCTTGGGCCTAGTTAATGTAAAAAGAAAAAAGACCCAGTTCAATATGCAAATGGTTGTATTGATTGGAAAGTTGGCCGAGTGGTAAAAGTCTCTGATTTCGAGTCACTTGTTCCTCACCGATATAGGTTCAAGGCCTCACTTGAAGTGTAGAATTTCGAAACAAAGACTAAAAGTGCAACGGGGGTGGGGGAGGGGCTTCCTTCGTCATCAAAATCTGTAGCAGTCGCCATAAGACCTAGATTGTGTCAGTATGGCTCTAAACTCAACAACAATACGAATCTTTTAGTACTCTTATTTACAAAAAAAAACATCTGAAACATCTCTGCCAGGTACATCATCTACACCAGGTTCAATTTTTTTTATCAGCACAGCAGTTGTTTATGTCAGCACACACAAACAAACATTCTGAATACTTTCTGAAATAACACAATATTATATAACAAATTATCAAACACTTTGTTTGCCCAGAGTTGTGTTCTCTGGTAAGTATCTCACTTAAGTACACACAATATATGAATCTAGTTCAATTGCCAGTTTAACCCACACTTTAACATCACAATCTTCTTATACAATTTTAACATCAAATTTATCCAAGCTTCTTTGAAAACATAGAATATAGCCCAGTAATTAAAAGTATACTCGGTTTCATTTTGTCTATACATAAGGTAATGAAACACTCATGACCCCCTATAACCGTCTCATATTAAACTTTGTTACACAGAAACATTGAACACTAAAGGACAACAAGTAGACTTCTTTTAAAAAAGAAACCTAGGAGAGGTCCAGTGTTGCTCCTTTTAAAGTTATGTCAGGGACATAGATAACAATTGTTATCTATGTCTCTGGTTGTATGATAGGTTGTGCTATATACGAAAAACAGATTCCCTGATGCAGATCACTGTGACCTATTAGGAGTCATCATTCTCTTGGTGATGGCTAACCTTCGTATCAAGTTTAGAGATCCTAGCCCCAAGCTTACTTGGGTTATAGTCTGGAAACTGTTTTCCTGGTCCAGGTTACTGTAACAAAGACCTTATGATCTCAAAATCAATAAGTCATCTTCAGGATATGATCAACCTCCGCCAATCCGAGGACTGTAGACCCAAGCATTTCCTAGTCACTGAATTTCATTTAAAAATGTTCAAAAGCTACAACTGCAATAATTGTACACTGAAGTCTTTGGCTCCAAGTCCGAACTTGGCCCTGGTGAAAGCTGCCAAATTGGCATCTTACCATTTTTGCGAGAACCTCACAGGTCTGACAAGCTTGTTTGTCAACTGCCCCGTTCGTCTGGGCCCAAGAGAATAGCTTCCGAGAAGCGAAAAGCTTGGATGAAAATCCCAAACGAACGGACGTCTGCCGGAAGTGAACAAATATATCATTCTTTTTTAAACGATTTTTTTAGAGATTTTTATTGTTAATGTGCTATATGAAAAAAGAAATTTTAAACATTTTATTTGTTCTAGTTTATTACTCAGATTGTAAGTTTTATATGTCGAATTGCTGCCTTGTTTTGATCACGTGATTAACATCTCTGCTACTTCTTCCGACTATCGGGTGGAAGACACGAAAGATCTTCTAAAAACAGAAGACGCACAATCGAACATCTCGGAAGAGCTCTTCTTATTCAGGCTGACCTTGCGTGGCCCAAACGGACGGGACAAACGAACAGCCAAATTGAACGAAATATATTTTAACGTGATTCAATGCATGTTCATATCTTTGAATACTGCGAACAAAGAATAGTAAATATATATCTATATATTTTGCTATTAATAACTGAACCGTTTCCAACATTGGTAACAATAGTATTAGACTGCAGTTCTTTATTTTAAACGAACAATTATTTTACGTATTAGAGGATTTCAAAACTTACTTGTGCGTAAGCGCAATGGGCCATTTTAGACTGGCTCAGCATAATGTGCGCTAGAAAGTGAAATCTAACGCCATAAAATTAGTAGATTAGTCTAAATCCTCCTAGTTTAAAAGCAAACACTATGGAGAGGCCTTGATAGACCTCTCCAATAGCCAATAACAACACAAAGTTCAAGTACGGGGAGACTTTCTACAGTTTTGAAACTATACTATACCTGCTTTTAAATTTTGTCTTTTGTCAGTGTCTGTGATATACTGGCTCCATAACCTCAGATCCCCTCACTAAATTCCAGTATATTTAGTAATCTGCTAATTGTTTTCTCGTTTATGGCAAGCCTTTTATTTTATCTGGGACCTTAAGCCGCTTTTCATGAAATAAGACTGTGTACAGTATTATTAAAGGTTCCATGTACATCGCCTTATTTACACGTCTGTGGATGTCTGTAAATTGTTTTTGTTACTTGTAAAATTTGCAAATGTTTAGTTCTGCACAACCCGGGGCAAAAGGGCGAGGACGGTAGAATGCATTTCCGCTACCGTCCATGAACAGGCTCGATCAAACCGAGCCTGCAGTATTTTCATTTTTGTCTTGTTGGGCGAGCTGTGAGGTTTCCGCTTTTTCTATTTATTTTCATAAAAATATGTTTTTTCACTGGACCCGGGCATGCATTAGCGGGAGAAAACCCAATTTGAAAAAGGCAATCTATGTGCTAATTATATGTTTAAACATTTTTCAAATGCAATTTTAAGTATTAATTCTTGCCCAAATGAACATCGGGTATCTACGTCTTGTTCTTTTTTCTTCATTAATCTTCGTGTTGTAGCATAAAAGCTGAAGTATAACTAATGCTATATTTTTCTCCCTGAGCTATCAACCCTAACGCACTGGTATTTCACAATATAGATCGGTCTGAGCTTTGTGTTTTCACCCAGCTTCTTCCAGACGTTGCGACCGAAAAAAGAAACTATTTGATATTTTGCCGATAACCGTGAATATATTGAGTTGAAAGCAGCATGTACAATTGCTTAATTTTAGGAATCAACGAAGCTAGGATGAATTTACCGGATACACCACTAGCATCGACATAAGTGGGATACATTGAATTACAGCCGCTACACGGCGCTTGCAGACTGTTGTCGTGATAGTTAATGCAACCAAGTAATAACAGACTCGGTGTTGATTGTGTCTGTTCATAAAAAGTACTGATCCATTAAACATCTATAGATAATCATTAAAGCCTTTAAATAGAATGAGTTTATTAACAGGGACCCTGTTTCCATATAATAAACATTGCATTCTCCTATTGCCTGTTCCAATGTCAAATATAATTGCTTCCACCCACATTTTGACACTCTTTCCTCATTTGCTTCTCCACGTTTATGACCACATTGTCATAACTATACACCAGAAAAATCAATTGTCAGGATAACAAATAACTGATAAGGTCAGAAATTGTCCTCAACGATCACAACATTATTCCGCCCAGACAATTTTGATTTGCAAATGGCCGTTCTGCAGTTTACTGCCAGACTGATTATAGTTTTTATCAAGGATGACAATGTATCTACCCTTTCTCTGTGATTCTTATCTAAGTTAAGGCTATTTTGGTCTAATGGTGGTTCAGTGTTCATTATTCTATAGCAGTGCTTTTGTTCTGTGAAGAAGCAAAAATCAATTGAGGAACGGACACACTTTCGAGAATGGGCGTCAATATAGAACTTTTGTGTTGTGCACTGTTCACAGAATTCGCATGATAAAATATAGGCCAAAATGTTATATTTTATCAATGATCTATTTTACGATCAGACTTTTTGCCTCATCCTTTGTGTCCTTAATGTTTATCAATAAAATTGTCAACCAAACAGATTTTCTTTCACAAAAGAACGGTAATGGGGACAAACTGTATTAGAGATAATGAGGCTAGCTTGATGAAATTTGGTTTCTCTCAGTTCACTGACCATGCTCAGATGCCCGCGTATATTTTCTCCATAATGTTATATGCACAGTGTAGTGCAACAAAGTCGAAACACTTTTATTCAGGAATGATTTAAAGACTAACGCTAGTGCTATCACAAGATCGGACCATACTGTGAAATCATTTAATTTCGTGGGAACGAAATTTCGTGGTTTTGGCCAAAACGACTGTTTCGTGGAAAAACATTTTTTTCCCATAATTTCAACAGGAATAGATCTAGTAACCTACACGTGTCAAACAGCGCTACCATGGTTACCGAAATTGAAATCTACGCCGCGGGAGATTAGTGAGTGATCATGTGCCAATTAGCGTTATCTATAAATATTCGACCCCTAATTTGGAAAACATAATGAAACTGTGAAATATTCAATAAGAAAAGTTGGCGCCAATTAAAAAGTGTCAAAACCGTAGCACCTGGGATATAATCTTGCACATTATTAGCATTCATAATCGGAAAAAATATAAAGTTCAACACATTGATCATTTGATCGTGTTTCAAACAAGAACTAGTTATTGTATTACAAATCTAAAAAACAAAGATTTACTGTTTTTATGTTGCTAAATGGTTTTGAATCATGAAAATAAAGTTCCGTACATAGCTGTTGTTTTTTATTAAGTAGTACTAGTATAACCATAGTAATCCGTACAAAACCTATTATAAACTGGTTGCGAGACTTTCGTCCGAATGTGTTTTTCTTTGCAAACTGAATGCGCGTCTGCATCTGAAATTACAAGCTGTTGAACTTGTGCATGTATTATTTCCTGCCGAGAAACGTGTAATGTGAATTGGGTAATAATGCATCGGACGCAAACCTAGCAATTAATTTATAATATTAAATAGTCCAAAAGTAGTAGTTTACAATATGTCAGTAAATATAAACATTGCAGAGCGGGACCGAAAATATATCAAATAACAGCCGCAGCATAGTGCGGTTGGCGCGTGACGCTACGCCAAACTTCTATTTTTAGTATCTACTTTTACTTTGACGAGCATGTCGTAAACAAATCACGGGAAATGTCTGAATGAAATAGTCGGTTTTGTTCCGACGCATACCTATGTTTATCGTTGATAGAGCCCCATAAACTACACGAAAGCTGCAGGTCAGTACTGCCGCATGCACACAACTACGGACCAGATCGGACAACCACGGACCAGATCGGACGGCTATGGTGTCTTTTTTGGCGACATTGAGTACAATTTACATTACCGTGGGTATAATTTGTTCATTGGGACTTAATTTCGTGGTTTAGCTGAACCACGAAATCCGTGAAAATTAATCCTCCACGAATAATAATGATTTCACCCGAGAGTAACCCCTCTTGAATGTTAACTTACCCTTATCTCAGTAGTGAGATCATCTGATCAACGGGACATGATATCGATTCCCGAACGAGGTGTTTGTTCTGTCGTAATGATTTGCTAAAGGCCATTGTGTCTGAAATCATTTGTCCCCCACACAAAAAACGGCGCTCATACAAAAACAACTTAAAGTAAAGTTCGTCGCTTTTTGTATTGAACCATGCATTTTAAAATGTAGAATATTCTTGGAAATGGGGGTATTTGATAGTGTAACATATGTACACAAATATAGTCGTTAAAACTGCGTTATCTGGTGAACGCCCTTGAAAACTCAGATGGTTAGGTATGCAAGTAAAATCACAAAACATACAAAGTAGACGTGTCGGTCAATGGTTTCAATATATGTCTGCTTATCTTAATTTTTAATACTTTTACCTTATTGGGTAAGTAATCGAGAAGACTTACAATGAACCAGTGCCAATGAATCGGGGGAAATGGGCAGTTTTTTAACAGATAAGTATTGTCAGACTGGAAAGAAAAAAGTGAATACTGAATATATTGAAAGAGTTAAATAGAATTCTCTAGGACAGGTTTCGAAACAATTTGCATATATCCGAAACCTGGCAATTTTACCTTTTGAGATATCACGTCAGTCCTTTATCAAATACTGAATGCTTATTTAATAGATACCGTATTCTGCATACAGAAATGACAGTTTAAGGGGACGCATACTTTGAAATTAGAAAAAAGTGGGTGGGGTATGATAAAATTTACCTGCAAAAAAGTACAAGGTTTTGGTACATGAAATGGATACTGTTTCAACTGTTATAAGTACACAAAGGATTGCTCACTAAAATAAAAATGAGAAAACTGAAACAAGAAAGTTATTGTTGAATTACATAAGACTTCTTGTGTACATTCAAAGTCAACAATTAAGACTTTTTGGTGCGAAAATAATAGTGCTTCACCTTGTCCAAACATTTATCAATGTCCTACAGATTCTAATTTAAAGAAAGAATGTGAAATATGGTCACTGTATTGCTTTTCATTTCGCATATGTAAGCTAAAACACATTATTTAGTTTGTTTACAAAGTAGTGCATAAGAAAAGATACGGTGGTCAAGGAATGCCACATTCCAAAACTAAAAGAGTATATTCCCCTTAATACATTAAACATTTATCGTTACAGAAGTCTAGTGGCTTACAGTAAGGGCCTAGAAATGTTGCCATTATTAATTTTTAACTTGGTATTCATGAACTACAATGCACTTAAATATCAAAACACATTTAACAAACTTTTGAAAATGTATTGTCTTAAAAATCCCTAAAATAAGGTATGAAATTTGGTTGAGAGGTCCAATCAATGTGTATATGTGCAAAAGTAACATTCTAATCTTGTTCACAAAAGTTACTAATACACAGCAGGCATGTCAATGATCAAAACTGGACGAATATACAGTTATCCTCACTTTAATGTCATTTATAATTTGTCCTTGAATTCTCCACCATACTTTTCATAATTCTGTTTGCACGAGTTGCACGAGAATGCTGTCATTCACGTAAAAAAATGGGGTCAAATAAGTTGTAAATGCAATATCATCTAAACGTAATTAATGGATTATGCAGTTCAAGATAAACTTTATCTCATAACGTAACGAACATGTATAATGTTGTAACAACAACTTTACTTACACTGATTTAAGTAGCAGTCGGTTTATAAGTGACTATTGATTCATTTTATGTTTTGTTATTGTTGTCAAAAAGTATAACGGAAGTGCCTCACAACTGAAGCGGAAACCAGTTTGATGCGCAAAGTAGTCCAATGTAAGTAATATTTTTTGACAAATGTCCACAGAAATTAATAATTTTCTAATATTAAAGACGAATATCTGAATAGGATTCATTATTTGATAAGAAATTATAATCATCGACATGTTTTTTTTAAAAATCGTACACGTGCTGACACCTAAGTTGTCTCCCGTTGTTTATTAGAGTTACCTTTCGTCCGGCGCAGTAATACATTTGCAGTGAATCGCCGAGAAGTCGTGGGAAAATTAAAAACCATGTAAACAAACTAAAAGTAACCACCTTTTCAAGATGAATTTCAAGTGATCGCCATTATGCATTTAACCCGCCTGACCTGTGTAGTATCTTAGATATCTGTTCTAAGGTATTCATTGTGTAGAATGTCATGTTATGCCCTTGCAATGCTAATCCCACTCTGATTTTTTTGTTTACATTTTTTATCAATGAGAAATATGGCGTCCATCCCGAGCTGAACTGACGTGGCGTTAAATTTTTACATGTTTAAGCAAACCTGGTGTGTTAGAAAGAAAATCTCATCCCTTCAACATTATTTGGAACACTGTTATTGTAAAAAACCTGTTTTTTCCTTATACAAAAGCTTAATATTTTGTGTTGAATGTACTTTCACAAAGACCTCTGTTTTCCTATTACATTCATAGTACCACATCCTTATCCACAAAATACTGAATATTACAGGTGTCCATCAGTATTATATCAGTTTAGGAATATGTTTTTTATTTTCCCACCATCGATTTCTTGAATCTGCACCCCTTCCGCATTGCTGTATGAACTGTGAATGTAGCAATATGCGTCCCCTTAATCACATATTTCCCTAGATTCTACCTGTTTAAAATACTCTTATCTAAAGGTAAAGTTTAGGGGTCAGTGATGAACTAAGGAGATATCGATATGTCTTTACCATTGTGGTCAGATACAGAAATGAGAGCTTTTAAATAGAAAAGGCGTTGACGATACTTCTAAAACAATACCGTCAATCTTATAAACCACTTCAAGTGATCTATAAATATAAAATTTCAAAAACGCGTGGTCGCTGTTCTCTCCGTAAGGTTACAGGAGTTTGAGTTCAAAATCTTTTATTAAGATAGTTCTATGTTGAATAGTTTGTGTCAGAATATTAGAGACATTTAGGTCTTATAAACTTTTAACTTTCAACTTTGTGTTGTTATTATCTTTCTTATACTTTAATTGCTTCTACTATTTCACTGTTAATATGTAATTAAAGGATGATGCCATAAATATTTTCTAGCCATTAAGTGTAATGATTTATTTTAGTTCTGGCAAAACGTATATCATTTCCATATGTGATATTTAAATATACAATATTTTATTTGATAACATTTACCAGTAATAAGATAATTCATACCTTCCTATGTCAGTTTATTAACTGTAAAATGGTCACAATGAAAATTAGGGGTTATATCATCTTTTCTGGGGTTATATGTGGATGATATTTTTCTGGACGAATAGTCGTTCATGCATATCTATGAATGATATACTAGTAAATTATTGATCTATTCTATAAATATGTCCAATTGTTTTCGAAAGTTCTTGGTGTGGCTGGTACAAGTTCTAAATAAAACTTTCAGGATTATATATTGTATAAAAATATGAAAGGAACGAGATTTCATATTTCACTGCGTCTCTTTATCGCTTCGGACTTGATTACCATTCTCTTTTTACGGAAGGTAAGTATGTGAATTAATAGTTTTCTAGTAAGAAAAATTGGTGTTGTGTTATAAGCTCTCAACAATACAGGAAAGCATGAATAGGAACTGGGTTTTTTACATATTTGTGCGACCAAGTCCAGCTTACATAGCTTTGGCTGCAGCTTGTATATGCGTAATACTATTTGTTATTTAATCCGTGTTGTAGCATTTTTGTGTTCTTATTTTTTTCTTGACGAAAAGTTCTTCATGTATATCTACGAATATATAAATAAATGATCTATTTTATTAACATAGTCAATTATTTTTGAAATGTTCTGGAGTGACTTGTACTAGTTCTCTAAAACGTATCAGATATATATCGATATATGAAGTGGAACTAGCATCCTCGAAGTTGACCTAGATCATAGTAATGTTACTTGATAAACATTTCTTTTGTTTATGAAGTCTGCTATGCGTTAATATAGCTTTCATTTTGAAAATTCGTTTTGTGTTAGCTATAAAAATAAATTATTAGAAAGGATGAAATTGTTAATAATGTAATACATTTCTGTTACTGAACCGAGATGGTCTAGTTTTTGTTGATCTAAATGTATTTTGATGAGTATCCTTAGTACCTTTTGTTATTTGATCAGTGTTATTACACTTTTATATAAAAATAGTAAGTTAGATAAATATTTATGATACATGCAAAAGCATAAAACGTCACAGCTCTAAATCATAGCCATGATTAGTCTTAAAATAGTCACACATTGTTTCTTTTACGTTCTTTGCCTGTCAGAAACTGAAGCGCAGATTACCATGTCCTTCCTCGTGCAAAAAAAATAGGTAAATATCTACTTTTAACTATTCAAATCCGTCAGTCAAAACAGTACTAAACTGTACAACAGACGTACTATTTAATATATTGTTTATGAATATCGCGTAATTTCTGAGTAACTGTTAGGGCCGAATTTCATGGGTTTTCTTTTAATTTCCCAATTGATTTATTGTTTCATTTTACTTTAAAATTGCAATTTTTACTTTCTTATATTGTTTCATATCTAATGACCAGCAAAGATAAGATGTATATTGTCACTAATCTCTACCTGTCTTTGACTTCTCGCCTTATTAACACAAATGAATTTGTATGAAGGGATTATATAAATCTGATATAACATATTCTACAGATTGATTTTGGGGTATAACTATATCTAAAGGATAAAATTTTGGTCTTGGTCATTTTTCCAAGCATTTCCTGTTGTCCTGGGAAATACAAGTTTTTAAAGAATTAATGTCAACCCTGTTAGAGTTGTTACTTTCAAATCATGGTGATGATAAAGATAACACAACTGACTTTCTCTTACATATTAATAATAACAACAACACTTTTACAAAGACTAAAAAAAAAATATATTACACATGACATATTTTGAATATTTGTTAATAAGAATTGGATTAAACAGAAAATAATTTTATGAAAAAATATTCCCTACATGTACCTACTTATCCAAGTTTTGATATCATGGGTCGCGAGATGGAAAACAACCATTTTAAGGCTGGCCTTTTGTTTTGTTGTGTAAGACCATAGTGAATTATGAGAATTAAGGGGAGCGGTGGTCTAGTGGATAAGGTGTTGGCAGCTCAATCCAGGGGTCGTGGGTTCGAGTCCCACTGGGGTCACGATCATGACCTTTCATATGATACCAGTACTGGTTTTTCCAGGAAGCTAAAACAAATTAGTATAAACTAAATTAAGAGAAAAATATTGTAAGAAATCTTGACTGCAATATCAACCAAGGTCTTTTCAGCAAGAGACTGACTCTGTTTACTCTTTTAGAAAGCAAAAAATCCTTTCATAAAATGTCATCCATTGTTTTCATGTCTAATGATATGGACCTTCAAAAATAGTAATACTTTTGTTTAATTAAGGTAACACATTAAGAAATATAAAATTACAGACACTCGGGTGCATATATTTATGATTTTATTTTTAAATGATCAGATGATTGGACAGCTTGATATATTACTTACTTACAAGGCAAAGGTCTTAATTGGACAGCTTGATATATTACTTACTTACACGGCAAAGGTCTTAATTGGACAGCTTGATATATTACTTACTTACAAGGCAAAGGTCTTAAAAGGACAGCTTGATATATTACTTACTTACAAGGCAAAGGTCTTAATTGGACAGCTTGATATATTACTTACTTACAAGGCAAAGGTCTTAAAAGGACAGCTTGATATATTACTTACTTACAAGGCAAAGGTCTTAAAAGGACAGCTTGATATATTACTTACTTACAAGGCAAAGGTCTTAAAAGGACAGCTTGATATATTACTTACTTACAAGGCAAAGGTCTTAAAAGGTCCCAACGATGGATATACACTAAGTCTTAATAGTTATACAGAGATATTGTGGTGCGTAGAAAATAACTGTTAATTTACCAGAAAAGTATAGTAGTTCCACAGGTTATGAATAGACATCGTCCATAATGAAAGTACCTATTCTGTTATATTTTCTTGCATCGTGATATGTTCGTGTAAATCCGAATTGTAAGACAAACCAGAAACTAACTTTTTCCAGTACCTTCCAAGAGCTTGAGTACAATAACGAAGATATATTCGTCACGAGGTTGAGCTCAGGGTAAGTGTGAGAATGGTATCATATTACAAAATACACAGTTGTCTTTGTTCAATTGTTGTCAGTGCAAAATTTTTCAAATTTACATTTAATTGTTTTTAGACGTGGGTAGGTTTGCAGCTTACCGTCTGTTCTTGATTAAACATGTGTAGGTTGTTGTGGTATGTTCTAGTATGGTCAGTTCCAAATTTCCAACTTGACAAAAAAAAGAGACCGCATAGCGTACATCTATAGTTACCATAATCGCATTCATCTTTTGGATAAAGTTTTATCATTGCCCTTCATGTATCATGTATTATGTCTAAGTTATATAAATGTATTGTCTCATGTTTTTGTATATGTACAAACTGAGAGTTATATGAAATAAACTTTGAAACATTTATTCGTGGTAACGAGCGATAGTTGTTATTGCATATTCTCATCTCAAGGTTGTTGTCCAACTTTACATTTATTTGTGGTTAGACGTGGGTAGGTCGTTAATGTCTGTTCTCAGCTCACCTTTCATGTTGTCTTTTTGTAATGTATTATCTTTATATTATTTTATGTTTTTCGGTGGTTTATCGAAATATAACGGTGAATTATATCCTGATAAACTAACTGGCCACTCAGTGAAAATTATCAAATCTGATACCCGGATTAACGTCAAAAAGTTTACCGAGCGTACTGAAAGCCGGAAACAATATGACGATGACGTCGTTAAAATGACGTCATCTTTACGATGCTTCCTGATAAAATTTCCCGCAAATTTCGACATTTTATTGAAATAAACACAACAAAAGTAGAGTTTTAGATATAAAATAAACAGAAAAATTGTTGGTATAGATGTAATATCACGGTAGTTTCACTCGTGAACACCAAAAGTTGTTATTTTCACTCGTGGCTGCGCCACTCGTGAAAATATCACTTTTGGTGCCCACTCGGTGAAATTATAACGTGATATTACACCGAAATCAACAATTATCCTCTATATATACCTTGAGGTTAAATATTGCAATTAAAATGTGTTTATTACCTTTCCTATATTAATATTGCAAGGGCCGTGTGTCAGTGCCTTTCAAAAAAAAAATGAAAAAGTTAGGTTTATATAAGCTTAGGTGCATAAGCGTAGCAAGGAGTTTCTGGGAATACGAGTGGTGAAAGGGTGAGTTGAGGTAGGTGCGGGAGGGGCATTGGGGTTTTACTAAAAAAAATATAATCTGGGATGTTAAACGTGCAATTTAATATTTTCCGTTTATCTCTGAAACAGTTTAAAGCTATAATTTGAAAAAAATATACAACAACAACAAAAAAAAAACTCATGCAAGAAAAGAATTAATTTCATTAAATATTCCCAAGGCTGGTTTTCCGATCTTAGCGAAATTATATTTTCATCAACATTGTAATATGTATTGGGAAATGCACTTCGTTTGGATCAAAACTGCATTTGTCACAAGCAAAATGAGTTTCACTTTGCTTTCTCTCTGCTTTCTGATATAAGAATTAAGAATAGATACATCGTATAAAATATTGGTCATTTTAAAATGGTTTATCAAATTACATCGTCTGAAGGTATAGCTGGAGAAATAAAATATTTCTTTACAAAGGTTATGTATGTCTTTCGATGGGAAGCTAATTTAGCAAACATATTATACGAAACAATATGAGAAATTTGCCCATGCAGTAAAAATGTTTTTGAATGGGCATGTAAGTACAGCAGAAGTACACGCCATTCGTTCATGAAATATATTCAAACAGAAAAGGCAAGTCACATAGCAGCAATAGTAATAACAAAGGACATTAAAATGAGTTATGGATATATCAGAAGAGTGTCATTAGTCTGATTAGAACAGGTGATGGAATTCATCAGCTCTTAAGTAGTGCCCCTAGTGATTGTCATAGCATCTGATTCGATAGCTGATAGCTAGTGCCTCATTAATGAGACAAATACTAGACTCTAAATAAATTGTACAGAGAACAAACGACGCTTGCCTAATTGAATCCATACTACCAAAGTAATGTTGTAGTGGTATAATATGTATGAGGTTTAAAGATATGAATCCATACGACCAAAGTGGTGTTGTAATGATAAAATATGTAGAGATTTGTTTTCTATGAAAATTTTGACAACGATGCCAATACTAAAAGGCTTTAGAATTGTTATTTGTTTAAGCTTGTACTGAATATATCTTTTTTGATAATGTAGCTCACTATTATGATTTCTAATTGTTCGGCTTGCAGTTATTCTAATTTTATTTTCATTATCAGTTTGTATATTCTTAAACTTAATGGCGTCCGTATAGCGAGGTTTTAAAGGGTGAGTGTTTAAGATTTTATTCAGTAATCTTTAGTGTTATTCAAACGGAAATATTGAAAACCCAATGTATTCATGTATATTATACACGCATTTGAAAAAAAAAATGTTTCATTTTGTTTTAAATGATCCGACACAACACTTCTCACGAAGTCACGAAAATGTCCAATAAAGTACGAATGTGTCGTATGACGACAAGTCCCAAGAGGAATAATTACATTTTGGCTTGAAGTGTACCGTACATAGGAAAAGAAATCACCTTTTTATAGCTTGTTATAGCTTTACATTTCATTATACTACCATATTTTAAATGTTACAAAATAGTTTTCTAAAGCATTAACCGACAAAAGAGGACAACATTTCCCGTGATAAATTGTATTTAAAATGCAAATACATGTATTCTTATTTCAGGCCACAATTTACACTGTGGTAACAAGACGTTTTCAGGAGAAAACTGCCATTACACACAGAAGGAAATGGACATCTCCAGCTGTTTCCCAAATTATCATTTATCAAACATATGTCTAAGTTATTCTGCTATTCTTTTGGCGACACATCCATTTATTTAGACAGACTGTAAACTTTGTCTTTCCTCTGCTCATAACACCCACTATAATGGGTTTCATTGAAGTTTAACCCTTACCCTGCTAAATTTCTGTTATACTTGGACAGTACATTTAACTGTTAAAAGGGGCGCTTACATGTACCAAAATGATACTGATTGATCTTGGTCTGCACTGGTCGCAAAGGCAGAATCACTTGCCACCAGCAGGCTTAGGGTAAAATTGTTCTTTTTGTGACATTACCACAGTGGAAACAATCCTTGAATGTAGCCTAGAAAAAAGTGTCCTCATGTTTGCAACTAAAGCAGACCACTGAGTTTCTTCAAGGTCTAAAGTTTTAATTGTTTAATTTTGAGCAACGCCGTCCTATTTTTCCTGTAATGGGTTACTACAATTAATTTTTTCACGGTTTTATTATTTACAAGAAATGTAATACTGCGACACTCTACAGGCGCCTCATCTACAAGAAATTTAATACTTCGACACTCTCCGGGCGCCTCGTGCAATGTATATAGTTACGCTTGTTAGTCTTAATACAGGGGCAGACATAAGTAACAGAAAAGTCAAAACCATAGTTGCACATAATCACACATAACCTTAATAGCTCATAGCTCTTTGCGAATAGACATTCCGGTTCTTTAACGTGCCCAGTGTATAGCACCGATACACGCGAAGCCGTCTTTCTTGGGAAGAGCATCTCAGAAATTTCCAGTGCCTGGACCGGGATACGAACCCCGGACCTCTGGATTGACAGTCAAGCGTGTTACCAATAGACCATCGGCCCATCTGCCAAGACTTAAAAAATCTTAAGTCTGGAAAGTATTTCGTGCAATTTGATGTTGAACTCCGAAAAAGTTTAAGGTTATAATTTGGCATACATGCGATGTTTGATTTAAAACATATACTACAAAAAACTGCAAACAAAGAATTTAATTTTATTAAACATTCCCATGGCTAGTCTCCCGATTTTAGCGGAGTTTATTTTTATAAAGTTTTGAATATGTATGGCAAACATAGATTGGTTTAATGAAACAGAAAAGTCAGGTCACATAGCAGCAATAGCAATAACAGAAGGACATCAAAATGAGTTATGGATATATCAAAAGAGTGTCGTTAGCCTGATTAGGACAGGTGATAGAATATATCAATTCTGAAGTAATGCCCCTAGTGATTGTAATAACATTAGATTCGATATTTGATAGCTATTGCCTCATTACCGAGACAAATGCTAGACTCTAAATGGTACAGAGAACAAACGAAGCTTGAGAATATTGACTGATTGAATTCAGACGACCAAAGTGATGTTGTAATGATAAAATATGTATCAGGTTTTGAGATATGAATTCATATGACCAAAGTAATGTTGCAATGATGAAATATGTATGAGATTTTAAGGTAATTGAAAACGATGCCAAGACCAATCGGCTTCAGAACTGTGATTTGATTTGATTTGTTTGAGCTCGTACGGAATATATCTTTTTGAAAATATAGTTCCTAAGGCCATACCAAATTGATTAATAGTTCTTCGGAAAATTTTCAAAAAAAATGGGAGCGAGCGAGCGAATTTGTTTTCTTTTCTTTTTTCTCAATCTTGATTTTTTCAGAGGCGGGTAGCTTTTACATGGAGCGAGCGGGTATTTTTTTTTTGCAGTTATGATTATACATGAAGTTAACATTTCTTTAAGAATAACACAGAACTTAAACATTTACAGTGTGACTAAGACAGTAGATAGCTTTTCTGTATGTTTTAAAGACTACATGAATGGTTTTGCAAATAAATTCTTGCTAAAACTCACTGAATCACTTTGTTTTTATTTTGTATTTATAATTAATGAGGGATGAGTGTCTTATTTTTAATTTTGATTGTTCTACATTAATCTGAAGGCGTGCCCATTTAACGGCAGAGGATGAGGAATATTTAAGACAAAACAGGCACCCAAGTGGAATAACATATCTTCTGAAACCCAGTTAGATGGCTTCGACACATGAACAACTTTGTGCCCCTAGTGAAACTCCAAACGGTAGAGGTGAGGGGAAAGTAATAAATCACTTGACCAATGAGACCAAACGGAGTTGGGGACACAAATGCTTCCACATTGCTCGAATCCATTGGAATAATTTCTTAACCGATAAGCTGAGCTTAAGTTTTTGAGGTAGAGCTTCATTTCAGTCAAAAATGATAACAGACAGACAAAAATGATCGCAATATGGCCACTCTTTAAAGTGTTATTTGTTATGCTTTGATTGACCAAGAAATTTTGAGTTGGGAAAGTCTGTTTTTTCAGATTCTTTTTTTTTTCAATCAATTCACAGCCAATTAATATACAAACAGGGAAAATTGGGGTTACAATATGACAGAAATTATTTTTTATATCTACACAACTTATTTGAAAAGCTTAACATTTTTTTAAAAATGAATATATGCATTTTGATAGAATATCTGACGGCCGTACTAAAGAAGTAACGTTCAAAACGATTTGGGCCCGAGACAATTAATGTGATGGATCAGTCAGGATCTGTGAACAAACTTTTTTTTCAAGAAAGCACTGGCTTTGGCTCTAGATCTAAAATATTTAACTAAACACACTGATAACAAATGGTTTGAAAACTTTATCTGAACAATATTTCTGTGTTTAATCCAAATATTTTCAATTTGAATCCCGGTGGCCGTGCACGTCTTACAAGTCGGGCTTTGTTCTTTTCACTGTATAATTTGAACAATCGTAGAACGTGCCTACTTCATCACCAACCGGCACATCGAAGGCCATGTGTGGCACTAGCACAGACACTTCAGATTTAAAACAAATGATGAACAACACCATAATTCCTGACTTTTTGAGTTTGTGTCATCAGCTACATGTATTACGAACGCATGGATTCCGATCAATATCACTTTGACGCATTAAAACAGCGATAAAACCTGTTTACCGTTATCATTCCGGACCGCGTAATCAGAAAAAAAAAATTCGGCGATTTTTATGTACGTGCGGGCGGGTGAATTTTTTTTTTCTTTTTCTCGGGAATGAAATCATTGATGCGGTAGTTCCGACGAATGACAAATCAATTTGGTATGGTCTAATGGATCGGCAATCAATAACTCTAAGTTTATTTTCAGTATCATTTTGGATTTTCTTGAACTTGCAAATGGCATGAGTATGTCGAGGTTTTTAAGAGTAAGAATGTTTAGTTTTTATTCAGTAATTTTAGTGTTATTCATTTAAAAATAAATGGCGGTTTAGTAGTTTACATTTGGGTTTGAAATACATTGGCGTTTTTAGTTTAGTGTGCCGTCTACAAAGGATCTATGCGTACTTTAAAAACCAACCATGTAAATGTACATATATTATATATGCAAATGGAAATTACTTAAAAGGCCGATGTGTACATACATTATACTTGAAAAAGTTTTGTTTTCTCTTTCTTTCTCTTTGTTTTTCAATGATCCAACACAACACTTTTCATGGAATCACAGAAATGTCCAGTAAAACACACATCTCATATGACTACAAGTCCCGAGCGGAATAATTACATTTTGACTTGAAGTGTACTTTAAATTACGGTGTTCCGTTTGGACCATCGAATTTTTTATTCCTGAACGCCATACCTCAAAAGTCGAAATCACGGAATTACGATGATGAATGTCGAAACCACAATGGTGAAATTCGAAATTACAATGGCAAAAACAACTACGATTATGAAAGTCAAAATCACGAAACCACGATGATGAAAACGCGAGATCATTTCGCATTTTCACCATCGGGGTTTCGTATTTTCATCATCGTGGTTTCGACTTTCACCATCTAACTTTCGACTTTCATTATCGTCCTTTCGACTAAAACTACGATGTTGAAAATCGAAGCTACGATGACAAAAGTCGAAAGTCGAAAGCACAATGGTGAAAACACGAACCCACGATGGCAAAAAAGCGAAAAGAAACCTCATTTTATAGACTGTAATAGTTTCAAATTTTCTAATACTTATATTTTTTTAATCTAAAAAGTCTTAACGACCCAAAGAGAAATTGCATTTGAAAGTGCAAATCCTTTCTTTCATGACACAATTCACATAGTGATAACAAGACACTTTCAGGGGAAAGCAGCCTTTACACACAGACAGAAAATGTACTTCTCCAGCTTTTATCCCAAACTGTTATTTAACAAGCATATGTCAAAATACTGTTATTCTTTTGGCGGCACATCCATTATTTTAGACAGACAGAAAACTTTGTTTTTCTTCTGCTCACAACATACACTATAATGGGTTTGATTGAAGTTTGAATTGTTCTATTTCTTTTTGTGACATTACCACAGTGAAAACAATCTGATCAAAATTTTGAAAAAAAGGAAACGACCTTGAACATAGCCTAGAAGAAAGTGTCTTCATGTTTGCAACTAATAAAGGAGACTACTGAAATTGATGGCACTTGGCCTGGGTATTTCTTGAGTTGTCATGTCCTAAGACTGTTTAAACAGTTCCACATTATTGCCCAAAGGGGCCACCAGAGTAAATAAAAACCTTTTCTAATTTTGAGCCCATTTTACAGAAATGCTCCTTAGGTAACTTAATACCGAAAATTTTCAAAGTTTATTTCTGATTCGTCAGAAAACATGGCCGCCAAAGTTTAAAAAATAATCGAATGACACCTGCTGGACAAATTTTTAAACAATTTCATTTCGTTACCCACTAGCAAGACTGTTCATATTATTCTGATTCGTCTGTAAGATTTTCAGTATGGGCAGAAAATTTTAACTTTCAGTTACTTTTCAAAAGTGAACTTTGTTTCTTTTAATCAGAAAGGAAAGACAAGACTTTCACGAGCCTGAAATAGTATCAGCAATAATTTTCATTACACAATTTATGTCAAATATTATAATTATGATATGAATTTAAATAAAAAAGAAACAAAGACTCATTAGGGTCTAACGAATTACTGATTTATTTGCTTACCCAGTGTCATGATTTGTATAACCTGGATAGATGTATGTCAATCAATCACGATGCAACATACCAGATATCTAACATTAAAGGTGTTTGTTATTTAAAGTGTTTCCTATCTGAACATCAGTTTATTTAAACAATTTTCTATATCCCAGGGTCATTATATTTATGTGAATAACCTATCCAAACCCAAATCCGGTATTGTGCTTTTAGAAAAGGAGATTTTGCAACTTTTTTTCTTAAGTGTATGTAAAACAGTGACAGGCGGTGCCGCACCACTTTGACCCAAAAGTCAAGACTTGTGAAAGTCTGATACGGTAATATACAAATGAGCCGTGTCATGGGAAAACCAACATAGTGGGTGTGCGACCAGCATGGATCCAGACCAGCCTGCGCATCCGCGCAGTCTGGTCAGGCTCCATGCTGTTCGCTTTTTAAAGCCTATTGGAATTGGAGAAACTGTTAGCGAACAGCATGGATCCTGACCAGACTGCGCGGATGCGCAGGCTGGTCTGGATCCATGCTGGTCGCACACCCACTATGTTGGTTTTCCCATGGCACGGCTCAAATATCAAAACTCCATCCTGCTTCCCGTTTACTACATAGGTAAAAGTAACACAAGATGACTCGGGGCGGAACCACGTTTGACCCCAGAGTCATGGTTTTATATGTTTGGTACCGAACAGTGCAGGACAGCTTAAAACACTTGTTGTTGAATGCTGAGTGTTGAAACACAGGCGGGACAGCTTATAACACCTGTTGTCAAATGTCAATTGTGTAGAGATGAAACAATGCAGGAGCAGCATACAATATTTTGTTGTCGAATAAGAGTTGCAAAACACTACAGGGACAGCTTAAAAAAGGTAGAAAATTACAGATCCAAGACTCAAACCGAGCATGCAACAGTTTCGTTTTTGTCGTGTTGAGCGACCTGTGAAGTTTCCACTTTTCTCTGTTTTGTTGTCACAAGTGTAGAGATACAACACTCAGGGACCTTATAAAAATGCCGTTAAATGTTGAGCGGTGAAACACTTCAGAAACAGCTTACAAAACTTGTTGTCAAATGTCGAGTAGTAAACACTTTAGAGACAGCTTTAACACTTGTTTTTAAATGTCGAGCGGTGAAACCTTTCAAAGACAGATTATAACACCTGTTTTCAAATCTTGATTGGTTAAATACTTCAGACACAGAATATAACACTCGCTGTTAAATGCCGAGCAGTGAAACACTTCAGGGGCAGCTTATAACACTTGTTGGTGAATGTCGAGCGGTAAAACATTTCAAAGACAGCATATAACACTTGTTCAAACTGAATCAAACAAATTATAAAAAAAAATTCTCTACCTTGTAACAAAAATCAAGAATTCAGCAAAAATGTATTTTCAGTTAGTGGTATTTTTGTAAAGCATTACAGATTCCGAAGCACTGTGTCAATTTATAGTAAATACTGAAAACAATTAAAACAGCAGGCCGTTTATAAGTTTAAAATAATCTGAAATAGTATTTAAAAACAAACAAACTTGGAATATACACTTTTTGATACACATTGCCGGAATGCAAGAAGACAGTAACCCTTTAATGTCTTAGTTAATATTCTTACACAGTTTTATGTCTACCTAAAAGTGGTCTCATCCTTTAATGTCATTGCTCCTAGACATAAATGTTAGCTAATTGTTTCTGCATCCAGTATTTTAACCCCTATCCAGTAACACTATTTTCTAACACTGTATCCATTATAGTTTGTTTCCGGAACATGTGGGATATAAAAGGTGACAGGAAATTGGCAAGAGGGACAATTTCCCCAGATCGCAGAGCTTGTTCGTTTATGTTATTAAATATTGACAACTACATTCACAGTGTGGCAAAAAATTCTAAAGGAGAATTGTGAAACTGAACGGTTTTTGTAACAAAGGGTTGCTCCAGTCAGGAATTAATGGACCGGTTCCTGCTTTCTAAAGGATCTACTATTGTTTATTATATCTACTGTTTGTTATATATCACTTTTATCCACTTAGTCATCAAGTTTGCTGTTCAGTTGAAGAATAAAACTCAAGAGACCGCTGGTAAGGTTTGATACACTCCTTTGCAGTCAGTGTAATTGTGTTTGCCAGAACCGGGGTTCACGAGCGTAAACATAGGATAACGACCGAAATTCTTAGTTCAATCGGGAAACCTAGTTAATCAAACGTAAACGATGGTTTACGGTCGATATTTTAAGATTATAAAATCAACTATGAATTTCGGGCGTGAGCATGGGTTTACGGTCGTGAACTTATACGTTCGAAAACCCTAGTTTATCGGTCGTTAATCCTACCGTGAACTTGGGTTCACGTAATTATTGGACAATTGACTTTCCATAGATGCATAGGTTCTTTCGACATATGACAGTACATAGATTTCCGATGAATTGTGTGCGAGGGGATATTTTAAATGCATGGCAGACTTTCAAATGATATACTAGTAAACTGCTTATAAATCACAATTGCTATGGTGTATGTTAAATCAATTAAACCTGTAAGAAAATAATTTGAGGTACGAAAATGTAATTTTCTGTCTTTTCTCCCGTTGTCAGAGACTCTTCAATTTTTAGTTTTGTAAAATGTTTCTTCTCCTACATAGCCGCGTCGCCGCCTAACTCCACCCTTCCTTACATCTCTGTCGCACTCAAAGCAAAAAGAAAGCCACATTATAAAACTGTGCTTACAACATTAGGGAAGCGTGGGCGCATGTATCGTACTAATTTTATAATACTGTTATTAGGAGTGGGAGATCATGGCATCATACCGTATTAGGCTGTAACATGCTTTCAATCGAAGTTAGAAGACTTTGTTAATGTCATGTCAATACTGTATTAGTGTCTACTTATATTTGACCTAAGCTAAACTACTCGGCCAGAGACATGATAATGCATCAACACTACATCGTGAAAACATTTTGATGACCAAGCACACGCTATTTACTGGCATAATTGTACAGCGTAGGAGTAACAGATTTTCTGCCCGTATTTGGACTTAGTGATGTTATTTTCCTGATCATTTGGATCATGTTATCCATTAAATATATCTACGTAATAGCATTTCAGCTTAAAGACATAGAACGGAAAGCCAAATCCCCCCGCATGTAATGCTTTCTATTTTGGGTTATATTCATAGACAATTCTCAAACATAATTAATCCTAAATCTAATTGATTAAAACATATTTTAACTCAGGAAATATTAGGTTTGTAAAGGCAAGTGACTGTCGGGTTTCCTTTTGAAAGTGAGTGAATGTAAAGGCATTTCCTGGGGATATTTAATTGTTCCTCCAATATTGTAATGGAAGTGTTGATGAGGCATTTACTATGTTTGATTAATTTAATTGTCGCGTATGTATCTGAATAATTGTTAGGTTTTAGCAAGACAAAAATACTGTACATGTACATCTTTATAACAATTTTGTTGCAATGGACGCAAAGCATAAAAACCAACAGAATATATCTTATTTACATTACTTAAGGCGGGTATAACGTTTTGTAAATCTTTTTTATTGTAGACCTTTAATGACAGCAAAAGATATTGGTCAGTTAAGGTAATATAATTTGCGATATACATAAATTTAATCCTAGGCTAAAAGTTACATACTACCTGCCTGAGGAAATCGTGTGACAGATTTGATATCTATCTTCAAATTAGTTTTACGACCTTTAACATGCTGTGACCGTCATTTAACCGTACAAAATATTAAAAAATATCAAAATTCTGTAACAAGTTTACCTCATACAAGGCACTGTGCATGTAATGCCCATAAACTTTAAGGTGAAGAGAGTTACCCTTATCTGTAAGCCTTGTTAGTTACATAATTATTTTATGCTCTTTGCATCGATATCATTTTTTGCGTGTTGTTTCATCTATTTAGATATTTAAAAGACCTTTTCTAAAATTGTATAGGCATTTATAGTTCTAAATAATTATAACAAAAATGATACAAAACTTTAACGATTTTAACGAATAAAAATTCATAAGGTGTCATACGCGACCTTAAATATTCATATAGGCACAGCGAAACCCAGGAACACATACTGTTATAATTCCAACAATTATCAATTCAAGCTTTTTCCTCTAGAGTTTATTCAGAGCTTACTATTGTTCTATTTATGTAACACAGGGACAAAGTCTAGCTAACTTGGCGGCGTCTTTCTAACATTCGATCTTCAGCTAGCTAGCTACTTTAGAATTGGCCCCAATGGCTGAAATGTTAACCCAAAGCAGTTTAAACTTGTAAAGTAATTTCTTTTATATATATATATATCAATAATAAAGATTCACATCTCTCCAACAGATTATAAAACATCAAACGATTCCTATCGCTCATCAGTGTACATACAATTAAGTGACGTACATGTG
Source organism: Mercenaria mercenaria (assembly GCF_021730395.1). Lineage (NCBI taxonomy): Eukaryota > Metazoa > Mollusca > Bivalvia > Venerida > Veneridae > Mercenaria > Mercenaria mercenaria. Next base: position 30,389,422 of record NC_069365.1, on the reverse strand, counting down.
CTCATAAATAGTATAAAAGTTTTCTTTTTCAAAGATAATTATTAAAATTATATATGATATATAAAAATATATTATAATACTATCGCTTAAAAGACTTTGTCATCACTTTTAACCAGAACTATCCTAAACTTTCAAAGAATCAGCAAAGCACTATATTCAAGGAGACACTACTTAAAACACAAATCAAACCACATAAGACAAATTCCCTACGTACTACATTCAACCCTAAAATCCCTGAATATATACAATTATCACAATAATTACTTAATAATGCAGACATAAAGTGAAATCAAATTATAAAACATACGGCACACAACCTTAAAAATATTGACAAAGCTGTTCACAATAAGTTGATAAAACTGGAAATTTCCCGTAACAAAATGCAAGGGGACCAACGAGTTTATGCACATATAACGGAAGCAATTATACACTTTTAACGGCAAAAGTTTTACTAAAGAAAATAGTCCCGTGATAAAAATGTACTGTATGTAATCACCTGCAAGGATGCAAAATAATATGCCAACTGCGATAAATAAGAAAGGATAACTATCCACGCACAACAAATGAACCTTCACTAGTACATTCTTAATAATCATTAGTTTGCAGTAATAAAGATTCAAAGTTTCAAGTTGTTCCCATTTTTTAAATTGAAAGTTAGATAGTGCTTCAGCTAGGTTTAGCGAAGAAATTATTTTATAATGCTTAACCCAAACTGACAGCCTACAGTAATTATATCTAATAATTAATAACAACGTTAATTACCCCCTTGGAAAATAACGTCAGCATTTCGGCCCGTTATATTGCGTGTTTCCGTCATTACTAGTAACGTCACGTTCCTTGTATGTACACTGATAGTCCCGATAGCGAAATGTTTGTATTGATTGGATAAGGATTGGTCATTTATTGTTTTGATTTAGACTCCATCTTGTGCCGAGTCTTTTCATTGGCAAGTAATAGTAATTCCTGTTTGAATGAAAAAAGAGAAAATGATTTTAAGGAAATTAGGCGACCAACAATTAAAAAGCTTGAAGGTCGAGCTAATATTTCTTTTAAAAGTTGCCTTAGCAACTATGTTAAATGAATTTTATATTTCATAAGGAAAACTATATTTGGCTTTTATCAAACTATGATTATTTTAAAACAACATCATTTATATACAATGTATAGTTTAATTTGATGTGAATAGAAATATTCTAATACAAAGAAAACAAACTGAGAATGTGACATTATAAGGCAACAAAATCATTGTCTGTGCGTCACAATTATTTTGTCAAACGTCATAGCGACACGTTGGAAAAGAAAACAAGACAAAACTGGCAATGCTTTGATGGATGTCGTCACAGATTTGACGTGAATCCTGACATTTTTAGCATTTATTGGTTTATCTTATATCTTTTGTCCGCTCTCTGTTGAAAGAATACTTTCGCATTGGACTTCAAAAAGTTTTTCCAACAATATTTGAAAGATGATACAGCTTATTACGTTGAAATCAATCTATATTAAGCGTCTTTAAAGGCACACAAAGTACAAAGTAAAATAATAGCGGTCTTGGTTTGATTAAGTCTGTTCTTGTAAGGAGACGAAACGTGCAACAGCCCTCATTGCACTGGTATTTGCTTCCACGGACCTGTAATCAACATATATTGAACGGACGCTATGGTCCCAAAGGAGCTTTAGGGTAATCACTCGGCTTTTAAAGACCGCCGTTGTGATAGTTAAATATATCTATAAAAGCAAGAACCTTTGAAGCAACAATAATTAAAGCAAAGTCAGTCTTACTGATTTCTAGAACAAGAGGAGTAGTCTATTTTATACGTGCACTTGTAAAATAAAATTATGCCAACGTGTAATTCAATGTTTTCCATTTTGTCAGCATATCTTATACCTCAGTCAGACTGACATTTCCTTATCGTATTGATGTTATATGTAGAAACCTTTAACTAACCAGGTTTCATTTCACGAAAATCCATGTAGCAAAGACTAAATGTTCAAATAACAATTAAGGTATTGGACCCGTAATGACACTCGGCAATTTCCGTTCATTTACGTATTCCCCGTATACGATTTCGGCTCCGGTTGCTATGAAAAAAATGTTTCTATTATGACCGAAGGATGCCGAAATCATATACGGAGGAATCGTAATCGCACGGACATTGCCGATTGTCATTGCGGGCCCATTACCTTAAGTAAGTTTGTGGAGATGGGTCTAGTTCAATTGCATTACTATAATCTCCTTTCAAGCATTTTGTCAGCATACACTTTGAAAAGTTACTGATTATAACATTAATATATAACATTAACCCTTTACATGAACTTGTGATCATTGAAATTGAGATTCTCTGTAAAAAGTAGCAAAACTGAAATAACAACAAACTATTTTGAGTCCTAAAACAATTGTTGTAACAGATAATAAACACTTGATTCAACTTGATTTATTTAAAGCCGAAGATACCATTAAAAACTCTAACAACTCTATGTGATAAAAAAAATATTCCATACTTAAACATAGTGGTCGGTTCATAGTAAATTAGAATGTATTTTATTTCACGACATATATTTATAGTATTTTCTAAATAATCAGAAAATAACCAATGCACTGAAATTTTGATCTGATATTAAGTACAGAGAGAAGAAAGTTTGAATAGAGAAGAAAACAAAAACGAAATATTTCTCCACGAGATGTCACTTAGAAAATAATTGCTCAATAGAGCTGTTATAAAATGCAAATTGATAAAGAATGCCGCCATGCCCTCAGCCAGGAAGGCACAGAATTCAATTTGCATTCATTCGTGAATTCTAGAAAATCGATTAAGCAAAACTGTCCAAACATCAAATCTGCATTATGAGGATATTTATGTTTTCATGGAAGTACCGTTTTTAATAACAATACAGATCACACAAACAATTGTGGAAGTACTTTCTTAAATACATAACATACCTAATTACTTAGGCCAGTGGCAAAGTACATGCATGTACCGTTAATTAAAATAGCATAAAGTAGTTAACTTATGGAAATATGATCAAGTTAGGCTTGATTCGGAGTTCTCTGTTCGCTTAGTGATTACAGTGTTAAGGTCTTCGTTGTGCTTATGGTTTATGCAAAACACTGATCCCCAGGCGTGCGGAGATTTTTTCTTTCCGACATTAAATCTCTTAAAATGTATTTATACATAAACAAACCCAATACCTACAAGATATCGTATGTTTCAATTGTTTGATACCATACCAAATTAATAGATAATTTACGGAAAAGCATGAAATGAATTATATATGACGAACATGTAGTAACAATATTCATTATTTCAGTGTATGAGCACGTATGCATCCTTTACTTACATTTAAAACGCTTTACTGTCTATCTACTTTGAAACATCTTTTATAAATCATTCAACAGTAAATAAAAGCTCAAGTGATTTTACTCGCATTTGAAATTTTGACATAGTTGCAACTGTTATACAACATCAATGTGATACTTGAATCTGTTAAAGCCATCCCACGCGAATAGATCAAATCTTCGATATCATTTACAAATGTATTTTAGAATAAACCGCTTATATTACACTGTACAAAATTGCAAACGATCACCTTATGGCAGCATAACTAAAATACGAACTTCAAGTAGGCACTGCATATTTTAGACATATGCATAATTAACTGCTTCAAGGCCCACAACCAGAAAAAAATGACAATTTTCTGAAAAAAAAAAGTTATTTGAGTCAGAAAAATGATCTTGGTAAAATGGATACAACTCTGAAAAAAACTTACGCCTAGATGAATATGAACCTGTAAACAATGACTAAAAACACTCATAATTACTACAGACTAGTTTGTTTCAAGTATTTAATATATAGATAAAAAAAAAACATACCCTGGGAAAATGTGATACTTTCTGTAGTGAAATCTATTAACACACGATTGACGATTTCAAACCGCAGAATTTCATAAGGTGAAATATTTTGATTAATCTACTGATGGAAAATGAACAAATTGTACTGCCTATTTAATATATGTCAAAGTACGAGATAAATGTCTGGAAATATGAAATTTCACCTAAACAATTTGAAGACAGTTAGACAAGGGCAAGTACGTACGACACGCGCACCTGCTACATACATCAAGTTTTATCGATTTTTCACCACTTCGAACTTCGGTATCTATGAAACAGACTAGCTTACCGTACACTAGAACTTACAAGGAATGAGGGTGAACTGAAAGTGAGAATAATATCATTGTAAGCTCTAGTGTACGGTAGACTATGCTGTTTCATTGAAAATTATCTAAATAATAACTTAAACGATGATTTACACAGCATGTTGTTTACTCGGAACACTTGTCAGAAAGTTGTGTGTCCGTTAGTTCAATTCTTAACGTTTTTATAAAATCAATATTATATAACACAGTTTTATGAATACTTTATACTGTTTTTGGTTTGAAGACACTTTAACACGGCATACTCGTTTTTGGACCTGTTGAAAAGCATAACGTGAGTGAATAGGATCGTTATGTCCAGCTGATCTTGAACAAATCCCACAGGGATATACCCATCGTTGCATTTTACTAATGGAGAAAATATTCCGAGATGAAATCGAAGCTAACAGTGGGGTAGCTGAACATTATGTGTCAACGATAATATTATTGCAGATTATGGCACTGTTGATTTTGAAGGTAGCATTAATTAATCCAGTGTTGTAATTATTTGCAATGAAATTTTATGTGAACATTTAAAATGAAATTCTCTATGAGTTGTAATAAATACGGATTCTGTAATATTTGAAAAACCTAAGTGACCTATTATAACTTTTGTTTAATATAGTTAAATGATTAAAGATGCAATTGATTTTTTGAAGTTTTAGTGATCTTTACTGAAGATTTATATCATTAACAGCCATCGGTGGGTATGTTCCATTTCAGCTGATGTCACTTGTAATATAGGTTTTAAATTGTACAAATGGACATGCTTTCAGTAAAAAGTTATATTCTATTCGGCCATCGCCTTTACCCAGTGGATTTTATAGTCAGATGGTAACTTTATAATTACAATTCATTATTTGTATTTGCATCTTTGTCCTATTTCTTTCACGTTGATTTACTTGATTCAGTATTGTACTAAAACAATAAATCTTTGAAACGACAAACTCGTCAACAAAGAGATTGTTAGAATAGCAAAAATTATAATGTCGCATCTCAACACGTGTTTTCAAGCGACAATGTGGGGTTTATGCGTGCTTTTTACACGGTCATAGTCAGTCCAGCTTTGTAACCTATTGAATGCTCAGCCTTTGATGTCACATGTTTCATAATAATAAGACATGCATCGGTTGTGTATGGCTTCATCTAAGGAAAAGCATTTTGACAGTAAACAGGTTTAAAAGTTTAAATATTGGATGCTTTCTTACATAAAGTCATTCAATTATTCATAGAATAAAGATTAATCTATTTCTGGTAACGAAAATATAACAGAAAGACATAATTGATTAGTTTTAGTTTATACATAATTTATTTTAGGTTAATTGTGAAGGAAGATCTACAACATTTATTAATCACTCTCGACACCTCATTCATGATGGAATCCATCGCCACGAGGGTATGAGAGAAGAGAAGCCTGTTTCCCTTTTAATGCTGAACGTCAAGCAAGGGAGCTTCTGGTACCATTTTTCACGTCCTTGGTATGACGCCGCCGGGGATCGAACCCATGACCTCCCGCACTCGAAGCGGACGCTCTACCACTAGGCTATAATTAGACATAATTAATTTGTCAACATAGGCATATTGAATTTAATTCAAAAGATTTTATGTTACAAATTTTCAAACAAAGTTACTACTTTTGAGATTTGGTAGGTCAAACACTGAGGCGGTTACCCATAAAAACAGGATATACAAACTATACTTACTGGATCAACTAAGATCGAAACGAAAGTGGAAACGTATAATACATAAATTTACAATATTAGTATGTAAACGTAATGTTCAGAATTCAGATAAGGGAGAACTAGATATTTTGAAAAGTGTTAGACACAAAGTTTTTATTCCAAAACTACCACAACGTTTTTTTTTTTTTTTTTTTTTTGCAATCAACTGAAATAAGTTTGCTTGAAGCTCTGTGAATTTTTTACCATATCGACATTATTCTTCCTGAGTATTCAGTCAATTTTCTGGAATCTATATTTGTTTGCTCTACCACTTAAGATTCAGCATCTGACTTGGTAATGAGGCATGAACTATTGTATCTGATGCTCTAACAATCACTAGCGTTTCTCATTAAGTGCTGATAAATTTCTCCCATGTCCTTATTGGCCTACTGACACACTTCAGTACTATCGTCAATCAATAGCTACTTTCATGTTACCATTTCTACATGAGATGACCTTGTTATTTCATGACCTACGGTACCTATATATAACGCATGTCTTTCGTATTCGATGCAATTTTTATTGTGATACTTGATGTCCTCACCTTGCACTGGTTGTGTTGAACATTGTAAAAGAAGACATATTTTCACACCTTACGGCTGCTTTCGGTTTTGGAATATTTCACTGTAAGATCCAGAACACAGGAGATGAGAACAGATATGGGTACCCTTAAGTGCACACGTCTCATCAATGTAGTAACAGACAGAAAGTCAGCAGAGAGGGCACAGTGCTTTGCTTTGGCAATACGTCTTCTCACTTACCCCTACTATTAAAAGTAAGTGTTATTTTTGTGCTTGCGATTGTTTGAGTTTCAAAAATGTGTTTTAACCCGTCTAAAGGCGCTAAAACTACATCCAATCTATATAATTACACTTTTGAAGAAGCTTGTTACAAAAGTATGTTGTTTTTTCCAAAAGTACCAGAAAATCAAAATAAATACCAGACTATTGATCTGTAATATTTAGATAGAACAGCTAAACACTAGCCCACGTGAAAATGAAATTCATCTCTTCCAATAAAATAAACTTCTTGATTTTAATTTGAAATATCCAGTAAAAAAACACATAGTAGTATCATTTCAATTGTGACATTTACTGTCAGAAAATTTAGTTTTAGTCCTAATTGAATGTTCTTTTGAGATTTTGGTCGCCGAATTCGAATGATATTTTTCAAACCAGGCAATTATGTTTTTTGGTGAATTAAGCTAGATCGGGCGTCCAATCTCGCAGAAATGCTTTTACACGAAAATAAACGTATATTCTTCCTTTGTACAAAACACTTAATAAATGTAAGTGTTTTGGCGTGTAGAATGATCGGATCATGTCCCATGATTATTGCTATTTGCAAAACAGTTTGGAAGTAAGTAGGTGTTACAAAGTATTCTTCAATGAAACAGTTTTTGGAAATTAAGGTTTCAACAGCGATATGATATTTGTTGTAAAGAATAGTTTCATCATACTAACAAAATGTATAACCTTGCTTAAATTCATATAAGTTGTTTCTTTCTACATTTTTGTTCTGTTTTCATATTATCTTTACAAATGTAAACATATGGAGCAAGCTTTATTCATCATTTGCCATGACTGTTGCCTCTCAACTACAATATTGACAAATTTCCTTTGTCTGCTTCTACAAGGCTAAGTGTATGACCATATTAGCATGCCATTACTAGAAAATATTCCTTTTGATTTACTGATATACTTGAATGATCGATGATTCTTTAGGATAAAAAATTGTCTAGAACTAGCTCAACTATTTACCAAAACAGACGTTTTAAGTTTGTTTCTCTGTGCTCCTCAGTGCAGTAACAGACTGATAATTTTGCTGCTGTATCTACCAGTTTGGTATTAGTTTGATTTTGTGGGCTCGTATGCATGTGTAAGGTGTATGTATGTTTAAGTTCACACATAGATTAATGAATAGATAGAAAAATAAATAATAAATACATATATAAAAGAACTATGAGCGCACATGTTTGGGTATGATCTGTTAATACCATATAGGTAAAAGTCCCATTTGTGATTAGGCTAATATTGCCTCACATATCACCTTTATTGCAATAGTGTTTTTTAAAGAAAATTATCAAATTAGCAGATAATTCTGCGGAGATCACCCGTTAAGGCAAACATGCACATTTGAATGCACATTGAATAAAGCCTGGACTCTGTTTATCATTTCATAAATCAACTGCCCCCGTGAGTAAATTTATTAAAACGACAATGTTACCACCTTTCTAAAAAATATGATATTAAAGAGTTTGACAAATTGAATAATTATAATTAATGTCTAAAAATCAGGATGTTATGCGGGGATCTCTTTAATTATGGGTATACATTTCATCAGTAAACACACGGACCTATACATTTTATTTCAACGTATCATAGACCATATGTTTATTTACGATTCTGAGAAATTTCATTGAAATCTACATTGTAGAAAAATTTCTATTCGCGAAAATGCTATCAAAGTTGTGATTTTCCGATAGATGACCTGAAAACATGTGTATGGTCCAAATATTTCAAATCAGTCCTGAAAAACATCAGGTAAATGACCCTATCCTTTTTTATTTATTGACTTTGTAAGTAGAGTGTAAAGTTTTGAAAAATCAGGGTTTATTCAAATTCCACATTTTAGAAAAAATCCGAACGTGCAGAACTACCTTACCGATGAACAAATATTTCAACAATTATGATGTTCACAAACTGTTTACCAACAATCACCTTTTCGTCCCCCATTAATTAAAAGAATTACCGGTAAAACGCAAATGGAAGCAGTCATCTCAATTTTTGCACTGGCATGAACTAGAGCTATTAGCCAACTTGATTCATACAAAAAAAAAACAAAGCGCTGACAGCACTTAAAGGTTAAAACCCGCATTTGATGTGCAATAAACCACTCCGCTGTAACAGTTCAAGTCACTTCCATGAAACAGTATAACATTCAAACCATTTGCATCCATGTAACAATTACGCACTTTAAATTCTGCTCTGACTAAAACCATCAAGTGTCTTGAAACACGCTGACCATCTGGGTAAGGTAACCCTATATCGGCTTAATTTAAATTTACTATAATGATACCAATGAGAAATACAGTGTCTGTTTCATTAAAAACACAAATATTCACAAAGAGAATATAGATAATAGAAATACTAGATATTCAAATTTAACACTTAAAGGCACTGGCCTCCATATCGTTCGACAACAAAAAAGAGAAGATTTTTAGATATCTGGAAAAAATATTTCTTAAGAATGCTTTGAAACTTAATTACTGACAGACTATATGTTACTGAACACATGAAAATTAGTTGCTTTTACTACTTTTTACAATGAAAATCGAAAAGCGTTTACTCGGAGTAAACTTTATTGTCGCGGCGGTTGGTTTCGATTCCCGACGCGGTCATCATTTTTTCTTACTTTGGCATTTTTAAAATAGTTTGGAAACAAAAGCTCATATTCTAATGTTCATTCAGTATGAAAGAAAGATATTTTTTTAGCCACAATCTGGAGGTCAATGCCTTTAACGATTTGAAAGATATAAACGTTTCTTTACGCTAAAATATATAGAATTTACTATTTTTAAACTGCATGTGTGTCAATGTTTCTCTTTCGATTTTCAAAATTATTCGCGTACACAGCGCTGAGTACTTGTGCACACTGACACAAACAAGTTCTATGATCATAAGATACAAGTAACAAAAAAAAAAAGAAACACATAAAAACACACGAGGAAGGAATAGTTCTTTGTTTTTGTTGGGTTTTACGTCGCACCGACACAATAATAGGTCATTGGGCGACTATGCATTATTTCATCACCTGGATAGACTACCAACCTTTCGAAAGCCGGCTGGATGACTACCTCACGTGTATAACTCGATGCCCCGAGTGAGGCTCGAACATACGTCAGTGAGGGGCAAGTGGGGAAAGAATAGAATAGTCCATTGATTTGGTCAGTGGCAAAAACACCACTGAGAGTTTGAACTAAGCATAATTCCTTAACCATTATCCTTTTTCTTATTTTACAAGTCAGTGTAAATAAAATTAGTTGTTCGCCTGGAGAATCACTTACACCTAGGAACACATTGTAAAACACAAATATGCTCATGTAAAGATATAAAAACATGTGCTATTAACCAGCCGAAACAGATGTTAGATAAAATATACGTAGACATCAGGTAAACCGGAAATAAGTACCATCACGGTGTAAAAAAACTATATCATAGATGTAATTCTCTTATATATTCTCGATAACAATATTCAAAGCGAATCGCCAATATATGTTTCAAATCGTTGATGTAACTTCTGGTGATCAAGGATGTATTAATATACATGTACATGTTTCAGGTCACGAGTCTGGATTAGATCAATTGGATAGCCTAATAAAATGTATATATATACAATAAATATCAGTTATTGAATAAAACATATCCCTGTTTCTGAATACACCTTTTATGTTTGAAGCCAATTTTCGTCTGGTTTTCGTGTTTAAATACATTACTTATCTGTGTATTTAAAGTAAAATAATCATATGCCAGACAATACATTCAAATGATGCCTACTTACTCTATAAAGGATGACCAATTGCTATTTAAGTAAAGTAGACTTCTGAAAGAAACAGACTTCCCAAAATAATGGTAATAAGGTATCGAGCAGTCGTTCATTGGTTCATTTAAGTATGATATATTATCCAGTTCCAGACAATTTAGTCATTTGTAATACTCATTTCTGACGATGGAGATACGTGTGTGCCGGTTTCCAAAACCTAATCAAATCTGTACTAAGTTCCTTCAGACGCATGGGAATCAACCAAGCAAAATAATAGCCGAGTTTGTTGATGCGGATATAAAGACTTGTAGACAAAATGATACACAGTTACAAATATAAAGGGTCAATCGTGGTTGAAATTGAAATGTAACACTTATATACATATATTCTGCTAAATGTGGATATAGGTTACAAACATTTAATTATATGATACATACTGTATAACTCTTATATAAAATGCCATGAAAATTAAACTCTGAAATCTGATGCATATCCTTTCCGTGGCCGTAACGTAATAAAACGTATTAGCGTTTGATGGCCCTTTCACGCTTTCGTAGGATCAACATTTATTAATGAAATATATTTTGAAAATATTTCTGAAATGTCTATGTCGGCAGCTCTCAAATACGGAAATATCTTACATCCGAGGCATATACTTACACTTTAAGACAACATCAAAAAGGACCTTTTGAACTATTTAAGGAAGTTCCAGAAATCTCCATATGCCCTTGCTCCGTTACGGACCCCTGTGGGATTTGTGTTTATTCCCAGGTCAAATAATTTTTCGAAGATGAAAAGCTGACATGTCGTGCTAAAGCCCAGATATTTTCAAAACGTTAGAAAGTGCAGAAAATTGACTCCCCATTAGCAAAACTAAGAGAAGAAGTCCACGCGCATACATTTAGATAAGGTGATCACTGGAGTGACTCCTGACTATAGAACAATGCAAATGTTTACTTTTATTTTCTTTACTTCCAGAAAAGGCTGAAGGTCTTTTGACGTCATTTTCTATGTTGTAAAACACATACGTATGCCTTGCGAGATGGCATAAAATTGTGCCGGTGTAACATTAAATACTGACTCCGTTGAAAATAGACCCCATGGGTCCTTTTTCAACGTCGAGAATTGACTCCGTCAACATTTCAACATTACATTTTGATCAAAAGGTCCTTTTTCAGCGTTGAGAAATGACCCCTTCAACATTTCAACATTAAATTTTGATCGATCGGGTCATTTTTCAACGGGGTCAATATTTAATGTTACACCGGCTGGCATAAGGATATATAGAGACAAATTATGACGTTTGGCAATAAACCACAATTACGCTTTTCTTATATGAGCTAATTTCAAAGTTAATTGAGCCGTGCCATGGGAAAACCAACATAGTGGGTGTGCGACCAGCATGGATCCAGACCAGCCTGCGCATCCGCGCAGTCTGGTCAGGCTCCATGCTGTTCGCTTTTAAAGCCTATTGGAATTGGAGAAACTGTTAGCGAACAGCATGGATCCTGACCAGACTGCGCGGATGCGCAGGCTGGTCTGGATCCATGCTGGTCGCACACCCACTATGTTGGTTTTCCCATGGCACGGCTCAATTATCGTATCGTCATGTAGATATCAATTAAAACGTTTAAAAGTGGCACAGTTACAGAATCCAGATCTGGAATATTTGCACATTTTATAATGAATACAGGTAATAATTAAAGCAACAGTGCAACATATTCAACTATTACACAACAATATTTAAGAGCAGAGAAATTTGAGCCTATAGATATGGTCAAAGGTGTAATTATTCTGTTATTTGAGAGTAGGTGAATTACCTAAACAATTTAAATGATAAAACCTTTAGTTAGTTGCTTCGCAAAACTGTCTACTGGTATTCTGACTAATACTTAAAATGACACTATGAGCGATGCTCAGTTTAAATCAAATATTAGCACAGTATTCTATGTCGCTGATTTAAAAAATGGACTATAAGTCAGTTTAACATATTTTTAAAATATAAGAAGGCATATGATTTAATTGACAGAAACTGTTTATGGTCCAAATTGAAGACAAAACAGGGGTCCGCTGTGCTGAATTTTGTTGTTGTTGTTGTTGTTGTTGTTGGGTTTACGTCACATCGGCTCTTTCAAAGGTCAAATTGCAACCAACTTTCTAGCTTGTGATGGATAGTGGAGGAAGACCCCATGTGACCCTACGGACATTATTTTATTGCGTGCGAGCACATGATAAAAACCGCCGACCTTCCGTAAGTCAGCTGGATAGCTTTCCCACATGAAGAATTCTACGCCCCAAGCAAAGCTCGAATCCGCATCAGTATAGGACAAGTGATTTGAAGTCAGCGACCATAACCACTCGGCCACGGAGGCTCACGTGCTACATGAAAATGTAAATTATGTGAACGCCATGTTAATACTTTTTGATTGTAATTTAAAATTGTTGCAAGGGGAGGTAACCTCCCCTTTACTCTTTTCCTTTTTTAAAGGTCAACTAAAACCATGTAAATATTTGTTAAATGGTCCACTATTACCTAATCTCTTAATTCCGATCTTCGCAAAATTTCTATATAATTATGTTCGTATTATAAACTTGGTTGAATTTTATGGTCTTGAATGGGATATAATAATAAAAAAGAACTACTGCAAATGCAAAAAGATAAGAGAAGATTAAAACGATATAATAATAAAATGTTTGTCGTATATTATCTAGTATTTGACATGAATTAAAAATGTATGGCTAACCGAAGAAATGAAAATGTTTCAGTTGAAAGGACGAAATAATATGCGGTAACAATAATTAAACGAAAGTGTACAGACAGTTTTTTTTCTCTCAGACAATTTATATGTACTAATTACAGTCAAAACTGTTAGGGCGACAAAGTTTATTTAGAGATCCTTTTCCAGTTTCTTTTAGTGATATTATAAAGAACTAATCATGTGGTATTAAGATATCGTTTGTGTTAAGATGCCACTTTTTATCTTTTCTTTAGATGGCCTCTTTATGCAACATGTACTGTATTTGCAAAGCCAGCAGGCTAAGGGTTAAGCAAAAACTGAAATACGGACAAGAAGTATGAGTGAAAAAATATAACTTACAAATTGCTTTAGTGTGCTCTAGTATTGTATTGAATCATCATATTTTTTACTTATATTGTCCATGGCGTATATATATGGCAATATCTTTTATTGTATGTGCCAAATGAATATTGGTTATACAATTTGTGCTTTTCTTCAAAATTACCAAATGTACGATTACTAAAGTTAAACAGACAAATATTTTCAAATCGGCATCTTTAGATTTCCAAAGATTAGTCTTGTCTCTAATGAAGCCTTTTCTGTAGAAAATATTACAGCTTGTCATAAAACCTCAAACGTCATGTTCCCAATACTCCCTTGCGGATTTTTCACAAGCATTACACCTTCCTCTTCTCGTAATTCGCAATTTCTACCATTAGTGCAGGAGTCCAATGAGAATCATAAACACGAAATTTTGTAATTCTAAACTTCAAACTAGTTACATGTTAACTGAGCGTAATATCAGGAGAACCATTTTATCACCACAAACAACTCTTGTTCTCCTGAGATAATGAGCATTTTAATGAACACGATCTAAATAAAGCTCTTCTTATTGTAAAAGCAAATTTAATGGTAGTTAACGATAAAGAAATAAATATTATCAATTCAAATTTTTGTGCATTTATGGAAAGGAATAGAGTTTCAGTGGTTTCTTTTTTGTATGGAATACATCGTTATATTTAAAATGCGGTCTTTAAATACGTAAATATGGTATTACACAATCCATTATAAAGAACAGAAGGGCTTAATGTAATGTTGATAGAACTTGTTGTCCAACCCATTTGTTTTTGTATTGTTGTATTTTTATGTATCTACTTGCATGTAACTATATAAGCAATAAAATATGGTTAAATCAACATACGCGATCAACTCTTGTCTGTCAGTTTGTTACATTGCGTTCCATGCTTCATATGGATGTAATATTCTTATCGCCATAGATATATAGTTGATGTAAGTGCAGTACAAAAGCATTAATATTATTTTCAAAATAACAATGCTGTTGCAAGTTTGTGTAATTTATTAAACTGTTTTCAACATGTGCGATATATGTTTTCTTCAATATCATCCTGACCAGTTAACTTCAGACTTCTCAAAAATTGATAATGTATAATCCCGTATTCAGGGAAGACGCTCCTCATAACGTATTAAAATGTGCAAAAAAGCCTGTTTTACTGCTGCTGCCAGTGAAGCCAGTCCTCGGTAAATATTACATCTTGTCATGAAACGTCTGAACTGCTGTCAGCTTATGTTTCACGTTAATCCCTCTAGGAGCTTATTTGTTGTGGCACATTAACAACAATTTGGCATCTTCGTGCTTGAAATTTCAACATGTAGCACTCGTACTCCTTTAAGGGATAAAATCACAAATTATCGTAAGATAAACCCTAAACTAGTTTCTTGTTTCGCTGGAGTTCTTTTTATGGTCCCAGGAGAACAATTTTACCATCATTTACAGCTCTTATAGATCTTCTCTTAAAAAGATATTATCTTGAAACAAAACTATCAATAACGATCTACATAAGACGTTACGTAAAGATAGAAATAATTTTTTGTCACCCTCATATGTTTTGTAAAAGCTTTTTAGGATTTTACAAGAAAATAATAAACATGTGGGACGTTTAGATTGGACGTTATGAAACAAGAAACGACAAATGGAATGAAATATTGCATTTTTTCAATGCGTCCACTAAAGAACAACATTACTAAATACAATTATTTTTGTTGATTTAGTGATACATGTCATATTCATATTGACAATGAAGAAATTGACCAGTTGTAACATTGATACACACAATATACCCAAGCAGTAACATATTCCTAACTGTTATGAGGATATGAAATTTAGTTTAAGTATATGATTATAGGTATTACAGTTATATGACCATTTGCCTCAAATACATTTCTAAAATCACCACTTAATTAAAGAGAACAGATGGCAGCATTTAACAACTTTCTGTGAATGTTTTAATAAAAGTAAAGGCGACGAGTTTATCATACAGCTGACCTATCACTGGCTTAAGCGGAATTCAATCATAAGGATACATTGAATGTACTCCAAAATCCCAAATGTACAAGAAAATGTAACACATATACGTGTTAAGGAACGTCATAGCTATTTTATGACGACCGGTATGATTGTACTGCTTTTTATGTGTTTGAAAGGAAACATTGTTTGTCATTTTAAACGAAAAATCTTAAGTACAAAATCTTTGTATTAAAAAAAACAGATTTTATAGGGGAACCCATCTGGGAATTTGTCATTTTTTCTTTCTATATGGAGCCAGACTGATGTGTCGATTGTCAGCGAGAATCAATACTAACAACCCTTGACAAACTGACCTCATTTACTTCTCCAGACTCTGTGACTTCAGTTTTATTTACAGTATTACGGTATTCTGTCTGGGCCACCATTGTTTAGCACCTGTGCCCTGTAGACTGGAAACGGCGAGAGTGCGATAATACGACATGAGGACGCGAAGGCACGGTGCGATAACCCGATAATATGATGCGAAAACACATTATCTATATCGCGCTTTCGCATCTTATTTGCAAAGGGGTTATGGTGTCTTGGTTATTGAGTTTGTGTTTATAGGAGAGTTGAGAGACGGGACAGACGAGATAGGGACGTAGCAGATTTGAGATACGTACTTTGGATTGCTGGGACACGGACATATATGAGATACGGACATAGGTAATACAACGAATTATAATCGTCATATGGAGACTGCAAAGCAATTTATATCTATTTACAGTAGATGCAGCATTGATAAGTAGATTTTCTTTTTTAACATGGACATTTTAATATTTTAATAAAAGAAATAATTTTGATCGTGTCTCTAACAAGTCTTTTTCAAGATATGCTGTCGGTTTTCTAGCTTAATATCGGCATTCTATGAAAATTCAATTTTTTGCTATAGAAAACGTTGTGCAAAGTTGTTTCCTGTTGCTAAATTTATATTATCTGTCCCTAGGTGACAATTTATTCAGCCGAGAAAGCTTTCAAACTGGTTGTGGATGATATGTGATCTTCTACATATATCAACCGGTGCTTGATCTATTGTCTGTTCTTCCTGAAACTATGCAATATTACTCAGATTGCCTGTATGATCAAACAAGAATAAAATATATACTCAGACTTTACTCAGTTTCGCACTGAACAACATATATGAAAATGTTTTATCTCTTATTATTAAAGGAAGTTCCGTGTACGCAAATAAAGATAAGAGATTACGAGACGGAAACTCGTTTCAGACAGAAAGAATACAACACTACGCTTTCTATATATATGTTCCTTAGAAGATTATTTCTGAACAGCGATAAGTTAAAATTTTCGACATGCCTTCAGACACAAATTTTGGACAGTGTATATTCTCTTAATTTTTCAGCAAATTAAAGTTATATGGCCAATCATACATAAGGCCTGCCCGTGGTATAGATATCTTCCAGTCGGTGAAGTACTGATTTATTTAATAGAAGATCCTTTTGAAGCACAGAATGCAATAAAGCGAAATAATAGCAGACTCAGATTGATTGAGAGGTAATGAAATATGCAACACCCCTCACACCCCCTAGCACCGGCTTGAGCGGAATTTGAGTGTACTCCATGATCCAAAGGATCAGAAAATATAACAACACTAAGTCCAAGTACGGGCAGAGATTTTACAGCCTCCACACGGCACTTAAAGACCGCTGTTTTGATAGTTGATAAAATATTTTAGAAGATCCTTTGGAAACACAAAATGCAACCAAGCAAAATAATAGCAGACTCGGTTTGATTGAGTCTGTTCATGAGAGGTAATGAAATAAACAACATCCCTCACGCCCCTAGCATCCTCTTAAACGGAATTCTATTACAGTATAACTGACTGTACTACATGATCCCAAAGAACCAGAAAATATAACTACACAGAGTCCACCATGGTAACACTAAAATAAACAATGTGATGCAGGAAGGTATCATGAATATTTTAGCTGGAAAAAAGTAAAAGTATGTAACAGTACCAAATGCCAAAATGTATCGCAATGTTTTCTATAAAAAAAAAAACGAACCAAATCAGGTAAGTGAAAGTACTTTTTCGCATTTGGTTGAACTCGGTATACCGTCACTGTACTTTTTTCAACATCATTTAAAATGTAATGGCTGTTAGTTTAACGTACTAATGTTTTTGTTTTCTTCACCAGCACTAATGGTAACTGATGATTTTGCCATGTGAATCAAGTGTCGAGGCTGAATGAGTAGAAACGACGAATAAGGTGTTGAATTCTTCATGTGAGGACGTTCATTCATCTGGCTTTACATATAATTATTGTAACGCTGAGAACTTTCTACAGTTTTGCTGGCATGTTCTTTAATATACATCTATCAGTAAATAAAAACAAACTTCATAAGCATCGGTCGTAGTTCTAATTTTTGTACTTATATATCACAAGAATACCACCATCTGGCATTGAACTGAAAAGGTCGAAATTATAGAAGTTACCAAAAGTATTAAAACTTTGTGTGATACATGTAATTTATAACAAATATGCCAAAATAATAGAGATATTTGTAATATGCTATTTGCTAAATTTTCATAATAGTCGCAACGGCCGTCAATATGTTAAATCTGGAATATCAGCTATTTTCTAGGTAAAATATCGGAGCGCTGAGAATTGTGCCTATTTTTAGTAAATACATATACCAGAAAATGCAAAAGGTATAAAACGTCACGTTGCATGCTTCTGAGATACATAACTTTTAATTACTTTTATTTATCTTAAAATGCTTTTTTTTTAATTTTGTTACACACTCTGCCTATTTTACTGTTTATGAAAATAACTGAAAACATTTTGAATCTTCCCGTCTGATTAATCTCCCCTCGAACAATTGAGTTCAGCCATGCAAAACATTGTTGTGATATAGACAAATTCCGCTACTAGATTTTTTTTTCACAAATTCATTTGATAAGACCTGAAAACTTGTGAAGCAACTTGTATCTGGCACATTCCAGCTGCATTGTTTATTATATCTATAAATATTTACTGATGAAGTAAAAAATTGACTGTTTTCAATTAAATTATCCGAACAGCTGTTTGCAACGTGAATATGCTAGAAGATGTCACACCTGATACGTCTTTACGCGAGATTCTATTACACAGATATTGAATGGATTCTATGATCCAAAAGGACAGGAAAATGACATAAATACTGAGTCAAAGTATGGGTAGATTTTTTATGCCCACCAAAGGCGTATAGAGACTAAAACTCTATCAGGAAAATCCTTTGGAAACAAAGAAACCAGTCAAGCAAAAAAAAAAATAGCAGACTTTGTTTGAATGATTTTTGTTCATGAAACATAAAATATTTCTTAAATACTGAAAGATTGAAAAGCGATAAACAAATTCACACATCAGTTTGGAAAACGTCTATACAATCAAATAAGTACGGCGAATATAAATTGACTTAGAATAAAGTAGCTTTAGTGGAGAACGACACGATAAATAGTGTATGCAATAAAAAGAACCTTTGCTTTTTAGGTAGATGTACAGATGACGAAGACAGTAACCGAAGTAAAAAGGCGAAACAATCATTTTGGAACTGTTTCTTTTTTTACGTCATCATGTTTATTTAATAATGTTATACCATTCCATGTAAAATTATGCTCTAGTAGAAATGTGATCCAGGGCCAATGAGCGAGTAAAATTATTAAACAACATTGCATCATTAAATACAAGTACGTTAAAAGCTCTCAAGGTCCTAATAAGTAACGTGGGGTGTGATATCATGACAAAACCCTGATGTCAGTGAACTGAGAACCCACAACGCAGTATGTAACTGACTAGAACGTATAACAAACCCCGAGAGATGAAAACATAACAATATTGATTGAATAGATTGGGAGGCTTTGTACAGACGCAGTCATACAATTGCAATCATAAAAGCAAGGGTTAATGTCCAATAGGTAAAGCCCGGTTATAAAGAACATCAGCATTTTATCACTCAGTCACAGAAACGATTTTCTTATTCTCCATCTAGTATTGTTTCTTTTCACAATATGTGAGATACTCTAAGGTCAAATTCCTTTGACTACTGTATAGCGTAGATTGTTGTCAAAGAAATAATAACAAAACACTGGCCTGATACGTCACCAAGTCCTGTAGGCATTATCCGTAGTGGATAGGAAACGAGATCTACTTTTCCATTGTCACAAATATTTTTCATATGACAGTTCTGTCTGCAAAAGGTGCAATTTAGAACAGTCGATCTGCACTCTTCATTCCATTGATTCAATTTAGAACAGTCGATCTGCACTCTTTTTTCCATTGATTCAATTTAGAACAGTCGATCTGCACTCGTTATTCCATTGTTTCAATTTAGAACAGTCGATCTGCACTCTTTATTCCATTGATTCAGAATATGTATAGAATTACAATTAGAAGTACAACTTTTTTTATTTCATGTCGACAATCGACTAGTATACAGTTAACTCCAAATTCAGAACTCTTAAAACTTGAAGGTTTTTATAAAGAATTGACTGCAAGCATGCTTTAATTTTACAATGAATTGTTGTCACTGCAATTTAATATGTACATGTTTTTGGGAAAAAGTTTCTAAAAAAGCTTATTAGCTTTCTACTCGATCCCTAGCTTTTGTAAAAATGTATTGTAGTTACATGCTATTTGATTAATAAAATATTGTTTAAACCAATATGTGTAGAATGTTTTGTTCAGTTGCATAAAAATGTAGAAAGTAACAGGAAATTGGAAAACAATATTCCTGGATCACAGACCTAGGTCTTTTGTGTTATTAATTATAGTCAGGTACATTCACACTGTAGTGGAAAGTTCTGAGGCAGAGTAGTTAAACAGAGTTTTCTGCGGAACAAACTTTAGTTAGGGGCTCTTTATTCAGTGAAAAAAAAAAGAACTTGTCCTAACTTCCGTAATAATTTGATACTGTTTGTAATATGTACTTTTATATCCACTTGTATGTACTAAAAAGATATGAAAAGATCATTAATAAGCAAGGAATGTAACCAAGGTAAATAATAAATGTTGATGAGAAGCAATGTAAAACGCTACAGACTGCACTAGCTTAAAAGGAACATAATATAATAGGTCATTTGTCCCTAGTAGGTAATAGTCTGACAGTTTTATGGTTATTTTTTATTTTTGTTTTCTTTGGTCTGGACTTACACCGACACAATTTAAATCATATGGCGATTTTTCAGATGTTGACGACGGAAGAAGACCTCAGGTGTAACTTCGGGATTTTTAAATGCAGTTGCGGGTATCTAGGTAGAACAACACTGACCTTCCGTAATTTAAGCCATGGCTATATCACACGTTAAATTCTACGCCCCAAATAAAGTTTCTTAACCCCATCGGCAAGAGGCAAGTGATTCAAAGTGAAGTCGGTGACATAAACCGCTCGGTTACATACATGTCTCTAATTTCATCGGTCATCCATATCTGAACATCATATATTTATTTCGTGTATTTACACTCTGGAACAATGGTTGATCTCTACGAGTCTCAAACATCTGTTGGTGAAATGTTTACTTGTGGGGATTTATTTGTAATATGCGTAATAAAAATATATAATTATCTACGTGGATAAAATGGGGTTGTACTAGTTCTTATGAAGAACAAAGATACAGAGATATTTGATTTATTAAAATCTATGGCACTTTCACACGCATTGAGGATTTTTCAGCATATAAGTTTGTAACACCTCTAAAAGGTCAGTACTATTTCTTCCCGGGAAAGAGGACTTTGCGTGTATTGGTGCCAGCGAGCACGTTAAGGGACTAGGATTTCAATTCACAAAAAGCCTGGCTAAGTTAGCCGGAAATGCCTGTATATAGAATTTCTCTTTCTGTTTCAGGGGCTTTGTCACGCCCTGTCTTTTTGGTTTGTTCGGTACGTATCAGAAGTAGTAGAAAATGCATGTTTCGCCCTTCAGTTGCTGCGTTTATGTATAAGTAAGTAAGTATTTAAAAACACTTGTAAACATATTTCTTGAAAAGGGTGTTACGTTTTAGTATAATAAAGTTTTTACAGCAGCCAAACAGATGCTGCTATTCAGATTGTAAATATAATCTATATAAAATATCAAGATTCTTTGGAGACATAGAACGCAATCAAGCAAAATGATAACAAACTCAAATTGTTCGAGTCTGTTCATAAATCAAACAAAGTTACACTGAAACTCAGATTGTTCGAGTCTGTTCATAAATCAAACAAAGTTACACTGAAACTCAGATTGTTCGAGTCTGTTCATAAATCAAACAAAGTTACACTGTAACTCAGATTGTTCGAGTCTGTTCATCAATCAAACAAAATTACACTGAAACTCAGATTTTCCGAGCAAACAAAGTTACACTGAAACTCAGATTGTTCGAGTCTGTTCATAAATAAAGTTACACTGAAACTAAGATTGTTCGAGCAAACAAAGTTGCACTGAAACTCAGATTGTTCGAGTCTGTTCATAAATCAAACAAAGTTACACTGAAACTCAGATTGTTCGAGTCTGTTCATAAATCAAACAAAATTACACTGTAACTCAGATTGTTCGAGTCTGTTCATAAATCAAACAAAATTACACTGAAACTCAGACTTTCCGAGCAAACAAAGTTACACTGAAACTCAGATTGTTCGAGTCTGTTCATAAATAAAGTTACACTGAAACTCAGATTGTTCGAGCAAACAAAGTTACACTGAAACTCAGATTGTTCGAGTCTGTTCATAAATCAAACAAAGTTACACTGACATGTATGCCAACATTTAAAAAACCTTTCCACATTTTAGAGAGAAACTACTGATAATTTCAATTTCTTAAGTCCACCTCTGCGATCTACATGTCATTGATGTTTGAAAACATTTGTGTGACACTATTAAAAACATATATAATCATGTGTACGAGAGGTGTTCATCTTATGTTTGAACACTTTACAAATATTACGTATATATTCAGCGATCTGCATTTCATTACAACAAATGTTCAGTTTGAGATCCGTTACAATAATAAATCATTTTTAAACGCTCAGACAAAGAAAGAAAATTTCTTCCATTTGCCCTTGAGATCAATTTTAAATCATTGTAAGCTTTCTATTGTGCGCTTATGCAGATTCTCAAATGTTATAGGTAAATTGGGCGGCTTAAAGAGAATAAGAAACATATTCCTCGGGGGATCATAGTTTTAAGATAGTCAAATGTATGTTTAGATGTATGGCTAGACGCAATCCATAAATGAAATTTCAGGCCAAATGCGAAATCTTCTGGAAACAAAGAAGCAAAAAAGTAAAATAGTATTCAGATCTTTCGTATTCAGATCTTTCCTGTAGAGCATTTAGAGTTCACCTGTCGACTGTTCGAATCTCAGTATAGCATTAAAAGGATATTCCGGCCGCCCAAACAATAACTCCTGTAACAAACAAATCAATTTTACTGATCTTCTGCCTCTCAAGACGTGTCACGTTTCTTATATACTACAAACGCCTATGGTCGTATGTTCCAGCTTGGTTGAACATTGCCTCATACAAAATAACAGTTTTCCCGTTTCAAGTTGCACGCTTTCTTATACAGCCTCCAGGACCTAGACATTTGTTGATTTGTTCAATGATGAGCTGACGAATCCTGCATTTTTTCCGCAGCTTAGCTCCCTAAGATAAGAACAAAATACAGTTGGACATTTTGAGAGAAACTCCTTACTTCGCCAACAAGTGTTATGTCTGTAAACTGACTTTTGTAAGCATACAAACGTTGTTTTCAATAAAAGCAAGCGTCTGCATGTATTTTCTTGCATTTTAAATAATAATAAAATGAAAACTTATGCTACGCTATGTATTCATTTTTCATGTTTATTCGGAGTTCTTGAAAATCATTTCAACTGGTATAAAATGTTCTTAAAATATGTAATTTGATATTATATAAACTATTTCATATAGAATATAAAGCTTGTTTGTGCATAATCAAAACAAACCATGCTGCTAAAGGTTCTTTGTGGACTGTTTTTACTTATGCATCAGTTAAGCATAGTAGTGGGAAAACACACTAAAAACATTTCATGACACCTTCCTTGTCCACAATAGGTAAAGTAAGCACAGATATTGCTTAGACATCGTTGTCTGGCATAACCTTCTAAACGAAGACGATCAAATAAAAAAAAAAGGAAAACCACAGGTCGCCCAATACGACATGAACGAAAATGTTGCAGGCTCGGTTTGATTGAGCCTGTTCATGGACGGTAGTGGAAGTGCATGCTACCGTCCACGCCCTCTAGCCCCGGGATGAGCAGAACTCAACATTTACACATGTTATAAGTACCATAGTGTAATTTAGAGACATCCGCAGATGTATTCATACGGCGATGCACATGGAATCTTCAATGATGCACAGAGTGCAATTCCATGAAAAGCGGTGTATGGTCCCCAGATAAAATAATAGCTAAAACTAAGCTAATCTAATTAAACAGCCTTTATGTCATACACAAATAAAAGTAAATAGTGAACTGTCACATTCATGAGTACGTTGCAAAGGTCAGGAATTTCAAGTCTCTCGCATAATTTAAAGCCGAAAAAATATATATTAATTCTAATTAATTATAATATGTTTGGACACAAACATGATAACGCTGTGGACAAATACTGCGCTGAATGTTCTGTTTTATATTAGTTTTATATTAGTGTTTTATTTGAATCCTATATCGGAAATTAATGTCTCAGTTCACAGATAATCTCTGTCGGCAGACAACAAATCACACTTATGACTGGTATCATCGGAGAAAAAAAAACTTAAGATAAACCTCTGCCCTAATATGAACACATTTGTCCATAATCCAAAAAAAACGTTTTAAGTTGATTACAATTGTGTCTGCGCATAATTTGTTTATAACAAGTGTCCATACTTTGACAATGACTGAATGTTTATTCACATGAAATATTTATCTACTGACATTTTGTTTTTTATTTGGTACATATATTCGGTGGTGCGGAACTGGTCTTCTTGCATGACTCACTGTTTTATTCGCTAACTCGTATCTAAATAATTTCATTTAAATAAAATAGAAAAGAATGTACAGTTCGTTTTCGTAAACATCATGTTTGTAAACATTAAAGATTGCGTTTTGTAACCTTAACTCAGGGTTCCATATTTTAATGTGTCTTGTATAAGAAAAACGTGAGCTCAAGCAAAAACAAAACATAATAAAAAAAAGTAGAAAGGTCATTTTGTAAGTAGATAAATTTTGGGTTGAAAGCGTGTAAACACGTATGACCTATTAATCGAACTGTAGTTACATTTGCCATTCACTTTAAACGATATTAATTATGATTTTTTTTTAATTAAAAAGTTAACTAATTTAAAAGTTACTTTTATGAAACAAGTTTGGTTGTTTGCATCGTTGCTAGCTAGCGTCACACAGTTAAACTTTTAACTCATACGGCGACTTTACAACTTTTGTTGGTGTAGGAAAACTCCAGTTGCCTTTCCGTGCAGTGCATTACTTTATACACGAGGGTGTACCTTGGTAGAACCACCGAGCCAGGCAGGTGGCTTCATCACATGAAATACTTTTACACCAAAAGCAAGACGGAGAGAATATGGTAAGATAGCCTAATATAAAACATCATCATTTGTACAATTCCTTAACAGTGTTCATGAAAATATACTCGTTTATCACTTTATGTATTTATAATGTATCGTTATCTTTTCTTTTAAAAAAATGTAGAATTTACATGTTCCTGTAGAAGGACTTTCACAGACCTACCTATCAGATCAATGTTTAATAACATTATAAGATAAGATAAGATAACTTTATTACTTTCATATAAGCTACAAAACCCATGATGACATACAATTTACATAATACAAGATATAGCAAAACAGTGGTGAACATTTTACAATGTAAATCTGTTTCGGAGAAGGTCAGAAATAACTATGAGAAAATTCTGTCCACTGACATTTTCACTAATGATATATGATTATATGAACACCTTACAAACGAGAATGAAATATTTTTTGCAGTTATTCATAGATTATTAATTGCTATCATAAATAAAATTCCGCAGCAAGGCTGTTTAAAAAGAAACAGAAATGAGACCTGCCAATTGATTGGGGATATTGCAGAAGAGTATAATGGAAGATTGCATTTATTAGAATTAAAGATTTTAGGTTCAATAGTTCAAGTTACATTTCGAAGCATAATGCTAGATCATTAATTATTTCTAAACAAATATATCTTACTGCAAAACGTCAATTATAAATTATACAAGAAGTAATATATCGTAATTGTAAAATGTGTTTTGCACTACCAGATTTTTTCCGTAATCTATGAATATTGCCATCAAATTTGAGTAAGAAATACCGTTTCAAACTCTGTCTGTTAAAATATGTTTCAAACTGCCTTTTAAAGGTATGCTTTTCAAACAAGTGTTCAACTTTACTCTTGCAGTTCAGAAAATCTTACTTATCCTTATATGACATTATGAATTTTCTGGTGAGTTAGCGAAACTAAAATTGCATGAACCAAGATAATATACAAACTGATCCTTATAAATAAAACAATGTCCTTATTAAGTGAAATCTTACAGTTTTAATATTTTAATTGTCTATATAAGAAATTTTGAAAATAATTTTGCCCAAATTTCTTGTCATTGCCATGCCCAGTGAATATGAAATGATCTATTTAAGAATATGAGTGGCCACACAATACAGTAATACAGTATACAGTAATACATTTTAGCTTTACATATTGTTTTATTTTGATCTAAGAAGTGGTAGCTAGTCCGTTCATTTATAGCAGGATTTTACAGACAGGGGATTTAATAAGAAATAGCGTTCTTATTAGTGCGCAAGTTATATTGTATTATTTTATGTGTGCCCCTGTGTTTTGTTTTTAGATGCATCCTTTTAATCTAATTTTATGAGCAATTGGCAACTGCTCCTTAGTCTTACTAGTCTTACTATGTGAATAGATAGTAGTAAATGTGATATATTTTTTTTTCTCTATCATTTGCCAGGCAAGCATTAAAGCACAACCATAATGCTTAATTTAGTCACACACCTATATAATATCCACCAAGAAGTTTTTCACTCATACACCCACTCATACAACAATTGATAACTATCATCGTACTCCTCTGGTTTTAATATTTTTTTTAAAGATTTTTTTAAACTAAATGTTGTATTTGTATAGCATCTGTGATATACATGATTAGTCTCTTAGACCTCATTAATGAGTGGCATATGTGTACCATGTTATATATTGTGTATGTAAATTTATGCATGTATGTTTTTGTTATATGTAATGATGTACATGATGATGAGACTGAAATAAATAATAATTATCTATCTATCACAATAACTTTTTATGCGGCAATATTTTTGTTGTACAGAGTTAATTACCTGTGTTCCGTAATTATAATTATTTTAACGTGAAAATATTGTTTCTCTGTTATTAGATAATGCTGTTTGTTGTTTTATTCCACGATATTAAATTTAACAAATGGAATTTAGTAACATGTCAATAAAGAATGTAGTTTTAACAAATGTTTATCAGACGATTTATCGAAGTATAAATTGGGGTGACATGATCAAATGTCTTGCTTCAATTAAGTTTTAATTTTGTCACTTTTTTTATAGTTTTATATGTTCTTGTTTTTACTGACACTGCGTTGTATTTCACTTTATATATTCAGTTCATACATCCAATCAAAGAGCTATAAAAACAAAAATGTATTTTATACTTCTTTGATCCAATGCTTTAAACGATTTTGATAATTATTGCAAAGCATAATTTTCGTTTAATTACGTCATACCAATGTGGGTATAATTGGAATGCTATTATGCTTTATGTTGTGACAAAACTTTTTTTTTTCAAGATAAGAAACATAACTACTGCTAAATTTGACTCGATAGTTGGCAACGTTCAAGTATACAAGATTTTATATTACACAAGGATAGAATCGATTTAATGTAGATCTACATGTATTTTTACATATCGTCACCTCAGTGCAAAAGGTGAATAAGTCCTTCTTTAAGTCAATGGAGTTACGATATATTGATATACTTCATTGGTGTTCACACCATCCCTCCACTAGCTTTATCGATTATATCAGAATAACGAATATATTTTAGAATGAGTATTTAAAGCACCCTGCCTGAAATTCTGTTCCATTAAAAAATCCCTTCCAGTCCGGTTCTATCTATGAGGTGTGACTCTGTTTGTGTTTGACGTACTCAATGCCTTCAGGAATTCTATTTTTGTATTTTTTATCTTTACAAAGGCCACCCCTCAGTATTCTTCTGTAAACGTAACTAATTTTGATATTCCCCCAGATGCACCATATAACTATCAAGCATTTATCAAACTAAGAGCAACCTAGATCCAAAGTGAATAAGCTGAGCATTTACAAACAACAAGATTAAGCTGGGACCTCACAGACCTGGAGAGAAATGCCCCAAAAAGAAATTGATATCATCCTTTTCTTCCAATAAATGTTTTGCTTAATTTTCGTAGAATACGCAATTTCCTGCCTGCATACATTTAACTAATTATTTCTGCCATCTATATCAGAACCCCTGGTCAGAAAAATTATGTTCTGATACCATATCAATTTAAGTTTCTTTTCGAACATGTGATATACACAATCTGACAGGAAATTGGCACGGAAGACAATGTTAATAGATAATGGTGCTTGCTCTTTCATATTATCAAATCGTTTCATGGAAATGGAACTTTACAGAGGAATATAAAAGGCTTCTGTGACAAAGAGTTGATTGCAGAATCTATTTTCAGAAAGAAATGACAGACAACTTCCTAGTGTTCGTACTAGGAAATTAAGCTTATGTTCTCTGTTAAAACTGACATTATGTCAAACACAGGGACAAAGATCTAATAGAAACTTTAAAAAAAATTAGCTTGTATCCGAACCTACTTCCTCACACTCAAAATATGTATGTGTACATCATGATAATGCACACAATTCTATAGACAAAACAAACATATTGACAACGAAAAAAATAAACGGAGTTGTGCATCACCTTGGAACGGTCAGTTTGGGAAAAACCACTGGGGACTTCACACCGTTTAATGGTGCACCAAATTTTACCCTAAGGCTCTAATATGTTCCAGAGTTAAATTGTAAATAAAAGTAATCCCCGCCAGGTTTCAAACACGTAATTGTTACATTAGTCATGTAATTTAAAACACAATTCTGCTATTGAAGAAAAAATCTAAATAGCAAGCCTAAAGAAACACATACACATCCGCATATACTCAGTACCTTCGCGGAAGATAGAGCACCAGTCATATATGAAAATATTGAACATATTTCAATAAAATGTGATTAAAAATGTTCCTACCTGAATTTTTGCACTAACTCGGCACTACCGTCCATGAACAGGCTCAGTCAAACCGAGCCTGCAACATTTTCGTTTTTGTTGGGCGACCTGTGAAGCTTCCATTTTTCTCTATTTCATTAGCATCGATATATAATCTGTTTGTGTATGCACAATTTTTGTTAAAAGCAAACATATCTGACGGAACTATCAACATAGTTTGCTAATATACATTTGTACTTTTACATCAGTTAACAATCAAAAGCAAGCGTTTTTATGAGAAGAATAGTGTGGCTACAACATATTTCAAATAATTCGCCAAAAGAACAATACTAATGCAATTGCACGTGTTTATCAGTATCTTTTAATATACGATTACAGACAAATTGTAAACAAGCATTTCCAAGTACGTACATATCGGTTATTCCAGACGTTCAAAAAGAAAGACCATTAATATTAACAAACTTAGTGAAGGCACTCCTAACTAGATATTAAAACGTATCAAGAAGCCTCTGTACTTGTGACGTCCTTGTGCCAAATATCATAAGGCCTCTGTATTGTAGGAAGCATCAGGCGTTGCAACGATTCTCCGGAGATTGTCTATCTTCTCCAAAGCAGTACATCTTGCCCCTCTTATAATGCATTATATGATTTATGTCATTTCAGAAAAGCTTGCTCGCTCATATATGAATTATGAATGATACATCCTGATATTACTTTGATTCCTAAAATTACGCATATTCACTGTAATTTTGTTTAAATTTGAACTTATAAATTGTATGCATATATCGAGTGCTAAATGCACAACTGTCTGATTGTTTTAATGTCCAAATAATGCCCATGTACAATTTGAGTTTCGACTGAAAATATTCAAATACTAGATTCTACAACAACTGCTGTACAATATATGTTTGTATTGTTTCCAGTACCTGAAATAAAATATATTTATGATATAAATGACTTAGTGACTTTAATATAAGAATATCACAAATATAATAACAAATATTTTTCTTTGCTTTAAAGTCACGATGTCACGAGTTAGGTTATATGGTGACTTTGCACACAGCGGTAAGGGTCCATTCAATATATGTGTAATAGAGTTCCGCTTCGGCCGGTGCTAGGGGGCGTGAGAGGTGTTACACATTTCATTACCTCTCATGAACAGAGTCTGCTATTATTCTGTTTGATTGCATTTTATGTTTCCAAAGGATCTTTTGACAGATTTTATTAACTATCACAACAGCAATCTTTAAGTGCCGTGTTGCGGCTGTAAATTGTCTCCCCGTACTTGGATTCAGTGTTGTTATATTTTTGGTACTTTGGGATCATGGAGTCCATTCAATATAATACTGTAATAGAGTTACGCTTATGCCGGTGCTAGGGGGTTTGAGACGTGTTGCACATTTCATTACCTCTAATGAACAGACCCAATCAAACCAAGTCTGCTGTTATTCTGTTTGGTTGCATTCTATGCTTCCAAAGGATCTTTTCATAGATTTCATTTCAAATATATAGACAACTGAACTACTTTATATACTTCATTTAATCATTATGCAAAATAGAAAAAAGTGTAGTAATAATACACAAATATTGATATCAATTTTGTGTCCTCTATGTGTTCTTATAACCTAGTGATGCGTTTGTTGTTGAACATTTTCTGCAGTCTGTCCCTTCCCAAAAGTTACATCACCTCTGATGTGATATGACAAAACTACAAATCTTATTTGCAAAGTAAAGACGGATTCTTTAAACTAGGACAGCATAATTTTGTATTGACCCAATGGGCACCGCCATGTTGTATACGCGACGTAACGTCATTTAACAATACGGTCTATGTTGAGAAAACAAAAATATACTAATTTCTTGAATTACGACTTCATTAATAAATAAAAACAGACTAGAAATATATTTATGCAAGGAATATAAAATGCCTTTTTGGATATCTTAGAAACGAGCTTATCGTAACAGGTGGATCAAACGTGGAAAAAGACGAGGAATACGGACTTATTAAGTTTAAAGATGCCTTAATAGCTAGGTACACAAGAAAAAAATCAGGACTTACATCCAATTAATTAACACTAAGCACCAAATAATATCAGGAAAATTAGCATCAACCAAAGTTTCTTCCTTGACGTTGAACTGATGCTACAGTACATAAATCAGACTGCTGTTCACTCAACAGTAATGTGCATTCCAGTAGTTTGTCTTTATATTACCTGTACAAATGTAAGAATACCGCGCATGTTAGTGTGTGATTTCTATTGAGGAATCAATACTAATGTTGCCTCATAAAGTTTCCTTATTTGCTTGTTTATGGCCATACAACTGTTCAATAAACTAGGAAATGTTCACCTTGGATTTTTTCTAATGCTCTGGAATAATCAATTATCACTTAGGCTGAAAATGGTACTTAACGACCACAACTATCATTTTGATTTGTCATTGCTGTTTATTGTGCACTGGTAGACTGATCAACATGTTCATCTATCTCAGTTTTATTTTTGTCTAGTGATTTTAGCGTTCAGCGTTCGTGTTCGAGCTGTATATCAATTTTGGATTCTCAGTTTAAGAAATAAATGAGCTTTCGGCACACATGTCTGGGCATGTGTAAAGAATTATTATACATCTTTCAATATCATATCCTCAGGGGTGGTATAGTACGTCATCAACAGGTGCGCGCAACACTTCCCGATGCGGCATTTGTGTGTCAAAACATCTCGATTCGGTGAGTAAACTTGCGATTATTACATTGACAACCAATAGATTCGGAAATGACATATAGTCTAAAGTACCCGCACATGCGTCTAGTTCATCGTTTACGTTTGCATTTTTCAAGAAAGCCTTCCGTTTAAGAGAACATTCGTGCACAATGCACTTCATGGAAATACTTCCCTATTCACCACACCGTATTATGTCGCATAACAAGAGTTTACATGCATTTCTGATAAATCCAAGCATTGACGGGTGTTCTTTCATGGTAAACAGATGTCAGTGATACCTTGATTAGTCATTGGAATCTAAACTTTCCGAAAAATTAGTAAACTAAAATTTCGCCTTCCCGGTTCACCAACTGAATTGATGTCCTTCCCGGCTCACCAATTTCCAGCATGACTAACATCGGAATGGTGCTCATGTAAATGTGATCACGCTTGCCTGGAAGTTCTATTAATTGGAATAACTAATTGTTAGAGTGCTTGCACTAGATGGTCTGTAACCTTCATTTAAGCATTTGAAGATAGTATTTATTGAAAGAACGAGGCATATCTTGAACATATGTTGTATACTATAAACGTGCATATGTATGATATATGTTCTATCATGTCCTTATATTTGTTATTTTAGGTACATGAAAGATGAAAAAGGAAACAAAACTTCTAGTCTGCATCAATGGAATTGTCAATATATGTTAAAAAGGATTGCTGAGTGATTGGCATGCAAGACATAATTGACGTATTATATTTTCCAAAAGCTGTACGACATAATATTTGAGAAGTGGAGAACATCTTCTAACGGAATTACCCCCAGACAAGGATTTCAACGCTAAACTAGGTCTCCGTACCAAACACGAATATGTCGGTTGCTGTTTGAAGGTATGGATATAAATTAGTCCAAATAATATTGTACTCGAGAGTTGAATATCGTTATATGTTTTTGACTTGTCGATATCCGCAGACAACATAAAATATCAAAATATAAAATAGGTCTACCCGAGGTTTCATTATTTAGACTAGGATATAAATAACTGATTTAATTTCAATAATTTTACAGTAGAGAAACCTTAATCAGGGGTATAGATAGATAGGCACTTCAACGCATGATAATATAAATATTTTGGAAACCGTTAGTTAACTTGTTACTCTAATTATTTTTTCATGGTAACTATATATGGCGTGTCATCGAAAATAGTCGAATATGATGGCTTTGATTCCGAACTTGAGTTCAAGGCAAGATTCTATGGGACAAATGCATTGATAATATGCTAAGTAAAGCACAATTATATAGTTAAATTATTATCATGTGCTGTTTTTTAAAGGAGCAACCTTTTAATATATTTTTAAAGGTATAACGTCGCACCAGTGCAGTTTAGTTTTTAATGATATGCTACTATTTAATTTTGTTTAACGTTTCAGGGCCACGTGTTCATCACAATTGCTCGGGAAAAATGAGAAATTACTGTATCGCGCCAACGAAATGTTCTTATTAAGGGGTTTTAGATGTGCGCAGGGAAGGAACAAGAGTGACTGCAACCGAATTATAATTACCACGTAACAGAATGGGACATCGATTGAATCTACACTAGAAGGCGGTTCAGGATTAAACATTTGACTAATGTTCAGATTTTGCTTGCAAATCTTAGTGCACCCAATTACATGTTAAAACTCGAAGTGAGCTTGAACAGTGGTAGAACAATTTTACTTGCAATGTTAATTATTTTACTTTTCTTAAACTGTTTAGTTGTTGAAAATGTTGTTGTATAAAAGATTATTTAAAATAGGAAACTTTACTGATTTTTTATTTAAACCCTTACACAGTGGAAGCCGTTGTGACATAAACATACGCACATACACTTTCAAGACATAGCAACATTTTCCTTGTTATCAGCTAATGTTATATATTTACACAAATCAACGAAAGTAGATTTATTACTTGATTGTAGCAATTCTAAATTTTATACACACTTATACGAGTATAATGATAACGTTTCATTAACTTTGGACGTAATTCTTTATAACTCAACATTTAAAAAAATCATGAAATTCACCTTAAATTTCATTAAGATCGCATATCTGACAAATTCGTTCCACATTGTATGCCTTAATTTTCTTCGATCAAGAAGTAGTGTACATCTCTATGTCACATATTCTCAACAACTGGTAATATTCAGACACGATAGGGAACCCTAAAATAATTACAAAACTTTTGTGGTAATTTTAGTGTAAAAGAAAAACGATAAAAGACTATTGGTAATTTATTATCACATATTCTTAAACGCACAATACCCTCAACAACATGGTTATTATGAAATTAAAGGTGTTTTATTTTAAATGGCCGTTTTTTTAATCTACATTCTGAATAGACGACAGCAGCTTTTTGTGGAAAAAATGTCAAAGAATATGTCAACGTCTATAGAGGAAGGAATTACACGGAAAAGAAAGCTCTGAATGTTATTGATAAGTTACCGTTAAAACCAGTTATTGCCATGATATACACCATGTACAAGATTTGTAATTATGAAAATTATAAAAAGGTTGAAGTGGAGATGCACTGCCTATACTTCAAAATCAACAAAAATCAGAATATAATAACTCTTGAAACCATTAAACTGGAAAATGTTGAGGTTTTGCGCAACTACACTAATTATAACTCAGAAATTTCATTAAAACACACAAAAATTGATAAAGTGGCAATGTAGTATAATCTGTGAACGTTTATTGACCGAAGCATAGAGATAACAAGAATATTTAGTATTTACATTGTTGTGTTTTACCCGTTATGAGCATTAGTGTCAACGACATTTCATACAAAGTTTAATACTGCTGTTGCCTTTCATCAAAATCTGTCAAATGTTATTTAGAAGAGAGGAGATGCACTGACAAGACTCTGTGACTTCAACACAGACAGACAAAACAAAAAATGTTTCAATAAAAAATCACAATTGTTTGAAGGACACCATAGTCACGCAAAATCTGTTCATGGCTAAATGTTGACGGTAGTGGTCACACGTAACAGTGAGTTGTTTTAAACGGTGTCTGCACATATTGCCAGTGAGTGAACCTCAAACAACGACTACTTTTGTGGTCTTCATTTCTGACTTTTTCACAAACATCCACAACAAGCGTGTATTGTTCTTTCTTCAATTCTGATTCTCATTTTATTCCCGAGAATGAATTACTATATGCAGTTTATGTTCATCTGTCTACGGATATCATACTGCTGAACCCTAAGTGTTTTGCTTCATAATTTAATTCTGATAAACAGAATATCTCTGGTGTTTCTGTTGCGATCTGAAAAAGAAAAAGTAAATCTGTCATAATATAGCCCTTGAAGGTAAATTAAGCACTGTTTTTACTGACATAAACGTTCATTGCTAAATACTATCTTTGCTGGTAAGGCAACCGAAGTACCATGCGTCAAAATAAATTGAAAGGCTACATATAATTAAGTCAAACACGATGCCACCCGGGCGGTGAACCGGGAAGTGCATCGTTTTACCTGGTGAACCGGGAAGGCGAAATTTTATATTACTGATTTCTTTGAAATTATAGATTCCGATAATAAATTAAGGTATCACTGACCTCAGTTTGCCATAAAAGAACACCCGTCAAGGCATTTAGTCATTAGAAATGCATGAAAACTCTTTTTATGCGATATAATATGATGCGGTGAATAGGGAAGTGTTTCCATGAAGTGCATTGTGCTCGAATGTTCTCTTAAACGTAAAACTTTCTTGAAAAATGCAAACGTCAGTGATAAACTAGAGACACATGCGGGTACTTTAGACTATATGTCATTTCCAAATCTATTCGCTACCAATGAAATAATCGCAAATTTACTCACCGAATCGAGGTGTTTTGACATAAAAATGCCGCATCGGGAAGTGTTGCGCGCACCTGTTGATGACGTACTATACCACCCCTGATCCTGTAACAATTATGTTCTTATCTGTACTTGCTACATAATGAACTTGAAATAGTTTCAAAATTTTCAAAGACAGAAACCAAATAAATAAAGTTCTAATTTCTTTAAATAAGCAAAAGCTATTTTACAAATGTGTATTTTATATCATTTATGGAAGGTCTGATATCTATGTCATACCCTGTTTTCGCAAAGAATGACAACTCTTGACTCAAATAAGTACAAACAAGCATAAACAGTTTTAGGCTCTTTGTCATGATTTACCCTTGCTGCACTGCTTCAGTGGTTTTATCAGCTTATTATCTTTTAATAAAAAAGAAGAAATCTTTGGCCAATCAGATAACAAAATGAAGTATCACTCAGTATTTTTTGAAGAAGATACTACATTTCTGCTAGTAATAAAACGTCACTTTTATGAACAGGTGCGGTAATACATTATACATAGGATTAGAAAGGTGTTATTATATTGATATGTTTTCTTCTTCAGTCAGGCTGGTATTGCCTAACATTTTATCATTTATTGCCTTGATGTTTATGAGCAAGGCTATCAAATTAGCGGATACTCCTACACAAGCATTAGCTCCTTTTTCCATATAATTTGAACAGTTGCTTGTGATCCAAAGCATTATAAAGCATAATTATCTAAATAATTTTTTAAACAGTCTAGTAAAACTCTAAAAGTTACAGTTATCGGTCCCGAAAACTATTTGGCAACAAGTTTAAAACATACATAAATGATTTTATTCATTAAATACCTGATTATATTAAGTTTATTTGAAATGAAAATAACCATTTAAATACTCACCCACACAGGGTTTTTTTCCATTGCAGTTGTTATAAACAGTTATTTTTTACTGGCACTTAAGGGACTAGTTCTCAAAATGAATTAGTATGTGAAAGTATTGTCACTAACATGGAGTTTGCACAAACTGCAATAATGAGACGTGTTTGTAAAATCCCATAACAGAATATTATTTAAAAATGATTTGAGCCTACGGCCCAACTTTTTATTTCAAACGTTCAAAAATTATTTTAGTCAAAGATAGAATATTTCATTCTAAAATTTGATAATTTTCGTCCATTGGTTACAGAAACGAGGTCATTGTAAGAATGAAGAGCTTCATGTGAAATAATATTATTATATGTAGCATGTCAGACATATTACAGTATAAGAAAATGAAATAATTCAAATTCCACTGGTATTATACTGGCAAAAATAATTGTTTTTATTAAAGAATTTCTTACTCGTACTAGTAATGTCTAAATATATAACAACAAAATTCATTCCTGATGTATTAAGATTTGTTTTATTTTTTTCACATTATTGCATACTTCTATCTGTAAGAACAAAGCTGTCATCTTAATTGCGGCAAACGTTTTAACGTCGCATTACAACACATATATTCCATAGGCAAAGTCGTAAGAAAAGGAACTTTTCTCATATAATGGAGTTACGTATAATTATTGTAGTCAATCTGGCGTTGTTACGGGATATCTTGTATGCTCCGCCTTTTGGGTTACACAATTCATGGGAATTGGTATGCATCTGCTGTATATAGCTTCATCTAGAAACACGTGTTTGTACTGTAGACATCTAGATAAAAGGCAAAGACATATAAATGCTTGAAGAAAATAAAAACACGACACATTTCTTTACCAGATGTCCCTGTTTCCTGTAAGATGATTTCACGGGAGAACTATTATAAACTGCAATAAAACGTTTGATGAAAGTTGCGCATGCACCAACGCCCGTATATCAATCTAGATTTTTATTAAGCTTCAATGACGATTCATCAATGGGTTACTTTGTTTTGTCATATGAATTTTAAAACAATTAAAGAACAATAACTCTGCAGTTAATGAAGAGATCCTGACGAAAGATGTGCACGCCCCACATCCCTATTGTGATATCTATTTATATTATTTCATGAAGATCCGTGAATGTATTACTTTGTTATGTGGGAATTGATGGAATGTAAAACAATTAAAGGGCATTAACTCTGAAGTTATTGAAGTGATCTTGACAGGCGTTGCGCGTACTTTTCTACCTATCAACTATTTTCTAAATTGTCTCTGAAGTGCACAATTTCCTGCCTACACCAATTCAGTTTATTATGTCTGCCTTCAGTACCATAGCTCCCAGTCAGGACAATAACTGTCTTATGCAAAATCAGGCATAATTTCCTTTCGGAACGTATGATATACACAGATTGACTGGAAATAAGTCAGGAAAACCAATATCCATAATTCGCAAATTAGCCTTAAGATATTATAGAACAGACAGAACAGAACAGAACATACATTTTATTTGAATTAAGCATATACAGCTCATCTTCATATACAACAATATATACATGCATGAATACGAAAAAATGGTAATACCTAGTATAATAAACATATACTAGTAAATTTGTGAGAGTGCAATACATCACATGTAACACAATCTATATAACTATATACATGATAGCTAATACATGAAAACTAGGATGGTAAGAAATATTACCCGGCATTCAATGCATTCGATCTCATTTTGAAGGCTTTATTACAATACACAGCTAATTTGATTAACACTGACTTCCTTTCTGAATTAAGCAATTCTATGAATTTATACACGCTAGGGTGTCTTACAAAATAATTAGATATATACTGTTTTCTTATTGTATCATACAAAGAGCAAATCAATATAAAGTGGTATTCATCTTCGATGTCATTTTTGTTACAGATACAACATTTTCGTTCACTTCTATCAATATTATTGTGTCTTCCTGTTTCTATAGATAAATTATGTGACGATAATCTGAGTTTAGCCAATGTGTTTCTCAATTTCATACTATCTACAATTTTAAGGTATCCAGACCTGCTAAATTCTGTCTTAATATGTTTATACAAATGTAACGAAGAGCAAAGACTTACACTAGAGTTCCAATGTGTGATATATATATCTCTTAAACGATTATGTAGCACTGGTATAAATACATTTAAGTTTATAGATTCTGGATACATCCATACCTCGTTAAATCCCGCACTTTGCAAAAGTGATTTTACTTTGGACAACCAATTTACAGCATTTGGTTTAGAATCTATCTCCAATCTCTGGCTTTTAACAATGTAATCTAGTATACAATTACTGCTTTTATTTTGGTATAACTTTATGAAATATTTAATAATTCTTACTTGTCTTGAAATATATAGTGGAAATCTGCCCACTTCAGAGTACAATGATAAGGTATTTGTCGACATTTTCACGTTAAGTAACCATTTACAATACTTTCTTTGTACGATTTCTAAATTGTCCGCCTGCATACTACCCCATATCTCACAACCATAATTAAGAATTGATAGAACATATGCATCAAATAAATTGAACATGATATCAATTGGGACTTGCTTCCCTTTGGTTACATTTAACAATGAGCTCATTGCCCGCAGTGCTTTACCTTTCAATGTGTTTGTCGCAGGCATGAATGATCCACCACTAGACATAACAATACCTAAATAGTTGAAAGTTTTGACAACCTCTATATCAGATCCCGCATAGGTCCAATTATAACTTTTATTCAAAACTCCACCTTTTCTAAATACAACAATTTTAGTCTTGTCTACATTTACAGTTAGGTTCCATTTTGTACAATATGTTTCTAAGCTATCTAAGGAGTTTTGTAAACCTTGCGCAGAATCGGAACAAATAACTGCGTCATCTGCAAACAATAATAAGTAAATCGAAATTTGATCTAATGTTATACCATCATATAAATTTTCTTGCAATGCATTTTCTAAATCATTCAAAAACAGACTAAACATAATTATAGATCACTTAGATTTTTACCGGAAAGAGAAAATCAAAGGTTTCTTTGAAAATGGTTGATCTCTTGAGAAATAAAAGACATTGCCCTAGTTTTCGTTATAGAAAACCGCTGTTTGTGATATACTTTTAAAATCATTTTTCTATTTATTCTGTATTTTTTCTTTCTCAAAAGGCAACGCATTTTGAAACAAATGTAAAAATCTCTGTGCGTATTTGCTGTTATGACTGACATTGAGTATTTGTTCGATGTATCTCAAAATAAAGTACACTTTCAAATGATTTCATTTTTTATATATTGTTCTAATGATTTTAATTGCAATTTAGTGGAATGTAAAACATTTATCACTCTTTTCTGATCAATAATAATATAAACACTTGATATATTGCTAAAGAACTTACTACTTAGTTCTTACTTGCATGTACAAGAGCATTTCAATTATATTGTATGAATAAACACTGATCAATATCAACCGGAAAAGCCACATTCCAAAAACGCAGCCTCCAAAAACCGCAACCCGCAGCATGCAAACGTGCACTAGATAAGCACACACAGACAAACGCATGCACAGACTAAGACAAAGCAAACACTTTAGATAAGGAAAAAACGAAAAAGTAAAGTAACACAGTAGGGCACCGCCTTGAAACGAATGCATTCATTGCAGAAGTCTTCTGTCTCCCTTTCGATTAACATCAATGTATACAATGTATACAAAAATTTGACAAAGAGTACAAAGTTTAATTGACAAGGTTTGACACATCAAAATTAAATTCATAATTTATTTATTGAATCGTATAAAAACAAATATTTAAAGGAGAATATGCAACAGTTGTCAACATTTCTTATTAGAAGTACTAGGCAAAACATTAACACCAACGAAAAAAGTGTCAAAAGCAGACTAAAATCAAAAACGATAAAGCCATTTAAATACCACGTATGTAATGAAACGATAGCCATTTTGGACACAGTAACATCATCCTTCTTTCCTTATTTTGGCATTAATATATACATGATAAATGAATGAAAAACAACTAAGTGAGTCATATTTTGAGGGCCATACAATATAATATAAACCTTAATTTGTTACATCGAAAACTTGAAAAATTGAAATTTATGACGGGACAATTGTCCCGCAAACATCAACTTGTCAACTGAACTTGCAGGGCGAAAAGTAGAAATTTTAAGCCATAACATCTGCTTCTGGATTAGATCTTATTTATACAGCACAGTGAAATTAGAGCTATTTACGTTTACTGGTCGCGCTATGATAAAATTTCGACAGGACCATTTATGCAGGTGGTATTTTAGCAATTTCTAGAAATTACAGATGAAAAGTCGGGTAAAGGCGAGGAGGCATGTACGTGAAGTTGTTAAAACACCGTAAAAATAAATGCTTTTGTCAAGTGTATTCGACAAATTGACGTTTGCGCAACAATTGTCGGGAAAAATGAAATGTAATGCTTACTTTGAAATTTTCGCGTGCCTTTCTGGTCGGGACATCGATGGCAGAAACAGGATTCCGTAATGGATGCATGTTAATCTTTGTGTTTGTATAGAAATTACCTGATGAATGTCTGTATGTTGTCCGTTTTACGTGTTATGGAATTTTGAAATAAACGATGACTGAAAGAAATGATCCATGTCTAATGTGTGTCTTGATAAGTCAGGCATTTGTGAAGCGTTCTTGTCTTTTTAGACTCAAATACATTGCTTTTTATCATTTCGTTTTTCATTTCGGTGCAAACTAAATAAATCAAGGCGGTGGCAAAAACTTTTGAAATAAATGCATATATAAACAAGAAATATCTTTAAAAATGATGGTCGGCGAATTGTAATAAGGAAAGAAGTTTATGAATTTTTCATCAAACATTCATCTTTCATCTAACATTTTTCAAATTGCAAAACTAAACACCGCACTTTAACAATTTAAATGGTTCTCTTTTAATTTTTCGCAAAGGTTTCGTAGGGTTGCAATTTTGTTTCGTTTATCCTTAGACGAATAATTACAGCAGTAGTTTGATGAAGATTCATGAAGCGGTTCATGAGAAGCGGTCATTAAACGTGTTTATATTTTTAACTAAATTGGTCCCTATCCCCATTTGTAACAAAATAGCAGGAGTCCTTACGATATTGTTACACATCGAGTTTGATAAAAATCCATTACATTTTAGTGGTTAATGCGAAGAAAGGCATATCTACTTTTAGTGGTCCCTAATAGGGCCCAAGTTCCTATATAAATAAATTTAGAAGGGCCTTATAATGATGCTCCAGACCAAGTATGAGAAAGATCCACCAAACTGTTCAGTAGACGCTGTATAAAGGCATTTCTAGTTTTAGCGCTAGCAGCCCCTAAAAGGGGTTAAATGTCCCAGCTGAGCAAAGTTGGCTGCGGGCCTAATAAAGATGCTACAAATCAAGTTTGATTAGAATACATGGAAAAAAATCAATGAAAGGATTTTTTTATTTATTATTTTTATTTATTTCTAAAATAGGCCAACTGATCCCGCTTTAACAAATGCATATTCGCTATTCATGAATCTTTGGACAATGACGTCACACCTATAAAAAAGTGAAGGTCAAGCAAAACATACAATTGTAATTATTTCAATATTTCTGTTTCATAAGCAAAGTTTAAACGTAGTTATATCACATAGATAAACTGTATGCAGAGTACCCTTATTTCAGTGTAATGAGATTCAGTCATTATACAACATATATATAATAAAACAGATTTCAACTGAGTTCAATATTTGCATACCATACTAAAGAAAAATATTCATATATAATAAATCAGTTAAATAATTTATAACAAATATATCAAAGCAAACAAGTACTCATTTTTATATGCAATCTGAATAAGTCACAAAAGCAAGAAACCTTTTCATATACAGACGACAATTGTAACAAAAATCTTTTAAAACGCACTTCTCTACATAAAAGACTCTTATCACACCCTTATTCATGTGATACGCAGACCGTATTCAGCTCTTTCTTTAATTTGATACATTTTGGTATTTGAACAGGTTTTTATCATATTTATTAAACTTACTTATCATTTTGAGATATATCAATATTCTTGCTAAATATACTGAGCCAAAGTTAGCTTTAAAACTGTGAACAGCGTCGTTTAGGATAAACGCTTTGTCTACATTTCACTCAGCGTAGCACAATCAACAGAGTGAAAGAAATTGACACTCTTGTCCAATCAGGCAGAGTGTTGCATAAATCTTCCATTTTGATAAATTATCTATAATGCGTTATCAAGCAGTTTGATTTGCAAACTGAAGTCACGTGGCATAGGAAACGAAAACGAATTTAGACGGCGTCGCCGAAAAATAAATGAAGCAACCGTATCTATCAGTTAGTGAATACACATTATCTGGATAAAGCCAGTTAACCCATTAAAGACATTTAACTATTACTCAGCAGTTTATTTAAAGTGAAATAATCACATCTCAGACAATAAAATTACAACTTCTATCCATGCCGTCAGATAACTAAAGCTGATTTTCAAAACCTAATGTAGAATATTATTCTGAGCTACAGACAGCCCACAATAATAATAATGACTTATTACATCTTTGACAGTAAAATTTAATCAAAGTGACCGACAAATATATGCTTTTTGAATAATTAATTTGCATGAAGATCCTTATTCTTTTGAAGCATGAAACGTATCCAAGCAAAATAATAGCTAAATTTATTTGATTGAGAATGTTCGCAAGTGGAACTGAAATGTTATAGAATACTTCTAGACAAATTGATAGTACTTATAGCAGTAACTGAGCAATATTACATTAGCATTTAGATATAATGGATCTTAAAGTGAAATGTCTTTCGAGCTTATATATGTCAGCGGAATGTTAAAGGGCCAATCAGTGTAGCATTCCCGATGGTAATGATTTGCATTTTTCAATAGAAAAATATGGTGGAAATTCTCAGGTTCTAATTAGTTCATACTCTGCAATATATGCTAGGTCCCATCTTGTGGTATTTTTTGGAAAACAGTAGTTTAAAGTCGTGTTTAAAAATATACTATTATTAGTTGTTGAGGACAAATTAGGTAAAGCAGTACTTAAAAATAAAGATGAAGATCCAATGGGAAAAGCATATTCCAAGAATGCAATAGTTGATACAAGTTTAAATAGAGGATAATTGTTGGTTTCGGTGTAATATCACGTTATAATTTCACCGAGTGGGCACCAAAAGTGATATTTTCACGAGTGGCGCAGCCACGAGTGAAAATAACAACTTTTGGTGTTCACGAGTGAAATTACCGTGATATTACATCGATACCAACAATTTTTCTGTTTATTTTATGTCTAAAACTCTACTTTTGTTGTGTTTATTTCAATAAAATGTCGAAATTTGCGGGAAATTTTATCAGGAAGCATCGCAAAGATGACGTCATTTTAACGACGTCATCGTCATATTGTTTCCGGCTTTCAGTACGCTAGGTAAACTTTTTGACGTTAATCCGGGTATCAGATTTGATAATTTTCACTGAGTGGCCAGTGAGTTTATCAGGATATAATTCACCGTTATATTTCGATAAACCACCGAAAAACATAAAATAAGATATTGTATTTGTTTTTAAAATTGTATAATCAGTAGAACATTTTATTAAACAATTAAGGGAATTATAGGTAAGAAACTTAAATTGGGTGAAATTCACTTCGGGTTTCATGTTATGTTTTTTTTTTCACAAAAGAACGTGCCCTTAAGTGGTCGCATTTATTTAGTTTTATTAACTGATATTTTTAACCTTCAGAGAGTGTGTACATGTGTAAGTGTTAAGTTCTGCTCAACCCGGGGATAGAGGGCGTGGATGGTAGCTTGCATTTCCACCATCGTTCATCAAATCGAGCTGCATTATTTTCATTCAT
The DNA here is from genome assembly GCF_021730395.1 of Mercenaria mercenaria. Lineage (NCBI taxonomy): Eukaryota > Metazoa > Mollusca > Bivalvia > Venerida > Veneridae > Mercenaria > Mercenaria mercenaria. The sequence goes on along the minus strand of NC_069365.1, from coordinate 30,345,248 downwards.
GTCGTATTGGGAGACCTGAGTACAGAAGTCCCTGTAATAGCGAAACCCTTCTACAGCAAATATTACAGCTTGTCGTACAGTTTGTTTACTATTATTAGAAGCGTAATGTGCCGCAACAATTCACCAGGGGATTTTTTTCTCTTGATCAAAAACCAGAACATCATCCCATTTTCAGAATGTACTCCTTTGGGGAAATAAACACCAGTTTTTATATTTTTAAACCCTAAACTGTTATATGCTTAATTGAATTTGATCCTAGAAGAACTACTTTATTAGCGTTATCCATTTTCTTTAAACATGCAATTCTAAAACATAATGATCACTTGAGTGATAAAATCTTAATAAAACTTGATTATAAATATCTTTATTGCATGTTTGGAAAACAGAAAGGCAGCATTTCAGTTGAAGATAAAAATAAATATTACTTTCTTCCTCCAATTAAGAAATAAATAACGTTTTAATACTTTCCATCTGAGTTTGGAATATATTGGTGGAGGTTAAGAATATGTAAATTCATGTTTATTTTAAACCTTACATGTATTTCATATCAGCATGGAAATTATTCAAACAACTATAATTTATATTGTTTATAAAACAAACTGATTTATATGTAATTACGCAACTCTAGTGTTTACACTTATGATGTAACCCCTAACCGAAACATGAACGGGTTTTGTCTATGTTCAAAGAACATTCCATGGTTTTACGTGCATAATAAGACATTAAGAGACAAAATCATCTCTGTTAAAGATGTCAATGTCCTTTAGAAGACACTCTCTGAATAGAAATAAGTAACAATTTCCGACTTGCCGCCAGGAACCAATTCCAATGGGCGCAATATATCTTATTTCTGTATTTATTAAACCTAGAAAATCAATCATATAAAACGGCGTATTCATTATGAGGACAATTGCTGATACAGACAGATAAATGTCCGTTTTTTAGACTCATTGATACATGTAATGGCAATCTATGGTAACAGAGAAATTTTTAAAAATGATATCCGAAAAAAATAGCTAAAAATGCCAAATGAAAAAAATGTTGATCCAGAGTAATATTACTTTACTGTTTGTTTTTCTCTGTGTATAATTATAATCGGAATGTTTAATTTCTTGTAATTTCTTTAAGGTAAAAATTAACACAATATACGAGGGCTGTCCCAATAAATCGTAAACTCTTAGAATATATCATTTTTATTGACGTCCGATTGTAATTATTTTACACTCATAAGAAACTAGAAATGTCTTTTATAAATAGATAACTTTATTAAAAAAAATATTTTTGAGGTTTTATTGAGGTTTGATACATGTACGCGGCGCAACCCATGAGGTGTGACAATATACAACTCGCTATCCGTCTTACAACGCACAGTGTTAATTTCCGAAAAACGTGCATGTTTACGTCAGCGCATATCATTCTGATGTCATGATGCCAAATTTCTAAGAAGTGAATTCATACGTTTATGAACAGTACTCGCTTTATGAATACGAGTGACCCAACGCATACTGTAAAATTGGCGACGTCAAAAGATATCGCGGTGCACCGGAAAGTCGCCAGATTCTGTGCAGGATACGGAATAACTCCTACGTGTACTCTGAAGACGTTCAAACCAGAATGCTTCGCATGCCATAGTTTATAAGTGGCATTGCAGATTTTCTATTTGACATTTAGAATCGTGCCACGAGGTCGACTAAGAAACTGTGGTAAAAGCAATATGCTGAAGATAAAAGACCTCGTAAACGCCGACAGGAGGCATGTAAAAATATGTCAATTATAGGATGCTACAACTAGACAGCGACTAGTGTTCCATTTTAACTTAATGTAGAAGCATAATTCTAATGAATATTTTATTGCAAGTTTCCGTGTATATTTCTAAATGCCGCGCTAGATGACTGTAAAAAACCTCGTGAATTGATGTAAATTATTTTTCTTGTTACTTCAAATGTCTACGATTTAATGGGACAACGCGCGTACATTTGTAAAAATGAAATGACCAAATGTTGATATATCAGTAAGGAGGACTTTCTACTAGTTATGGATTGAATGTACCACTTCTTGACTGTAGTCTTGCTACTGAAAAAATGTAAAATGTGTAAATATGTTTTCAAACTATCACTGGCTCTTCATCCAAATTCCTAAATTCCAAAAATAACTAGCTAAGTTATAGACAAAAGCTTTTATGTCTTTATATATTGATAATACATTTCAAACAAAATCAAAACAGAAAATTCTGTTTAAACCATACTTTTATGTGAATATCATTTGATCTACAGAATCCAATTACTTTTTGAAACACTGATTGTTTGTCAAATTAAATAATACTAATGATACTAGATATTAGATAAGCATAATGCATGTTTCTTCATCATATCTGTATGATATAAATATGATTAAATGTTGAAAATATTGCATCCTTTTTTCAGGGAGACTATAAGACTTCAGTAGGATCAAATGAGACTTTCCTATTTCACGATAAACCATTTTTTCTCGTTTTAAATTTCATTTAGTAACACATCAGTAACCAGTTTTAGATTTCATTTAGTAACACATCAGTAACCAGTTTTAGATTTCATTTAGTAAAACATCAGTAACCAGTTTTAGATTTCATTTAGTAAAACATCAGTAACCAGTTTTAGATTTCATTTAGTAAAACATCAGTAACCAGTTTTAGATTTCATTTAGTAACACATCAGTAACCAAATGAGGCCCTGATAGTGATGATATAATGTGTAAAACACTTAAGCCCATAGCAATATACAAACTTCTTCCAAACTGGAACCCAACAAGCATAATAAAACTTTTAACACTCTTTGTAGGATGCAGCTTTTAATAATCGAAAGTTAACACATAGCTTGACATTTATTGTAAACTTGAGTTCAAGATGCCAACAGAGACAATGCGTTATAAAGACGTATATCTATAGCTAGCAAGTGTGAATTTTCATGTTACTCGCATAATTCCCACATAAGCTAGGCAGTGGAAATAAAAATAAAATCTTCAAGGAGGCACTACTTATTTTAGATGTATGTGCAGACACCTGCCCTGAAAAAGGTTAATAAAGGGTCATTTTCTGAAAATGACTTATTTGAACCGAAAAGAATGATCCTGGGTAAAATGGAAACAACTCCGGTAAAGCTTTTTTTGATTTTTTGCAGGCTTAGATTACTTTGTACTTACATCCTGCGAACTATGCATTTTTAGACATGGTAAAAAAGCCATAATTACTGCAAACAAACTTGTGCAAGGCTTTAATTGGTCTGTCATCAATAATCAGAAATAAAAATATGTAAAGATCAAATTGAGAAGTGCTTTAGGGAAATTGTGACATATAACTGTAGTAAAATTTTGTCAACAAAACAGACAATTTTTAGACAAGTTAAAACCGAAAGAATTTAACTAAGTGAAATAAGCTGATAAAGCTACTGATTGAAAGAGAACGTTATTTGCTACCTAAAAATAACCGTCAAAGTATAAGAAAAATATCTAGATATATGACAAAAAACACAAAGAAAACAGTTTGAGGACTGTTAGATGCATGGATTGATTGTGATTTCCTGTATTGCAGGGAACACAAATAGATCTGATTTCTATGGCACTGAAATTATATGGACTGGATTGGGATTGACAAGCGATGTTCTCTCTACAATTTCACTCTATAAGCAGGCGGTTTCCTTTGAGTTTCGAGAAGCCCGTGCGCAGGTCTTTCCTACAGAGAAAGGCCGATGTACGAGGTCGATATCCGACTTACATACCTTCTCAAAATGTCCACAGGTTATGATTCTGGCGAAATTTTATCGCAGGCATTAGATCTATATAATGAACTTAAAGACAGATCCTGACACAGAAAATATCGGGAAGTTATGTCAAATATTACCTAAAAAGGTTTATGCAGGATAATACTCGCCTGCCTACCAAAAAGCAGTACTTAGATATCGGTCAAAGACTGGTTTTGATGACAAAAGTTCCGCAATTCCGTCCATCAGTCCTTTGCATTTTCGTGTCCTTGCCAGAAGTTTGTCATTTATGGCTGAATTTTAAAAGGCTTTTTTTATATCTTTGCAAAATATGACCTTAAAGGAATAATGAAAATTTCCTTCAACATTCTGACGCAATGGTCATGACAGGTTATGCATAAGAGTCACTGCCTACCAAAAGCAGTACTTAGATATCGGTAGACAATATGAATCCTCAGAAAAGTAAAAAATACTTTCATTTTTTAGAGCAAATTATGCACAGTTTGGTTACAAAACACCAAAAGACGTTGTTACAAAAGTTACCACAGCTGAGTTGTTGTCATCGAAAGAGAACACTTTTAATGTTTCACACTTTGAAATTCATTTTCATTTTAGCTATGTTCTCGGCGCAATATACTGGTGTAATTCTGTTACTCTTAAATACCCTTTTCCTGTACGCGGGAATCTTGGATTTCAAAATGCCCCTTTTTTTACACTAAAAGTCGATATGATTTTTTGCAGAAATGTTGATATTTTTCCTCTCCTACCGGTCAAAGACTGGTTTTGATGCAAAAATTCCGCAATTCCGGCCAACAGTCCTTTGCATTTTCGTGTCCTTGCCAGAAGTTTGTCATTTATGGCTGGATTTTAAAATAACCTGTCTCAGTGTACATCATTTTGATCTGACGTGTCGGGCGTAAGACCCTGGCCCGTAGTTCAAAGATCAATATCACACGTGTATGTCAAAGGTCATGTGGTCCTGAAAATGTATGCACATATTGTGTTGATGGTCTAATTGAAAGAACGGCTTTCGTAAACAGCGTTTTCATTCTCATTTCGTAAAAAGCTTGTCTACATGTCCGGGCAAGAAGGTTGTTGAAAGTTTGTCCGGTATTTATTCGAAAATTATGTAAGAGATTGTCCCCCTATTTTGAAAGAAGTGAAGTTTTAAAGAACCTGATTCAAGTTTTGAAATATATCCCCTTAGTATAAAAGATCGTCCTGGGTATAACTAGAAAACTATATAAATAGCTGACTTGATACTTCATACATTTAAAGATGTAAATGAGAGGGTGTATAGTGACAACGTATCATAAATGCAGATGACATTTTTTTCAAGATATATGCCTTATGTTTAAAAATTTATGGAGCATTACTTGTGCAGTATAAGGGATGTTCATCATTATAAAACACATTGAGGACAAGTGAAAAGTCATAAACCGCAACCATCCATTGCCTATATTATTAAAATCTGTGTTGCTTAATATTCAATTTTTCATATTTATTCAACTGAAAATAACGTTTTGAGTAGAATATGCTTGAAAATGGTGAATTGTAAAACATTTTTGTCTGCCTCAGTGGTTATTCTTTATTTTCACTTATTATTTTGATTTCACAAACCATTTGTTTTCTCTCATATTTTAAGGCTTTATGTAGAAATTAGGATTTTTTTCTAATTTTAATCATGCATACATGTAAGGTGCATTTAATAACAAGAAATGTTAATAAAATTATGAACGTTTTTCGTGAAAATCCGTTTATTTACCACTGACTTTTTTATTAGGTGATCATGATCAATCATAATAAAATCACCATAGAAAGCATGTTATTGAAACATATTTATGTGTTACGTATCAAATTTAGTTATGTATGCATATTATGCTTTTCAAGAACGTAAGGTAATTTTAGAGACTCATCAGAATGTTTAAAGTATACTTTTATATATAGATAAGCTTTGAACAAATGCAAAAGGCTCAACTGAAATTTGATATTTATGTATATGTTTATTATCATAGGTACCAGTCTATGTGTTTATTGTAAAATTGTAAATTAATCTTGTTATGGGCCGGTGGCCATTAGCAAATAAATACATTGTCATTATGCTTAATAGATGCTATTTCATCACGTGCTCAGTTCGGGGACAGAAAAGCTAGACCTCTGCACGATAATTCTTTTGTTCAAAGAGGTCTTTCAGAAAAATATAGACCTCTGTCTAACAAAGGAAGAGGTATGTTTGGGATAACTGTGAAATTGGCAAGTCTCAAGCCTGTTTAAATTTTTACTTGCTTTCTATTGGTCAATCACATTTAAGCAATAATTTAAGATTGCTCATTTTTCATTTATCCTGTTAAAGATATATTATAGGTATAAATTGAACATTATGTAGAGTTCGATCGCTATGACAAACAATGTATTTTATCTATTTTTATACATTTTTGTTTTTATTCACCATGCAGTACGAAATTATTTAAAAGCTGAATACCTTTTTTTTAATGTTTAGTTGGCATAAAGGCTTTTGGTAGAATAAAATGGCATTTATTTCCTGCTCAACTACGGAAGAGCATAAGTGAAAGATGGTACCATCTTGAAATTTCAACTACCATCTCAAAACTCGTTTTACGTTACTCTAAATTTCGACTATGGACGTACATGTTAGGTCCTAGCCATGATCATGTACCTTGAGGTAACAGTTGGTGACTGGTTAGTGTTCGAAGTAAACATATATACCATGGTTTTCAACCCGGTTCGTAACCTACAGCAAGACTGTAAGGAGATATAGCAATACGCTATAATACCATGAAATCCCTTGACGATGCCCACAGCTGAGATCGAAATCGGGTACTAAGGTTATCTCTAGAAGTGAGGGCACTTCATACAAGGCGATCTGGTAGTGTTCAAGCTCGGAACATTTCATTAATTTTTTTGACAAGATCTTGAAGGTTCTCGACTTTGTGATATACATGGACATATAGATCAAGGAACTGACTACACCTTTAAATAAAGGATGGTTATCAAAAGAAGCTCTGGATGCCAGGGTAGCTCATACATCGATATATGACAGGTTATTTTTAAATACATTTGATCACTATGTTACGCTTTGACCTTTGCTGGAGTGTTCTACAAGTACCATATATGAATGTGTAGGCTGATGCATCCACTTTATAATTTTAAGAGTGAGCAAAGAGTTTTCCAAGCTCAGAAATTTAGAACAAGTAGCCATAACAAGAATATTCATCAATATTTTACATTTGACTGACGGAATTCATATTTTGAGGATAAGGAGGCAAAGTCGCAATTTTAAGTTACTACTCGAGTAGTTAAGGTAGTAAGACAAGTGCTTTTTTATTTTAACAAACAATATTGCACATCGCTTTGGTACTTCACATGTCGCCGTTATATCGGGCTTAAAAGTCACAGAAAGCGAAATGTAACATAGTATATACTGACTTCAATATTGTATTTATTGTATTAGAGATAGTTTAAAAACCTTTTATATGGTTCTGTTAGAAATATACAAGATATCATGAAGTATGAAATATGATGCACATAAGTAAGTTACCCCAATTAAAAGTAAATATATGCTTAGTATATCGCTCATCTTAAAATAGTTACACGTTAGACATTTGTCATAAATGATCATGCATAACAATAACTGCGTTTTTCAAACCTGATAATAGTTTAATATATCAAAATGTTACAAGTTAGACGGTAGATTGTGAAGTTTTTTTAACATGAAACAAATGACTTCAGCTAGTGAAAGAAATAGTCACCTTAGCGATTTGACCCATTTCATTGTTCAATATAATTATAAAAAGGCGTAAGCATTTCAGTTGGTCATATATCCATTATGTTGACGAAATTAGCAGTTATGCGTTAATGCGTGCAAGTTGGCGCTTTTAATTAGAGTAAGCATTTCAAACAAACCACACAAAACAACATAATGTTATATTCCAATAAAATGGGTATCGCCTTTATTGGAAATAAATGCTGCACTTGAATCAATACGTAGGGCTTTGGAAGCAATTATGTAAATTTGAAAAGTATTTGATCTCTCTCTAACTAGATGCTCAATGCTTTTTACGTGAATAGATCTTATAAAGACAATTTTGTTACACAACCAAGGTTAGGGATCTTTCTTATATTTTTTTCTACTAATCAAAAATTTATTAACCAGTACTGGAAAAATAAGGACAATACGCAAAGGGGAAAACGCATTTGTCATTAATTAGAAAATACCTCCAACTGTTAAATTATTTTATATGTATTGCAAGAGTATTTTAATGTAAAGTTGTGTGGAAAAATTTTATCGCTTTACGTTTACGGAAAACTGATTAAATATGGTAGGGGCCATACACCAAAATCACACATTAATACCGGGTACGGCCACCTTGAGCATCGAGAACTGCCTGACATCTTTGACGCACAGAACCGACAAGTGTGTTGATTTCGGCCTGTGGAATGTTGTACCACTCCTGAATTAAGGCTTGTTTTAGTTCATTGGTGTTTGACGGTGGAATAGGGCGACATCTAACACACTGGTCCAAATTATCCTACAGGTGTTAGATTGGATTCAGATCTTGGTTTTTGGCGGGTCGGTCATTAATAAATGCAATATTATCGTCCTAAGGAAATTCCCTGTATCTGTAGCTGTATGGCTTGTGGCATTATCATGTTGAAACAGAGTGATACTGGCATTATATTGAAACAGTGGGATGACGTGCCTCGCAAAAATCTTATCTCGGTAGCGTTGGGCATTCAAATCCCATTTATCACAACGAGAGGTGTGCAATAACCATGCACAATGCCTGCCCAGACCAAGACGGAACCTTCACTCGCAAAACGATCTCTTTCAAGTACACAGCAGGCGGCATAACGTTCATTTCTTCTACGGTATTTTCGAAACCTGCCATGACTTCGATGTATAGAAAATCTCGACTCGTCGGAGAAAAGAACACTATTACGTTGTTGCCTTAACCAGCGAGGGTGTGTACGTGCCAAATTAACACGATTTACGCGGTGACGTCGCGTCATAACACAGCCAACGTAAGGATGACTTCCACCTAGACCACATTCGAGCAGCCGACTGCGTTCCGTTTTGGTCAGATATGTGGTGTCCTAGGGGTATTAGCAGCAGTGGCAATGACAGTTTCGAAAAGATTGCGTAGGTAGGTGTTCATGATCTTCGGTATTTTTACCACGTCTTTTTCTTATTGACAACAAAGTTGATAAAATCAGACTGAAAGGTTTGAATTTATACTGGTCCATGCATGCACGTAGAAATCGTGTTCAACATTTTCTTCTTTGTGTAATGTGTACAATCCAGTTAAAATTAGTTTTATTTTACACATACTCATTCACCCGAACATATATAGGCCATTTGACATGTCGATTTCTTTTTATAACATTAAAAATATGTATAAGTTTCTTTTTTAGTTCAATAAATAGTAATAAAATAGGAAAAATTAGATACACACATCCGTACATCGCATAAACTATAATCAATTGTACAACCCTAAAAAAGAAATAACAGCAGGAGAATCTCAGATTGTTTTCAAAATTGTTAAATGTTTACATGCAAAATTGTCACATTTTTATGTTAAAGAAGGAGAATGATTTTGACAAAAAAGCTTGAATTATATAACTTGACCGTCAGGTCCTCTCTTTATGCCAAAGACATGTGTGAAGTTTCAAAGCGTTTGGGCAGAAACCTGCTCACATGTAAAAATTAATCTGAAAGTCTTAGTTAAAAAGGGATAATTTTGACAAAATGATTGATAATTATATCAATCAAGTCAGAAAAAAATGAATTACAAAAGCGTGTCAAGACGCCTCTGTACTAGTGAAGCCCATTTACAGAAAATATATTGTTGCGTCAAAATGTAAGCTTTTCAACATCCCCACGCGAATCAGAGGTGGACGACGAAGGAAGCGTAGCCATTCGAATAATTATGATAGATACATAAGAGTTTAAAACTTGTTCATAATTGTCAACTGCTTATTTTTCAGGTTGCTTAGGTACCTGCTTAATATATGTCACAAGCTTCGTTGAACCGGATGACTACTATATGACGCTATTGTGTATAAAACTCTATTATGTATACATCATCATGTATTAATTTTGGTTCAAAGGGTGTGCGCGATACAGAGCGGGTATTCTATTGTCTTCGAGACTTTACGCACAGCAATAGATAAATACTGCTTCATGAAATAATCAAAAATCAAATGACAAATGTTAGTAATTATAAACATGTATGCATGATCACTAACATATAAGTTCATGCTTGGTTCATTTATCACGACCTATATGACATCACAGGTTTCATATCTTACGTATAACAAAATATCCAAAGAACACATATTCGTTGACAATTCCAAGATGGTGCCCCTATTTTTACCTCGCTTTTTGTCCGTTTTTCTATATTACTCTCCACATATGTTACGCATATTGTATGTTGATAGTACAAGGTCCCTTTTCTTAACCTTTCTCCTCCTACCTTTATTTACCCCATTCCCGTTTTTATATCTTTCGGATAATTAAAAGGTACTTGTTGATCTGTATGTTATGCAACCTGTCCGTTATATCTTTCAGCTACAGTTTCAATTTGTGACGGGACTACTTTGCGATGTGTGACTCTGGTGTTTCTGCTGTACTGAATGCAGAGACTCATACCTTTTCTTTTTTGCTACTGTGCTAAACGTAAAAAGTACAAGTTTATTGTACTCAAAATATCAGTGGCTCATCATTCGAGTTCCTATAAGCTTACATTTCCGAAACAACTAGCTCAGCCACAGGTAAGAGCTTTAAATGTGTCTCTTTAATTACTTCTAAAAAAAGTATGGTATTCTTCTGTGTCATTTGATTTAGACACCATGATTATAAACGTAAAACCAGATTGCATGTATAAAGTAAAGTAAAATAAACATACACAGCGCTAATTATCCGCAAACTACATATTAGATAAGCGTAATGAATGTTTCTAATACACAACGTTAGTATGAGTATTAAAACTGTTCTTTCCTACATTTCACTACGGTTGAAAAAAATATGTGTATGTTAAAGAAATTTTTAAAAAAAATCTCGATTTGAACTGGAATTAATTAATATCTAGACTCTTAATACATCAAAACCAATCATCATTTCTAGTTTCATGTGAACCATTTTTCTCGTCAATAAGCTAATACCGTATGGGTATCTCTGGTGATTCTCTTTACTTACATGCGACGTCACCTATAAGATTCAATTTATTAAAAACTGACTGGTTTGCTGTATATTGTGAATTAAGACAAGGCTGTGTCCTGTCCCATCTCCTTTTTAATATGTTAATCGATGATTTAACAGTAAACTTAAAATCACTCAACATTGGTTTCGAATTAGTGTATGGCTGTGTATGCAGATAACTATATGCGGACGACATTGTCTGCAGAAAACGTAAAACGATTTGCAAAAGCTTTTAAACAAATTCAACTACTAGATAAATTAAATTATTTGACTGTGTATTAATAAATGTTCGTCCATGCTCTTTCTTATGAATATTTACTTTAAAAGATGTGGTGATCTATATGAAACAAGCTGTTTAAAAGTACAATATATACAAAACTCATGTTTTAAATGTTACATGTTTCTCACAGCGCAGGCCGTTTAACTTAACTTTTGTCTTATACACAAAATGATATACTAGTAACTCCGTAGTGTTGCCAGCAATTTCGTATGGGGCAACAGTTTGGGGTCATAGGACATTTGGTGGTATAAATATTGCCCAAAATCGTGTCATGCGTTTTTCCTGCTGCCATTTCCGGTTAAGTGGTTGGATAGTCATCAATAGTCAGTCAATCGAATTGCTTTCTGTGAATAAACGAGTTGCACTTTGGGCAAATGTCGAATTTTATTTCATTTTGTATTACACGACAACAAAAAGATTTTCTTTTCTTTCTTAAAGATCTGATTTTAGCCAAGAAAAAAAATAATGTTAAAATAGACATAGGTCATTGTCACAGCTATGAACGGACGATTTATAAGGAATCATGTAATAAAAAATGTTGCCAATACCATTAGGCAAAATACTTTTTAAATGGAAACCAGTCACTCTTCATAAACATTTCTAATACTCTTTGTTTGCCTGATGTAACTTCTCTACCGAAAGGAAAGACATATCTTATTTAAAGTTCCGTGTAAACTGGAAAGGAATGGAAGCAAATGAGAATCATGCGTAATAGAGCTGTGAATTTTAAACTGTAACAGTGTCACAATTTTTTATATAAATTTCAAATGTCTCTCCTTGTATGATTTATAAATGAATTCACAGAGCACTTTCTTTGCAGTATATGAAAAAATGACCGTCATAATTTTCAATGGATTAAGCATCAATAAATATTAATCTGAGTCTCGCCAAGCAGAAACATGTTTTTGTGTAATTTTATGCCATTTCAGTTTCTCTTACTTATTATTCTACCGTTTTCACCACTTCAAAAAGTGTGAATATCTCTATGGAAAAATAAAGAAACTGATTTGTGAAGTTCAGCTAGAGACGTCACACAATTATGCTAAAAAGTAATTAAGTTCACGCATCCACTGTCTTGTTGCAGGGATTTAAGATTATAATTCATTAAAGAGACAAACACTTTCTCTAAATATACCGACGATTGTTGATATAGATATTTGTCGTCATGAAAACGACTGACAGGTAAAAGACATTTATTACATATTTTATTAACGAAAATTTAAGTAAATGTAAAGCAGCCGAGGCGAATTGCTTAATCTGTCAGCATATCGACAAATTCGGATACCTTTGTTTAATTTTACCGAATACGGTAACAGTCAAACATCTAGAAAGTCGCAATCGTTAATTATTCGACTGATCTTTTAAATTTGAAGGATTCTGAACGAGGATGCAAATGCTTTTCAGTAAATGCGTGTCATATGAATACACCTAATATGTACAAATTTTATTGTGTAACAAAATCTTGAGGTATATGAGAACTCGGGTGTTAATCTGTTTTGGTCCAGATGTTATCCAAAAGCTAATGAACAAACACTTCAAATGTTCGAGTATAAGTACTTCTGACTTTTCTACTCTTTATACTAATTTACCATATAATCTTATTAAAGAAAAACTGGTAGCTTTAATTGTGAAAACATTTGCAAGAGAAAACGTTAATTATCTGGCATGCTGAAACTAGAGCATTCTTCTCTAACAGTAAATTTAAGAGATACAACCTATGAGTTGTGATCAGGTAGCTCTAAAGTTTCTATTAGATAACATATTTATCAAATTTGGCAATAAAACTTACAGACAAGTAATTGGTATCCCGATGGGAACTAACTGCGCCCGACTCATTGCTGATTTATTCTTATACTGTTATGAACGAGATTTCATGCTTAGTTTATCCACTGAGACATAATTTGAAATTAGTGAAGCTTTTAATGGAACCTCGAGGTATCTTGCTGATATTTTAAATATGGACAACCTATATTTTTCAGAAATGGTGAAACACATTTACCCAAAAAAGGCTAATACTTCAGATTTAGAAGCATCATTTTTGGACTTATATTTAACAATTGTGAATAATAATCTAGAAACGAAACTATATGATAAAAGTTACGATTTTAATTTTGAAGTTGTCAACTTCACCCACCTTGATGGAGATGTCCCTCGAGCAACATGATACGGTGTCTATATTTCACAAATTATTCGTTTTGCAAGAGTTTGCTCAAAGGTAGATGATTTTAATGATAGAAATATTTATATCACCAAAAAAACTATTACAACAGAATTACCGTTATCATAAGCTACGGAAAGCTTTCAGTACATTTTACTACAGATCGTCCAAACTGTTAGAGAAATATTAAACTAATCTAAAAACACTTTTAAAACTTGAACTTACTCACCCAGAATACTATGGTGATGTAGTTTATAAAATTCGGAAAATTAAACATAGTCCGTATTTTATTCATATATTTGTAAGATGTGTTTAAAAGTTTATCAAAAGAGGATACGATGCGAAAATCGTGAAGCACAGTGCATGTTTAGAGATTCATCCCTCTACAGTTAATCGCTAAGCTTTCCTATTTGATGGTGCGATGACTAATAAAGTGTCAAATATATAACGGACGGAGGGAGTGGAATTTTGTCTTGCAGCTTTCTTAGTCGTGCCCATAAACGTTCAGCTCTTGGTGCTCTGACTTCAGACAAGTTGTTCAGTACATTGGTGTAATTATACCTTAGATTTACCTTAATTTTATGTTTTACTTAATATGATCTGGTATTTTTTCTCTCTAATGTTAGAGCCTTTCTCAGCGGGGATTGTATTTACCTTGTGTTGTCTAACTTATTGAAAATAGGGTAAGGTTGGCATGCCCTAAACCACCAGTTTCCTTTAAATAGGTTACTGACCCTTCCAAGGCGGTGCCCCTATTTTCAACAGGTTTTCTGTCTGTCTTGTATCTTGTGTTGCGTATGTTGTCTTGTTTGTTGTTAGCGTTTTTTTTCCTCTTTCTCCTCACTCTCCCTATTGCCCCCATCCTTTCCCCTTGCAATTGCGCTCCCTTGTTTTGGCATCCTCTCCCACTTTACTATTGAGTAAGTTTTCGTGCCCACCTTTATTTTGGCTGCCGGAATCCTAAGGCGGTACCCGATTGTTTTTTCCTGCTTATATGTATGCGTTCGTGGGTTTGTGTGTCTTGGGCAGTGCCCGACAGTGTTGTTGTACCTTACTTGTCTATTTATCTATGTTAGTTAGTTGGGTGTGGTTGTGTGTGTTTGTCTTTGGTACATGAAAATGCAAATGCGTGGCTCTGAGGCTTTGTTTGTAGTGCTCTGTGCTTCCGAGAAATCTACCCTTACCTATTATCTTTTGACACCTTAAGCACATCATTGTTTTGTAACAAAGGTTATGGAAGTTGCTTATAAATTCTTGATATTAATGTTTTACTAATCTTTGATATTTCACAGAAACATCATCGGGAAAACAAGGACAAGACTTTAACAAGAATTGTGTCATTAGTAGGAAACATCTTCAAGAATATACGTATACGTCGGTGCTCTCACACGCTTTTGCGTCCTAGACGCCAACATACAATAAAGATACAAACGTAGTAGGACATGTCCTTATACATCACATTATTACATCCAGACAAGTATTTCTTTCGTTTTCCTGCTACCAGAACATATTATATATTTATACACTACCCCGAATGAAATAGCCAATAACAATATGATGAACAGCCAACACACAATGATCTTTCATTTGGACAAATTAAGGTCTAAGAAAAATGAGAAATGATATAATCAATATAACACTTATGTCTTCATGAACATTTCATAACATGGTCTGACAGAACTTACAACCTGTCGCATTTAGCTTACATGATATTAACACTATAAGTCGTATTTAAAAATGAAATGTTAATCAAGAATAACTGAAGATGACATTTCATTTCCGTTCATGGATTTTAAAAATTCAAAAACTAAAGATTTTCGACGTGGTAACAGATTAATCCCATCACGTGCACATTCCACAAATGTGCGTACAATTGAACGCCAATTACAGCAGTGTTTGAATAATGTTCAAACTTCGGACATGAAAAGTGGTTTTAAATTGATAATCTAAAACTCAGTTTGTCCATTTTTATAGATTATGGAAACAACATTATGACCTTGAGCTTTTCCTAAATGGTACAAAATTACCTGTTGTTGACGAAGCCAATGCTTTCATGTCGTGTTTTCGTGTCGGCGGGGCGAAAACACGAAAACTCGACAAATGCGATATTTTCATGTTTTCGTGTAAATTTTGTCGTGTTTTCGTGCTGTCGTGTTTTCGCCACGCCAACACGCAAACACGAAATGGCAGAAATCAGAGACCATACTAGACCGATTCAACACTTAGCAATAATACCATATCACAAAATTAACACTTAGAACTTGATCCAAATGTAAATTTTGTCCTGTTAATATCAAAGATACCACAGAATAACTATATTATTTTGTGTTTCCACGATTACAATTATAACATATTGACATCACAAATTGTGATACCATAGAATAACTATATTATTTTGTGATTCCACTATTACAACTATACCATATTTGCATCATAAATTTAGATATCATACAATAAACTATATTATTTTTGTGCTTCCACGATTACAATTATACCATATTTGCATCAAAAATTGTGATACCATAGAATAACTATATTATTTTGTGTTTCCACGATTACAATTATACCATATTTGCATCAAAAATTGTGATACCATAGAATAACTATATTATTTTGTGTTTCCACGATTACAATTATACCATATTTGCATCAAAAATTGTGATACCATAGAATAACTATATTATTTTGTGTTTCCACGATTACAATTATACCATATTTGCATCAAAAATTGTGATACCATAGAATAACTATATTATTTTCTGTTTCCACGATTATAATTATACCATATTTGCATTAAAAATTGTGAAGTTAGAAATTGACGCTGGCATATATTGGATCAAGACAAGGTGTTTAATGCCTAATTTGAGAGGCCTATCAAGACCTCTCCATAGTGTTGTCTTATAAACTAGTAGGATTTAGACTAATCTACTAATTTTACGGCGTTAGATTTCACTTTCTAGAGCAAATTACGGTGAGCTAGTCTAAAATGGCCCAATGCGCTGGCGCACAAGTAAGTTATATATACTTACTACGCTTTGTTCGCAGTATTCAAAGATATGCATATGCATTGAATCACGTTAAAATATATTTCTTTCAATTAAATAAATTTATTGTTTAACTGGCGGTTCGTTTGTCCCGTTCTTTTGGGCCACGGAATGTCTGCCGAAATAAGAAGAGCTCTTCCGAGATGTTCGAGTGTGCGTCTTCTGTTTTTAGAAGATCTTCTGTGTCCGGAAGAGGTAGCAGAGATGTTAATCACGTGATCAAAACAAGGCAGCAATTCGACATATAAAACGTACAAACTGAGTAATAGACTAGAACAAATAAAATGTTTAGAATTTCTTTTTCAAATAGCACATAAACAATAAAAAATCTCTGAAAAAAATACATTTAAAAAAAGAATGATATATTTTCTCATTTCCGGCAGACGGCCGTTCGATTGGGATTTTCTTCCAAACTTTTTTAAGCTTCTCGGAAGCTGTTCTCCTGGGCCCAAACGAAAGGAGCAGTTGACAAACAAGCTTGTCAGGTGAGGTTCTCGCAAAAATGGTAAGATGCCAATTTGGCAGCTTTCACCAGGGCCAAGTTCGGACTTGGAGCCAAAGACTTCAGTACATTTATTGCAGTGGTAGCTTTTGAACATTTTTTAACTGAAATTCAGTAACTAGGAAATGCCTGGGTCTACAGTCCTCGGACTGGCGGAGGTTGATCATATCCTGAAGATGACTTATTGATTTTGAGATCATTAGGTCGTGGTTACAGTGACCTGGACCAGGAAAACAGTTTCCAGACTATAACCCAAGAAAGCTTGGGGCTAGGATCTCTAAACTTGACACGAAGGTTGGCCATCACCAACAGAATGATGACTCCTAATAGGTCACAGTGATCTGCATCAGGGAAATTACTTTTCGTATATAGCACAAACTATCATATAACCAGAGATCTATGTCCCTGATATAACTTTAAAAGGAGCAAAACTGGGCCTCTCCTAGGTTTCTTTTTTTTTTAAAGCCTACTTGTCATGTTATTGAATTAATGTAGGCTTTCGTGGAGCTATGAAGTGAGGAAAATGAGGTCACTAGGCTATGGCGGGTCTTAAAGTCCAACAGACAGCATCTCTATGTAACCCAACAAACAGCATCTCCATGTAACCTTATTTTGATAAGAAAATTGTCACATATTTCATTTATTATTATTGCTGCCCTCAAGTATTTGAGTGCGTGATTACTTGTCGTTTATCATTTATGCATGAACTTTGTAAATATGTGAACTGATAATATTTGAAATACAATAAGAATTCCATCGTCAACCCTTTTCTACCTATTAAATTCTGGGAGTTTAATAAAATTAACCATAGATAAAATTACGCAAGCATTGTCTTTCAAGAAATAAATTTGGTAGAAGATCATTAAGAGTCTTTGATCGAAACATAGAAAATAAAATCGAACTTGATGATTGAACGATAAAGTGTGTAATGCGCCTTATGTTACTTAGCACAAGCTAATATTGACCAGAAAATATATCAGCACCAGGTCCAGTTTTACACCAACCACACGACATTTAAAGATTGTTGTTCAGTATAGAACGCAACAGAGGAAAATTATAGCAATTTCGGTTTAAAATTTAGCCTTTTCGTGAAAAGATACAAAATGCGCAGTACTCCTGACGTAAGCTGGCACCGGTGTCAGTGGAATATAGACATAAACACATAGTGAATGGCCACCATGATCCCAAGTGGCCAGACAAATATAACATTAAGATTTTTTGCTTGTCATTTTATGTAAACATATATCTCTTGTTTTATTTTATTTTTATTTATATTTTGATTACATGCACTTCACTTCTGTATAGATTTGGTTAAGGAACTGCGTTCTTAGAACCTGGCATTTTCTGTTAGATAATTATTGCATTGCTTAGTTATTAGCATGTGTTTACAGATATCTACCTGTCTGATAGGACTACTTTTCTTTCCTTCGTGACGGACGGTAAAATCTGTAGGATGAAATGCGAGGCAAACTTTTAACAAGAGCCACCATCTCAAAATGGAGAGAACACATTCCATATTAATGTTAAATAGTTCGGATAGACCATACATCACATCCGCAATGATAGGCAAACAATCGTCACACAACTTCAGCTACATCATTATTGTCTTTAATGATATAAAACCTCATACATCAGGACAATGTGTGCTTGAGAGAATATATATTTGCCTTCTTGTTATCTGTACAAATGTCAAAACAAATAGCGACGTTAGTATGTCAATATCCAGAGAGAGATGAATACTACATTTGTAATTGTTTCTTCATAGCCCTTGGAAAACTATTATCATTTCTTTCTCTAACGAAAAAATTCTAGGTTAGGGTAGGCTGGCTCGTTAATACAATAACCTGACTATAACTAACCAATAACAGTCTTGGCTCTGGAAAGAAGTAAAACAGTTTCAGTCCAGAACTAGCAAACCTTGCCTCAGAGCAGGGTAAGTAGAGTTCAGCTCTTACTTGAAGAAAGCATGATTGATTACAATAAGGGTAACCCTAGTTCGTGAGCTTAAATTGCTCCAAATCTACAAGTTTATAAACATATAAGCAATTACATACACGTGCAAATATTCTGTGTTCTTTTGACATGTGATTGAATGGGACAAAACTTGTCCTTAACGACAAAAATTATCGCCCCATTCATACAATTTGGCAAAGTTTTAACTGTTTTGAGCATATTCGTATTGTAGGCTGAGTGATGCCACGTTTTTTCCGTATAACTGCATACCATACTGTTAGGAAAAAGGTGTTCACTATTCTGTGCTTATTAATGTTGCTTTCCATTGTTAAAGTTGCAAACTGGTCTCCTGTTTCTGACATTATATCATCTCTCTCTCTCTCTCTCTCTCTCTCTTCTCATTGTGAAAAAATCAAGGAAGAATATCCAGCAGGGAAAGTCACGTTCTAAAAGCGCTGCCTCCCCAAACGTAAACCAAGCACGCGGACGCGCACGCACAGACACACACACAGAAGGACAAAACAAACAAATAAAGGAACACATTAGGGCACTGCCTTGGAACGGTCAGTGGCACAACCACCACTGGGGAGCTTAAACCGGTTTATGGTGCACCTAACCTCACTCTCATCCCCGCCATGTTCCAAGGTCACAGGACAGTTAAATAAAAATTATCCCCGCACATACGCAAAGGCAACAGAAGGCATATAATGTAAAACACTAAAATGAGTCTAAATTCTTCAGGCAAAGTTGACCAGCTGGCTTATGGAATGTTAGTTATCTAACACAGTTCATCGCCTATGTTTTAACTAATGTGCGACTTTTAGCTACCATTAGAGCTAACAAATTGCTATATGATAAAATCAAGAAAATTCTACTGTAATATAGGATGCAACCAAGCAAAATATTAGCAGAAAAATATGTTTCCATGGTTTAAATAGATCAAAATAATATAACAACACTGTTTAAGCATGGAAAGTCTTTTAGCCACAATCACCGCCGCCACACAGACTATTATTGAACAATTTTATTACTTTCTAATTTTCGGTGCGACCAAACAAGCCAATTTATATGTTACAACATTCGTCTGTTTTTGCACTTAATGTGTCTTTTCCCAAAAAAAAATATGAATATGTTTTATAATAATCGAAGAAAATACAGATTGACAAAATATCTCTTTAACAAATATCAATGCCCCTTAGACTGCAACTTCTGACTAAAGATAAGTAACAATTTCCGACATGCAGTAAGGAAACCACTCCAGAGAAAAGTACTATCTCTTACATTCCTATTTATTAAATCTTGAGAATCAATCATACAAAATTGCCCCCAACAAATTATCATTACAAAGAAAATTGCTGAAACAGACACCAAGATTGTAATCAATTTTCCAACATTATATTTAATGGGAAACTGTGGCAGCAGAGAAATTAAAATTTTTCATGCGCGAAGATAATATGAATATACCAAAAGTAGAAATTGCCGTTTTAGAAGTTATGCGTTTAGTTAAACTTTTACCAGCCGCAAGTTACTTCCCCACATGAATCAGATTTTGAGGACGAAGGAATTATAGTCACTCGAATATAAAAGATAAATAAAATAGTTTAAACTTGTATACCATTATTAGTTGTTTGTTTCCAAGATTCATAAACGAACGAAGTCGGGTTTATACTATAATTACATATCTTCTCTTCCTTTTTCCTCTAAAGCATATCCTTATAACATTATATATAGAAAAGATATTTCACAACAGACATCCGTAAAGAACTTCACCAAGATGTTGCAAAGTAACTGCGTCGATATACCAACATTTGAGCCGTGCCATGAGAAAACCAACATAGTGGGTTTGCGACCAGCATGGATCCAGACCAGCCTGCGCATCCGCGCAGTGGTCAGGATCCATGCTGTTCGCTTTTAAAGCCTATTGGAATTTGAGAAACTGTTACCGAACAGCAAGGATCCTGACCAGACTGCGCGGATGCGCAGGCTGGTCTGGATCCATGCTGGTCGCAAACCCACTATGTTGGTTTTCTCATGGCATGGCTCATTTCATCTTCTACGATCATTTATTTTTCTAGTTTTTACCTGTAGGCCGGGTTATAATAAAGATGCTTATTTATAGAAAAGTAACGATTTGATGATATTACTAATTGACAAATGTTATTAATCATAGAATACAAGCATGATCAACACAACATGTTCTTATCTAACATGTAATAAAATGTTCAAAGACCACACATTCAAAAGTCATTGCATCACAAACTTTCATCATCACTATAATAAAAAGATATCCAAAGATCATACCTGCTTTAAAATAATACGCTTTTGAATTGCTTTTGACTTTAGTTGGCTTATTTTTGAATTAGTACAGAATGAAAAGTTTAATGATACGTAAAATATGTATTAAATTAATTTTCCCAGATCGTTAAACTTATCTAATATAATTTTTATGATGCTAAATTTTTAAAACTACATTCACACTGTCATGGATGTTTCTAAATGGAAAGGATTTCATGGATTAGGGTTCTAACAAAAGTTTTGTCACCATTCTAGGATCTCTGGGTTTGTCATTCCGTATTTATAATGGAAGATTTTCTGGCGCTTTCCATTGACTTCTTTAAAAATATCTATGTATTGAAAATGAAACATTAAACATACAAGAATAACATAATACATTGCATTGTAATTACACATAAAAAAGCTGAAGGACAGTGCAGAAAGGTCAACCACAGAGATATAAAACCAACCAATTTTACCTATAAACAAATCAACACTTTAACACTTTCGTGTGCCTGGCGTAATTGCCGACACACATGTGGTGAAAGCGCAAGACACAATAAAATAATTTCTATATATACTGTCATTTCATTTTTTGTTCGTTTTGGGTTTAACGCCGTTTTTTAACAGTATTTCAGTTATGCAACGGTGGGCAGTTAACCTAACCAGTGTTCCTGGATTCTGTACCAGTACAAACCTATTATCCGCAAGTATCTGCCAACTTCCTCACATTAATCAGAGTTGGAAAACGAATGATTTCAAACACAATTTCTTTTATCAAATCGTAACGGAGAACATACGCCCCGCCCGGGGATCGAACTCACGACTCCGAGATTCGAAGGTCTGCGCTCTCTCTATTGAGCTAAGCGGGCGGACATCATTTCATTTTTTAAATAAGAAATGCTGATATAGACCGAGTCTGCTATTGTTTTGTCTGGTTGAGTTCTATGCTACCAAAGGAACTTCATCTAGATTTTTCATCATACCTTAAATTACAACAGCTTACATGTTTAAGACTTGCACTAATGTCATCCAGATCTGTAGATATAGATTTCCCAAACACTGGCCAACACTTGCCCTGTGTGCTACTGCAAGTATATACCCCCGCCTCCATATCTTCCTGTTCTCATGATTTACAATTTCTATATTTAATGTTCGGAATCCTTTGAGAGAAATAAACATGAATTCCTGTAACTTACACCCCTAACTGGCTCCATGTTTAATCAGATGTAACCCACAAGAGAAGAAGTTAATCTCCGCTAACATCTCTCGTTCTCACTAAATACTGTAATTTTGACATTAACATGATATCTTTATTCTGTGTCTCATAAAATGAAATGTTAGATACATGTACAAATAGTTGTATTAATATTGTTTTCAGCCTTATATTTCTTTTAGCTTTATATTATTTAACTGCGTTACAATCATAACATCTATTTGGGAAAGACTTGAGGATTTGAATATATTCAGGAGAAGATAAATCATATGACATAAAATAAAACACAAAACTGAAGTGTATATTTGTTTAAAGACTAACAACAACAGGTCGGCTGTTCGGCGGTGCCCTATAGTGTTGTTATATCTTACTTGTCTGCTTGTTTATTTATGTAAATTAGTTATGTATGTGTTTTTTTTTGTCTTTTGTACGTGAGTGTCTGCGCTGCTGTGGTTTACGTTGTAGGGTTACTGTGATTAAGGAACGTGAATATTCATCCTTGTTCCACTTTCCCCTTCAACCCCACCCCCTTCTACCCTTACCTTCCCCCCGCCCCCTTCTATATTTTGCATAAAATAAAATGCACTTGTTGGATTTTTGAAGCAACCCGTCTATAATATTTTTCCGTTGCAGCTTCTTTTTGTTGTGGGCCTACTTTGCAAATGCGTGGCTCTGTGGCTGTGTTTGTGGTGCTCTGTGCTTTCGAGAAATCTATCCTTCCCTTTTATCTTTTGTTTTAAAAGGTGGTCATTGACAGGCATATTTGTACAACATTTTACGACAGTGCTGTTCTGGTATATTCATTTAGAGATTTATGTTATGAAGATGATCCAGTACATATCAGAAATGAATGGTTTATTATCTTTGTGATTTTACCTTTCTTCAACACACAGGAGGGCCATGATGACCCTATATCGCTCCCCTGTTATTGCAATCATCAAGATAAACATTCTGACCAAGTTTCGTGAAGATAGAGTCATAACTATGGCATCTGGAGTGTTAACAAGCATTTCTTTTGATTTAAGCGAGTGACCTAGTTTTTAACCCCAAATGACCCAGTTTCGAACTTTACCTAGGAATCATCAAGATGAACATTCTGACCAAGTTCATGAAGATAGGATCATAAATGTGGCCTCAAGAGTGTTAACAAGCTTTTCCTTCCATTTGACCGGATGACCTAGTTTATGATCCCATATGACCCAGTTTTATGCATTTCCACTACCGTCCATGAACAGGCTCAATCAAACCGAGCCTGCAACATTTTCGTTTTTGTCGTGTTGAGCGACCTGTGAAGTTTCCACTTTTCTCTATTTTATTGTCACAGCAGCGTTGTTTGTGCCGTATGGCGGCCGTAAAAAGTCTCCCCGTACATTCAATCAGGGCTGTTATATTTCGATTTTCTCAGATTGTTCAGCACGACTTTTATGTCGTGTTATTGGTACTGTTTAGTTTCTCAACATGAGCATTTCGGTCTGGGTGATTCCAATACTCCCGCTTTCATAGCCTTAGGTATTGTAAAATCACCCCTTGGATATGGTGCCTGCTTTTTAATTTTGTCTTTTGACAGTTCCTGTGATATGCAGGATCCCCTTCCTAAATTCCAGTTTGTTTAGTTCTGCCCATTGTTTTCTCGTTTGGGGTAAACCCTTTACTTTATCTGGGGACCAAACGCCGCTCTTCATGGAATTACACGCCTCAAAACGTGTATCATTGAAGGTTCCATGTTCACCGCCGTTTGAATACATCTGCTGATGTCTCTAAATTGCTTTTTGTACTTTTAGCATGTGTAAATGTTGAGTTCTGCTCAACCCGGGGCTAGAGGGCGTGGACGGTAGCATGCATTTCCACTACCGTCCATGAACAGGCTCAATCAAACCGAGCCTGCAACATTTTCGTTTTTGTCGTGTCGAGCGACCTGTGAAGTTTCCACTTTTCTCTATTTTATACTTGGTATAGGAATCATCAAGATAAATATTCTTACAAAGTTTCATGAAGATAGGATCATAAATATGGCCCCTAGAATATTAACAAGCATTTCTTATGATTCGAGAGGGTGGCCTAGTTTTTGACCCCACATAACCACGGCTACTAAACGCTAGCGCCACCACCAAAGTGTGGTGATAAGGAAAAGAGCTATCGACATTATTATATACGCACAAACCATGATTTATAGAATCTCGGGTTAGAAAAAATATACCAGGATTTTTAAAATTGGTGGCGCTATAAATCGAGTGATGGCGCTAGACAGTAGTGGTGGCGCTATAACGGCATTCAATAATACGAACTTCTGACGCATCCGGAACAAAACAAACACCAGTATTCTCTAACTGGTAATTTGTGTTATTAAAGAAAGAAAACACGATCAGAGTTTATAAACTCGCTTTTCATATTTTCTTTTTCAAGTATTTATGAAACGTCTTTGAATACATCTGCAATATATGTACTATCCTCTTCAGATTCCTCTTTAAAAACGAACGAATCTGTCGTATTATCCCCGTAATTTATAGTAGAGTCTTCCTGAGATCCAAACGAATAAAAACAGTTTCACAATTCTCCAGATCGTTAGCATTTTCAGATAACTTTTCATATTCATTGTTCATCTCCATATTTAAAGTCTTTCTTGCCTTATTCCTATCGGAGAGCAAGACTTGATGAAATATTTTTTCTTCCTTTTAGATGTAAGGAAAAGTCCCCTTTTCCTTCTTCCCTTGAAAATCCACATCTGCAATAGATAAATAGAGTATATATAAATTAGTATCGGGATTCTAGGACAATAGTGATAAATCAGTGTTCACGTGTGAATTAGAAAAATAATCTTCACAAAAATTTAAAGACACTGTAACCTTTTAAATTTTAATGCTAGAAGACGTAAGGGTGTTACATATCTCTTTCAATTCATGCATGACCAAACTGAGTCTGCTGTCATGTTTGTCGGTTTCAATCCTTGCTTCCAAAGGATCTTTTAACAAAATTTATCACATTGTAAAGGTAAATGATAATATCAAGAGGCACCGCTAGACCGCTCACGTAAATTGAAAAATCCACGTATTTACATTGTAACAGACACAAATGTTACTATGAATTCAATACCTTAATTTCAACAACAACATTATGCTCCGCTGTGGGATTTTCATACATATAAATTACAAATTATAGCCACTTATCATATACGACAGCGCCACCACTACTGTATAGCGCCGCCACTAGAGTGATAGCGCCACCACTTTCAAAAATAGTGGTGATTTTCCTTTTTACTGAGATTTTCGTTATTCTTTGGTGTGTGGGAATACGTGTAATTCATTTACACCATTCTGCATGCGAAGGTATGTTCTTACAGTGTGTCCATTCATCGGAATGGTGTTTGAATACTGGCCGACATGAAAATGTGCCACTGCCAGATTCGGGAGAAAAGCCCCTGGCACCACAATTTGCATAATATTTTAGTGAAATTACAGCCAACCTGTAGTAAAAGTGTTGTTACACGGCACTACATTGTCTGATTTTCGGAATAAGTTCTATCAATAAAAATATAAGATAAAATATAAATTTTACTCACGTGTTTACAAGTAGAAACAGGCGATAGCTGCACCACGGAAATGTCGATTGCTCTTTTCCTTATCACCACACTTTGGTGGTGGCGCTAGCGTTTAGTAGCCGTGATAACCCAGTTTCAAATTTGGCCTAGGAATCATCAAGACGAACATTCTGACCAATTTTCATGAAGATAAGGTGGCCTCAAGTGTGTTAACAAGCTTTTCCTTTCATTTGACAGGGTGACCTAGTTTTTGAACCAACATGACCCAGTTTTAATCTTGGCATAGACATCATCAAGATAAACGTTCTGACCAAGTTTCAAGAAGATTTGGTCATAAATGGGGCCTCTAGGATGTAAACAAGCTTTTCTTTTGATTTGACCTGGTGACCTAGTTTTTGACCCCACATGACCCAGTTTCAAACTTGGCACATAGATCATCAAGATAAACATTATGTGCAAGTTTGTGTCAAATGAAAGCATAAATGAAATCTCTATATGGCTTAAAGCGCCAAAATAGAAAATTTTGCGCCTTTCAGGGGCAGTAACTCTAGAATCCATGACGGAATCTAACAGGTTTTCGAAAAGAACCGATATCTTATTGAGACTTAAGTTTTGTGTAAGTGTAGTTAAAATAAAAAGTAAAACGTCACTTCTATCGTGTTCACAAGGTAAAAAACAACAAATTTTGGCTCTTTCAGGGGTCAATCAGCGGACGTAACCCCGGAACCTATGATTGGATCTGCCGAATTCATCATGAAATCCAAGATTTATTGCTGTTAAAGATATTTTGCAAGTTTGTATCAAATCAAACCATAAATGAAGTCTCTATATGGCTGCAAAAGCCAAATAAGTAAATTTTGGCCCTTTAAAGGGCCATAACTCTAGAACCCATGACGGGATCTTGCCAGTTTTTGAAAGAAACCGAGATATTATGCCAATACAAGTTGTGTGCAAGTTTGATTAAAATCAATTGCAAAGCGTGGTCTCTATCGTGTTCACAAGAAATTGTGGACTGACGGACGCCGGCGGACGCTTACGGATGACGGACGAAGGGTGATCACTAAAGCTCACCTTGTCACTACGTTGACAGGTGAGCTAAAAAAAATGAAAAGCGGATCGTTCTTTTGATTTCAGTATATTTTCTAGTTTTCAACTTGTACTTGATAGATATTTGGATATTTCAATAATTTTAAAAAGGCAAGTTAAAGCAACGTGTAGCTTCGGAATTTATCTTTTTTTCAGGTAATGATAATTTTACAAACTTGCAAATCTAAAGAATTTAGGCAAAATGTATTCTTTCCAGTGCACATCTTGAACAAACTGAATATAATATTTCTTATATTAATATCGTTCCTCAGGCAAAATGTCTTTATTAGATTTATACTTACGCTAAAATGACGGTATCTTGGTAGGGCAACATCGATAGAAAAATGAAATTAAAAAATGTTTCAAATGTTTCCAGTGAAAATCTAGCATGCAGTATGAACTCGATGAACACAAAGAAGTGTAAATGATCAGTTGTTAAAGTTTGGAACAAATCCATTACATGCCAAAGTCTTATTAACCACCTTTCATATCTGGTAAATTGATACGTATTCAAATGTTGTTAATGAAGTTTTACATCAAAGACTTGAAGAAGTGTATCTGCTGTTCAGAATATAATGCAACACAGGTTGCCTGGTGATCTTTGATTAGCATTCTACAACATTCCTTTTGATTACAGTTAAAATGGTCGATACTGAATTAATTGTTAGAATGTTTTCAATATAAGTGGTATCCGTAGCCAACATTTTAAGGTCGCTTGCCCCTCATTGAGGTCAAAACCTGGCTTGGGATGTAACATTCTTCATATGACAAAGCTATGCAACAGGCTTAAGGAAAGATCAGTTGTTCTGCTCATGCACGTACCTAGACCGTGTCGGCGTGATTGTAAACTCTTCTCAAGCACGTACCTTGACCGTGTCGGCGTGATTCTAAACCCTATATATTTTATAGACTTCTTGAACTCCAGTCAATTGACACTACTACATTTGTATAACATAAGTGTCACTATCAAGTCGCATTTTAGAACACTAAATAGCTGTCTTAAAATGCTTTTTCCTTTATATACATTATTTCACATCGATTAACAGTATGGTAATAATATAAGAACTGCTCAAAAACATTCACCGCAACACAATAACTTCTTGAAAGTTAGCTCAGTTCATACGAAAACAAAAACAAGTCAATATGTTTGTTCAATGCAGCTTCCTTAACAGGTAAACAGGAAACCACGCTAGATTAATACTTTCCGATCGATTCTCCGGTAGGGCATTGACTAATGCAAGCTATTGACATACAATATACATGATCATTGTTTTAGGTTATATGTGATGTAATACAACTTTTAAAGAGAAGTAGTACACGTAGGCACACTTCCTAAAATTACAAACTTCAAGAAGACAATACTTACTTTAGATAGATGTGTTGTATTTAGAACTTTTAAGATGACAGAAAGTTATCTGAGTGGACAAAAGGACTGTTACACACATGACTGTGTTATCCTGCTTTTAGGTAACATAGATCTGCACTGAAATACCTTAGATACAACGTAGGAGTAAGGTTGACAGACGGTGTTCCCTCACCAGTTAATTTTCTATAAACATGTTATTTCCCTTGGGTGAAGAGGTTTTATGTTAAGCCTTTGTTGTTTCTAAAATAGAGAATTATCAAAGACAACTGGAATTGTTTTCAAAAACATACATACTATCACATAGATTTCCAGGTGATCAAATATATACGAATAAAAGATTCCGTATCATCCATTTAACTGCACATTCAAGATTGACGAACAAAAGTGATTTAGTGTTTTTAATTACTAGATAAAACCTGGAGTAATTTTATCAGCATGTTTCCAAGAAAAACAAATTCAGTCCTTCCTTTCAGATTTAAAGCTACCAATGTTTCTGATTATTAACAACTATATAAGGCAATAGATGTTACAGATAACTAACACTGTCGTCAATATTCTTTAGAAAACACGCATTTTCATGTTGCAACATCTACAGAATCCCGAGACAATAGCTGACGAAGGAACAAGGTATCTCGTTCAAACTATTTTAGCAAATCGCTTATGTCAAAAACGATGGAACGTCAACTATGTCTTATGCCATTCAAACGCTTTTTCATAATTCGTTCTTTGACCTAACAAAACATTTTTAATTCTCGCCTTAGTCAGACCCTGTGTTTTGTTCACAGGAGATACCTTCTGAGCTATTCATATTTGGTGTAATTATGTCCCTTTTCTTCTCAAAACACTGGATAATCAGAGCCATGAAAGATCAGTCAGAATATATAAGAAAAAATGGTTTAAAAAAATAAAAAAAGATTATCTAGTCGGTAGCCAGTCTATTCTCGCCTATACATAATCACGCTTTTTAAATTGAGTACATGTTTCTAAATATGTATATGATTTCATGTCCTGTTCTTACAAATTTTATATAACTACAATACATGCTTTAGACTGGATGCCTTAATGTGATGCCTAAACAGTCCATGTTACCTGTTTTGTTTATAGGAAATCGATCCTATCGATTTCGATCCCTCTACGGTAACATGCGATATACCGAATGAGACATATACCATCGAATTGAAAAATGTGTCCTTCCGGTACGTGCACAGAGCGTCTGACATCGGATTTTTTGGAAGAATACGCCTTTTCCTTGTGCCTAATAAGGTATACAGACACTAAATAGAAAAATAGCGCGAAAAAAATGATAGTCGCATAATGGCGGATACAAATAGTCCTCAGTTTTTTTTTGCTCTGTAGAGCTATTTTCCTTATTTTCTTTGCAATTTTTTTGCTAAAATCACATGACAGATCTATGCTTGACATGTAGGTAGCATTTTCATAATGAAATAACAACATGACAAAATTTTTCATGGAAACCTAGATTATACACCACCAGTATAATTTGGGGTCTCATTTTTTAGCTGATTTTGCAGTTTGTGTGTTTGACTGAAATTATTTTTCTTGCATCAAACATGACCCCCACTTTTCTTCTGATTTTTATTTAGCACTGACAATATTCTTCAAGAAAATGTAGGTTACAGACATTTAAAATGGGTCCTGATGTGTGCTGCGCCATTGGAAATAGGTCAGTTTTACATAGAATAAAGAACAAAAACTATTTAGTGTGTTATAACCCATAGGTCATCTTATAAGATGACATTGGTAAAAATTGAAATCTGGCCAGATGATGGTGGAAATGGGCTACTTTGATTAGAATTTGATAGAAAATGACAAATTTATTGCAATTTTGTTTAAAATGAGGATAAAACCCAAAAATATCACATTTTCACTGTTTTGAGTGTATTGTTTCCAAAAACTGCATATTTATAACCTGTTGATGGCTAATTCATGGCCATCAAAGGTAAAAGTGAACATATTTAACAGTTTAAATGTGTAATTTGTATGCAGATCAAAGTAGAAATGTCAAAACAGGGCAAAACAAGGCTGCATTTGGGGTAACTGTTTCAAATTATGTCGCGACACCTATTTTTGACAAAATCTGATGCTTTGTCTTACGGTACTGAAAATGCCATAAAACCTTAGAAACTGTTGATATCAAGCTAAAACCTTATATTTTTTCATGCATTTAGGTTTCTTGTACATTTCAAATGAAACTGGCACAGTGTCAGAGAAAAAAGTTTTTCTTATAGGCATACAGACATTATATAGAACAATGGCGCGAAAAACAAATGGTAGTCGCATAATGGCGGATACAAATAGTCCTCAGTTTTTTTTGCTCTGTAGAGCTATTTTCCTTATTTTCTTTGCAAATGTTTTGCTAAAATCACATGACAGATCTATGCTTGACATGTAGGTAGCATTTTCATAATGAAATAACAACATGACAAAATTTTTCATGGAAACCTAGATCATACACCACCAGTATAATTTGGGGTCTCATTTTTTAGCTGATTTTGCAGTTTGTGTGTTTGACTGAAATTATTTTTCTTGCATCAAACATGACCCCCACTTTTCTTCTGATTTTTATTTAGCACTGACAATATTCTTCAAGAAAATGTAGGTTACAGACATTTAAAATGGGTCCTGATGTGTGCTGCGGCCATTGGAATTAGGTCAGTTTTACATAGAATAAAGAACAAAAACTATTTAGTGTGTTATAACCATAAGCGTCCACATAACTTGTCCGAACCGCAATGTCTTGCACATCAGTACAAATATGGATATATGGTATATATATATATATACACATAGTGTGTACTTGTAAATAAAAGCACCTAGTGAGCACAGTTCATATAAATAAATATACCTCTCCGGAGATAGCGCCTATCCAAGAGGGGAAATTACCTGTAATACAATACATTATGGTCATTGTTGTTTTTATTCCAAAATCTACCTTTAAACTGATAGGGAATCGATCCTACGCTTAGCAACGAAATTCGGGATCGATGCCTCTACGGTAACATGCGATATACCGAATATTTATTGGAATATTTACTATCGAATTAAGAAATGTGTCCATCCGTGCTGACATTAGACAGTTCTTTTCAAATGTTATCGGATGAGTTGAAGTCGGATCGATTCCCGACTGACGCTGTGCCTTATTTCATATTAATTTACTGATGAATAATCAATACCAAAAATAAACTTGAAATTTACAACTACAAAGTATATAACACTATACATCAAACGCTATTGAATGACTTGAAAATTCGGTGGGGTTCAAACAATGTGTACTGTAACAATAGTCAATGATTATTCTATTACATGCGGATTTTCACTAACTCTCCAATTGTATTGCTCTTTACAGAATATGTCAATCAGTTTTACCGGTAAGGTCACTTTGGACCCCACTTTGTCTCCTACACAGGAAAATGATCTCACTTATATTATACAACATTTACTGAATTTGCCTTTAACATTTACTGGTAAGGTTATTTATACCTCCTACACTCCACAATGACCTCAGTTATATTGCACAATTTAACTGTCATTTTATAATCATGATTGAAATTGATACCTTCCACTTCATGAGTGGATATCACAGTGAAAAGCAAATGATAAGTGACACAGTCTCTAAATCCGGTACAACATCAGCCAGTAACAACAAGGTTCCCGTTGAGATAAGAAAGGCATAGGTGATAAGACCTTTTGGTAACTAGTGGTACAATAAACATGTAAAACACGAAATCTGTCAAATGTTACTAAAGGTAGAAAATAACTTAGATCATACTTATAATGATAAAGCCAGACAAAATATTCACACTGAGTACTGGAACACGCTTAATGGCTTGGACCATTGTATTGCAATTCGGAACATTGTTAGATGAATGCCGAACGAAATTAATTCAAATTTAGAATATTTAATGTACTTTGACCTTTTAATATATATAGCTCAAATCCAAAAGGAATTACTTTTGTTAATTCACATATTTCTTAATGGTATATGTCATTCCCTTTTATGCTGCTGACTTCAGTGCAGGTAAATATGTCATTTACTTGCAGTGGTCTTTCAGACAGGTATATAGGTCACTCCAATGTAAAGTTGGTCTTCACAGTAGGCACATATGCCATTTCATTGTATGCAGTCGATTTTAGAATAGGTAACTGTATGCTGAGGACTTTAGAATTGGTAATTATGTCATTGCGCTGTATGATGTTGACTTTACAATGCAAGTTAATGTGCCATTCCATTTAAAGCTCTGAAATCCAGAATACAAGTTAAATATGTCATTTCATTACATGGTGTGAACTTCAGAATACGCAAATATGCTATTGTTTGCTGTGGACTTCAGAAAAGCTACATACGTCATTCACTCTATAGTGCGGATTTACGATTAGGTAAGGTAATATGTCATTCCACTGTATATCGTTAACTTCACAATATGTGAGTATGTCATTCCTTAGTGTGCTATGGACTTTAGAATAAGCAAAAATGTCATTACATCATATGCTTTGTACTTCAGAACATATGTCCTTCAATATATGATGTGGAATTCTGAATAGGTAATATGGCATTTTGACTTCAGAAAAGGTAAATATATCATTAGGTTCAAACAATACTTCCATCTCATATTTGCATTTGTTGTTATAAACATGTCACAAATACCAGCAAGGAGAACTGAGTATAGTACTCATTTAACTCATAAGCTTATTTAGACACTCTGTTCTTATGTCATTTAGTTAGGTATGAGATTTTTCTTATTTTAAATAAGTAATATAAAATGGTCACTGACTGTTTTAGACTCGTTGCCTGGTCCATAAACCTAAAAAGAAATATGTAGCAAACTCTCGAAAACGCTAGTCACGCTACCGAACGATATATAAAGATACAGAGTTCAGTTTTGTACTTTGTATAACAGACTTTCGACTGTACATTTTAAGTTTATAATGTTTCTGTTGATCTGGAATCACGCCCTTTCAGTTTTGTATTACAAAGCAGGTTCATCAGAGAGCAGGTCTGTTACCGAGTCAGCAAATTGTAAATACTACTGGTATAGTCGTTTGCAAATAGCGAGTAGGAAATTTCTTCTTTAATGATCTGATGTCAAAATTAAAGACTATCAAAACGTATGTTTGCACAAACTCAGTTTTTGCTGCATGCAATGTGCGATCAAAAGGTGATGATGAGGAAAGGGAACAGAAATTAGTAATGGGGAGAGAAGTCATCTGATAGAGTGAGTGCAAGGATAAATGTTCTACAGTGAAAACCATGTTCTAAACACGCAGTCTACCTAGACGGTAAAATATAGACCTTCGCGAGACCAACAAATATTCGCACGTTCGCACGCACAAGAACACAGTCTGCACAAAACCTTGCCCTTAATCCCCAACATGTTCCAAAGTTAGTTAGTGTAAATAAAATTAGAAAATAGTCCAATATGAAAAGCAACATTCAAAGAACCCTTACAGAATTCCATATGAAAAGGTATACACAAATAACAGGATGAAAGAAAATCAAAACATCACGCTGATGTAAAAAAATAAACTAGCACAAAACTTACAAATAGAAAGAAAACAGCAGGATCCTACCTTGGTACGTCCTGTGAAAAACCAAAACTGGCACGTCATAACCGGTTTATCATGTTCCTGAATAAAAGAAATAGTGCAATGAAGTCACTCGTTAATGGTCTAGTGGGTCCCTTATCTACCTCACAGTAACCAAAAGAACAGACTGAAAAAAGTTAATAAATGGTAAACACAAGCAAGCGTGCCGGTGTATAAAGAATGTACTCGGTGACCGCGGCAGCAGCCAGAAAACCACGAAATACAATTTAAAGCGCGACAAAGCAAAACATGGAGGATTTATCAAATATACCACTAACCAAATACGTAAGCACTAAGTGACATCAGCCGGTCCAAAAGGCATTAGTTTAAACTAATTCATTTTAGGTCGATTGTGAAGCAAGTTCTACAACTTCTATTAATCACTCTCGACACCTCATTCCTTATGGAATCCTCCATCACGAAGGTATGAGAGAAGAGAAGCCATTTTCCCTTTTAATGCTGAGCGCCAAGCAAGGGAGCTATTGATAACATTTTTCATGTCTTTGGTATGACGCGGCCGAGGATCGAACCCACGACCTCCCGCACTCGAAGCGGACGCTCTACCACTAGGCTATCGAGGGGGTTAAAAGACAAATATCAAAGCAGCCAGACCTAGAGGGTTTTTGAAAACTGCCTGTGAAAAGAGGAAGCATAGCGTCGTACTGTAAAAGGACTAACACCAAGTATGATTTGTGAAAAGAAAACAACTAGAAAAGGTCTATACCACATGGATGTAAACATCGCAATGACAATCAGGAAGAGATATGTGATGTCACTTAGCTATCGTTATTTAAATTTTGAATACTAGTAATGCCGCTTATATTTATGTCCGTTGATCTTTAAGAGGGTTTCATTAAAAACAATATATTTTTCTGTGTTTTGCCTCAATTAAGGTTACTTCTGTATCAGTATAAGAGAGAATACTGTAAAACTCACAACCTGAAAAGTTCATAAGCCATAATAAATAATTTGCCTACTGTGGTAGCACTGATGAAGAAATGTATTGGTAATTTCGTCCTCAACATGACTTCACGCTCTGACTTGAGAAATATATGTTACCGCGCAAAAGATGTTGCACGAATACTAGTAATATAAATGGTGGGAAAGCATATATTTACCGATGAATTATGCCATTGTACAATGTATTCAAACTGCTAGTTTTATTTTAACTGGAGCTCCCTAAGGTAAATAGTATCGACTATTGGAGTAAAACATGAAAAAAACTCAGGCAGGTGGTGTAAACGTGACATTATATATATGTATATATGTTACATAATATAAGTAAAATGCCAACTTCAGGACTAGTGTAGTTGTTTTATATATTCAGTTTCTTGTTTGATGTAACTTTAACATACTGTTACCAAATTCTTCTCCACACCAAACTGGAGTTCCCAAACTTGCGGCGGTTTCTGTTTAATCGTTGTCCCTGATTATTTTGTTATAATTAAAATTTGCTGCGTTGTACATAAACAAAACATATTACTCGAACCAGTTAATAAAGTATTCGTTTACTTTATGAATTGTAAAGTTGCACATACAAACTTTTATTCTTGCATGTACACCGCCAAATGTGTACATGCTTTTTTAGAATTTAACCCTATTCTTCTTTTTCATTGTAAGTATTCAGGATAGAAGTCTTTTATGACAGATACTCCACAACATAATTATGAACTTTAATCAATGTGTTGTTGCACCATTAATTATTTATGCAATAAGTGATAGAGCATTATATTGTATATTTTTTAAAAATGTACATTGATTCTTCTGGAGACAGTAATTAGTGTTCAAATTGACTGAAATTGTCTGAAAACGAAATAGATTTCCTTTCATTTCACTGGAGAAATATAGATTAGTTTTGTTTCAGCATAGATTTTTCAAGTACTGTTCGTGTAAAAATGTGCATAGAGGCTTAGCGATTTCCTTTTAAGAGCAATTTAATTAAGTAACCTGTCACTTAGCTAAATTATTCTTCTGAAATCGCCAGTTTTGCTTGTATGCTATTGCAAGCTGGTATACTCTGGGCAGAATGATTTCTGCAATTGCTTTTGAAAATAGCGTTAGTTTTTCGATTAAATGAAAGATCAAACCTGGATCTAAGGTTTTATTTTGAAAATGAAATTTTATGAAACAATTCTTTAGAAAATAATGAATTAAGCAATTTTCAGATTTGTGACAGAACGAGAAACAATAAGAACATACTTGAAATAATTTTAGAGA
This sequence comes from Mercenaria mercenaria, assembly GCF_021730395.1. Classification (NCBI taxonomy): domain Eukaryota; kingdom Metazoa; phylum Mollusca; class Bivalvia; order Venerida; family Veneridae; genus Mercenaria; species Mercenaria mercenaria. The sequence goes on along the minus strand of NC_069365.1, from coordinate 30,309,060 downwards.
TGAAGAAACACTACAAATCGTCTTGATGAAACTCTGAGATTATAAGAGCAAGCACCTGATCTATCCAAATATTATGTATACGTTCAGCATGAACATAAGCTTTCGTTCTATTAAGTTAGCAAAGTAAGCTAAATGATACGTTCAAAAGGAAGCCCAGATCTTAAAGAGACTGTTACAGAATCTGTATACCTCTATCAAGCTTACATCATTCCCTTTACGACATCTCTACCAGATACAACTGTGCCAATCTTTCTGTCAATAATAATTACATAAAAAGCTAGTCCTGCAATCTGGGAATATTGTCTTTCTTGCCAATTTCCTGTTACTAATTGTTTCTCATATGTTCCGGAATGTAACTATACTATATAAAGCATTAGAAAATGACTTTTCTGATCTGGGATTATATTACTGATTGCAGACATAATAAGCTCACTCTTATGTACAAAATGTAAGTAGGAAATTAGATAATTCGGAAAATATAAAGCAGAACATTTATGGTTAGAAACTAATTAGTTTCTAGGTCTCTCGCAATGTGCCAGGTCTTGTTTCAGGACTAGCATTTATACCAAGAAATGAAAATTACTATCTTACTGAATGTCACTATGCTACTGCACTTACACAGAATCTGTGATAATATGTAACTTGCTTGAAACTAGCTTATCTTTGTATAGTATGCCATTAGTAACTGTATTTTAGTTTTGTACGGCAGTACGCTTACCAGTTTTCCTTGATTTCCGGATGTATTAGTAACCTTTTAACGACAATGAATGGACGACTTCGACACATGAAACAGAGATGGAGAACATTTTGTTGTCAAGTCAGTGAGAACAGCAATGTCATGTGGAGTTAAAAACTGGAAGTCTTGAGCTAAAATCAAAATCAATGAGAAAATAATTTGAAAATAAAGCATTCAAAATATGTAAAATATTCCTAGAGTTGAACGTGTACAATGTTTATGCACGTATATCACTAACGAATTGGATCCCCAACGGATACGGAACATTTTTTCAATGATGGCTCTACTTGCTTTAGTTTTGACGTAAAATATGTCGCCAGTATGCCAGCAGAGACGAGTAGAACTTAAGCTTCAATGCTGTGACTTTCAAAATTGTTGCACCCATGGATATCAAAAATAAGCCTTGTTTCTTTTTATGAATGGCTTGAATGGATACAGGTAATGGATGCTTGTTTTGAGTTTTCTAAGAATTCCCTTCGGTTTTAATCTATGTACATTACTGCTTCGTTTACATTTGCATTTAAACCGGAAAGGTATATATGGAGTTTCTACAAAATGTTTAGTTATGATTACAATTATTATAAAAAATATTTTTACTACAAAAATTTCCTAATATATAGGTTAATTAAATATGTTTTGTCACCAGAAAATAAGAAAGACAGTCAAACAGATTTTGTCACAATTGTCTTGCGTGTGTATGAATAATGTTTTTAGTCCCAAGGAATTTATGGCATTCCAATAAGTGCTTGTGTTTTATTTCCTGGAACACAATTACAGACGCAGCTGGAGAAGTACATTTCAATCTGAGTGTCTAGAGTTTTCTTGAGAAATTATCCTGTAATAACACTTTTTCATGGTATTCTGAAAGAATATTATTGAACTTTTGAAGAAACTGATAAGATACTCTGTGCTGTGCAAAAGACAATTTTGTCTTGTTTAATCTATTGTGATAGTCAAAGTGTCAGCAGACTGGTAGCTCTCCTATCAAACAAAGTGTGAGAAGCAAGCGTTATTTCAAGAAAACTGAGCCCAAACAAAACCTTGAAACAGAAAATGAGATGAGAGAGAGAGAGAGAGAGAGAGAGAGAGAGAGAGAGAGAGAGAGAGAGAGAGAGTTATGATTCTTGGCCCATTTACTAAATTAAAGTGAACAGTAACCTTTCCAACAGTTCTTTTTGATATGAAAAACAACCATCAAAAAGGAATCCTGAAATATTTTGATCAATGTAATCAAATCGCTTTAAGACGCCTTCAACGATCAAAATTATATCTGATTATTTTCTTTTCAACTGAGACAAATGCCAACGACTTTCTTTTATATCAAAATACGATAAGACAATATATTATCTTTTCCGACACATATTCTGTTTTACTTTTGATTCAAAGATTCAAAACCGGATTACTGAAATTCTTTGATTCAAAGTAAACTGCTAAAGTCAATACATTATCTGTATAAAAGCTAATCGTATAGTGTTGGATTCCAAGTCATATTGATATTAATGGAAGCGAAGATGCTGGTATAACAGCAAAGTAATCTCTTTCATTACCACAGTAAAATCTAAATAACGTACACTGGCAAATGTAAATACGTCTTGTCTAATTGGCAATCATCACAGACCATGCTTCGTTTAATAGACTTCGTGGTATTAAACAAAACTTTAGTTAAATGACACCAAGGAACAGATCTGTTCGCTAAGAGAAAGTCGATATTTCATACTCGTCTGACTCATGGAAAGTCTATACCATGTTAAGCATTCATAATTTAACATATTTTGACTGACTGCTTCACACACGGGTACTAAACAGTGCCTGCGGCACTGCCTGTGCCGACGAGGATTGAAGGCACTTCGCTTCCTGTAAGGCAGGTACTTCGTCAATGTTTACAAAACGAGCGAGACCGGTGAGTGATTTTTGTCACTTTTATCATTTTGTAACTGCATGAAGCATTTTTTCAAAAATCGGGGAATGTAGCGGGGTGTAGATGTATCTTATCTACATATCCGTGCTAAAATTTGTGGCAAAAGATCAATTTCCTAGAAACGTAAGGACAAATAAGTTGGGAATGAAACGTGATTTTTTCACATCAATGACTGTTTAGACTCATTTCTTTTCGCTGACCCAAACGATGTCGTCTCTGCCGTCGTAAATTGTATTTATAAATGACATGCGATCTGCTAAAACATAAAATGTGTCCAGAAAATTCCGAATTTGAACGTTATGCCAATTTTGGAAAAGTGCGCAGGCATTTCGACGATGCCGCAGCCCCTTCGAGGTGCCGCAGGCACTTTCAAAAAGTATCGGGACATAAATTTGGCCGAAACTAGACAAATGGAAGACTGTGACAGAGAAACAGAAGGGCAGAAACTAAATGCACCCATGATACTGTAGTAAATTGACTTTATAGTTGTAAAATAAAAGGGACCAAACCTTTGTTACGCTTTAAATATCAATCCATTATGGTGGTATAGGCTATATACCAATAAAAAATTTCAGATAAAATTCAGCTACTTCAGAACAATTTTGTTACAGTTTTTAGATTTTCACTCCGTCGTAGACCTATTTTCCACAAGATACCCGTAAATTTCCTTCAAGTAAACGAAAAGAAAAAGGGATGTTTAATAGTATGCAGTGAAATGCAAGTCAACTGAAGTCAGGTACCCTCATATTGCCGCATTTCAGAAAGCGATCAGCAGAATAAAAACCCTACTTTGTTTTCACGTGAAACAACTCGAACACATGTGAGTATTAGCATGAAAAGTGTCCTATTTTATTTAAAATTCATTCCACGAGTGAAATAATGCTCATTTGGCTCCCGATTTACGCGCAATTGCGCGAAAAATGGAAAAATTAGGATCTATTTACTAGAGACTTCTTTCGACTACACCACGGAAGCACATTTTTGACCGAATTACTGCATTATAACCTCTGCCATGAGCTAGGCAGGTAGCTGTCGCGATACTTCAAGAAATTACCGTGATAAAGCAAAGTTTTCTAATAAGAGTCTCAATAGTCAGAATTTTCCTGTAAATATTATTGCGATGATTCACATTATAATCCCGATACCATTTGTGTAAGAGCCCATTGTGGACAGCTAATACTTACTAGCTAGACAGTTATTTCGGTATAAAATCCAAAACTATATTGATGTTGAAATTTTCTGTAGTTATTTTAATAGCCTAACGTTTCCTGGAAATGTTAAGTATATCTACAAATATATATATATATATATATATATATATATATATATATATATATATATATATATATATATATATTGTAAAAATGTTTTCAGAAAAATGGAGAAGTTCTATAAGTATAGCTCATAAACGATCAAACTGGAGAATTTTTACATGTACGTAAAAACCTATTCGTTTCCTGCAAACAAAACTTTGAAAAAAAGAATAACATATCGGGCAGCATAGGACGGACAGAGAAGGCAATTTTCAAAAAGCATAATGTTTGGGAAATTAACTGACTGGAACAATCGCGTACTAGAGTTTAAGATTACCCGCGAAGATAAACCGATTGCTATACTTTTTTATATTTGTGAATATAAAATATAATCGTACGAATGCGAGTTATTTGAGATTTGGTTAGTTATGGGCCAAATTTATGAAACTTTTAGAAGTGCCTGCGGCACCTCGAAGGGGCTGCGGCATCGTCGAAATGCCTGCGGCACTTTTCCAAAATTGGCATAACGTTCAAATTCGGAATTTTCTGGACACATTTTATGTTTTAGCAGATCACATGTCATTTATAAATATGATTTACGACGGCAGAGACGGCATCGTTTTGGTCAGCGAAAAGAAATGAGTCTAAACAGTCACTGATGTGAAAAAATCAGGTTTCATTCTAAACTTATTTGTCCTTACGTTTCTAGGAAGTTGATCTTTTGCCACAAATTTAAGCATGGATATGTAGATAAGATACATTTACACCCCGCTACATTCCCCGATTTTTGAAAAAATGCTTCATGATGTTATAAAATGATAAAAGTGACAAAAGTCACTCACCGATCTCGCTCGTTTTGTAAACATTGACGAAGTACCTGCGGTACAGGAAGCGAAGTGCCTTCAATCCTCGTCGGCACAGGCAGTGCCGCAGGCACTGTTTAGTACCCGTGTTCACAGCACAATACATATTTTGAAATTCAGTTTTTGAAAAGAGTTGTTATAGATTACTTATCCTGATGGCTTACAATGAGATGTTCCTACTTTCAACTTGTTCTTCATCCGTAATTTTGATGTTTTGTCTTTTGCAATCTGTCTTTTATTTCATTCAATTAAACTATCAGTTCAGTTCGTAGGTGGCTCACTTTATTTATTTCATTACTCAGACACTAGATAACTTTCAAGCGCCAGGATTCTTACTTTAGGTCTGATGAATATTGACAACTGTTCTACTAAACTGAATATTTCTTCACCTTCTACTTTAATATATTTTACAAGACAGTTATACGAATGCATCCGCTTCAGTCCAGTCGAGTGTGACTGTCTTATTTTATCCTATTCAGTTCACTAGACTTTGACACTATCCTCTCCTGTCCACTAGTTTACTGTATGAGCGTTTCCTCTTCCGTGCACTATGTTCTCGTGCTACCTTCCCGATCTTCCCACCTATTGTGGCACTTCTCACACGAGTGTTTTCTCTTCGTTCAATTCGCATTTCTCAATTTTCAATTCATTAGGTTGTAGCAGTATTCTAGCAAACAAATCTTCTTTGGTTCACTGTGTTGTAATTGTACTAATAAAGCAGAAAATTTAACATAAGCTAGCTATGCTTGGCTAATCTGAATGGTTCTGTTAATATAAAAGGTAAAATGCTCCTGCTTGAGATTGAGCCAAACGTCTTTTAATTACATATGCCAATATTAGCAATACAATATTAAGACAGTAACTTAATTAACCAAATATATGATGCAAGCTTATATTTCTAAAATATAAAAATGATGTTTTAAACAGAAGTGCATATTTATAAACATTATATATGGGACTCAAACCCACAACCTATCACAACAAAGGCGTACATTCTACCACATCGCCAAAACAAAAATTGCTATAGTTAGGCAGTCTAAATGACACGTTTTTAGAGCATGAACTTACAAACTGGTAATAACAGTGAAATGTAACTTATATCATGCCCTACGAATTATTGGTCAGCCACTGGTCAAAACAATATTCATACGTCTATATTACTTAAAAATATTTTTTTCGAATTTTATTCATCTGCATCGGATTAAGAAGCTGATATCTGTTGTTTTTTTCAGTAACTATTCTTTTACCAAATGTTTCTTACATGTGTGTGTGAAGTTCAGTGCACTTCAGAATTCCCGTAATAATAATTTGATGATGCGCTGTTTTATATGATTGATTTTCTATAATTCATAAGTGGACGCAAATTGAATCTCATACTTTCTTGACTGTATGTCTGGCAGCATTTTTGTATCGAATTGTATTTATCCATAGCTCTATCGCATAGGATGGCGATATCTGGTTGATATTTGTTTGTTCTTTTTATAGTTGGATTCCGCAGTTCAGTCAATAAAGGTATGATTGGACAATAAAATAGTTGTTATCTGTGGAGAAACAGGACTAAATTAAATATCGAGCACGCTGTATTTGTTAGATGCTTTGATTTTAAAGTCACAGCTAAGGTCAAACCAAACTTTCTGTTTAATATCCAGGTACCTCTGAAGATTACTGCATACAATGACTGGACTCATGATAGGATCCCTTAACTTCTACAAGCCATCTTACTGGCTTGTTTTCTTTAATGAAGGAATTCTACTTCTTGGTAGTCAAAAATCGTAGATCAGTTCGAGGCACAAGTAAATTTTACCAAATGTAATCACGGGCATATCAATCTAGGACTACCGACTATGCACATAATTTTAGTGCTCCTTGGGGTTTTAGCCTTAGCCGCAAGTGTTTTACTAATGTTACTACACAGGCAGATGTTCAAAACTTCACCTATATGTACAATAATTTTATTAAACATAACAAGAGTGCCAGAATGTCACAATATACGCCCGTCACAGCAAATTTCTTTACTTTAGCACCTGTATTTGCAAATGGAATTTTAATTTTGAGGTTGTTTAGAAATCATTGTAAGTTATTTGTTTTTCTAAGTTCACAAAAAAACTCCTTACCAGGTAGAGATACCTTAAAATACACCTAAAGTTTGAAAGTAATATCTATGTTGTACCACAGAAAAGTGGTCTTGTTTTTTCCCTACGGTCAATTATAAAAAAGTTACAATATAAGTTATTTATAGTAACAACTAAGGGAAGATAATCTTAAAAAAAAAAAGAAAAAAAAAATCCAAAAAAAAATTGTAAGTCCACACAAAAATCTTTACCAGGTAGAGATTGGTCAAAATACACCTCATAATGATGTAGCATGCATGTTGTACTACAGAAAAGTGGTCTCGATTTTTCCCTACGACTAGTAATGAAAAAGTTACAGTATAAGCTATTTATAGTAACAACAAAGGGAAGTAATTCTAAAGAAGGGAACTGCGCATGACACTTTGTCTCATGATGGTGTATAATTGTGCCAAGTTACATCAAATCCCTCCATGCATGAAGAAGAAATGCTTCGGACAAAGTCATTCTTGTATCTAACCTTTGGCCTCTAAGTGTGACCTTAACCTTTGACCTAGGGACCTGGTTCTTGCGCATGACACTCCGCCTCGTAGTGGTGAACATTTGTGCAAAGTTATATGAAAATCCCTCTATGCATGAAGAAGAAATGCTCCGGACAAGGTTTTTATTCTTATATCCTTTGACCTCTAAGTGTGACCTTGACCTTAGACCTAGCGACCTGGTTCTTGCGCATGACACTCCGCCTTGTGGTGGTGAACATTTGTGCCAAGTTATATCAAAATCCCTCCATGCATGAAGAAGATATGCTCCGGACAAAGTTTTCTTTCTTGTATCCTTTGACCTCTAAGTGTGACCTTGACCTTAGACCTAGGGACCTGGTTCTTGCGCATGACACTTCATCTCATGATGATGAACAATTGTGCCAACTTTCATCAAAATCCCTCCATGCATGAAGAAGATATGCTCCGGACAAAGTCATTCTTGAATTTGACCTTTGACCTCTAAGTGTGACCTTGACCTTAGACCTAGGGACCTGGTTTTTGCGCATGACACTCCGTCTCATAATGGTGAACAACTGTGCCAAGTTTCATCAAAATCCCTTCATGCATGTAGAAGATATGCTCCGGAAAATCTGTGGACGCCGCCCGGCCGCCCGCCCGCCAGGGGCGTTCCCATAATACGTCCCGTTTTTCAAACGGGCGTATAAAAATGAATAAAAGTGCGGATACCACTGCCTCTTTTTACATGTATATCTCTCCATGAACAATGATATTATATTTACAAAAATATATCATCTTGATAGAGGTATACCCCATGCAACATCTTACTGGTTTCTGAAAAAAGTTATCGGGTAGATGCGGTTTTTGGTTCCATTGAGTTTTGATTTATATATCTTTATAGTATCATATTTGTGTTTTACAACGTGTTCCCGTGGTGACAGAAGGGATTCACTTGACATAAAACTGTGGTTTACATTCTATTGGGAAGGAGCAGAAAATAAGCATCACATAAGTACAGCAACCAAACGTTATCAAAAATATGTGTTGTAGTAATACCGTATGATATTTGGAAGTAATGTTTTTATTAGAGTATACAATTGGGACATTGATTTTCTTTTCAGACAGCACTGCAAACCTTATAATTAGATTTTCAAATATTTGATGTTAAGAACATTTAAGTGCTTGATGTTCACTCCCAATGACACAAAGAACGCACGATTATCAGATTCTTTCACTGGTTGTAGAAGCAGATTGGAATATCCGGCCTCGAGGGTAACTGTTTAAGGCGGTAACGAGGCTCGCGTAAACAGATACCCGAGAGCCGGATATTCCCATCTGCACCTTCAGCCAGTGATAGAAATGTTTTGGCATACCATATTCAAGAAATAATAGTAAAAATAAAATCAAACGAACGACTTTCTTTTTATAACTATTTTTTTACAGCAGCGTATTTATGTTACACAAAGCGCGGGAAATCAACGTCTATAACAGAAAAGACGTCGTGGCGTTTCGGAGACAAATAACAGCGTTTAGTTCCGGTTTTGTTTTATCATTTGTAGCGTAATCTTATGTATTTTTGATAAACTTACGTTTCTGAAAATCGAGAAATATACTATCAAGAACAAAGAGGAAATATCAAAGCATTGGAGTTTTATTCCGTTTCATGCATAAGTTAATACATAAATCTTCTACATGTATGTAGTTCGTAATATGTCATTTACGGCACGAGAGTAAGATGGAGTTTTCCATCACCGGTGAAAATACCGGAAATCCCCGTCTAGTATTCAAGAAATAGACTTCTAAGTTTCTGCGGAAAAGATATCAAACAGACAATTCAATTACTCCGAAAAAATTGTCAACCATACACTGAGCATAATCCTGCGGTCAGTAAATTTAATAGAAATGTTGTCTGTGTGAAATTTTCGAGAATTCACAGGTAGAATTGCATTAGGCAGCTATTACGGTCTAGATGTCTGTGAAATTGACACCTCCTAAGAATTTTCTTTTAAAGCGAACTTCCTCGTGGAAAAGGCTTTTTTTCTTAACTTGCCATAGTCTCATAGCCATTCTATCACAGAATATAACACGACATAAAGTGTCTATGTGAAAAGAATTTTTCTTCCAAGGAAATTTTATTTTGACACAGATCTTCCTCAATAACCAAGAGCTAAATACTGCTGGATATTGTTTATTCTCTATTCTTCAGAAATGCCTTCAGAGATAAGTATTAAGAATACAATGTATAGAAAAGTAATGAAAAAAGGGTCGTTTATTATTATTTTTTCATGATTAATAGAAGTTTTCGTTATTGTTAGAGATACGATTTTTATGACATATTTCATTGCAGACAAGATCAAATTGTAAACAAAAATGGTATCAGTCTAAACCTCATTGTTTATATATGTAGCAACAGAAAATGCAAGTAATCCCCGAACACAAGCAATACTAGCAAAATTATCGATACGTAAAAACACAAAAATGCTCGTATAAGTATTTTTAAAAATGTATGTCAATATACTACCGTAAGTTCCGTAACGCATTAAGTGGTTAAAAAGACCACAGACATGCTCATGTAAATAGAGAACTTGCGCGTGTATCGGTGCTATACACGATTCGGGCACGTTAAAGAACCAGACTGTCTATTCGCAGAGCTAGGCTCTGGTCAGATCGCTCTGTGTCTGTACTAGTAGAGGATGAATGTCGCGCCCTGTGTGGCTGCATTTGCTATGGGTAGCTGAGCGCCTTTGAACGTGTTTATCATGAAAAGGGCGCTATATAAATCTGGTATTATGATAATAATAACATATGAAATTTACATGTGCTGAAGATAGAGCAACAAAAGAAACATCAGAATGACCCAAGGAAACAGGACAGACGATAAATGAGCCGTGCCATGGGAAAACCAACATAGTGGCTTTGCGACCAGCATGGATCCAGACCAGCCTGCGCATCCGCGCAGTCTGGTCAGGCTCCATGCTGTTCGCTTTTAAAGCCTATTGGAATTGGAGAAACTATTAGCGAACAGCATGGATCCTGACCAGACTGCGCGGATGCGCAGGCTGGTCTGGATCCATGCTGGTCGCAAAGCCACTATGTTGGTTTTCTCATGGCGCGGCTCAAATGTCAAAGCTTCAACCGCATTTTGCATTGAGAGGTCTGTTACATATCGCGTCAAGCAAAACTTTAGAGGAATGCGTCCACCTGTGAAAAGGAACAACGTCAAACAGGCGATGTGTCTCGGTAACTGAGTATCTACTTCAGTACTTAAACAGAAATAGAAGACCCAGACGGTTATGATATACCTTGTCATAGATATGTCTTAAGTTAATATTACACTGTATTACAATGTACTGTAATATCAAATATATCTGTATTCCAATGCACGATCGTTTTCTTTCATTATTTATCACATTACATTGGTCGGAGGGGGTGGAGGGAGTGGGGGGGGGGGGACGGGGAGATGTACAAAATTTATTGATACTGTGTATAGGTCTTATTTGTCTATTTTATTTGGTATTTAAGTTGTATTGTTAACTCAGGTCTTATGTCATCTTTCTTTCAACGGCAACGGATCATTAAAAGGGGTCAACTTTAATTCTTGGCTTTATACGTAGCCTCAGGTACTTGGGATGTCTGTCTTTTCAACTTATGTAAAAGGTAAACCATGTATATTTCCTTTCAAAACTCTTTTTTATCACATTGAAGGGAAAGTGAGTTTCTTGTCCAAACACATGTTAGGGAAAACACCTGACTGAGGATTTGGTTTTCCATTATTCAGACGGTTGACCGAACATTTGCATATTGGAACTGATAAATTTAACAACCACAATACATAAGAATAAAGAAAAAGAATAGATCTATCCTGCAATCTCAGTTATCAGCGGTGATAAACTGATATCCATGAATAATTCTGTCGCAACAGAACGAATAGAGTAAATGATCTTTGTTAAGCTTCGTCAATTTTGAAGCATCGTTTACGATTAATAACATACTACATTCCAATTTTGTCAGAATCTGCACAAATTTGAAACGTTAAAGTGATTTTAATCTGTCATTTAGTCAATTCAATGTTTACGGATAAAAGAGTTCCGCTTAAACTGGCGTGAGGGATGTTTGACATTCTGTTACCTCTCATTACCAGACTCAATAAAACTGAGTCTGTTTTTATTTGTTTTTGCTTGAATGCGTACTGTTTCCAAAGGATCCTATTACATATTTTATTAGGTGCTTGTTTCAACCGAACGAAAAACATTACATATAAGATGTGTACATAGAAAATGCAATATATCTCTTTTTCTGTTTTTGAAAAGACGACAGAAAACAGACAATTACATAACTCCTACATAATTTTCAGCAATAGACAGACATAAACCAGTGGTCAGAAAATCTGATCAAAATGCTGTCTGTATCAAGACCTAAATTAATTAAAAAACAATTATAGTCTGCAGCTATGAGAAATTGACACCTTAAATTTCAGAGTAGCAATTCTACATTTTCAGCAAACATTTCTTTTCTATAGAGTCATGAAAGAAACTGTCTTCAATGCTTATTTACTTTTCTTTCTGAGAAAATTTGTTTTCTGACTCTGACATTCTGTCACCAAGTGTTAAAAACTGCAGAATGTTGTTTATAATTGTTTATAAGAAAGGTATTATTCTTTACGTTACATCTTCACTCAAGGAGATTCCACTGCACGAGGTATCTAACGTAATAATCTAATATTGAAAATGTAAAGTAAACTCATATTCCATGAATTAAATCTCGGTGGTGACAGTCTTTGAATACGGTAGCCAGAACGGAATTTCTTTTCAGAATATTTTCAATAATCAATTTTTACTGCTTTACATTTTAAAATTATGAATGTAGCTCTATACGCAAACTTTATTTACCTATTTAGTAAAGTAAAATACATTTGATGAGGGTTTCTATACATTTGAAGTAAATATCAAAAGATAAAATATTTTAGTGAAAGTTTGCCATTGGATATCTTTAAAAAAAAATATGTATACGTCACATGTAACCTAAATAAAGACATTGTCCTGATTATAGTATGAGATAAAAAAAATTGTAGACAGTCATTGCCCTACTTGAGAACCGATCGAAAAAAATAACAAGGAACATTTCAGGAAGATGAAATTAAACCAGCATGATTTCCTATTTAACTTTAAAGGAAACTGCATTTAACAAAATAATATTGTATTGACTTGTTTTATTTTGCATGAACTGATTTCATTTTCATTAAGCAGTTTTATGTTATAAATATACTGGTAATCGATGCGTAACATAGAAGTTAAAGCATTTCTATATCAGCTACATTGAACTGCTGTTTGGTTGTCTTTTTGGTATTCACATCTGTATTATACTGACTTGAGTTCAAGAGCTATGTAATAAGACCTAATCACATCAGTTATTGAACAAGACTACTGATTGACTGTCTTTGTTGATTCATCCTCTTAATTAAACATACTTCAAAGTCTCTCAGCTTTATATCGAAGCGATCATTTTTGTTGCAATTAACTGAATTTTGTAGAATGCTAATCAAATTATCACCAGGAGACCTATGTTGCATAATATTCTCAACAGCAGATAAAGTTTGTCAAGACTTTGATGTAAAACTTCATTAATAACATATAAATCTGACATAACTGATAGTAGCAATTGCCCAGATCTGAAAAAAAGCCTTTAATGAGTAAAAGCAACCGCTCTGTTGTTGTTCTTCTTTGGATGAGTATACACTTCCTTCACGTGTAATATTTCATTCTATATGACATCTTTTCTCTTGAATAAATCCAAATCTTCACGTTCTTCCCAAATGTGTGTTAAAGATGTAACATCGTAAAATGTTATGAAAGCAATATCTATACAACTATTTGTATTTCTAACATTTCATTTTTACGGGACAGGAAGAAGATATTCAATGAAGCATATTGTTTCAGATTTTGCAATTTAAAAATGATCAGATTACGTCAAAACTACATTATTTAGTAATAAGAAAATTGTGAATTGTGATTAACATAGTATCTTCAGATTACATGTGATTAAAACGGAAACTAGTCTGGGATGTGAGATACATGATTCGTGTTTATTTCTGTCAAATGAGCAGAACATGATGATGCAGAAAATGCAAATTATGAGACCAGGAAGATATCGTCTTGCTATGATCAAGAGAACTTCCAAGAAGGATTGGCGAAAAAAAAACCGATAACAGTATGAAGTTTCACAAGGATAGTCATAAATGGCAACAGTACATAGGCTTCTCGACACATTTTAATAGTGCATGAGGCGTGTCTTTCACTGACGAACGGAATATTAATAACCATTGTTTAGAACATCTGAAACTGCTGTGATATTGGTGAAAAGTTATGCATGTAATTTCCGTAAAAGAGAACTTATCGTTATTAAAGGTATTGATAATAAAAGCTAGCTGAAGATCCTTTGAAAGCATACCATACAACTAGACAAAACAAAAGCAGACTCGGTTTAATAGAGTCTGTTCATATTTCAGCATTTGTTAGAAACTGAAACGACTCTGAAGCAAAACCATTATTTTGAACGGCACTTTCGCCAAATGTGAGTCCACAATTACGCCATGTAGCCGAAATATTTGTTGGTTGCATTTATCTCTTGGTGTCTGACCTTTCTACACAGTGCTTTCATTGTAAACTTGCTAATTGTTTATAATGTTTTATGTACAATATAGCATGTTTATTGATGTGATTGATAAAAGACATCGTGTCTGCAATCATTCGTCCTCCACCTTTGATTAGTGTGGGGAAATCGACTGTTACTTGCGGAATACAGGTTACTACTGGTATAGTATCCAGGAACACTGGTTAGGTTAACTGTCCGCAATTACATAACTGAAATACTGTTGAAAAACAGCGCCAAACCCGAAACAGGATTTTATTTTTTATAACAGTTTCTTAACGTATGTTAGGCTAGGTTTTGAAGAAGTCAATGAAAAGTGTCAGCAAATCTGTCATAAGTAAGATGGACAAATTCTATGATTTCTCACTGGATAGAGATTCTAGTACTGAGACAAAGCTTTTGTAAAAATCTTGAATCCGTTTTATAATATCAATTTAAAAATATTTATAGCAATGGGAATGTAGTGTTCAATATAATAAAAGTATGAAATACTATTTAAAGTTACATAAACTGGTAACGTTGTCTTCCTTGCTAATTTCCTTACAGATAACGTTTTGAATCTTTTATGTTCCGGAAAAAATCCATCTGGTTAAAACAGGAGAAGATAATTTGTCTGACTAGGTGTTATATTGACAGACGCGGAATGAGTCAAAGTACGCGGTGACATTTTAGGCCGTCAGACGGCATTTAAAGAAAGATATTTTGAATAATAATCTAATATGTAAAAGGATCCTTTGGATGCACAGAAAACAACAAAGCAAAATAAAAGCAGACCAGGTTTTATTGAGTTCTGCAACCAGTTTTGTATACTGTCGTCTTTATTATTGTGTTTTAAGACTTGTCTTTTAGCATACAGAGGTAAGTAACCAGGATGCAGCAAACTACTGTCAAAACGTCGTACCTATATTACTTACTTTTTCATGATAAAAAAATGTATCATTATTTCTAGCGACATTGCTTTCATGTGCATGACACCTTGCATTGGAGACAAGATAAAACTGTAAACGAGAAAAGGCACGAATGTAAACCTATCAGTTTATATACACAAACAATATATTTCATTTACGTTAAGTGAAACATGAAAGTTTTCTCCAAACACACGTAATACTATAAATAAAACACAAAACATGTTCTTGTTAGAACTAGTATATCAAAAAATATATGTTCTCTATACTTCATATGAAGTGGTTAAAAAGACAAGAAAAATGCTTGTGCAAATAAGGGGCATATGAAATATACATGTACTCAAGACAGAGCAACAAAAGTAACTGGACAAAAGAACAATATCAAAGCAATTCAATCCAAGTTGACCGCAAGAATCTATCACATATCCCGTCAAGCAAAATCAAAGAGGAATGAATAGAGTCTTAAAGTAAACAGGGACAATCACCAAACATGCGACTGACCTTAGTGAGTTATTACCTCTTTTAGCGACATAGTTTTGTACTTTAACAAAAACAGTAGGAAATACGCCCATGACCAAGACAGTTAATATTATACTATAAAATCAAATCTGCACTACGATATTAGAATAATAAGGTACAAAATCGGTAGCTCTGTTGACGGGATTTCTTAATAAAATGATTTTCTTCTAACGGTCCCACAACCTCCCTGATATTTTTGCAATATCATTCATTTTACAATTAGTATATTTTTCACATGTTTTGAATAAAATATTAAGTTATCTACGAAACTGAAAACACATTGATGTTTTTGATTTATTTTGAAATCTAAACCCAGCTTCAAAATTAACAAAGCAGGAACATCATGACAAAAGCAAAATGATTTCTCTTAGAAAGAAATGGGTCTTGACTTTATTCAGTATGTATCAGTCAGTATCCTAATAAATGATATTTACAAGTCAAAACATTCCAGTACACTTTTGTGACTTTTTTAAATGAATAAAATGATAACATTGGGAAATCCGATATTGTTGAAATCTAAGTACAAATGTATATTATTCACAACATGTTTTTCCAAACGTGTAAGAAACAGCATATAATTATGTACTACCTATAGTGTGAAAGGTTTTGCCAAAATTATCTAGGGGTGCGTTCAAAGTTTTTATTACAATATAATAGATATGTAACACTAATTGAACTCTGAACAAGACTACACATTCGTTAAAGCTGAATATAATCATATCTCTATCACATGCAAGGGATGTTGATACCTGGTAGGAGATTACATTGTGTTTGTTCTCCTCATTCTTTAAAAACTTTTGTACTGTAATATTTGCTGTATGAGTCTACTAAAATTCTTTTCTTTTCAATCAATTTGTCGGAAGATACATTTGTGTATTTTATCATATTACTGGCAATAAGGCAGTACTTTTTCGATGTGATGCTTTCAAAATCATCTGTGTTACTTCTGGTGCAGGGTGCTGAGAAATCCCATTACTTTAACCAGCTAGTTTATAATCATACTTTACAAGCTGACTTCGTTCGCATTCTTTTCTCAACTGTAGCTTCATACTCGCTATTCCGAAATGAACGTTTACTCTCAGACTTCCTGTTGATACTCCATATGGTTTCTTAATATCCTTCTGACCTGCAAAACACAACACTAGATCCCGCACAGTTACACACATTTCAAATATCAGAGTATTTTGTTTATAGATATCCTCATTACACCTCTTCCAATTACCTGAAGCATAAGACCAATTTCTAATACATGCTTTCCCTTTACATGGTATGTCCAAATTCTAAATCAACACCACTTCTGCCTCTATTTCCCAATTTGTACATGCTTGTTTCTTTTTTAATTTATTTTGTTTACCCATATTGCTTCTTACACGCTGTCTTTCAAAGACATCTTATGATTTGATATCTTAAGCCTGTATATTTTAACAAAATTAAGAAGCTGTCGGATGTTTTACTTCTCTTTGTAACTAAATTTTGTTCTGTTACCATATATTTCTTAAATAATAATGACTTCAACGATAATTTGTTTTACCTTTTATGGCAATTTGATGATAAGGTTTTTCTATATGACTGATTTTCTGTAATTCATTAACTGATGGAAATTCTATTTCGTTTTCCTTGCCACATTCTAATTTCATATTACATCCAATCATAACTCTATCGATCTATAATTCTCCCGCAGGAGATGAAGACAGAATCTCATTTTTTTAAACTTATATATCAATTAGAAGGCTTTGGGACTCATGCAAATGGCATATATTTTCCAAAACAACTCCGTTTATTAGAGTAATACTCTATTGGTCACAGCCGCATAGTCATTAGCATTTAATATTCAGTATGATATATACATCTATAATAGAACGCAGTAAGTAACAATAAATTCAAAAACTTAATCGATTATTAGGCGCCCTGAATAACTCACCAGACGTCTACGCTGCTACCAATTATTCCTCAGGATGTGTAATTCCTTCGTTGTTTTTC
Source organism: Mercenaria mercenaria (assembly GCF_021730395.1). NCBI lineage: Eukaryota > Metazoa > Mollusca > Bivalvia > Venerida > Veneridae > Mercenaria > Mercenaria mercenaria. The sequence goes on along the minus strand of NC_069365.1, from coordinate 30,291,669 downwards.
TTCCACAATTAAAATAGGTCCTGATATATATATTGTTACCCCTATCCGTATGACCGCCAACTGACCACCATTACAGTCCAATGTGACGCGATTGAAACCCATACACCTACCTTTCGGGTCAAGGAAGGTCAAGGATTAAATGTCATTTTTTCTGTCAGCTTAAAAACGTTTTATGCATGCATGGGTAGTCGAATAATTTGGCACACACATTAGCCATAACAAGACAACGTGTCGCAATCATTACACATACCTTCTTGATTTTCACTTGGTTATTATAAGAAATATCTTTCTTATAGTAAATAACATGTCATATAAAGTACTTGAAGTCCCTTTTGTCTACAACGTCTTAAATATAGGTATCAAAAGTAAAAACTTCAGATAGGCACTACCTGTTTTAGATATATGTATAGTCTACCGCATCAATGTTCTCAGTCTGAAAAAAATGAAAGTTTCATTTTCTGGAAAAGAGTTAAGCTGGATAAAAAGATCTTGGATAAGATATTTGGACAAAATAGTTGAAAACTCCGCTTAAACTTTATTGTAGGCTAGGCTTAGGTTATCTGCACTTTAAATTCTTGGCATGAAAAAGCATGCATAATTACTACAGTTGTCAGTGATTTGAAAAGAAAATTATGTAAAGATCAAAATAACAAATGCCATAGCGAAAATGTGACATTATTTTGTACTGAAAATTTTTCAACAAACAGACGATTTTTAAGTTAAAGCCCACAAAATTTCACAGGATAAAAATGTTGGAAAAAAGATATTGGTGAACAAAGAACAATCTGTGCTATCTATATATATATGGGAAAGTCAACTGTTCTGAATTTAATTATATCCCTTAATGCAAACTATCTCTATATATTCAATGTGTCCTCGAGATCCGTTAACTTTCACAGAGAGAAAATATAGCTTCTCTGGTCCCAATCAGTTAAAAAGACTAAAATTTCACTATTGATTTGTGAGACATGAAAACAGAGATTTAAGTATATATATGCAAATGTTGAACCAGTATGAATGTGTAGAACAATTCGGGCTCGTATATAAAGCAGCTTCGAAATTAAGCTTATTGGGTTAGTGGACTTACTCTGGCATGTGCGTGTTCGTTTTTATTGCTAGGCACTTTGCCGTAATTGGTCGGTGATTTAGTTCGTATAAATTCTCTCTACTATATAAATATATGCGTCAAAGTAGGGGGAAAATGTCAGGATATATGAAAAATTAAAAGATTTAAAAACTGATTTTAAAGTTCATTGAACAGGATTAGCAATGCAAACGGTGTTCACTGAAATATCTCACTACATAAACAGATTGTTCACTTTTGTAAAGTGGGTTGCGTGTTAGTTTATATCTTATGTACATATGTACTGAAATCTGGAGCTATATTAGTTAGCACTCCATGTAATATACATAAATGCATACAGAAAGCAATTTTAAATGGCCTGTATTTATACAAGAAAAGTACATCAGTTATGCCCACTACATAATCTATGGATAACATCTACATAGTCAAAGGCTACTAATTACAAATGACAAGAACCAACAGCTTGCCTATCAAACTCACTGTCGGTTTAAGCGCTATTTAAAGAACTGTATCATCCCCTGCATCCTATACGATTCCGTCAGACCGGAATCTTCCTTTTTCACAACTTGCACTTCAGACTAATTCTTTTTAATGAAAATCATAAGGCAAGAATCGATAAATTCATATCTAAACGTTCCATTTGTGCCAAGCAATTTCAATTTCCCGGTCCAGGCAAAGGAAAATTCTTACATGCTCTTGAGTGTCTCCCATCTAGATGAGAGGCTTGTACTGGTTCTTCCCAGGAAAGACGGCTTTGCGTGTATCGGTGCTATACAACGGGTACGTTAAAGAACCAGACTGTCTATTCGCAAAGAGCAAGGCTAAGTTAGCTGGACAGGCCTGTATCTAAAAGGATTTCTCTCTATCTGTTCTGGGGGCTTTATCTTCCTCTTTCCCTGTGGTCAGATCGCCCTGTGTCTGTACTAGTACTAGTAGAGGATGAATTTCGCAGCCCTGTGTTGCTGCGTTTGCTATATGTAAAGCGTCTTTGAACGTGTTTATGAAAAGGGCGCTATATAAATCTGGTATAATAATAACAATAATAATAGTTTCTTGGAAACGTCTCCTCTGTCTATGGCGATTCACTTTAGAAGTCAGTAAATTGAAACAGTCCCAAAATAAGGTTTTCCCATCACTTCATGAATCGCTTGTATGGCACAAGATACATGGAGTACAATAGAAAGTGTAATGAGTTCGTGAAGGAACTCACGTGAGTATGCAGATAACTGCAAGCTTCAAGTGTTTGAATTTTCTGAAAAAAATATATACAAGCTTCTTTTGTAATTCAATTGATATCACAATGGTGACTTAGACGAAAAATTACAAATCTGCTGTGCTGAAAAAAAATTACATTTAGCATGACTTTATAATCTGTAAAGTGGGCATTATATATATATATGTATAAAATACCAACATTTACAGTGCAAATGATGATTGATTAAATTCTTCAGATTTTTGTTTTCTTCTTTTTTTTTTTTAAATATAGTTTTCTTTTCTTTTCGTTGTGTTTGTGTTGTGTTCTTTTTATATAGGGGTGGGATGGTATTACTTTTTTGTTTTTGAAAAGATTAAACTAAAAGTATACACATTTCTCTTTACATTACAGAGAAAGTGCACTGCTGCATTTCTTCGCTTTTATTTGTGCTCAAGCCAAAACATTTGTCAAATGTGAAGAGGGATCAGTACGAATTGGTGCATCACCAAAGTCACAGCCATTTACCTACTTTCCACATTTGTTTCTATTTTATTACCACATTTGCATTATCATAAAACAGAAAATATTCGGGTTAATTTTGCAATAATAAACAGATATGTACAGGGAAAATAGATATTTTATTGGAGGAAAATAATGTTACTCCGTTTATATTTCCTTTTTTTTTATACTGGTTATGTGTTAGATTAGATTTCATATCAATAATGATTTGTCACTGCATTTTCACTCTCTCAGTCCAATGACATTAACGTTCATTATTTCATAGCTGTACAGACAATAATTTATTGTTTAGCAACGACAACTATAACTACACGTTTAGAGTAAGATCTAGAGTATTCTTATATAAATAACACAAACATTTTGACCACTTTCTGCATGTATCTTTAACATTTGGAATCATGACCACATTGCGGCCTCCAATGCCGACCGGCTAAGATCGCTGACTTCGAATCACTTGCCGTTGGAGCCTCATTTTTCATGTGAGAAAATCATCCAGCTGCCAAACGGAAGGTCGGTGGTTCTACCAAGGTGCCCGCCGTGATGAAATAATGCACGGAGGGGCAGTTTGGGTCTTCCTCCACCTTCAAAAGCTGGAAAGTCGCCATATGACCTATAAATGTGTCGTTGTGACGTTAAACCAAACAAAAGTCATGATAATATCAGTATTAGTTGTACAACTGAGCAGATTCATTCTGCATATCAAATATTCATTCTATTATGAAAATATGTTCTATATTTGGAAAAGCCTGACTACTTTAAAGTTCAGGATGTACGAAGCTAACCAGTAATGCAGACAAGCCTTCTCGACAAGAATATAACTTACCGGAATGTCTTATTCAGCAAATCCAATTCCATATAAAACACAAGTATCGTAATCCTGCATGAATAAAATTTGGAATTATGCATCATGGCAACTACATAGTATCAATTTTTATTTTGTATAAATAACAAAATTAAGATACTCGCATTTTTGTAAGCATATGTAAATTATCCATGATTTTTCTGTTTGTTACCTCTTAGATATTATATTGAAAAGTTGCAAAACTAACTAAAAATTAGGGACATAATTTATGAACTATTGGTTCCACAGTTATAGACCCCAGTTTTTATAATAAAGGCAATCCTGAAAAATAATCATTAATTAAAGTTTAAAGCAAACCTGTTAAACAATAAACAAAATCTGGAATTTAAAAATAGAAAATGCACTGAACTTTAACGTCGACACCCGATGTCACGGCATATATGATAACCTTTTTTTCGGTGTGTTTTAAGCTTGAAACAATACAAATAAGAACCACATACTGTAATTATATGAATATTGAAAGATCGCCTCTCTGTACAACAAAAAAAAGATTGTGTTTTATCAATTATTCAAGACAATTTCATGCACTGAAATACAGATCGGAGATTAAGCTGTGAGAGAAAATATTTAAACAGGAAAGAGAACAAACATTTCTGCACAAGTCGCAAGATAATTTGATGATAGAGTTATGGTTAAACGAAATTTGACAAAAAAATTCTGCCAGACACCCAGTAAAGAAAGCACGAGATTAAATTTGCATTCATTTATGAAATTAAAGAAAATCAATTCTATGAAACATCATCATCAAATTATCTTTTATAGGAACAAGTATTGAACTTTATAGACAGAAGTCTAATGTAATAATAGATATCTTTGGTAACAGAAAAAAAAGTTTTAAATAAAAGTAGTAACTAGTGATAGCTTCTTCATGCGATCAGCATGTCTAAAATGAAAAAGCAACTAAACCCGCACGATAGAAATATGGAAGATAAGTTCGGCCAATAAATGATAAATGGTACCATTAACCTAGATAACAGTATATTGCAGCATAAAAATTGCATTTTATTGTAAAATGTCTTTCAAGCTTACTTTCGAGTCAATTCTAGTCAAGCCTTAATGTTTAGTGATTCAGTTCAAGTCCGTCTTTATCTCAGTGTGACAAAAGATACTAGGATCAACTTACTGGTTACAACACACATAACTGTATTTTCCATAAGTGACTCTAATCTTTATCTTGTTATCTATTTGATAAGACCGTGTTCTTGCTGTTATATATTTCAAAGATGACACTTTTCCAGCCCGAGGCCCACACGTAACGAGCTGTTGGTGCAACGTTAAATCCAATAAAATAAATAAATAAACATCTAACGAGTGGTTAAAGTCTCTGACTTCAAGTCACCCAACGCCTTACCTATTTAGGTTAACAAGAGACAAGGAAACAACATGACAAGCGACGTTCCAAGAATGCAGCCCCCAAAACAACACCCCACAGCAGCATATACATGTATAACAAATAGAGAGAAAAACAAATACATTTAAGAATGCAGTTGTGCTCTGTCTTGGAACGCACAGTGGCGAAAACACCTGTTGATTACACGTCAACCTTTACACTTTATCTCCACCATTTTCCAAATTAACAGGATAGTGTAAATAAAAGTCATCTTTACCGAAAACGGATGAACATCCAACAGGGAAAGCTAGGCTGCAGCTAAACAGTCTCCCCAAACCATAATTCACAAATTAGATACCGGAAACTAACGGTTTAAGCAAAAAGATAAATTTTCCAACACATTGATTCAATTGATATAAGCAAAATAGTTATGTTACAAAATATCCATTGACTTTTAAACAGAACAAGAGCTTAAACATCGATGAAATGTTATTTGCAAGACTGATTTAAAAGACTTTGTACCAGTCTGTTTCTAAGCACATGTAGTGCACATTTTTGTCGATTTTCAAACACTCCTGTACAGACTGGCGGGGAGATTTTTGTCAACCGTATATACCACAGAAAAGACAGTGGTGAACATTTCTGTTTAAAAGGACTACTATTTAAAACAAAACACCTTCCATAGAAGTATTCAAATAATAGGCATGAATTACAGAAAATTTACCATAATGGTGACAAATATGATGGCTGATTTCTGCCATTTCGTGTGTTCGTGTTGGCGAGGCGGAATATCGAAGTATCGAAAACACGAAAGGTCGAAATAATACATATTTGTTCGTGTCGGCGGGTCGGAATGTCTAAGACACGAAAACACGAAAGGTCGAAAACTGCTTATTTGTCGTGTGTTCGCCTTTCGACATTCGAGGCGAATACACGAAGTAACGAAACATTGATGGCGAAATAATGAAATTTCAGAGGCGGACACACGAACTTTTGTATTAATCACTTTTCGTGTCGGCGGGTATCAAAACTTCTTGTTGTCGCCCTTCTTTTGCCGTGTCTTCGTGCATTCGCCTCGAAAGTCGAAAGGCGAACACGCGTTTCTAAACAGTATTTCATTCAAGTCCTGGATTTCATACAAGTATTTAATGCCGTTTCTAAACAGTATTTTATTTAAGTCCTGGATTTCATACAAGTATTAACTTTATCTCCACAGGTATCTTCTACGCTCACTCGGTACACAATTCCCATTACAGTTCGTATGAAATCCAGGAAACTGACTGTCCAACTTAATGAAATACTGTTTAAAAATGGCAGAAGATTTTACGCCCCCCCCCCCCCCCCCGCCCACCACGAAAAAAAAACAACAAAAAACAACATTGCACTGTACAGTAAAGTACATGTAATTTTGACATACTGCCTAAAAACCTAAACAAGTTAACGTTTATTTTATATGACTGATAGTTAACTCGGTAGATTTTTAGTGTTTGTTAATTTTGTCATCATTATTTCTATTACTGAGTCTGTTTCACGAAGCATACTTCTGACAAAGCTTAAACTAAGAAGAAAGATGTTTCTCGAAAATAAGGTCCCTTTTGATATTCAGATAAATCGCAGGAACTGTGTAAAATTAAATGTTAGAATTTTATCACAAGGTCAGTTTTAGGACAAATTTTAAGATATTTTTATATAAAACTGATCCAGAATCTATATTTAGAACAGGTCAAACTTATGAACTGATAGTCTTATTAACCTTTTACAATGCACGTACTCGTGTTTCGTTAAACGGCTTCACATATGGCAGCATGGCATCAAATTTTGATACGCCGCTCCAAATCACACAACACGGTTTCAGTATGTATTAGACGGCGCCAAGCTTTCATGAATCGTTTCATTTTACACTGCACGAACTCATGTTGCGTTAAGGAGGTAGGTTACCTTGTTACAAGGGTAAATTGAAATTAGTTGAACCGCAGCATTTGTTTGTATTTCGTGTAATATGAAGTTTTAACTGCTACAATCTCAATTCCGTTTGTCTCTGTCTCTTCAAGTTCAGTTTTTATCCAGGTTTGAAGAACATGGCCCTCCAAAGGTATTTCATTTTGAAAGAAGAAGGAAAATACGGATATTTAACACTTTTCAGTGTATTTTAGTTTCATTGATATCCGTGAAAGTCTGCATAATTGATAATTTTACCAGTATGCACGTTAGCTTTCTAATATAAGCTTAAAATGTATATGTCGCGGGGCTCGTGTTTCCATGGTAACGCATTTTCTCTCATTTTTAAACAACTTTGTATAAAAATACGGGTTTTCGACGGCTACAGTGTCATTCTGTTAATGACAAACATGGAATATTTGGGTAATATTATCAGCAAAATACCAAGCACTTTACATGGTACCCTATTTTTCTCAAAGTTTAAAGTAACCATGGCAACAGAGATGTTTAAAATAGCTTATATCTTGCTTTTGTAGTAATTTCTTATAAAAAATATTGAATAAAATTATCTTTCTAGTTAATGTAGCTTTAAAACATATTATTTCTAACGTAAGTTATATTTTCGTGTTATTTGCATTTATTCAAACAAATTTCACAGCTTAGAATACTTACAGCAGTACCCCTCGTCTGGCATTTTTCATGGAAAAATCGTTCAGCATGCTGTTATTATTCTCATGGATATTGTTGAAATGAAAATAAAAAGCCGAAGCTGTGTTTCTTAAATAGACCAGTGTCAACGCTATTGAATTTCACATTTAGATATATAGGTCACGGGCTTCGTTTCCATGGTAACATCAATTTAATTCAAGAAACCACAATTTTCTACTGAAATTTGAACAATTTTAGATCTTAATTTAAGTATATAAGTAACAAATTATCAACGGAACCTGAAAAATAGGTATTACAAATCAAACTGCTAGATTTTTTATATGAAAATGGCCGTAACAAGTAACCTTTCACCCAACTATATTCCAAATAACATTGGTTACCATCGTCCATTTTCTTACATTCCTCATAACATTTCAATATAACTACACAAAAGAAGCAAAATATTGATTGTTATTCAGAGCAATAGACTCATAAAAAGTATTTCAGCAAATAATGGTTATTTGAAAATAGTTGAAATAAAGTAAATGCACAGAATTACGTACTTTCAAGATAAAAGCTATAAATTTTGCGCGGTAACTGACACGTAACGTCATGACGTCAATGACGTCATTTTAAAGCAACATTGTTTTGAAGCGTTTCTGCGGCAATTTATCCATTATTTCTGCATTATTAAGCCATAAAGCATCAGATCGAAGACAGGTTCATGATTAGTTTTCAGGAGAATGAATATACAAACACATTCAGTTTGTCGTAAACGTCGTCGTAAATCGTCACGTTAGCTTCCGGTTGGACATGCGCACATACAAATATGAAGGTAACCTACCTCCTTAAACGTCTTCACGTTGGATTGCATGGCATCAAGTTTTTATACACCGCTCTTAATTACACAAAGCGGTTTCAATATACATTAGACGGCGTCAAGTTGTAATAAATCATTTCATTTTACACTGCACGTACTCATGTTGTGTTAAACGGCTTCACATTGAGCTGCATGGTATCATGTTTTGTTGAATGATTTCATAGTACGGTGCATTGCAACAAGTTTTTCAATGCATCGTTTCATGTTTACATAGATGGAATGAAGTTTTGCATTAAATGGTTTCAAAATACAATGCGTTGAATGCAAATATATTGGACGGTATGGAGTTTTAGACTAGACGGCGTTGAAATGCACTGCACTGACTGACTTGTTTATGAATGGATTGTATATTTACTAATTTTGGCGGTTACCGCCGCCCATAATATTTCGACTTTTCGTGTTTTCGTTACTTCGACATTTCGCCTCGCCGACACGAACACACGAAATGGCAGAAATCAGCCACCATATAGACAAAGGTAAGTCTAAATTCTGTTGAAACACATCTTTCCATGTAAGAAATCCATCAAGTGGATGAACTACTTTCACTTCAATGTAATTGTAAATATTTTCTTATTTCCTGCAATATCACTATAAGGAAAGGCATTCCATGATTTCGTAAACCCAGCTGACGCCATTAGCCAGTAAAACTGCTTAATAAAATATTATTAAAATTAGGTCTGACACTGACCCTTTACGTAAATATGGGAGGGTGG